>NW_028318564.1:2800775-4006163 GCF_062004578.1 Staurois parvus | reverse complement strand
TGCCTGCACCCTCAGACTCGAGAGTGGGTCCCGATGCCTGCACCCTCAGACCCGAGAGTGGGTCCCGATGAGTGGGTCCCGATGACTGCACCCTCAGACCCGAGAGTGGGTCCCGATGCCTGCACCCTCAGACCCCGGGAAAGGGTCCCGATGCCTGCACCCTCAGACCCGGGAAAGGGTCCCGATGCCTGCACCCTCAGACCCGGGAAAGGGTCCCGATGCCTGCACCCTCAGACCCAAGGTGGGTCCCGATTCCTGCACCCTCAGACCCAGGAAAGGGTCCCGATGCCTGCACCTTCAGACCCAAGGTGTGTCCCGATGCCTGCACCCTCAGACCCAAAAAGGGTCCCGATGCCTGCACCCTCAGACCCGGGAAAGGGTCCCGATGCCTGCACCCTCAGACCCGGGAAAGGGTCCCGATGCCTGCACCCTCAGACCCGGGAAAGGGTCCCGATGCCTGCACCCTCAGACCCAAGGTGGGTCCCGATGCCTGCACCCTCAGACCCAAGGTGGGTCCCGATGCCTGCACCCTCAGACCCAGGAAAGGGTCCCGATGCCTGCACCTTCAGACCCAAGGTGTGTCCCGATGCCTGCACCCTCAGACCCAAAAAGGGTCCCGATGCCTGCACCCTCAGACCCAAGGAGGGTCCCGATGCCTGCACCCTCAGACCCAAGGAGGGTCCCGATGCCTGCACCCTCAGACCCAAGGAGGGTCCCGATGCCTGCACCCTCAGACCCAAGGAGGGTCCCGATGCCTGCACCCTCAGACCCAAGGAGGGTCCCGATGCCTGCACCCTCAGACCCAAGGAGGGTCCCGATGCCTGCACCCTCAGACCCAAGGAGGGTCCCGATGCCTGCACCCTCAGACCCAAGGAGGGTCCCGATGCCTGCACCCTCAGACCCAAGGAGGGTCCCGATGCCTGCACCCTCAGACCCAAGGAGGGCGCCGATGCCTGCACATTCAGACCCAAGGAGGGCCCCGATGCCTGCACCCTCAGACCCGGGAAAGGGTCCCGATGCCTGCACCCTCAGACCCGGGAAAGGGTCCCGATTCCTGCACCCTCAGACCCAAGGTGGGTCCCGATGCCTGCACCCTCAGACCCAAGGTGGGTCCCGATGCCTGCACCCTCAGACCCCGGGAGTGGGTCCCGATGCCTGCACCCTCAGACCCGAGAGTGGGTCCCGATGCCTGCACCCTCAGACCCGAGAGTGGGTCCCGATGCCTGCACCCTCAGACCCGAGAGTGGGTCCCGATGCCTGCACCCTCAGACCCGAGAGTGGGTCCCGATGCCTGCACCCTCAGACCCGAGAGTGGGTCCCGATGCCTGCACCCTCAGACCCGAGAGTGGGTCCCGATGCCTGCACCCTCAGACCCGAGAGTGGGTCCCGATGACTGCACCCTCAGACCCGAGAGTGGGTCCCGATGCCTGCACCCTCAGACCCGGGAAAGGGTCCCGATGCCTGCACCCTCAGACCCAAGGAGGGTCCCGATGCCTGCACCCTCAGACCCAAGGAGGGTCCCGATGCCTGCACCCTCAGACCCAAGGAGGGTCCCGATGCCTGCACCCTCAGACCCAAGGAGGGTCCCGATGCCTGCACCCTCAGACCCAAGGAGGGTCCCGATGCCTGCACCCTCAGACCCAAGGAGGGTCCCGATGCCTGCACCCTCAGACCCAAGGAGGGTCCCGATGCCTGCACCCTCAGACCCAAGGAGGGTCCCGATGCCTGCACCCTCAGACCCAAGGAGGGTCCCGATGCCTGCACCCTCAGACCCAAGGAGGGTCCCGATGCCTGCACCCTCAGACCCAAGGAGGGTCCCGATGCCTGCACCCTCAGACCCAAGGAGGGTCCCGATGCCTGCACCCTCAGACCCAAGGAGGGTCCCGATGCCTGCACCCTCAGACCCAAGGAGGGTGCCGATGCCTGCACCCTCAGACCCGGGAAAGGGTCCCGATGCCTGCACCCTCAGACCCGGGAAAGGGTCCCGATGCCTGCACCCTCAGACCCGGGAAAGGGTCCCGATGCCTGCACCCTCAGACCCAAGGTGGGTCCCGATGCCTGCACCCTCAGACCCAAGGTGGGTCCCGATGCCTGCACCCTCAGACCCAAGGTGGGTCCCGATGCCTGCACCCTCAGACCCTGGGAGTGGGTCCCGATGCCTGCACCCTCAGACCCCGGGAGTGGGTCCCGATGCCTGCACCCTGAGACCCCGGGAGTGGGTCCCGATGCCTGCACCCTCAGACCCGGGAAAGGGTCCCGATGCCTGCACCTTCAGACCCAAGGTGTGTCCCGATGCCTGCACCCTCAGACCCAAGGAGGGTCCCAATGCCTGCACCCTCAGACCCGGGAGTGGGTCCCGATGCCTGCACCCTCAGACCCGGGAGTGGGTCCCGATGCCTGCACCCTCAGACCCGGGAGTGGGTCCCGATGCCTGCACCCTCAGACCCGGGAGTGGGTCCCGATGCCTGCACCCTCAGACCCGGGAGTGGGTCCCGATGCCTGCACCCTCAGACACGGGAGTGGGTCCCGATGCCTGCACCCTCAGACCCGGGAGTGGGTCCCGATGCCTGCACCCTCAGACCCAAGGTGGTTCCCGATGCCTGCACCCTCAGACCCGGGAAAAGGTCCCGATGCCTGCACCCTAAGACCCAAGGTGGGTCCCGATGCCTGCACCCTCAGACCCGGGAAAGGGTCCCGATGCCTGCACCCTAAGACCCGGGAAAGGGTCCCGATGCCTGCACCCTAAGACCCGGGAAAGGGTCCCGATGCCTGCACCCTAAGACCCGGGAAAGGGTCCCGATGCCTGCACCCTAAGACCCGGGAAAGGGTCCCGATGCCTGCACCCTCAGACCCGGGAGTGGGTCCCGATGCCTTCACCCTCAGACCCAAGGAGGGTCCCGATGCCTGCACCCTCAGACCCGGGAGTGGGTCCCGATGCCTGCACCTTCAGACCCAAGGTGGGTCCCGATGCCTGCACCCTCAGACCCAAGGTGGTTCCCGATGCCTGCACCCTCAGACCCGGGAAAAGGTCCCGATGCCTGCACCCTAAGACCCAAGGTGGGTCCCGATGCCTGCACCCTCAGACCCGGGAGTGGGTCCCGATGCCTGCACCCTCAGACCCGGGAGTGGGTCCCGATGCCTGCACCCTCAGACCCGGGAGTGGGTCCCGATGCCTGCAACCTCAGACCCGGGAGTGGGTCCCGATGCCTGCACCCTCAGACCCGGGAGTGGGTCCCGATGCCTGCACCCTCAGACCCGGGAGTGGGTCCCGATGCCTGCACCCTCAGACCCGGGAGTGGGTCCCGATGCCTGCACCCTCAGACCCGGGAGTGGGTCCCGATGCCTGCACCCTCAGACCCGGGAGTGGGTCCCGATGCCTGCACCCTCAGACCCGGGAGTGGGTCCCGATGCCTGCACCCTCAGACCCGGGAAAGGGTCCCGATGCCTGCACCCTCAGACCCGGGAAAGGGTCCCGATGCCTGCACCCTCAGACCCAAGGTGGGTCCCGATGCCTGCACCCTCAGACCCAGGAAAGGGTCCCGATGCCTGCACCCTCAGACCCAAGGAGGGTCCCGATGCCTGCACCCTCAGACCCAAGGAGGGTCCCGATGCCTGCACCCTCAGACCCAAGGAGGGTCCCGATGCCTGCACCCTCAGACCCAAGGAGGGTCCCGATGCCTGCACCCTCAGACCCAAGGAGGGCCCCGATGCCTGCACCCTCAGACCCGAGAGTGGGTCCCGATGCCTGCACCCTCAGACCCGAGAGTGGGTCCCGATGCCTGCACCCTCAGACCCGAGAGTGGGTCGCGATGCCTGCACCCTCAGACCCGAGAGTGGGTCCCGATGCCTGCACCCTCAGACCCGAGAGTGGGTCCCGATGCCTGCACCCTCAGACCCGAGAGTGGGTCCCGATGCCTGCACCCTCAGACCCCGGGAAAGGGTCCCGATGCCTGCACCCTCAGACCCAAGGTGGGTCCCGATGCCTGCACCCTCAGACCCAGGAAAGGGTCCCGATGCCTGCACCTTCAGACCCAAGGTGTGTCCCGATGCCTGCACCCTCAGACCCAAGGTGTGTCCCGATGCCTGCACCCTCAGACCCAAGGAGGGTCCCGATGCCTGCACCCTCAGACCCAAGGAGGGTCCCGATGCCTGCACCCTCAGACCCAAGGAGGGTCCCGATGCCTGCACCTTCAGACCCAAGGTGTGTCCCGATGCCTGCACCCTCAGACCCAAAAAGGGTCCCGATGCCTGCACCCTCAGACCCAAGGAGGGTCCCGATGCCTGCACCCTCAGACCCAAGGAGGGTCCCGATGCCTGCACCCTCAGACCCAAGGAGGGTCCCGATGCCTGCACCCTCAGACCCAAGGAGGGTCCCGATGCCTGCACCCTCAGACCCAAGGAGGGTCCCGATGCCTGCACCCTCAGACCCAAGGAGGGTCCCGATGCCTGCACCCTCAGACCCAAGGAGGGTCCCGATGCCTGCACCCTCAGACCCAAGGAGGGTCCCGATGCCTGCACCCTCAGACCCAAGGAGGGTGCCGATGCCTGCACCCTCAGACCCGGGAAAGGGTCCCGATGCCTGCACCCTCAGACCCGGGAAAGGGTCCCGATGCCTGCACCCTCAGACCCGGGAAAGGGTCCCGATGCCTGCACCCTCAGACCCGGGAAAGGGTCCCGATGCCTGCACCCTCAGACCCAAGGTGGGTCCCGATGCCTGCACCCTCAGACCCAAGGTGGGTCCCGATGCCTGCACCCTCAGACCCAAGGTGGGTCCCGATGCCTGCACCCTCAGACCCAAGGTGGGTCCCGATGCCTGCACCCTCAGACCCAAGGTGTTTCCCGATGCCTGCACCCTCAGACCCAAGGAGGGTCCCGATGCCTGCACCCTCAGACCCAAGGAGGGTCCCGATGCCTGCACCCTCAGACCCAAGGAGGGCCCCGATGCCTGCACCCTCAGACCCGAGAGTGGGTCCCGATGCCTGCACCCTCAGACCCGAGAGTGGGTCCCGATGCCTGCACCCTCAGACCCGAGAGTGGGTCGCGATGCCTGCACCCTCAGACCCGAGAGTGGGTCCCGATGCCTGCACCCTCAGACCCGAGAGTGGGTCCCGATGCCTGCACCCTCAGACCCGAGAGTGGGTCCCGATGCCTGCACCCTCAGACCCCGGGAAAGGGTCCCGATGCCTGCACCCTCAGACCCAAGGTGGGTCCCGATGCCTGCACCCTCAGACCCAGGAAAGGGTCCCGATGCCTGCACCTTCAGACCCAAGGTGTGTCCCGATGCCTGCACCCTCAGACCCAAGGTGTGTCCCGATGCCTGCACCCTCAGACCCAAGGAGGGTCCCGATGCCTGCACCCTCAGACCCAAGGAGGGTCCCGATGCCTGCACCCTCAGACCCAAGGAGGGTCCCGATGCCTGCACCTTCAGACCCAAGGTGTGTCCCGATGCCTGCACCCTCAGACCCAAAAAGGGTCCCGATGCCTGCACCCTCAGACCCAAGGAGGGTCCCGATGCCTGCACCCTCAGACCCAAGGAGGGTCCCGATGCCTGCACCCTCAGACCCAAGGAGGGTCCCGATGCCTGCACCCTCAGACCCAAGGAGGGTCCCGATGCCTGCACCCTCAGACCCAAGGAGGGTCCCGATGCCTGCACCCTCAGACCCAAGGAGGGTCCCGATGCCTGCACCCTCAGACCCAAGGAGGGTCCCGATGCCTGCACCCTCAGACCCAAGGAGGGTCCCGATGCCTGCACCCTCAGACCCAAGGAGGGTCCCGATGCCTGCACCCTCAGACCCAAGGAGGGTGCCGATGCCTGCACCCTCAGACCCGGGAAAGGGTCCCGATGCCTGCACCCTCAGACCCGGGAAAGGGTCCCGATGCCTGCACCCTCAGACCCGGGAAAGGGTCCCGATGCCTGCACCCTCAGACCCGGGAAAGGGTCCCGATGCCTGCACCCTCAGACCCAAGGTGGGTCCCGATGCCTGCACCCTCAGACCCAAGGTGGGTCCCGATGCCTGCACCCTCAGACCCAAGGTGGGTCCCGATGCCTGCACCCTCAGACCCAAGGTGGGTCCCGATGCCTGCACCCTCAGACCCAAGGTGGGTCCCGATGCCTGCACCCTCAGACCCAAGGTGGGTCCCGATGCCTGCACCCTCAGACCCAAGGTGGGTCCCGATGCCTGCACCCTCAGACCCAAGGTGGGTCCCGATGCCTGCACCCTCAGACCCCGGGAGTGGGTCCCGATGCCTGCACCCTCAGACCCCGGGAGTGGGTCCCGATGCCTGCACCCTCAGACCCGGGAAAGGGTCCCGATGCCTGCACCTTCAGACCCAAGGTGTGTCCCGATGCCTGCACCCTCAGACCCAAGGAGGGTCCCGATGCCTGCACCCTCAGACCCGGGAGTGGGTCCCGATGCCTGCACCCTCAGACCCGGGAGTGGGTCCCGATGCCTGCACCCTCAGACCCGGGAGTGGGTCCCGATGCCTGCACCCTCAGACCCGGGAGTGGGTCCCGATGCCTGCACCCTCAGACCCGGGAGTGGGTCCCGATGCCTGCACCCTCAGACCCGGGAGTGGGTCCCGATGCCTGCACCCTCAGACCCGGGAGTGGGTCCCGATGCCTGCACCCTCAGACCCAAGGTGGTTCCCGATGCCTGCACCCTCAGACCCGGGAAAAGGTCCCGATGCCTGCACCCTAAGACCCAAGGTGGGTCCCGATGCCTGCACCCTCAGACCCGGGAAAGGGTCCCGATGCCTGCACCCTAAGACCCGGGAAAGGGTCCCGATGCCTGCACCCTAAGACCCGGGAAAGGGTCCCGATGCCTGCACCCTAAGACCCGGGAAAGGGTCCCGATGCCTGCACCCTAAGACCCGGGAAAGGGTCCCGATGCCTGCACCCTCAGACCCGGGAGTGGGTCCCGATGCCTTCACCCTCAGACCCAAGGAGGGTCCCGATGCCTGCACCCTCAGACCCGGGAGTGGGTCCCGATGCCTGCACATTCAGACCCAAGGTGGGTCCCGATGCCTGCACCTTCAGACCCAAGGTGGTTCCCGATGCCTGCACCCTCAGACCCGGGAAAAGGTCCCGATGCCTGCACCCTAAGACCCAAGGTGGGTCCCGATGCCTGCACCCTCAGACCCGGGAGTGGGTCCCGATGCCTGCACCCTCAGACCCGGGAGTGGGTCCCGATGCCTGCACCCTCAGACCCGGGAGTGGGTCCCGATGCCTGCACCCTCAGACCCGGGAGTGTGCCCCGATGCCTGCACCCTCAGACCCGGGAGTGGGCCCCGATGCCTGCACCCTCAGACCCGGGAGTGGGCCCGATGCCTGCACCCTCAGACCCGGGAGTGGGCCCCGATGCCTGCACCCTCAGACCCGGGAGTGGGCCCCGATGCCTGCACCCTCAGACCCGGGAGTGGGCCCCGATGCCTGCACCCTCAGACCCGGGAGTGGGCCCCGATGCCTGCACCCTCAGACCCGGGAGTGGGCCCCGATGCCTGCACCCTCAGACCCGGGAGTGGGTCCCGATGCCTGCACCCTCAGACCCGGGAGTGGGTCCCGATGCCTGCACCCTCAGACCCGGGAGTGGGTCCCGATGCCTGCACCCTCAGACCCGGGAGTGGGTCCCGATGCCTGCACCCTCAGACCCGGGAGTGGGTCCCGATGCCTGCACCCTCAGACCCGGGAGTGGGTCCCGATGCCTGCACCCTCAGACCCGGGAGTGGGTCCCGATGCCTGCACCCTCAGACCCGGGAGTGGGTCCCGATGCCTGCACCCTCAGACCCGGGAGTGGGTCCCGATGCCTGCACCCTCAGACCCGGGAGTGGGTCCCGATGCCTGCAACCTCAGACCCGGGAGTGGGTCCCGATGCCTGCACCCTCAGACCCGGGAGTGGGTCCCGATGCCTGCACCCTCAGACCCGGGAGTGGGTCCCGATGCCTGCACCCTCAGACCCGGGAGTGGGTCCCGATGCCTGCACCCTCAGACCCGGGAGTGGGTACCGATGCCTGCACCCTCAGACCCGGGAGTGGGTACCGATGCCTGCACCCTCAGACCCGGGAGTGGGTCCCGATGCCTGCACCCTCAGACCCGGGAGTGGGTCCCGATGCCTGCACCCTCAGACCCGGGAGTTGGTCCCGATGCCTGCACCCTCAGACCCGGGAGTGGGTACCGATGCCTGCACCCTCAGACCCAAGGTGGGTCCCGATGTCTGCACCCTCAGACCCAAGGTGGGTCCCGATATCTGCACCCTCAGACCCGGGAAAGGGTCCCGATGCCTGCACCCTCAGACCCGGGAAAGGGTCCCGATGCCTGCACCCTCAGACCCGGGAAAGGGTCCCGATGCCTGCACCCTCAGACCCGGGAAAGGGTCCCGATGCCTGCACCCTCAGACCCGGGAAAGGGTCCCGATGCCTGCACCCTCAGACCCGGGAAAGGGTCGCCCGATGCCTGCACCCTCAGACCCGGGAAAGGGTCCCGATGCCTGCACCCTCAGACCCAAGAAAGGGTCCCGATGACTGCACCCTCAGACCCAAAGAGGGTCCCGATGCCTGCACCCTCAGACCCCGGGAGTGGGTCCCGATGCCTGCACCCTCAGACCCCGGGAGTGGGTCCCGATGCCTGCACCCTCAGACCCCGGGAGTGGGTCCCGATGCCTGCACCCTCAGACCCCGGGAGTGGGTCCCGATGCCTGCACCCTCAGACCCCGGGAGTGGGTCCCGATGCCTGCACCCTCAGACCCCGGGAGTGGGTCCCGATGCCTGCACCCTCAGACCCCGGGAGTGGGTCCCGATGCCTGCACCCTCAGACCCCGGGAGTGGGTCCCGATGCCTGCACCCTCAGACCCCGGGAGTGGGTCCCGATGCCTGCACCCTCAGACCCCGGGAGTGGGTCCCGATGCCTGCACCCTCAGACCCAAGGTGGGTCCCGATGCCTGCACCCTCAGACCCCGGGAGTGGGTCCCGATGCCTGCACCCTCAGACCCCGGGAGTGGGTCCCGATGCCTGCACCCTCAGACCCCGGGAGTGGGTCCCGATGCCTGCACCCTCAGACCCCGGGAGTGGGTCCCGATGCCTGCACCCTCAGACCCCGGGAGTGGGTCCCGATGCCTGCACCCTCAGACCCCGGGAGTGGGTCCCGATGCCTGCACCCTCAGACCCAAGGTGGGTCCCGATGCCTGAACCCTCAGACCCCGGGAGTGGGTCCCGATGCCTGCACCCTCAGACCCCGGGAGTGGGTCCCGATGCCTGCACCCTCAGACCCCGGGAGTGGGTCCCGATGCCTGCACCCTCAGACCCCGGGAGTGGGTCCCGATGCCTGCACCCTCAGACCCCGGGAGTGGGTCCCGATGCCTGCACCCTCAGACCCCGGGAGTGGGTCCCGATGCCTGCACCCTCAGACCCCGGGAGTGGGTCCCGATGCCTGCACCCTCAGACCCCGGGAAAGGGTCCCGATGCCTGCACCCTAAGACCCGGGAAAGGGTCCCGATGCCTGCACCCTAAGACCCGGGAAAGGGTCCCGATGCCTGCACCCTCAGACCCGGGAGTGGGTCCCGATGCCTTCACCCTCAGACCCAAGGAGGGTCCCGATGCCTGCACCCTCAGACCCGGGAGTGGGTCCCGATGCCTGCACATTCAGACCCAAGGTGGGTCCCGATGCCTGCACCTTCAGACCCAAGGTGGTTCCCGATGCCTGCACCCTCAGACCCGGGAAAAGGTCCCGATGCCTGCACCCTAAGACCCAAGGTGGGTCCCGATGCCTGCACCCTCAGACCCGGGAGTGGGTCCCGATGCCTGCACCCTCAGACCCGGGAGTGGGTCCCGATGCCTGCACCCTCAGACCCGGGAGTGGGTCCCGATGCCTGCACCCTCAGACCCGGGAGTGGGTCCCGATGCCTGCACCCTCAGACCCGGGAGTGGGTCCCGATGCCTGCACCCTCAGACCCGGGAGTGGGTCCCGATGCCTGCACCCTCAGACCCGGGAGTGGGTCCCGATGCCTGCACCCTCAGACCCGGGAAAGGGTCCCGATGCCTGCACCCTCAGACCCAAGGAGGGACCCGATGCCTGCACCCTCAGACCCAAGGAGGGTCCCGATGCCTGCACCCTCAGACCCAAGGAGGGTCCCGATGCCTGCACCCTCAGACCCGGGAGTGGGTCCCGATGCCTGCACCCTCAGACCCGGGAGTGGGTCCCGATGCCTGCACCCTCAGACCCGGGAGTGGGTCCCGATGCCTGCACCCTCAGACCCGGGAGTGGGTCCCGATGCCTGCACCCTCAGACCCGGGAGTGGGTCCCGATGCCTGCACCCTCAGACCCGGGAGTGGGTCCCGATGCCTGCACCCTCAGACCCGGGAGTGGGTCCCGATGCCTGCACCCTCAGACCCGGGAGTGGGTCCCGATGCCTGCACCCTCAGACCCGGGAGTGGGTCCCGATGCCTGCACCCTCAGACCCGGGAGTGGGTCCCGATGCCTGCACCCTCAGACCCGGGAGTGGGTCCCGATGCCTGCACCCTCAGACCCGGGAGTGGGTCCCGATGCCTGCACCCTCAGACCCGGGAGTGGGTCCCGATGCCTGCACCCTCAGACCCGGGAGTGGGTCCCGATGCCTGCACCCTCAGACCCGGGAGTGGGTCCCGATGCCTGCACCCTCAGACCCGGGAAAGGGTCCCGATGCCTGCACCCTCAGACCCAAGGAGGGACCCGATGCCTGCACCCTCAGACCCAAGGAGGGTCCCGATGCCTGCACCCTCAGACCCGGGAGTGGGTCCCGATGCCTGCACCCTCAGACCCGGGAGTGGGTCCCGATGCCTGCACCCTCAGACCCGGGAGTGGGTCCCGATGAATGCACCCTCAGACCCGGGAGTGGGTCCCGATGCCTGCACCCTCAGACCCGGGAGTGGGTCCCGATGCCTGCACCCTCAGACCCGGGAGTGGGTCCCGATGCCTGCACCCTCAGACCCGGGAGTGGGTCCCGATGCCTGCACCCTCAGACCCGGGAGTGGGTCCCGATGCCTGCACCCTCAGACCCGGGAGTGGGTCCCGATGCCTGCACCCTCAGACCCGGGAGTGGGTCCCGATGAATGCACCCTCAGACCCGGGAGTGGGTCCCGATGCCTGCACCCTCAGACCCGGGAGTGGGTCCCGATGCCTGCACCCTCAGACCCGGGAGTGGGTCCCGATGCCTGCACCCTCAGACCCGGGAGTGGGTCCCGATGCCTGCACCCTCAGACCCGGGAGTGGGTCCCGATGCCTGCACCCTCAGACCCGGGAGTGGGCCCCGATGCCTGCACCCTCAGACCCGGGAGTGGGCCCCGATGCCTGCACCCTCAGACCCGGGAGTGGGCCCCGATGCCTGCACCCTCAGACCCGGGAGTGGGCCCCGATGCCTGCACCCTCAGACCCGGGAGTGGGCCCCGATGCCTGCACCCTCAGACCCGGGAGTGGGCCCCGATGCCTGCACCCTCAGACCCGGGAGTGGGCCCCGATGCCTGCACCCTCAGACCCGGGAGTGGGCCCCGATGCCTGCACCCTCAGACCCGGGAGTGGGCCCCGATGCCTGCACCCTCAGACCCGGGAGTGGGCCCCGATGCCTGCACCCTCAGACCCGGGAGTGGGCCCCGATGCCTGCACCCTCAGACCCGGGAGTGGGCCCCGATGCCTGCACCCTCAGACCCGGGAGTGGGCCCCGATGCCTGCACCCTCAGACCCGGGAGTGGGCCCCGATGCCTGCACCCTCAGACCCGGGAGTGGGCCCCGATGCCTGCACCCTCAGACCCGGGAGTGGGCCCCGATGCCTGCACCCTCAGACCCGGGAGTGGGCCCCGATGCCTGCACCCTCAGACCCGGGAGTGGGCCCCGATGCCTGCACCCTCAGACCCGGGAGTGGGCCCCGATGCCTGCACCCTCAGACCCGGGAGTGGGTCCCGATGCCTGCACCCTCAGACCCGGGAGTGGGCCCCGATGCCTGCACCCTCAGACCCGGGAGTGGGCCCCGATGCCTGCACCCTCAGACCCGGGAGTGGGCCCCGATGCCTGCACCCTCAGACCCGGGAGTGGGTCCCGATGCCTGCACCCTCAGACCCGGGAGTGGGTCCCGATGCCTGCACCCTCAGACCCGGGAGTGGGTCCCGATGCCTGCACCCTCAGACCCGGGAGTGGGTCCCGATGCCTGCACCCTCAGACCCGGGAGTGGGTCCCGATGCCTGCACCCTCAGACCCGGGAGTGGGTCCCGATGCCTGCACCCTCAGACCCGGGAGTGGGTCCCGATGCCTGCACCCTCAGACCCGGGAGTGGGTCCCGATGCCTGCACCCTCAGACCCGGGAGTGGGTCCCGATGCCTGCACCCTCAGACCCGGGAGTGGGTCCCGATGCCTGCACCCTCAGACCCGGGAGTGGGTCCCGATGCCTGCACCCTCAGACCCGGGAGTGGGTCCCGATGCCTGCACCCTCAGACCCGGGAGTGGGTCCCGATGCCTGCACCCTCAGACCCGGGAGTGGGTCCCGATGCCTGCACCCTCAGACCCGGGAGTGGGTCCCGATGCCTGCACCCTCAGACCCGGGAGTGGGTACCGATGCCTGCACCCTCAGACCCGGGAGTGGGTCCCGATGCCTGCACCCTCAGACCCGGGAGTGGGTCCCGATGCCTGCACCCTCAGACCCGGGAGTTGGTCCCGATGCCTGCACCCTCAGACCCGGGAGTGGGTCCCGATGCCTGCACCCTCAGACCCAAGGTGGGTCCCGATGTCTGCACCCTCAGACCCAAGGTGGGTCCCGATATCTGCACCCTCAGACTCGGGAAAGGGTCCCGATGCCTGCACCCTCAGACCCGGGAGTGGGTACCGATGCCTGCACCCTCAGACCCGGGAGTGGGTCCCGATGCCTGCACCCTCAGACCCGGGAGTGGTTCCCGATGCCTGCACCCTCAGACCCGGGAGTTGGTCCCGATGCCTGCACCCTCAGACCCGGGAGTGGGTCCCGATGCCTGCACCCTCAGACCCAAGGTGGGTCCCGATGTCTGCACCCTCAGACCCAAGGTGGGTCCCGATATCTGCACCCTCAGACCCGGGAAAGGGTCCCGATGCCTGCACCCTCAGACCCGGGAAAGGGTCCCGATGCCTGCACCCTCAGACCCGGGAAAGGGTCCCGATGCCTGCACCCTCAGACCCGGGAAAGGGTCCCGATGCCTGCACCCTCAGACCCGGGAAAGGGTCCCGATGCCTGCACCCTCAGACCCGGGAAAGGGTCCCGATGCCTGCACCCTCAGACCCAAGAAAGGGTCCCGATGACTGCACCCTCAGACCCAAAGAGGGTCCCGATGACTGCACCCTCAGAACCGGGAAAGGGTCCCGATGCCTGCACCCTCAGACCCAAAGAGGGTCCCGATGCCTGCACCCTCAGACCCCGGGAGTGGGTCCCGATGCCTGCACCCTCAGACCCCGGGAGTGGGTCCCGATGCCTGCACCCTCAGACCCCGGGAGTGGGTCCCGATGCCTGCACCCTCAGACCCCGGGAGTGGGTCCCGATGCCTGCACCCTCAGACCCCGGGAGTGGGTCCCGATGCCTGCACCCTCAGACCCCGGGAGTGGGTCCCGATGCCTGCACCCTCAGACCCCGGGAGTGGGTCCCGATGCCTGCACCCTCAGACCCCGGGAGTGGGTCCCGATGCCTGCACCCTCAGACCCCGGGAGTGGGTCCCGATGCCTGCACCCTCAGACCCAAGGTGGGTCCCGATGCCTGCACCCTCAGACCCGGGAGTGGGCCCCGATGCCTGCACCCTCAGACCCGGGAGTGGGTCCCGATGCCTGCACCCTCAGACCCCGGGAGTGGGTCCCGATGCCTGCACCCTCAGACCCCGGGAGTGGGTCCCGATGCCTGCACCCTCAGACCCCGGGAGTGGGTCCCGATGCCTGCACCCTCAGACCCCGGGAGTGGGTCCCGATGCCTGCACCCTCAGACCCGGGAAAGGGCCCCGATGCCTGCACCCTCAGACCCGGGAGTGGGCCCCGATGCCTGCACCCTCAGACCCGGGAGTGGGCCCCGATGCCTGCACCCTCAGACCCGGGAGTGGGCCCCGATGCCTGCACCCTCAGACCCGGGAGTGGGCCCCGATGCCTGCACCCTCAGACCCGGGAGTGGGCCCCGATGCCTGCACCCTCAGACCCGGGAGTGGGCCCCGATGCCTGCACCCTCAGACCCGGGAGTGGGCCCCGATGCCTGCACCCTCAGACCCGGGAGTGGGCCCCGATGCCTGCACCCTCAGACCCGGGAGTGGGCCCCGATGCCTGCACCCTCAGACCCGGGAGTGGGCCCCGATGCCTGCACCCTCAGACCCGGGAGTGGGCCCCGATGCCTGCACCCTCAGACCCGGGAGTGGGCCCCGATGCCTGCACCCTCAGACCCGGGAGTGGGCCCCGATGCCTGCACCCTCAGACCCGGGAGTGGGCCCCGATGCCTGCACCCTCAGACCCGGGAGTGGGCCCCGATGCCTGCACCCTCAGACCCGGGAGTGGGTCCCGATGCCTGCACCCTCAGACCCGGGAGTGGGCCCCGATGCCTGCACCCTCAGACCCGGGAGTGGGCCCCGATGCCTGCACCCTCAGACCCGGGAGTGGGTCCCGATGCCTGCACCCTCAGACCCGGGAGTGGGTCCCGATGCCTGCACCCTCAGACCCGGGAGTGGGTCCCGATGCCTGCACCCTCAGACCCGGGAGTGGGTCCCGATGCCTGCACCCTCAGACCCGGGAGTGGGTCCCGATGCCTGCACCCTCAGACCCGGGAGTGGGTCCCGATGCCTGCACCCTCAGACCCGGGAGTGGGTCCCGATGCCTGCACCCTCAGACCCGGGAGTGGGTCCCGATGCCTGCACCCTCAGACCCGGGAGTGGGTCCCGATGCCTGCACCCTCAGACCCGGGAGTGGGTCCCGATGCCTGCACCCTCAGACCCGGGAGTGGGTCCCGATGCCTGCACCCTCAGACCCGGGAGTGGGTCCCGATGCCTGCACCCTCAGACCCGGGAGTGGGTCCCGATGCCTGCACCCTCAGACCCGGGAGTGGGTCCCGATGCCTGCACCCTCAGACCCGGGAGTGGGTCCCGATGCCTGCACCCTCAGACCCGGGAGTGGGTCCCGATGCCTGCACCCTCAGACCCGGGAGTGGGTCCCGATGCCTGCACCCTCAGACCCGGGAGTGGGTCCCGATGCCTGCACCCTCAGACCCGGGAGTGGGTACCGATGCCTGCACCCTCAGACCCGGGAGTGGGTCCCGATGCCTGCACCCTCAGACCCGGGAGTGGGTCCCGATGCCTGCACCCTCAGACCCGGGAGTTGGTCCCGATGCCTGCACCCTCAGACCCGGGAGTGGGTCCCGATGCCTGCACCCTCAGACCCAAGGTGGGTCCCGATGTCTGCACCCTCAGACCCAAGGTGGGTCCCGATATCTGCACCCTCAGACCCGGGAAAGGGTCCCGATGCCTGCACCCTCAGACCCGGGAGTGGGTACCGATGCCTGCACCCTCAGACCCGGGAGTGGGTCCCGATGCCTGCACCCTCAGACCCGGGAGTGGGTCCCGATGCCTGCACCCTCAGACCCGGGAGTGGGTACCGATGCCTGCACCCTCAGACCCGGGAGTGGGTCCCGATGCCTGCACCCTCAGACCCGGGAGTGGGTCCCGATGCCTGCACCCTCAGACCCGGGAGTGGGTCCCGATGCCTGCACCCTCAGACCCGGGAGTGGGTCCCGATGCCTGCACCCTCAGACCCAAGGTGGGTCCCGATGTCTGCACCCTCAGACCCAAGGTGGGTCCCGATATCTGCACCCTCAGACCCGGGAAAGGGTCCCGATGCCTGCACCCTCAGACCCGGGAAAGGGTCCCGATGCCTGCACCCTCAGACCCGGGAAAGGGTCCCGATGCCTGCACCCTCAGACCCGGGAAAGGGTCCCGATGCCTGCACCCTCAGACCCGGGAAAGGGTCGCCCGATGCCTGCACCCTCAGACCCGGGAAAGGGTCGCCCGATGCCTGCACCCTCAGACCCGGGAAAGGGTCCCGATGCCTGCACCCTCAGACCCAAGAAAGGGTCCCGATGACTGCACCCTCAGAACCGGGAAAGGGTCCCGATGCCTGCACCCTCAGACCCAAAGAGGGTCCCGATGCCTGCACCCTCAGACCCCGGGAGTGGGTCCCGATGCCTGCACCCTCAGACCCCGGGAGTGGGTCCCGATGCCTGCACCCTCAGACCCCGGGAGTGGGTCCCGATGCCTGCACCCTCAGACCCCGGGAGTGGGTCCCGATGCCTGCACCCTCAGACCCCGGGAGTGGGTCCCGATGCCTGCACCCTCAGACCCCGGGAGTGGGTCCCGATGCCTGCACCCTCAGACCCCGGGAGTGGGTCCCGATGCCTGCACCCTCAGACCCCGGGAGTGGGTCCCGATGCCTGCACCCTCAGACCCAAGGTGGGTCCCGATGCCTGCACCCTCAGACCCCGGGAGTGGGTCCCGATGCCTGCACCCTCAGACCCCGGGAGTGGGTCCCGATGCCTGCACCCTCAGACCCCGGGAGTGGGTCCCGATGCCTGCACCCTCAGACCCCGGGAGTGGGTCCCGATGCCTGCACCCTCAGACCCCGGGAGTGGGTCCCGATGCCTGCACCCTCAGACCCCGGGAGTGGGTCCCGATGCCTGCACCCTCAGACCCCGGGAGTGGGTCCCGATGCCTGCACCCTCAGACCCCGGGAGTGGGTCCCGATGCCTGCACCCTCAGACCCCGGGAGTGGGTCCCGATGCCTGCACCCTCAGACCCCGGGAGTGGGTCCCGATGCCTGCACCCTCAGACCCCGGGAGTGGGTCCCGATGCCTGCACCCTCAGACCCAAGGTGGGTCCCGATGCCTGCACCCTCAGACCCCGGGAGTGGGTCCCGATGCCTGCACCCTCAGACCCCGGGAGTGGGTCCCGATGCCTGCACCCTCAGACCCAAGGTGGGTCCCGATGCCTGCACCCTCAGACCCCGGGAGTGGGTCCCGATGCCTGCACCCTCAGACCCCGGGAGTGGGTCCCGATGCCTGCACCCTCAGACCCCGGGAGTGGGTCCCGATGCCTGCACCCTCAGACCCCGGGAGTGGGTCCCGATGCCTGCACCCTCAGACCCCGGGAGTGGGTCCCGATGCCTGCACCCTCAGACCCCGGGAGTGGGTCCCGATGCCTGCACCCTCAGACCCCGGGAGTGGGTCCCGATGCCTGCACCCTCAGACCCCGGGAGTGGGTCCCGATGCCTGCACCCTCAGACCCCGGGAGTGGGTCCCGATGCCTGCACCCTCAGACCCCGGGAGTGGGTCCCGATGCCTGCACCCTCAGACCCCGGGAGTGGGTCCCGATGCCTGCACCCTCAGACCCCGGGAGTGGGTCCCGATGCCTGCACCCTCAGACCCCGGGAGTGGGTCCCGATGCCTGCACCCTCAGACCCCGGGAGTGGGTCCCGATGCCTGCACCCTCAGACCCCGGGAGTGGGTCCCGATGCCTGCACCCTCAGACCCCGGGAGTGGGTCCCGATGCCTGCACCCTCAGACCCCGGGAGTGGGTCCCGATGCCTGCACCCTCAGACCCCGGGAGTGGGTCCCGATGCCTGCACCCTCAGACCCCGGGAGTGGGTCCCGATGCCTGCACCCTCAGACCCCGGGAGTGGGTCCCGATGCCTGCACCCTCAGACCCCGGGAGTGGGTCCCGATGCCTGCACCCTCAGACCCCGGGAGTGGGTCCCGATGCCTGCACCCTCAGACCCCGGGAGTGGGTCCCGATGCCTGCACCCTCAGACCCCGGGAGTGGGTCCCGATGCCTGCACCCTCAGACCCCGGGAGTGGGTCCCGATGCCTGCACCCTCAGACCCCGGGAGTGGGTCCCGATGCCTGCACCCTCAGACCCCGGGAGTGGGTCCCGATGCCTGCACCCTCAGACCCCGGGAGTGGGTCCCGATGCCTGCACCCTCAGACCCCGGGAGTGGGTCCCGATGCCTGCACCCTCAGACCCCGGGAGTGGGTCCCGATGCCTGCACCCTCAGACCCCGGGAGTGGGTCCCGATGCCTGCACCCTCAGACCCCGGGAGTGGGTCCCGATGCCTGCACCCTCAGACCACGGGAGTGGGTCCCGATGCCTGCACCCTCAGACCCCGAGAGTGGGTCCCGATGCCTGCACCCTCAGACCCCGGGAGTGGGTCCCGATGCCTGCACCCTCAGACCCCGGGAGTGGGTCCCGATGCCTGCACCCTCAGACCCAAGGTGGGTCCCGATGCCTGCACCCTCAGACCTCGGGAGTGGGTCCCGATGCCTGCACCCTCAGACCCAAAGAGGGTCCCGATGCCTGCACCCTCAGACCCGGGAAAGGGTCCCGATGCCTGCACCCTCAGACCCGGGAAAGGGTCCCGATGCCTGCACCCTCAGACCCGGGAAAGGGTCCCGATGCCTGCACCCTCAGACCCGGGAAAGGGTCCCGATGCCTGCACCCTCAGACCCGGGAAAGGGTCCCGATGCCTGCACCCTCAGACCCGGGAAAGGGTCCCGATGCCTGCACCCTCAGACCCGGGAGTGGGTCCCGATGCCTGCACCCTCAGACCCGGGAGTGGGTCCCGATGCCTGCACCCTCAGACCCGGGAGTGGGTCCCGATGCCTGCACCCTCAGACCCGGGAGTGGGTCCCGATGCCTGCACCCTCAGACCCCGGGAGTGGGTCCCGATGCCTGCACCCTCAGACCCCGGGAGTGGGTCCCGATGCCTGCACCCTCAGACCCAAGGTGGGTCCCGATGCCTGCACCCTCAGACCCCGGGAGTGGGTCCCGATGCCTGCACCCTCAGACCCCGGGAGTGGGTCCCGATGCCTGCACCCTCAGACCCCGGGAGTGGGTCCCGATGCCTGCACCCTCAGACCCCGGGAGTGGGTCCCGATGCCGCACTCAGACGGGTGGTCCCGATGCCTGCACCCTCAGACCCTCAGACCCGGGAGTGGGTCCCGATGCCTGCACCCTCAGACCCGGGAGTGGGTCCCGATGCCTGCACCCTCAGACCCGGGAGTGGGTCCCGATGCCTGCAACCTCAGACCCCGGGAGTGGGTCCCGATGCCTGCAACCTCAGACCCCGGGAGTGGGTCCCGATGCCTGCAACCTCAGACCCCGGGAGTGGGTCCCGATGCCTGCACCCTCAGACCCAAAGAGGGTCCCGATGCCTGCACCCTCAGACCCAAAGAGGGTCCCGATGCCTGCACCCTCAGACCCGGGAAAGGGTCCCGATGCCTGCACCCTCAGACCCGGGAAAGGGTCGCCCGATGCCTGCACCCTCAGACCCGGGAAAGGGTCCCGATGCCTGCACCCTCAGACCCGGGAAAGGGTCCCGATGCCTGCACCCTAAGACCCGGGAAAGGGTCCCGATGCCTGCACCCTCAGACCCGGGAGTGGGTCCCGATGCCTTCACCCTCAGACCCAAGGAGGGTCCCGATGCCTGCACCCTCAGACCCGGGAGTGGGTCCCGATGCCTGCACATTCAGACCCAAGGTGGGTCCCGATGCCTGCACCTTCAGACCCAAGGTGGTTCCCGATGCCTGCACCCTCAGACCCGGGAAAAGGTCCCGATGCCTGCACCCTAAGACCCAAGGTGGGTCCCGATGCCTGCACCCTCAGACCCGGGAGTGGGTCCCGATGCCTGCACCCTCAGACCCGGGAGTGGGTCCCGATGCCTGCACCCTCAGACCCGGGAGTGGGTCCCGATGCCTGCACCCTCAGACCCAAGGAGGGTCCCGATGCCTGCACCCTCAGACCCAAGGAGGGTCCCGATGCCTGCACCCTCAGACCCAAGGAGGGTCCCGATGCCTGCACCCTCAGACCCGGGAGTGGTCCCGATGCCTGCACCCTCAGACCCGGGAGTGGGTCCCGATGCCTGCACCCTCAGACCCGGGAGTGGGTCCCGATGCCTGCACCCTCAGACCCGGGAGTGGGTCCCGATGCCTGCACCCTCAGACCCGGGAGTGGGTCCCGATGCCTGCACCCTCAGACCCGGGAGTGGGTCCCGATGCCTGCACCCTCAGACCCGGGAGTGGGTCCCGATGCCTGCACCCTCAGACCCGGGAGTGGGTCCCGATGCCTGCACCCTCAGACCCGGGAGTGGGTCCCGATGCCTGCACCCTCAGACCCGGGAGTGGGTCCCGATGCCTGCACCCTCAGACCCAAGGAGGGTCCCGATGCCTGCACCCTCAGACCCAAGGAGGGTCCCGATGCCTGCACCCTCAGACCCAAGGAGGGTCCCGATGCCTGCACCCTCAGACCCGGGAGTGGGTCCCGATGCCTGCACCCTCAGACCCGGGAGTGGGTCCCGATGCCTGCACCCTCAGACCCGGGAGTGGGTCCCGATGCCTGCACCCTCAGACCCGGGAGTGGGTCCCGATGCCTGCACCCTCAGACCCGGGAGTGGGTCCCGATGCCTGCACCCTCAGACCCGGGAGTGGGTCCCGATGCCTGCACCCTCAGACCCGGGAGTGGGTCCCGATGCCTGCACCCTCAGACCCGGGAGTGGGTCCCGATGCCTGCACCCTCAGACCCGGGAGTGGGTCCCGATGCCTGCACCCTCAGACCCGGGAGTGGGTCCCGATGCCTGCACCCTCAGACCCGGGAGTGGGTCCCGATGCCTGCACCCTCAGACCCGGGAGTGGGTCCCGATGCCTGCACCCTCAGACCCGGGAGTGGGTCCCGATGCCTGCACCCTCAGACCCGGGAGTGGGTCCCGATGCCTGCACCCTCAGACCCGGGAGTGGGTCCCGATGCCTGCACCCTCAGACCCGGGAGTGGGTTCCGATGCCTGCACCCTCAGACCCAAGGTGGTTCCCGATGCCTGCACCCTCAGACCCGGGAGTGGGTCCCGATGCCTGCACCCTCAGACCCGGGAGTGGGTCCCGATGCCTGCACCCTCAGACCCGGGAGTGGGTCCCGATGCCTGCACCCTCAGACCCAAGGAGGGTCCCGATGCCTGCACCCTCAGACCCAAGGAGGGTCCCGATGCCTGCACCCTCAGACCCGGGAGTGGGTCCCGATGCCTGCACCCTCAGACCCGGGAGTGGGTCCCGATGCCTGCACCCTCAGACCCGGGAGTGGGTCCCGATGCCTGCACCCTCAGACCCGGGAGTGGGTCCCGATGCCTGCACCCTCAGACCCGGGAGTGGGTCCCGATGCCTGCACCCTCAGACCCGGGAGTGG
Organism: Staurois parvus; assembly: GCF_062004578.1. Taxonomy (NCBI): domain Eukaryota; kingdom Metazoa; phylum Chordata; class Amphibia; order Anura; family Ranidae; genus Staurois; species Staurois parvus. The sequence continues at coordinate 3,984,944 of NW_028318564.1, read as the reverse complement.
GTCCCGATGCCTGCACCCTCAGACCCGGGAGTGGGTCCCGATGCCTGCACCCTCAGACCCGGGAGTGGGTCCCGATGCCTGCACCCTCAGACCCGGGAGTGGGTCCCGATGCCTGCACCCTCAGACCCGGGAGTGGGTCCCGATGCCTGCACCCTCAGACCCGGGAGTGGGTCCCGATGCCTGCACCCTCAGACCCGGGAGTGGGTCCCGATGCCTGCACCCTCAGACCCGGGAGTGGGTCCCGATGCCTGCACCCTCAGACCCGGGAGTGGGTCCCGATGCCTGCACCCTCAGACCCGGGAGTGGGTCCCGATGCCTGCACCCTCAGACCCGGGAGTGGGTCCCGATGCCTGCACCCTCAGACCCGGGAGTGGGTTCCGATGCCTGCACCCTCAGACCCAAGGTGGTTCCCGATGCCTGCACCCTCAGACCCGGGAAAAGGTCCCGATGCCTGCACCCTAAGACCCAAGGTGGGTCCCGATGCCTGCACCCTCAGACCCGGGAAAGGGTCCCGATGCCTGCACCCTCAGACCCGGGAGTGGGTCCCGATGCCTGCACCCTCAGACCCGGGAGTGGGTCCCGATGCCGGGACCCTCAGACCCGGGAGTGGGTCCCGATGCCGGCACCCTCAGACCCGGGAGTTGGTCCCGATGCCGGCACCCTCAGACCCGGGAGTGGGTCCCGATGCCTGCACCCTCAGACCCGGGAGTGGGTCCCGATGCCTGCACCCTCAGACCCGGGAGTGGGTCCCGATGCCTGCACCCTCAGACCCGGGAGTGGGTCCCGATGCCTGCACCCTCAGACCCGGGAGTGGGTCCCGATGCCTGCACCCTAAGACCCGGGAAAGGGTCCCGATGCCTGCACCCTCAGACCCGGGAGTGGGTCCCGATGCCTTCACCCTCAGACCCAAGGAGGGTCCCGATGCCTGCACCCTCAGACCCGGGAGTGGGTCCCGATGCCTGCACATTCAGACCCAAGGTGGGTCCCGATGCCTGCACCTTCAGACCCAAGAAGGTTCCCGATGCCTGCACCCTCAGACCCGGGAAAAGGTCCCGATGCCTGCACCCTAAGACCCAAGGTGGGTCCCGATGCCTGCACCCTCAGACCCGGGAGTGGGTCCCGATGCCTGCACCCTCAGACCCGGGAGTGGGTCCCGATGCCTGCACCCTCAGACCCGGGAGTGGGTCCCGATGCCTGCACCCTCAGACCCAAGGAGGGTCCCGATGCCTGCACCCTCAGACCCAAGGAGGGTCCCGATGCCTGCACCCTCAGACCCAAGGAGGGTCCCGATGCCTGCACCCTCAGACCCGGGAGTGGGTCCCGATGCCTGCACCCTCAGACCCGGGAGTGGGTCCCGATGCCTGCACCCTCAGACCCGGGAGTGGGTCCCGATGCCTGCACCCTCAGACCCGGGAGTGGGTCCCGATGCCTGCACCCTCAGACCCGGGAGTGGGTCCCGATGCCTGCACCCTCAGACCCGGGAGTGGGTCCCGATGCCTGCACCCTCAGACCCGGGAGTGGGTCCCGATGCCTGCACCCTCAGACCCGGGAGTGGGTCCCGATGCCTGCACCCTCAGACCCGGGAGTGGGTCCCGATGCCTGCACCCTCAGACCCGGGAGTGGGTCCCGATGCCTGCACCCTCAGACCCGGGAGTGGGTCCCGATGCCCTGCACCCTCAGACCCGGGAGTGGGTCCCGATGCCTGCACCCTCAGACCCGGGAGTGGGTCCCGATGCCTGCACCCTCAGACCCGGGAGTGGGTCCCGATGCCTGCACCCTCAGACCCGGGAGTGGGTCCCGATGCCTGCACCCTCAGACCCGGGAAAGGGTCCCGATGCCTGCACCCTCAGACCCGGGAAAGGGTCCCGATGACTGCACCCTCAGACCCAAGGAGGGACCCGATGCCTGCACCCTCAGACCCAAGGAGGGTCCCGATGCCTGCACCCTCAGACCCAAGGAGGGTCCCGATGCCTGCACCCTCAGACCCGGGAGTGGGTCCCGATGCCTGCACCCTCAGACCCGGGAGTGGGTCCCGATGCCTGCACCCTCAGACCCGGGAGTGGGTCCCGATGCCTGCACCCTCAGACCCGGGAGTGGGTCCCGATGCCTGCACCCTCAGACCCTGGAGTGGGTCCCGATGCCTGCACCCTCAGACCCGGGAGTGGGTCCCGATGCCTGCACCCTCAGACCCGGGAGTGGGTCCCGATGCCTGCACCCTCAGACCCGGGAGTGGGTCCCGATGCCTGCACCCTCAGACCCGGGAGTGGGTCCCGATGCCTGCACCCTAAGACCCGGGAAAGGGTCCCGATGCCTGCACCCTCAGACCCGGGAGTGGGTCCCGATGCCTTCACCCTCAGACCCAAGGAGGGTCCCGATGCCTGCACCCTCAGACCCGGGAGTGGGTCCCGATGCCTGCACATTCAGACCCAAGGTGGGTCCCGATGCCTGCACCTTCAGACCCAAGGTGGTTCCCGATGCCTGCACCCTCAGACCCGGGAAAAGGTCCCGATGCCTGCACCCTAAGACCCAAGGTGGGTCCCGATGCCTGCACCCTCAGACCCGGGAGTGGGTCCCGATGCCTGCACCCTCAGACCCGGGAGTGGGTCCCGATGCCTGCACCCTCAGACCCGGGAGTGGGTCCCGATGCCTGCACCCTCAGACCCAAGGAGGGTCCCGATGCCTGCACCCTCAGACCCAAGGAGGGTCCCGATGCCTGCACCCTCAGACCCAAGGAGGGTCCCGATGCCTGCACCCTCAGACCCGGGAGTGGGTCCCGATGCCTGCACCCTCAGACCCGGGAGTGGGTCCCGATGCCTGCACCCTCAGACCCGGGAGTGGGTCCCGATGCCTGCACCCTCAGACCCGGGAGTGGGTCCCGATGCCTGCACCCTCAGACCCGGGAGTGGGTCCCGATGCCTGCACCCTCAGACCCGGGAGTGGGTCCCGATGCCTGCACCCTCAGACCCGGGAGTGGGTCCCGATGCCTGCACCCTCAGACCCGGGAGTGGGTCCCGATGCCTGCACCCTCAGACCCGGGAGTGGGTCCCGATGCCTGCACCCTCAGACCCGGGAGTGGGTCCCGATGCCTGCACCCTCAGACCCGGGAGTGGGTCCCGATGCCTGCACCCTCAGACCCGGGAGTGGGTCCCGATGCCTGCACCCTCAGACCCGGGAGTGGGTCCCGATGCCTGCACCCTCAGACCCGGGAGTGGGTCCCGATGCCTGCACCCTCAGACCCGGGAGTGGGTCCCGATGCCTGCACCCTCAGACCCGGGAGTGGGTCCCGATGCCTGCACCCTCAGACCCAAGGTGGTTCCCGATGCCTGCACCCTCAGACCCGGGAAAAGGTCCCGATGCCTGCACCCTAAGACCCAAGGTGGGTCCCGATGCCTGCACCCTCAGACCCGGGAAAGGGTCCCGATGCCTGCACCCTCAGACCCGGGAGTGGGTCCCGATGCCTGCACCCTCAGACCCGGGAGTGGGTCCCGATGCCGGGACCCTCAGACCCGGGAGTGGGTCCCGATGCCGGCACCCTCAGACCCGGGAGTGGGTCCCGATGCCGGCACCCTCAGACCCGGGAGTGGGTCCCGATGCCTGCACCCTCAGACCCGGGAGTGGGTCCCGATGCCTGCACCCTCAGACCCGGGAGTGGGTCCCGATGCCTGCACCCTCAGACCCAAGGTGGGTCCCGATGCCTGCACCCTAAGACCCAAGGTGGGTCCCGATGCCTGCACCCTCAGACCCGGGAGTGGGTCCCGATGCCTGCACCCTCAGACCCGGGAGTGGGTCCCGATGCCTGCACCCTCAGACCCGGGAGTGGGTCCCGATGCCTGCACCCTCAGACCCGGGAGTGGGTCCCGATGCCTGCACCCTCAGACCCGGGAGTGGGTCTCGATGCCTGCACCCTCAGACCCGGGAGTGGGTCCCGATGCCTGCACCCTCAGACCCGGGAGTGGGTCCCGATGCCTGCACCCTCAGACCCGGGAGTGGGTCCCGATGCCTGCACCCTCAGACCCGGGAGTGGGTCCCGATGCCTGCACCCTCAGACCCGGGAGTGGGTCCCGATGCCTGCACCCTCAGACCCGGGAGTGGGTCCCGATGCCTGCACCCTCAGACCCGGGAGTGGGTCCCGATGCCTGCACCCTCAGACCCGGGAGTGGGTCCCGATGCCTGCACCCTCAGACCCAAGGTGGTTCCCGATGCCTGCACCCTCAGACCCGGGAAAAGGTCCCGATGCCTGCACCCTAAGACCCAAGGTGGGTCCCGATGCCTGCACCCTCAGACCCGGGAAAGGGTCCCGATGCCTGCACCCTCAGACCCGGGAGTGGGTCCCGATGCCTGCACCCTCAGACCCGGGAGTGGGTCCCGATGCCGGGACCCTCAGACCCGGGAGTGGGTCCCGATGCCGGCACCCTCAGACCCGGGAGTTGGTCCCGATGCCGGCACCCTCAGACCCGGGAGTGGGTCCCGATGCCTGCACCCTCAGACCCGGGAGTGGGTCCCGATGCCTGCACCCTCAGACCCGGGAGTGGGTCCCGATGCCTGCACCCTCAGACCCGGGAGTGGGTCCCGATGCCTGCACCCTCAGACCCGGGAGTGGGTCCCGATGCCTGCACCCTCAGACCCGGGAGTGGGTCCCGATGCCTGCACCCTCAGACCCGGGAGTGGGTCCCGATGCCTGCACCCTAAGACCCGGGAGTGGGTCCCGATGCCTGCACCTTCAGACCCAAGGTGGGTCCCGATGCCTGCACCCTCAGACCCAAGAAAGGGTCCCGATGACTGCACCCTCAGACCCAAAGAGGGTCCCGATGCCTGCACCCTCAGACCCCGGGAGTGGGTCCCGATGCCTGCACCCTCAGACCCCGGGAGTGGGTCCCGATGCCTGCACCCTCAGACCCCGGGAGTGGGTCCCGATGCCTGCACCCTCAGACTCCGGGAGTGGGTCCCGATGCCTGCACCCTCAGACCCCGGGAGTGGGTCCCGATGCCTGCACCCTCAGACCCCGGTAGTGGGTCCCGATGCCTGCACCCTCAGACCCCGGGAGTGGGTCCCGATGCCTGCACCCTCAGACCCCGGGAGTGGGTCCCGATGCCTGCACCCTCAGACCCCGGTAGTGGGTCCCGATGCCTGCACCCTCAGACCCCGGGAGTGGGTCCCGATGCCTGCACCCTCAGACCCCGGGAGTGGGTCCCGATGCCTGCACCCTCAGACCCCGGGAGTGGGTCCCGATGCCTGCACCCTCAGACCCCGGGAGTGGGTCCCGATGCCTGCACCCTCAGACCCAAGGTGGGTCCCGATGCCTGCACCCTCAGACCCCGGGAGTGGGTCCCGATGCCTGCACCCTCAGACCCCGGGAGTGGGTCCCGATGCCTGCACCCTCAGACCCCGGGAGTGGGTCCCGATGCCTGCACCCTCAGACCCCGGGAGTGGGTCCCGATGCCTGCACCCTCAGACCCCGGGAGTGGGTCCCGATGCCTGCACCCTCAGACCCCGGGAGTGGGTCCCGATGCCTGCACCCTCAGACCCCGGGAAAGGGTCCCGATGCCTGCACCCTAAGACCCGGGAAAGGGTCCCGATGCCTGCACCCTAAGACCCGGGAAAGGGTCCCGATGCCTGCACCCTCAGACCCGGGAGTGGGTCCCGATGCCTTCACCCTCAGACCCAAGGAGGGTCCCGATGCCTGCACCCTCAGACCCGGGAGTGGGTCCCGATGCCTGCACATTCAGACCCAAGGTGGGTCCCGATGCCTGCACCTTCAGACCCAAGGTGGTTCCCGATGCCTGCACCCTCAGACCCGGGAAAAGGTCCCGATGCCTGCACCCTAAGACCCAAGGTGGGTCCCGATGCCTGCACCCTCAGACCCGGGAGTGGGGTCCCGATGCCTGCACCCTCAGACCCGGGAGTGGGTCCCGATGCCTGCACCCTCAGACCCGGGAGTGGGTCCCGATGCCTGCACCCTCAGACCCGGGAGTGGGTCCCGATGCCTGCACCCTCAGACCCGGGAGTGGGTCCCGATGCCTGCACCCTCAGACCCGGGAGTGGGTCCCGATGCCTGCACCCTCAGACCCGGGAGTGGGTCCCGATGCCTGCACCCTAAGACCCGGGAGTGGGTCCCGATGCCTGCACCTTCAGACCCAAGGTGGGTCCCGATGCCTGCACCCTCAGACCCAAGGTGGTTCCCGATGCCTGCACCCTCAGACCCGGGAAAAGGTCCCGATGCCTGCACCCTAAGACCCAAGGTGGGTCCCGATGCCTGCACCCTCAGACCCGGGAGTGGGTCCCGATGCCTGCACCCTCAGACCCGGGAGTGGGTCCCGATGCCTGCACCCTCAGACCCGGGAGTGGGTCCCGATGCCTGCACCCTCAGACCCGGGAGTGGGTCCCGATGCCTGCACCCTCAGACCCGGGAGTGGGTCCCGATGCCTGCACCCTCAGACCCGGGAGTGGGTCCCGATGCCTGCACCCTCAGACCCGGGAGTGGGTCCCGATGCCTGCACCCTCAGACCCGGGAGTGGGTCCCGATGCCTGCACCCTCAGACCCGGGAGTGGGTCCCGATGAATGCACCCTCAGACCCGGGAGTGGGTCCCGATGCCTGCACCCTCAGACCCGGGAGTGGGTCCCGATGCCTGCACCCTCAGACCCGGGAGTGGGTCCCGATGCCTGCACCCTCAGACCCGGGAGTGGGTCCCGATGCCTGCACCCTCAGACCCGGGAGTGGGTCCCGATGCCTGCACCCTCAGACCCGGGAGTGGGTCCCGATGCCTGCACCCTCAGACCCGGGAGTGGGTCCCGATGCCTGCACCCTCAGACCCGGGAGTGGGCCCCGATGCCTGCACCCTCAGACCCGGGAGTGGGCCCCGATGCCTGCACCCTCAGACCCGGGAGTGGGCCCCGATGCCTGCACCCTCAGACCCGGGAGTGGGCCCCGATGCCTGCACCCTCAGACCCGGGAGTGGGCCCCGATGCCTGCACCCTCAGACCCGGGAGTGGGCCCCGATGCCTGCACCCTCAGACCCAAGGAGGGTCCCGATGCCTGCACCCTCAGACCCAAGGAGGGTCCCGATGCCTGCACCCTCAGACCCGGGAGTGGGTCCCGATGCCTGCACCCTCAGACCCGGGAGTGGGTCCCGATGCCTGCACCCTCAGACCCGGGAGTGGGTCCCGATGCCTGCACCCTCAGACCCGGGAGTGGGTCCCGATGCCTGCACCCTCAGACCCGGGAGTGGGTCCCGATGCCTGCACCCTCAGACCCGGGAGTGGGTCCCGATGCCTGCACCCTCAGACCCGGGAAAGGGTCCCGATGCCTGCACCCTCAGACCCGGGAAAGGGTCCCGATGCCTGCACCCTCAGACCCAAGGAGGGACCCGATGCCTGCACCCTCAGACCCAAGGAGGGTCCCGATGCCTGCACCCTCAGACCCAAGGAGGGTCCCGATGCCTGCACCCTCAGACCCGGGAGTGGGTCCCGATGCCTGCACCCTCAGACCCGGGAGTGGGTCCCGATGCCTGCACCCTCAGACCCGGGAGTGGGTCCCGATGCCTGCACCCTCAGACCCGGGAGTGGGTCCCGATGCCTGCACCCTCAGACCCGGGAGTGGGTCCCGATGCCTGCACCCTCAGACCCGGGAGTGGGTCCCGATGCCTGCACCCTCAGACCCGGGAGTGGGTCCCGATGCCTGCACCCTCAGACCCGGGAGTGGGTCCCGATGCCTGCACCCTCAGACCCGGGAGTGGGTCCCGATGCCTGCACCCTCAGACCCGGGAGTGGGTCCCGATGCCTGCACCCTCAGACCCGGGAGTGGGTCCCGATGCCTGCACCCTCAGACCCGGGAGTGGGTCCCGATGCCTGCACCCTCAGACCCGGGAGTGGGTCCCGATGCCTGCACCCTCAGACCCGGGAGTGGGTCCCGATGCCTGCACCCTCAGACCCGGGAGTGGGTCCCGATGCCTGCACCCTCAGACCCGGGAGTGGGTCCCGATGCCTGCACCCTCAGACCCGGGAGTGGGTCCCGATGCCTGCACCCTCAGACCCGGGAGTGGGTCCCGATGCCTGCACCCTCAGACCCGGGAGTGGGTCCCGATGCCTGCACCCTCAGACCCGGGAGTGGGTCCCGATGCCTGCACCCTCAGACCCAAGAGTGGTTCCCGATGCCTGCACCCTCAGACCCGGGAAAGGGTCCCGATGCCTGCACCCTAAGACCCAAGGTGGGTCCCGATGCCTGCACCCTCAGACCCGGGAAAGGGTCCCGATGCCTGCACCCTCAGACCCGGGAGTGGGTCCCGATGCCTGCACCCTCAGACCCGGGAGTGGGTCCCGATGCCGGGACCCTCAGACCCGGGAGTGGGTCCCGATGCCGGCACCCTCAGACCCGGGAGTGGGTCCCGATGCCGGCACCCTCAGACCCGGGAGTGGGTCCCGATGCCTGCACCCTCAGACCCGGGAGTGGGTCCCGATGCCTGCACCCTCAGACCCGGGAGTGGGTCCCGATGCCTGCACCCTCAGACCCGGGAGTGGGTCCCGATGCCTGCACCCTCAGACCCGGGAGTGGGTCCCGATGCCTGCACCCTCAGACCCGGGAGTGGGTCCCGATGCCTGCACCCTCAGACCCGGGAGTGGGTCCCGATGCCTGCACCCTCAGACCCGGGAGTGGGTCCCGATGCCTGCACCCTCAGACCCGGGAGTGGGTCCCGATGCCTGCACCCTCAGACCCGGGAGTGGGTCCCGATGCCTGCACCCTCAGACCCAAGGTGGTTCCCGATGCCTGCACCCTCAGACCCGGGAAAAGGTCCCGATGCCTGCACCCTAAGACCCAAGGTGGGTCCCGATGCCTGCACCCTCAGACCCGGGAAAGGGTCCCGATGCCTGCACCCTCAGACCCGGGAGTGGGTCCCGATGCCTGCACCCTCAGACCCGGGAGTGGGTCCCGATGCCGGGACCCTCAGACCCGGGAGTGGGTCCCGATGCCGGCACCCTCAGACCCGGGAGTTGGTCCCGATGCCGGCACCCTCAGACCCGGGAGTGGGTCCCGATGCCTGCACCCTCAGACCCGGGAGTGGGTCCCGATGCCTGCACCCTCAGACCCGGGAGTGGGTCCCGATGCCTGCACCCTCAGACCCGGGAGTGGGTCCCGATGCCTGCACCCTCAGACCCGGGAGTGGGTCCCGATGCCTGCACCCTCAGACCCGGGAGTGGGTCCCGATGCCTGCACCCTCAGACCCGGGAAAGGGTCCCGATGCCTGCACCCTCAGACCCAAGGAGGGACCCGATGCCTGCACCCTCAGACCCAAGGAGGGTCCCGATGCCTGCACCCTCAGACCCAAGGAGGGTCCCGATGCCTGCACCCTCAGACCCGGGAGTGGGTCCCGATGCCTGCACCCTCAGACCCGGGAGTGGGTCCCGATGCCTGCACCCTCAGACCCGGGAGTGGGTCCCGATGCCTGCACCCTCAGACCCGGGAGTGGGTCCCGATGCCTGCACCCTCAGACCCGGGAGTGGGTCCCGATGCCTGCACCCTCAGACCCGGGAGTGGGTCCCGATGCCTGCACCCTCAGACCCGGGAGTGGGTCCCGATGCCTGCACCCTCAGACCCGGGAGTGGGTCCCGATGCCTGCACCCTCAGACCCGGGAGTGGGTCCCGATGCCTGCACCCTCAGACCCGGGAGTGGGTCCCGATGCCTGCACCCTCAGACCCGGGAGTTGGTCCCGATGCCTGCACCCTCAGACCCGGGAGTGGGTCCCGATGCCTGCACCCTCAGACCCGGGAGTGGGTCCCGATGCCTGCACCCTCAGACCCGGGAGTGGGTCCCGATGCCTGCACCCTCAGACCCGGGAAAGGGTCCCGATGCCTGCACCCTCAGACCCGGGAAAGGGTCCCGATGCCTGCACCCTCAGACCCGGGAAAGGGTCCCGATGCCTGCACCCTCAGACCCAAGGAGGGACCCGATGCCTGCACCCTCAGACCCAAGGAGGGTCCCGATGCCTGCACCCTCAGACCCAAGGAGGGTCCCGATGCCTGCACCCTCAGACCCGGGAGTGGGTCCCGATGCCTGCACCCTCAGACCCGGGAGTGGGTCCCGATGCCTGCACCCTCAGACCCGGGAGTGGGTCCCGATGCCTGCACCCTCAGACCCGGGAGTGGGTCCCGATGCCTGCACCCTCAGACCCGGGAGTGGGTCCCGATGCCTGCACCCTCAGACCCGGGAGTGGGTCCCGATGCCTGCACCCTCAGACCCGGGAGTGGGTCCCGATGCCTGCACCCTCAGACCCGGGAGTGGGTCCCGATGCCTGCACCCTCAGACCCGGGAGTGGGTCCCGATGCCTGCACCCTCAGACCCGGGAGTGGGTCCCGATGCCTGCACCCTCAGACCCGGGAGTGGGTCCCGATGCCTGCACCCTCAGACCCGGGAGTGGGTCCCGATGCCTGCACCCTCAGACCCGGGAGTGGGTCCCGATGCCTGCACCCTCAGACCCGGGAGTGGGTCCCGATGCCTGCACCCTCAGACCCGGGAGTGGGTCCCGATGCCTGCACCCTCAGACCCGGGAGTGGGTCCCGATGCCTGCACCCTCAGACCCGGGAGTGGGTCCCGATGCCTGCACCCTCAGACCCGGGAGTGGGTCCCGATGCCTGCACCCTCAGACCCGGGAGTGGGTCCCGATGCCTGCACCCTCAGACCCGGGAGTGGGTCCCGATGCCTGCACCCTCAGACCCGGGAGTGGGTCCCGATGCCTGCACCCTCAGACCCGGGAGTGGGTCCCGATGCCTGCACCCTCAGACCCGGGAGTGGGTCCCGATGCCTGCACCCTCAGACCCAAGGTGGTTCCCGATGCCTGCACCCTCAGACCCGGGAAAAGGTCCCGATGCCTGCACCCTAAGACCCAAGGTGGGTCCCGATGCCTGCACCCTCAGACCCGGGAAAGGGTCCCGATGCCTGCACCCTCAGACCCGGGAGTGGGTCCCGATGCCTGCACCCTCAGACCCGGGAGTGGGTCCCGATGCCGGGACCCTCAGACCCGGGAGTGGGTCCCGATGCCGGCACCCTCAGACCCGGGAGTTGGTCCCGATGCCGGCACCCTCAGACCCGGGAGTGGGTCCCGATGCCTGCACCCTCAGACCCGGGAGTGGGTCCCGATGCCTGCACCCTCAGACCCGGGAGTGGGTCCCGATGCCTGCACCCTCAGACCCGGGAGTGGGTCCCGATGCCTGCACCCTCAGACCCGGGAGTGGGTCCCGATGCCTGCACCCTCAGACCCGGGAGTGGGTCCCGATGCCTGCACCCTCAGACCCGGGAGTGGGTCCCGATGCCTGCACCCTCAGACCCGGGAGTGGGTCCCGATGCCTGCACCCTCAGACCCAAGGTGGTTCCCGATGCCTGCACCCTCAGACCCGGGAAAAGGTCCCGATGCCTGCACCCTAAGACCCAAGGTGGGTCCCGATGCCTGCACCCTTAGACCCGGGAAAGGGTCCCGATGCCTGCACCCTCAGACCCGGGAGTGGGTCCCGATGCCTGCACCCTCAGACCCGGGAGTGGGTCCCGATGCCGGGACCCTCAGACCCGGGAGTGGGTCCCGATGCCGGCACCCTCAGACCCGGGAGTTGGTCCCGATGCCGGCACCCTCAGACCCGGGAGTGGGTCCCGATGCCTGCACCCTCAGACCCGGGAGTGGGTCCCGATGCCTGCACCCTCAGACCCGGGAGTGGGTCCCGATGCCTGCACCCTCAGACCCGGGAGTGGGTCCCGATGCCTGCACCCTCAGACCCGGGAGTGGGTCCCGATGCCTGCACCCTCAGACCCGGGAGTGGGTCCCGATGCCTGCACCCTCAGACCCGGGAAAGGGTCCCGATGCCTGCACCCTCAGACCCAAGGAGGGACCCGATGCCTGCACCCTCAGACCCAAGGAGGGTCCCGATGCCTGCACCCTCAGACCCAAGGAGGGTCCCGATGCCTGCACCCTCAGACCCGGGAGTGGGTCCCGATGCCTGCACCCTCAGACCCGGGAGTGGGTCCCGATGCCTGCACCCTCAGACCCGGGAGTGGGTCCCGATGCCTGCACCCTCAGACCCGGGAGTGGGTCCCGATGCCTGCACCCTCAGACCCGGGAGTGGGTCCCGATGCCTGCACCCTCAGACCCGGGAGTGGGTCCCGATGCCTGCACCCTCAGACCCGGGAGTGGGTCCCGATGCCTGCACCCTCAGACCCGGGAGTGGGTCCCGATGCCTGCACCCTCAGACCCGGGAGTGGGTCCCGATGCCTGCACCCTCAGACCCGGGAGTGGGTCCCGATGCCTGCACCCTCAGACCCGGGAGTGGGTCCCGATGCCTGCACCCTCAGACCCGGGAGTGGGTCCCGATGCCTGCACCCTCAGACCCGGGAGTGGGTCCCGATGCCTGCACCCTCAGACCCGGGAGTGGGTCCCGATGCCTGCACCCTCAGACCCGGGAAAGGGTCCCGATGCCTGCACCCTCAGACCCGGGAAAGGGTCCCGATGCCTGCACCCTCAGACCCGGGAAAGGGTCCCGATGCCTGCACCCTCAGACCCAAGGAGGGACCCGATGCCTGCACCCTCAGACCCAAGGAGGGTCCCGATGCCTGCACCCTCAGACCCAAGGAGGGTCCCGATGCCTGCACCCTCAGACCCGGGAGTGGGTCCCGATGCCTGCACCCTCAGACCCGGGAGTGGGTCCCGATGCCTGCACCCTCAGACCCGGGAGTGGGTCCCGATGCCTGCACCCTCAGACCCGGGAGTGGGTCCCGATGCCTGCACCCTCAGACCCGGGAGTGGGTCCCGATGCCTGCACCCTCAGACCCGGGAGTGGGTCCCGATGCCTGCACCCTCAGACCCGGGAGTGGGTCCCGATGCCTGCACCCTCAGACCCGGGAGTGGGTCCCGATGCCTGCACCCTCAGACCCGGGAGTGGGTCCCGATGCCGGGACCCTCAGACCCGGGAGTGGGTCCCGATGCCGGGACCCTCAGACCCGGGAGTGGGTCCCGATGCCGGGACCCTCAGACCCGGGAGTGGGTCCCGATGCCGGCACCCTCAGACCCGGGAGTTGGTCCCGATGCCGGCACCCTCAGACCCGGGAGTGGGTCCCGATGCCTGCACCCTCAGACCCGGGAGTGGGTCCCGATGCCTGCACCCTCAGACCCGGGAGTGGGTCCCGATGCCTGCACCCTCAGACCCGGGAGTGGGTCCCGATGCCTGCACCCTCAGACCCGGGAGTGGGTCCCGATGCCTGCACCCTCAGACCCGGGAGTGGGTCCCGATGCCTGCACCCTCAGACCCGGGAGTGGGTCCCGATGCCTGCACCCTCAGACCCGGGAAAGGGTCCCGATGCCTGCACCCTCAGACCCAAGGAGGGACCCGATGCCTGCACCCTCAGACCCAAGAAGGGTCCCGATGCCTGCACCCTCAGACCCGGGAGTGGGTCCCGATGCCTGCACCCTCAGACCCGGGAGTGGGTCCCGATGCCTGCACCCTCAGACCCGGGAGTGGGCCCCGATGCCTGCACCCTCAGACCCGGGAGTGGGTCCCGATGCCTGCACCCTCAGACCCGGGAGTGGGTCCCGATGCCTGCACCCTCAGACCCGGGAGTGGGCCCCGATGCCTGCACCCTCAGACCCGGGAGTGGGCCCCGATGCCTGCACCCTCAGACCCGGGAGTGGGCCCCGATGCCTGCATCCTCAGACCCGGGAGTGGGCCCCGATGCCTGCACCCTCAGACCCGGGAGTGGGCCCCGATGCCTGCACCCTCAGACCCGGGAGTGGGCACCGATGCCTGCACCCTCAGACCCGGGAGTGGGCCCCGATGCCTGCACCCTCAGACCCGGGAGTGGGCCCCGATGCCTGCACCCTCAGACCCGGGAGTGGGCCCCGATGCCTGCACCCTCAGACCCGGGAGTGGGCCCCGATGCCTGCACCCTCAGACCCGGGAGTGGGCCCCGATGCCTGCACCCTCAGACCCGGGAGTGGGCCCCGATGCCTGCACCCTCAGACCCGGGAGTGGGCCCCGATGCCTGCACCCTCAGACCCGGGAGTGGGCCCCGATGCCTGCACCCTCAGACCCGGGAGTGGGTCCCGATGCCTGCACCCTCAGACCCGGGAGTGGGTCCCGATGCCTGCACCCTCAGACCCGGGAGTGGGTCCCGATGCCTGCACCCTCAGACCCGGGAGTGGGTCCCGATGCCTGCACCCTCAGACCCGGGAGTGGGTCCCGATGCCTGCACCCTCAGACCCGGGAGTGGGTCCCGATGCCTGCACCCTCAGACCCGGGAGTGGGTCTCGATGCCTGCAACCTCAGACCCGGGAGTGGGTCCCGATGCCTGCACCCTCAGACCCGGGAGTGGGTCCCGATGCCTGCACCCTCAGACCCGGGAGTGGGTCCCGATGCCTGCACCCTCAGACCCGGGAGTGGGTCCCGATGCCTGCACCCTCAGACCCGGGAGTGGGTCCCGATGCCTGCACCCTCAGACCCGGGAGTGGGTCCCGATGCCTGCACCCTCAGACCCGGGAGTGGGTACCGATGCCTGCACCCTCAGACCCGGGAGTTGGTCCCGATGCCTGCACCCTCAGACCCGGGAGTGGGTCCCGATGCCTGCACCCTCAGACCCAAGGTGGGTCCCGATGTCTGCACCCTCAGACCCAAGGTGGGTCCCGATATCTGCACCCTCAGACCCGGGAAAGGGTCCCGATGCCTGCACCCTCAGACCCGGGAAAGGGTCCCGATGCCTGCACCCTCAGACCCGGGAAAGGGTCCCGATGCCTGCACCCTCAGACCCGGGAAAGGGTCCCTATGCCTGCACCCTCAGACCCGGGAAAGGGTCCCGATGCCTGCACCCTCAGACCCGGGAAAGGGTCGCCCGATGCCTGCACCCTCAGACCCGGGAAAGGGTCCCGATGCCTGCACCCTCAGACCCGAGAAAGGGTCCCGATGACTGCACCCTCAGACCCGAGAAAGGGTCCCGATGACTGCACCCTCAGACCCAAAGAGGGTCCCGATGACTGCACCCTCAGAACCGGGAAAGGGTCCCGATGCCTGCACCCTCAGACCCAAAGAGGGTCCCGATGCCTGCACCCTCAGACCCCGGGAGTGGGTCCCGATGCCTGCACCCTCAGACCCCGGGAGTGGGTCCCGATGCCTGCACCCTCAGACCCCGGGAGTGGGTCCCGATGCCTGCACCCTCAGACCCCGGGAGTGGGTCCCGATGCCTGCACCCTCAGACCCCGGGAGTGGGTCCCGATGCCTGCACCCTCAGACCCCGGGAGTGGGTCCCGATGCCTGCACCCTCAGACCCCGGGAGTGGGTCCCGATGCCTGCACCCTCAGACCCCGGGAGTGGGTCCCGATGCCTGCACCCTCAGACCCCGGGAGTGGGTCCCGATGCCTGCACCCTCAGACCCCGGGAGTGGGTCCCGATGCCTGCACCCTCAGACCCCGGGAGTGGGTCCCGATGCCTGCACCCTCAGACCCCGGGAGTGGGTCCCGATGCCTGCACCCTCAGACCCCGGGAGTGGGTCCCGATGCCTGCACCCTCAGACCCCGGGAGTGGGTCCCGATGCCTGCACCCTCAGACCCAAGGTGGGTCCCGATGCCTGCACCCTCAGACCCCGGGAGTGGGTCCCGATGCCTGCACCCTCAGACCCCGGGAGTGGGTCCCGATGCCTGCACCCTCAGACCCCGGGAGTGGGTCCCGATGCCTGCACCCTCAGACCCCGGGAGTGGGTCCCGATGCCTGCACCCTCAGACCCCGGGAGTGGGTCCCGATGCCTGCACCCTCAGACCCCGGGAGTGGGTCCCGATGCCTGCACCCTCAGACCCCGGGAGTGGGTCCCGATGCCTGCACCCTCAGACCCCGGGAGTGGGTCCCGATGCCTGCACCCTCAGACCCCGGGAGTGGGTCCCGATGCCTGCACCCTCAGACCCCGGGAGTGGGTCCCGATGCCTGCACCCTCAGACCCCGGGAGTGGGTCCCGATGCCTGCACCCTCAGACCCCGGGAGTGGGTCCCGATGCCTGCACCCTCAGACCCCGGGAGTGGGTCCCGATGCCTGCACCCTCAGACCCCGGGAGTGGGTCCCGATGCCTGCACCCTCAGACCCCGGGAGTGGGTCCCGATGCCTGCACCCTCAGACCCCGGGAGTGGGTCCCGATGCCTGCACCCTCAGACCCCGGGAGTGGGTCCCGATGCCTGCACCCTCAGACCCCGGGAGTGGGTCCCGATGCCTGCACCCTCACACCCCGGGAGTGGGTCCCGATGCCTGCACCCTCAGACCCCGGGAGTGGGTCCCGATGCCTGCACCCTCAGACCCCGGGAGTGGGTCCCGATGCCTGCACCCTCAGACCCCGGGAGTGGGTCCCGATGCCTGCACCCTCAGACCCCGGGAGTGGGTCCCGATGCCTGCACCCTCAGACCCCGGGAGTGGGTCCCGATGCCTGCACCCTCAGACCCCGGGAGTGGGTCCCGATGCCTGCACCCTCAGACCCCGGGAGTGGGTCCCGATGCCTGCACCCTCAGACCCCGGGAGTGGGTCCCGATGCCTGCACCCTCAGACCTCGGGAGTGGGTCCCGATGCCTGCACCCTCAGACCCAAGGTGGGTCCCGATGCCTGCACCCTCAGACCTCGGGAGTGGGTCCCGATGCCTGCACCCTCAGACCCGGGAAAGGGTCCCGATGCCTGCACCCTCAGACCCGGGAAAGGGTCCCGATGCCTGCACCCTCAGACCCGGGAAAGGGTCCCGATGCCTGCACCCTCAGACCCGGGAGTGGGTCCCGATGCCTGCACCCTCAGACCCGGGAGTGGGTCCCGATGCCTGCACCCTCAGACCCGGGAGTGGGTCCCGATGCCTGCACCCTCAGACCCGGGAGTGGGTCCCGATGCCTGCACCCTCAGACCCCGGGAGTGGGTCCCGATGCCTGCACCCTCAGACCCCGGGAGTGGGTCCCGATGCCTGCACCCTCAGACCCCGGGAGTGGGTCCCGATGCCTGCACCCTCAGACCCCGGGAGTGGGTCCCGATGCCTGCACCCTCAGACCCCGGGAGTGGGTCCCGATGCCTGCACCCTCAGACCCCGGGAGTGGGTCCCGATGCCTGCACCCTCAGACCCCGGGAGTGGGTCCCGATGCCTGCACCCTCAGACCCCGGGAGTGGGTCCCGATGCCTGCACCCTCAGACCCCGGGAGTGGGTCCCGATGCCTGCACCCTCAGACCCCGGGAGTGGGTCCCGATGCCTGCACCCTCAGACCCCGGGAGTGGGTCCCGATGCCTGCACCCTCAGACCTCGGGAGTGGGTCCCGATGCCTGCACCCTCAGACCCCGGGAGTGGGTCCCGATGCCTGCACCCTCAGACCCCGGGAGTGGGTCCCGATGCCTGCACCCTCAGACCCCGGGAGTGGGTCCCGATGCCTGCACCCTCAGACCCCGGGAGTGGGTCCCGATGCCTGCACCCTCAGACCCCGGGAGTGGGTCCCGATGCCTGCACCCTCAGACCCCGGGAGTGGGTCCCGATGCCTGCACCCTCAGACCCCGGGAGTGGGTCCCGATGCCTGCACCCTCAGACCCCGGGAGTGGGTCCCGATGCCTGCACCCTCAGACCCCGGGAGTGGGTCCCGATGCCTGCACCCTCAGACCCAAGGTGGGTCCCGATGCCTGCACCCTCAGACCCAAGGTGGGTCCCGATGCCTGCACCCTCAGACCTCGGGAGTGGGTCCCGATGCCTGCACCCTCAGACCTCGGGAGTGGGTCCCGATGCCTGCACCCTCAGACCTCGGGAGTGGGTCCCGATGCCTGCACCCTCAGACCCGGGAAAGGGTCCCGATGCCTGCACCCTCAGACCCGGGAAAGGGTCCCGATGCCTGCACCCTCAGACCCGGGAAAGGGTCCCGATGCCTGCACCCTCAGACCCGGGAAAGGGTCCCGATGCCTGCACCCTCAGACCCGGGAAAGGGTCCCGATGCCTGCACCCTCAGACCCGGGAAAGGGTCCCGATGCCTGCACCCTCAGACCCGGGAAAGGGTCCCGATGCCTGCACCCTCAGACCCGGGAAAGGGTCCCGATGCCTGCACCCTCAGACCCGGGAAAGGGTCCCGATGCCTGCACCCTCAGACCCGGGAAAGGGTCCCGATGCCTGCACCCTCAGACCCGGGAAAGGGTCCCGATGCCTGCACCCTCAGACCCGGGAAAGGGTCCCGATGCCTGCACCCTCAGACCCGGGAAAGGGTCCCGATGCCTGCACCCTCAGACCCCGGGAGTGGGTCCCGATGCCTGCACCCTCAGACCCCGGGAGTGGGTCCCGATGCCTGCACCCTCAGACCCGGGAGTGGGTCCCGATGCCTGCACCCTCAGACCCGGGAGTGGGTCCCGATGCCTGCACCCTCAGACCCGGGAGTGGGTCCCGATGCCTGCACCCTCAGACCCGGGAGTGGGTCCCGATGCCTGCACCCTCAGACCCGGGAGTGGGTCCCGATGCCTGCACCCTCAGACCCGGGAGTGGGTCCCGATGCCTGCACCCTCAGACCCGGGAGTGGGTCCCGATGCCTGCACCCTCAGACCCGGGAGTGGGTCCCGATGCCTGCACCCTCAGACCCGGGAGTGGGTCCCGATGCCTGCACCCTCAGACCCAAGGTGGGTCCCGATGCCTGCACCCTCAGACCCAAGGTGGGTCCCGATGACTGCACCCTCAGACCCGGGAAAGGGTCCCGATGCCTGCACCCTCAGACCCGGGAAAGGGTCGCCCGATGCCTGCACCCTCAGACCCGGGAAAGGGTCCCGATGCCTGCACCCTCAGACCCAAGAAAGGGTCCCGATGACTGCACCCTCAGACCCAAAGAGGGTCCCGATGCCTGCACCCTCAGAACCGGGAAAGGGTCCCGATGCCTGCACCCTCAGACCCAAGAAAGGGTCCCGATGACTGCACCCTCAGACCCAAAGAGGGTCCCGATGCCTGCACCCTCAGAACCGGGAAAGGGTCCCGATGCCTGCACCCTCAGACCCAAAGAGGGTCCCGATGCCTGCACCCTCAGACCCCGGGAGTGGGTCCCGATGCCTGCACCCTCAGACCCCGGGAGTGGGTCCCGATGCCTGCACCCTCAGACCCCGGGAGTGGGTCCCGATGCCTGCACCCTCAGACCCCGGGAGTGGGTCCCGATGCCTGCACCCTCAGACCACGGGAGTGGGTCCCGATGCCTGCACCCTCAGACCCCGGGAGTGGGTCCCGATGCCTGCACCCTCAGACCCGGGAGTGGGTCCCGATGCCTGCACCCTCAGACCCCGGGAGTGGGTCCCGATGCCTGCACCCTCAGACCCCGGGAGTGGGTCCCGATGCCTGCACCCTCAGACCCCGGGAGTGGGTCCCGATGCCTGCACCCTCAGACCCCGGGAGTGGGTCCCGATGCCTGCACCCTCAGACCCCGGGAGTGGGTCCCGATGCCTGCACCCTCAGACCCCGGGAGTGGGTCCCGATGCCTGCACCCTCAGACCCCGGGAGTGGGTCCCGATGCATGCACCCTCAGACCCCGGGAGTGGGTCCCGATGCATGCACCCTCAGACCCCGGGAGTGGGTCCCGATGCCTGCACCCTCAGACCCCGGGAGTGGGTCCCGATGCCTGCACCCTCAGACCCCGGGAGTGGGTCCCGATGCCTGCACCCTCAGACCCCGGGAGTGGGTCCCGATGCCTGCACCCTCAGACCCCGGGAGTGGGTCCCGATGCCTGCATTCTCAGACCCCGGGAGTGGGTCCCGATGCCTGCACCCTTAGACCCAAGGTGGGTCCCGATGCCTGCACCCTCAGACCCAAGGTGGGTCCCGATGCCTGCACCCTCAGACCCGGGAAAGGGTCCCGATGCCTGCACCCTCAGACCCGGGAAAGGGTCCCGATGCCTGCACCCTCAGACCCGGGAAAGGGTCCCGATGCCTGCACCCTCAGACCCCGGGAGTGGGTCCCGATGCCTGCACCCTCAGACCCCGGGAGTGGGTCCCGATGCCTGCACCCTCAGACCCCGGGAGTGGGTCCCGATGCCTGCACCCTCAGACCCCGGGAGTGGGTCCCGATGCCTGCACCCTCAGACCCCGGGAGTGGGTCCCGATGCCTGCACCCTCAGACCCCGGGAGTGGGTCCCGATGCCTGCACCCTCAGACCCCGGGAGTGGGTCCCGATGCCTGCACCCTCAGACCCCGGGAGTGGGTCCCGATGCCTGCACCCTCAGACCCCGGGAGTGGGTCCCGATGCCTGCACCCTCAGACCCCGGGAGTGGGTCCCGATGCCTGCACCCTCAGACCCCGGGAGTGGGTCCCGATGCCTGCACCCTCAGACCCCGGGAGTGGGTCCCGATGCCTGCACCCTCAGACCCCGGGAGTGGGTCCCGATGCCTGCACCCTCAGACCCCGGGAGTGGGTCCCGATGCCTGCACCCTCAGACCCCGGGAGTGGGTCCCGATGCCTGCACCCTCAGACCCCGGGAGTGGGTCCCGATGCCTGCACCCTCAGACCCCGGGAGTGGGTCCCGATGCCTGCACCCTCAGACCCCGGGAGTGGGTCCCGATGCCTGCACCCTCAGACCCCGGGAGTGGGTCCCGATGCCTGCACCCTCAGACCCCGGGAGTGGGTCCCGATGCCTGCACCCTCAGACCCCGGGAGTGGGTCCCGATGCCTGCACCCTCAGACCCCGGGAGTGGGTCCCGATGCCTGCACCCTCAGACCCCGGGAGTGGGTCCCGATGCCTGCACCCTCAGACCCCGGGAGTGGGTCCCGATGCCTGCACCCTCAGACCCCGGGAGTGGGTCCCGATGCCTGCACCCTCAGACCCCGGGAGTGGGTCCCGATGCCTGCACCCTCAGACCCCGGGAGTGGGTCCCGATGCCTGCACCCTCAGACCCCGGGAGTGGGTCCCGATGCCTGCACCCTCAGACCCAAGGTGGGTCCCGATGCCTGCACCCTCAGACCCAAGGTGGGTCCCGATGCCTGCACCCTCAGACCTCGGGAGTGGGTCCCGATGCCTGCACCCTCAGACCTCGGGAGTGGGTCCCGATGCCTGCACCCTCAGACCCGGGAAAGGGTCCCGATGCCTGCACCCTCAGACCCGGGAAAGGGTCCCGATGCCTGCACCCTCAGACCCGGGAAAGGGTCCCGATGCCTGCACCCTCAGACCCGGGAAAGGGTCCCGATGCCTGCACCCTCAGACCCGGGAAAGGGTCCCGATGCCTGCACCCTCAGACCCGGGAAAGGGTCCCGATGCCTGCACCCTCAGACCCGGGAAAGGGTCCCGATGCCTGCACCCTCAGACCCGGGAAAGGGTCCCGATGCCTGCACCCTCAGACCCGGGAAAGGGTCCCGATGCCTGCACCCTCAGACCCGGGAAAGGGTCCCGATGCCTGCACCCTCAGACCCGGGAGTGGGTCCCGATGCCTGCACCCTCAGACCCCGGGAGTGGGTCCCGATGCCTGCACCCTCAGACCCCGGGAGTGGGTCCCGATGCCTGCACCCTCAGACCCCGGGAGTGGGTCGCGATGCCTGCACCCTCAGACCCGGGAGTGGGTCCCGATGCCTGCACCCTCAGACCCGGGAGTGGGTCCCGATGCCTGCACCCTCAGACCCGGGAGTGGGTCCCGATGCCTGCACCCTCAGACCCGGGAGTGGGTCCCGATGCCTGCACCCTCAGACCCGGGAGTGGGTCCCGATGCCTGCACCCTCAGACCCGGGAGTGGGTCCCGATGCCTGCACCCTCAGACCCGGGAGTGGGTCCCGATGCCTGCAACCTCAGACCCCGGGAGTGGGTCCCGATGCCTGCAACCTCAGACCCCGGGAGTGGGTCCCGATGCCTGCACCCTCAGACCCAAAGAGGGTCCCGATGCCTGCACCCTCAGACCCAAAGAGGGTCCCGATGCCTGCACCCTCAGACCCAAAGAGGGTCCCGATGCCTGCACCCTCAGACCCAAGGTGGGTCCCGATGCCTGCACCCTCAGACCCAAGGTGGGTCCCGATGACTGCACCCTCAGACCCGGGAAAGGGTCCCGATGCCTGCACCCTCAGACCCGGGAAAGGGTCGCCCGATGCCTGCACCCTCAGACCCGGGAAAGGGTCCCGATGCCTGCACCCTCAGACCCAAGAAAGGGTCCCGATGACTGCACCCTCAGACCCAAAGAGGGTCCCGATGCCTGCACCCTCAGAACCGGGAAAGGGTCCCGATGCCTGCACCCTCAGACCCCGGGAGTGGGTCCCGATGCCTGCACCCTCAGACCCCGGGAGTGGGTCCCGATGCCTGCACCCTCAGACCCCGGGAGTGGGTCCCGATGCCTGCACCCTCAGACCCCGGGAGTGGGTCCCGATGCCTGCACCCTCAGACCCCGGGAGTGGGTCCCGATGCCTGCACCCTCAGACCCCGGGAGTGGGTCCCGATGCCTGCACCCTCAGACCCCGGGAGTGGGTCCCGATGCCTGCACCCTCAGACCCCGGGAGTGGGTCCCGATGCCTGCACCCTCAGACCCCGGGAGTGGGTCCCGATGCCTGCACCCTCAGACCCCGGGAGTGGGTCCCGATGCCTGCACCCTCAGACCCCGGGAGTGGGTCCCGATGCCTGCACCCTCAGACCCCGGGAGTGGGTCCCGATGCCTGCACCCTCAGACCCCGGGAGTGGGTCCCGATGCCTGCACCCTCAGACCCCGGGAGTGGGTCCCGATGCCTGCACCCTCAGACCCCGGGAGTGGGTCCCGATGCCTGCACCCTCAGACCCCGGGAGTGGGTCCCGATGCCTGCACCCTCAGACCCCGGGAGTGGGTCCCGATGCCTGCACCCTCAGACCCCGGGAGTGGGTCCCGATGCCTGCACCCTCAGACCCGGGAGTGGGTCCCGATGCCTGCACCCTCAGACCCGGGAGTGGGTCCCGATGCCTGCACCCTCAGACCCGGGAGTGGGTCCCGATGCCTGCACCCTCAGACCCGGGAGTGGGTCCCGATGCCTGCACCCTCAGACCCGGGAGTGGGTCCCGATGCCTGCACCCTCAGACCCCGGGAGTGGGTCCCGATGCCTGCACCCTCAGACCCCGGGAGTGGGTCCCGATGCCTGCACCCTCAGACCCCGGGAGTGGGTCCCGATGCCTGCACCCTCAGACCCCGGGAGTGGGTCCCGATGCCTGCACCCTCAGACCCCGGGAGTGGGTCCCGATGCCTGCACCCTCAGACCCCGGGAGTGGGTCCCGATGCCTGCACCCTCAGACCCCGGGAGTGGGTCCCGATGCCTGCACCCTCAGACCCCGGGAGTGGGTCCCGATGCCTGCACCCTCAGACCCCGGGAGTGGGTCCCGATGCCTGCACCCTCAGACCCCGGGAGTGGGTCCCGATGCCTGCACCCTCAGACCCCGGGAGTGGGTCCCGATGCCTGCACCCTCAGACCCCGGGAGTGGGTCCCGATGCCTGCACCCTCAGACCCCGGGAGTGGGTCCCGATGCCTGCACCCTCAGACCCCGGGAGTGGGTCCCGATGCCTGCACCCTCAGACCCCGGGAGTGGGTCCCGATGCCTGCACCCTCAGACCCCGGGAGTGGGTCCCGATGCCTGCACCCTCAGACCCCGGGAGTGGGTCCCGATGCCTGCACCCTCAGACCCCGGGAGTGGGTCCCGATGCCTGCACCCTCAGACCCCGGGAGTGGGTCCCGATGCCTGCACCCTCAGACCCCGGGAGTGGGTCCCGATGCCTGCACCCTCAGACCCCGGGAGTGGGTCCCGATGCCTGCACCCTCAGACCCCGGGAGTGGGTCCCGATGCCTGCACCCTCAGACCCCGGGAGTGGGTCCCGATGCCTGCACCCTCAGACCCCGGGAGTGGGTCCCGATGCCTGCACCCTCAGACCCCGGGAGTGGGTCCCGATGCCTGCACCCTCAGACCCCGGGAGTGGGTCCCGATGCCTGCACCCTCAGACCCCGGGAGTGGGTCCCGATGCCTGCACCCTCAGACCCCGGGAGTGGGTCCCGATGCCTGCACCCTCAGACCCGGGAGTGGGTCCCGATGCCTGCACCCTCAGACCCGGGAGTGGGTCCCGATGCCTGCACCCTCAGACCCGGGAGTGGGTCCCGATGCCTGCACCCTCAGACCCGGGAGTGGGTCCCGATGCCTGCACCCTCAGACCCGGGAGTGGGTCCCGATGCCTGCAACCTCAGACCCGGGAGTGGGTCCCGATGCCTGCACCCTCAGACCCGGGAGTGGGTCCCGATGCCTGCACCCTCAGACCCCGGGAGTGGGTCCCGATGCCTGCACCCTCAGACCCCGGGAGTGGGTCCCGATGCCTGCACCCTCAGACCCCGGGAGTGGGTCCCGATGCCTGCACCCTCAGACCCCGGGAGTGGGTCCCGATGCCTGCACCCTCAGACCCCGGGAGTGGGTCCCGATGCCTGCACCCTCAGACCCCGGGAGTGGGTCCCGATGCCTGCACCCTCAGACCCCGGGAGTGGGTCCCGATGCCTGCACCCTCAGACCCCGGGAGTGGGTCCCGATGCCTGCACCCTCAGACCCCGGGAGTGGGTCCCGATGCCTGCACCCTCAGACCCCGGGAGTGGGTCCCGATGCCTGCACCCTCAGACCCCGGGAGTGGGTCCCGATGCCTGCACCCTCAGACCCCGGGAGTGGGTCCCGATGCCTGCACCCTCAGACCCCGGGAGTGGGTCCCGATGCCTGCACCCACAGGCCCCGGGAGTGGGTCCCGATGCCTGCACCCTCAGACCCCGGGAGTGGGTCCCGATGCCTGCACCCTCAGACCCCGGGAGTGGGTCCCGATGCCTGCACCCACAGGCCCCGGGAGTGGGTCCCGATGCCTGCACCCTCAGACCCCGGGAGTGGGTCCCGATGCCTGCACCCTCAGACCCCGGGAGTGGGTCCCGATGCCGGCACCCACAGGCCCCGTGTGGGGTCTGTGCGATGCCTGCACCCACAGGCCCCGTGTGGGGTCTGTGCGATGCCGGCACCCACAGGCCCCGTGTGGGGTCTGTGCGATGCCTGCACCCACAGGCCCCGTGTGGGGTCTGTGCGATGCCTGCACCCACAGGCCCCGTGTGGGGTCTGTGCGATGCCTGCACCCACAGGCCCCGTGTGGGGTCTGTGCGATGCCTGCACCCACAGGCCCCGTGTGGGGTCTGTGCGATGCCTGCACCCACAGGCCCCGTGTGGGGTCTGTGCGATGCCTGCACCCACAGGCCCCGTGTGGGGTCTGTGCGATGCCTGCACCCACAGGCCCCGTGTGGGGTCTGTGCGATGCCTGCACCCACAGGCCCCGAGAGGGGTCTGTGCGATGCCTGCACCCACAGGCCCCGAGAGGGGTCTGTGCGATGCCTGCACCCACAGGCCCCGAGAGGGGTCTGTGCGATGCCTGCACCCACAGGCCCCGAGAGGGGTCTGTGCGATGCCTGCACCCACAGGCCCCGAGAGGGGTCTGTGCGATGCCTGCACCCACAGGCCCCGAGAGGGGTCTGTGCGATGCCTGCACCCACAGGCCCCGAGAGGGGTCTGTGCGATGCCTGCACCCACAGGCCCCGAGAGGGGTCTGTGCGATGCCTGCACCCACAGGCCCCGAGAGGGGTCTGTGCGATGCCTGCACCCACAGGCCCCGTGTGGGGTCTGTGCGATGCCTGCACCCACAGGCCCCGTGTGGGGTCTGTGCGATGCCTGCACCCACAGGCCCCGTGTGGGGTCTGTGCGATGCCTGCACCCACAGGCCCCGTGTGGGGTCTGTGCGATGCCTGCACCCACAGGCCCCGTGTGGGGTCTGTGCGATGCCTGCACCCACAGGCCCCGTGTGGGGTCTGTGAGATGCCTGCACCCACAGGCCCCGAGAGGGGTCTGTGCGATGCCTGCACCCACAGGCCCCGAGAGGGGTCTGTGCGATGCCTGCACCCACAGGCCCCGAGAGGGGTCTGTGCGATGCCTGCACCCACAGGCCCCGAGAGGGGTCTGTGCGATGCCTGCACCCACAGGCCCCGTGTGGGGTCTGTGCGATGCCTGCACCCACAGGCCCCGAGAGGGGTCTGTGCGATGCCTGCACCCACAGGCCCCGAGAGGGGTCTGTGCGATGCCTGCACCCACAGGCCCCGAGAGGGGTCTGTGCGATGCCTGCACCCACAGGCCCCGAGAGGGGTCTGTGCGATGCCTGCACCCACAGGCCCCGAGAGGGGTCTGTGCGATGCCTGCACCCACAGGCCCCGTGTGGGGTCTGTGCGATGCCTGCACCCACAGGCCCCGTGTGGGGTCTGTGCGATGCCTGCACCCACAGGCCCCGTGTGGGGTCTGTGCGATGCCTGCACCCACAGGCCCCGTGTGGGGTCTGTGCGATGCCTGCACCCACAGGCCCCGTGTGGGGTCTGTGCGATGCCTGCACCCACAGGCCCCGTGTGGGGTCTGTGCGATGCCTGCACCCACAGGCCCCGTGTGGGGTCTGTGCGATGCCTGCACCCACAGGCCCCGAGAGGGGTCTGTGCGATGCCTGCACCCACAGGCCCCGAGAGGGGTCTGTGCGATGCCTGCACCCACAGGCCCCGAGAGGGGTCTGTGCGATGCCTGCACCCACAGGCCCCGTGTGGGGTCTGTGCGATGCCTGCACCCACAGGCCCCGAGAGGGGTCTGTGCGATGCCTGCACCCACAGGCCCCGAGAGGGGTCTGTGCGATGCCTGCACCCACAGGCCCCGAGAGGGGTCTGTGCGATGCCTGCACCCACAGGCCCCGAGAGGGGTCTGTGCGATGCCTGCACCCACAGGCCCCGAGAGGGGTCTGTGCGATGCCTGCACCCACAGGCCCCGTGTGGGGTCTGTGCGATGCCTGCACCCACAGGCCCCGTGTGGGGTCTGTGCGATGCCTGCACCCACAGGCCCCGTGTGGGGTCTGTGCGATGCCTGCACCCACAGGCCCCGTGTGGGGTCTGTGCGATGCCTGCACCCACAGGCCCCGAGAGGGGTCTGTGCGATGCCTGCACCCACAGGCCCCGTGTGGGGTCTGTGCGATGCCTGCACCCACAGGCCCCGTGTGGGGTCTGTGCGATGCCTGCACCCACAGGCCCCGTGTGGGGTCTGTGCGATGCCTGCACCCACAGGCCCCGTGTGGGGTCTGTGCGATGCCTGCACCCACAGGCCCCGTGTGGGGTCTGTGCGATGCCGGCACCCACAGGCCCCGTGTGGGGTCTGTGCGATGCCGGCACCCACAGGCCCCGAGAGGGGTCTGTGCGATGCCTGCACCCACAGGCCCCGAGAGGGTCCTCTGCGATGCCTGCAGCGTTAGAGATCATGTGGGTCCCAATGCTGTTGTAGCGGCAAGATGAGTTCCCCCACGATGAGTGTGTCTCTGATACATCTGCGCATGTCATGGTTTTCGGCAGCAGTAGACGATCGCCGATCACCATCCATAGCACAGAACTGACACATTTAAGAAATTATTAGACCCCAGTGGTGGAGGTGGGGCTTAGTATTGTGGTAGGTGTGGCAAAGCAGCAAGTTAGAATGAAGTCAAAGCCATATGCCCAGTGTGGTGCTGGGATATCTACTACTGATTACATTGTACTAGGCCCCACAGTCGGCTTGTCTGTGGACATCGGCGATTTGACAGCTTTGGTCAATAGGTGATTTATTAACCAATCACTGCACTATGGCAGATATATTGCTACAGGGCGGCTGCTCTGTGCAAAATCACATGAATAGAAGCGATTTTGCAGTTCTGGGTACAGAACAGCCCCGTCCGAAGCGCCAGCTCTCATCTTCTGCAGGGAGAACCATACAGGGCGCTCCCAGTAATTCTACTGTCTTTTTCCGCCTCCGTTCCGCAATCCGTTCCCATCCACCCAGAGACCAGATCAACCCCCGCTCATATGTTCGTGGCTCCTCCTACCTGTGCAGGCTTCGTAGTCCATTGGTCTGTCTGTATGACACTCCACTACGCCACATACGTGTTGATACCAGCAGTGTCAGCACTCCACTGAGCGAAAGCGACGCAGAGCGCTGAAAGACACTGATTGGTTGCTAGGGACGTGACGTCATTAGCAACTCATACCACGCCCCTTTCCACATGTAAAGTAACGCCCCTTTCCATACGTCAAGCCACGCCCCCGCCGAGTGTATTAGGCCACGCCCCTTACCCTTGCTTGCCCGTTTGTGCTGACTATCTGTAAAATCATTGTAATTGTAGATGATCAGTGTGTCACCAATAGTGCCGCTGATCTGAGTAGGAGGGAGGGACTACTAATGAGTTGTTCCTCCTCCTTTTCAGTCAGCACAGATCTGTAACCCGCCCCTTTCCCAGCCCGCCATATTTGACTCTGAAGACGCTGGTCTCCAAAGTGTGGTTGGAGGGAGAGTAAACAGGAAGTGCAGGATCCCTAGAAGGAGTAAACGAATCACAGCACTGTACACAAGGAGCTCTGTACAGACAGCTGACAATCATCATCAACACACTGACATGTTACCTGCAGCATCTTCAAGAAGGCCGCTGATCAGTGTGTTCCCCCTTCCAGCCTGCACTGTGCAGCTCAGGTAATGATCACTGATTAGGGAACATCTCCCCTGGCTCTTGTCCCGCTGGGTTTCTTGTTTCTGCGTGTACACTAGCACTGCACACCGGAGGGGGACTACCGATCAGGAGACTTGTGGAAGACGCTGCAGCTGGCATTCCATGTGAGGGAATCACACATCTCTACTGATGACTTTCAGCTGTTTATGATCAGAGTCCTGTGTGAGCCCTCCATGATTTATTTCATGCTTTCCTTTATGTTGCCTTTGCACGATTTAGACTGGTCAGGCTGGCAGCTTCACATATGTGTTAACCATTTACTGCCCTCCTAACTGTGCTTGAGCAATTGACCGGAAGATAGAAATTTCAACTGCTGCGGATTTCTGCCACTTTCTTATATTTTGTAAAACTGTCCACATATGCGCTGACTGGTGTTTTTCCAACACTGGGAGAACACCGGTCACTGCTAGGACACACTTGCAGCATGCTTGCAGTCTCCCGCGCCGTGTCCGCAGCCCCTGGCGGTCTCCCGCGCCGTGTCCGCAGCCCCTGGCGGTCTCCCGCGCCGTGTCCGCAGCCCCTGGCGGTCTCCCGCGCCGTGTCCGCAGCCCCTGGCGGTCTCCCGCGCCGTGTCCGCAGCCCCTGGCGGTCTCCCGCGCCGTGTCCGCAGCCCCTGGCGGTCTCCCGCGCCGTGTCCGCAGCCCCTGGCGGTCTCCCGCACCATGTCCGCAGCCTCTGAATGTCTCCTATATCACTCACAAACACATGCAGGCTCCACCTCCAGAACATCGCCAAGATACGCTCCTTCCTTACCCCAGACACCACTACACTACTCGTACACTCCCTGCTTATCTCACGCCTTGACTACTGCAACTCCCTCCTCACCGGCCTACCCCAGTGCAAACTCTCCCCGCTTCAGACCATCCTGAACTCAGCTGCCAGACTCATCCACCTCACCAGCCGCTCCACCTCTGCCACCCCCCTCTGCCTCTCCCTCCACTGGCTCCCCATTGCCCAACGCATTAAATTCAAATTGCTCACCCTGACCTATAAGGCCATTCACAAGACTGCCCCTAACTACCTCACCGACCTGATTCCCAGGTACCACCCTACCCGTACCCTTCGCTCTTCACAGGACCTCCTTCTATCTTGCTCCCTGGTCTCCTCCTCCCACGCACGACTGCAAGACTTCTCCAGGTCCTCCCCCATCCTCTGGAACTCACTACCCCAATCCACCAGACTGTCACCTTCCCTCCTCACCTTCAGGTGCTCCCTGAAAACCCACCTCTTCAGGGAAGCCTACCCCACCCTCACCTAACAGCCGCTGCCCTTCCCTCCTCCTACCACTCCATCCCCCACAGCCATTTCCTCCTGTACCACTACCCCCTCCCTCCTAGATTGTAAGCTCGAAAGAGTAGGGCCCTCTTACCCCTCGTGTACTGTTTGATGTTACTGTACTGTTTCATGTATTGTCTCCCCTCTATTGTACAGCGCTGAGCAAACCCTTTGGCGCTATATAAACTAGATAAATAAATATATTACAGTATGTTGCAGTTCTGACCTGTGAAACTCCTAGGTCGGATCGCTAGCGCAGTAGCCAGCTATACACTGTGCAGAAAGTGGCTGTGTAAGGGAATCCAATTTCAGCTATCTGCTTTGTAGGGAGGAGGAGATCTGTTGCATATACTCTGGCTCTGCCCTGTCATCAGTGACCCCTGTTTGCGACTCTGATGAACCCTGTACACTGCTCTTCTGAACACTGTCCTCTGCCCTATGGGCCCCTGTACATTGCCCTACTGATTCCTATACACTCTTCTGCTGACTTTCCATCCTTTTGCCCTTCTGCCCTGTCCTCTGCCCTGCTGACCCCTGTACAGTAACCTGCAAACTGCTGACCCTATCTTCTGCCCTGCTAACATTTTTTACTGCACCCCCACATCAGACCAGCTACATCCGGCCCTGCTGCAGACTGGAGCTCCACTTCACAGGAAACGTGGCTTCTTGTTTTTTACGTTATTTAAAAAATGTTGGAATGGAGGTCATGTTGAGTGGAGCTCCAGTCTGCAGCCATTGGTTGTTTGTTACATTAAAGTTCTTTTAAAAAAAAAAAAAAGTGGACTGGAGGTCACGTGTTTCCTGTTGAAAGTGGAGCGCCAGTCTGCAGTCAGACCCTCTTGGGTTAACGAAAACGTACACTAGTCGCTACACATGTGTGGGCTTCAGGGACACCACTTCCGGGGTAGCTGTGCTTTTCTGGTTTTGACTTGTGCTGTTAACATGGAGACTTAAAGGATGCTGTACAGGGGCTCAGAGAAGAAGAGCTCAACATCCCATATAGCCAGTCTAGAATACCATTGCAGACATCTGCCTGAGCCTCTCATTCATATTAGGATCCATTCACACTTCATCATGTTAATGACTGCAGGTCTCCGGGTTATGATTCTGAGGCATAGAAATAACCTTGACTTACTGAGGATGCAGTTGCTTTGTTCCTTCGCTGTCATCCAGTTTAACCACTTGCCTGCCGGGCACTTCTGGGTCAATCAAAGGGTTAACTATGTGCTGTTTTACTATGCGTGCTGTGTGTTTTACTAGGGAAGCATGCTGCTTTGTATTG
Organism: Staurois parvus; assembly: GCF_062004578.1. Taxonomy (NCBI): domain Eukaryota; kingdom Metazoa; phylum Chordata; class Amphibia; order Anura; family Ranidae; genus Staurois; species Staurois parvus. Next base: position 3,953,865 of record NW_028318564.1, on the reverse strand, counting down.
CTCTGCTATGCAGAGCAATACAAAGCAGCATGTTTGTACTGACGAGTGAGACCTGTGTTGTTTACATACAGACCTCTCACCTGTCAGTGTTTCTTGGTGATCGCCAGGTGCTGGTGGGGAATCTCCGTCCAGGACCCGGTGATCGACAATTGTAGCTGCCAATGGCGGCGCAGGTAGGGTGTGGCGCACGTGCATGCCCCCTACCCAGAAATTCAAAATCACGTGTATATATACGTGATTTTGCGCAGCCCTGCAGCAGTAGTTTTGCTTAAGGGCGGCGGGGAAGCAGTTAACAGACCCTCATCAAATGTATGAGGTTTCTTTTGATATTTCCAATTTAATGAATAGATATGCTCCACTGTAACCATCAAAAACCATTCCTTTGGTAAAGCAAAAGGAGAATGATATTTATGAAGCACCCTAAGACAGATATAAGTATATAGGTTAGGGGTCAATGTAGTAAAATAAAGGTGCTGTGTTGTCCCAAGTGAATGGCAGTAGTGTTTTCAAATTTCCATGTGTGTAACTTGAAATTTATCATCCAGAATGTTTCTGTGGCCAACTGATGTTACAATCATTTCTACAGACTGCATTATACTGAACACGTTTATGGTTTTTAATGTCATGGAAGGACAATCCCACAAGGTTTGAAAAAGAGTGTGAAGAACATCTCAGGTAAGACTTTAAGAATGAAGACAGGTAAGTATGTAGCCTACGTAAGATCACTGAGCCAATAATTATTTGCAGCAGATTGTGGTAAATGTCATCTCCAGCAATTGCCACCCAGAATAGCATTTTAATCTTCCGTTAACATACACCTCTATGATTCTCCACCAACTCTAAACCACCTTGAGGACCAATACCAAAATGTCAGCAGTTTCCATCAGTCACCAGAAAAAATGTCAGTATCCTTAACATCTGCCAGCAGTCAGCAACAACATTTTAGCATCTTTAACATCTTCCAGCAGTCTCCATCAGTCACCAGCAAAATCTCTGCATTGTTAACATCTGCCAGCAGTCTCCAACCATCGCCAGCAAAATTTCAGCATCCTTAACATCTTCCAGCAGTCATCAGTCACTAGCAAAATCTCAGTATCCACAACATCTTCCAGCAGTCATCAGTCACCAGCCAGATCTCAGTATCCATAACATTTTCCAGCAGTCATCAGTCACCAGCAAAATCTCAGTATCCATAACATCTTGGCAACCTCTGGGAACATGCCAGCACCCACAAATCTCTAAGCAACATCTGAATAGTCCCTAAAAATCCTATGTCAACACAGCACTGCTTCTAGGGACAAGCCAGCAACAATTTTATACATGTTAGTGATTACATCAACAATTTACTGGCTGCCTGGCTGTGCAGAGTAATGTAGTATAGTGTAGTGTAGCAATGTGTAGTGTAGAACAGAGCATAGTAGTGAAACGTAGAGTAGTGTAGTATACTGTAGAGGAGTAGAGTAGTGTGGTACAGTTGTGTAGAGTAGAGAAGTGTGGAATAAAGTAGAGTAGTGTAGAGAAGAGTAGAACAGAATAGAGTATTTGCAGTATAGTGTAGAGTTATATGCAGTAGAGAAGTGTAAAGTAGAGTAGTAAAGAGTGAAGCAGAGTATTGTAGTGTAGAGTAATGTAAAGTAGTGTAGGACCTGGCCAGAAAGGGATTACTTTGACGCAGTAGGCCAGCTTAAATATGTATTGCAATGCATGCAAACTAAAAATCCCCGTTTGTATTCAGAAGTTACTAGAAAGGGCATATATTGGTGTCTATTGTATGGTGCAGCTCTGTGACCAGATCTGAACCTGTAGCTCTCCTACACTATATCCAGTGAAGTACACTATAAGTAAGTATTTTGAATTGTGCAGAACAGATTAAGGACTGGGCAGAAAGGGATTACTGTGATGCATTTGGTCATCTTAAACATGTATGGCAATGTATGTGAACTAAAAATCCCTGTTTTTATGCATAGTTTGATAGGGTGTATAGCAGTGTTCAGAGGGTGCTTTAACAAATGTTAGTGCTAACATGCAGTCACATCCTTTTATGATTTGAGAAAATGTCTATCTTATTTCTATTGTATGGATTTCCTAGAGGGCAGCACACTTAGTTTGTCTGCATGAGGTACCCCAGTAAACTTCATACTGGACTCAAAGCATCCGGTATGGATTTTGGGTGGACTTTTATGCAAATGCTTTATCATGCTTGCCATAGAACATGCTACAGCTAAAGTGACATTTACAAGAAAATAAATGGTACAGTTCAAATTGCTGGCATTTTCCTTTTAAAGAAAATAACACAGCACACAAACCACTCCAAAGTTCCCCATAATACTTAACAGACCCTAAAGGGTCTGCTATGTACAGTGAAGGAAATAAGCATTTGATCCCCTGTTGATTTTGAATGTTTGCCCAATCACAAAGAAATGATCAGTTTAAAAATCGAATGGTAGGTGTATTGTAACACTGAGAGACAGAATAGCAACAAAAAAATTCAAAAGAAATGCATGTCTAACAAATGATGCACTGATTTGCATGTTCATGAGGGAAATAAGTATTTGACCCCCTACCATTCAACAGGATTTCTGGCTACCAGGTGTCTTTCATAGAGGTAACAAGCTGAGATTAGAAGCAGTCTCTTAAAAGGAGTTTTGCTAATCTCATTTTGTTGCCTGTATAAAAGACACCTGTCCACAGGAGCAATCAAACAATCAGATTCCAAACTCTCCACCATGGCAAAGACCAAAGAGCTGTCCAAGGATGTCAGGGACAAGATTGTAGACCTATACAAGGCTGGACTGGGCTACCAAATTATCGCCAAGCAGCTTAGTGAGAAGGTGACAACAGTTGGTGCAATCATTCGCAAATGGAAGGAACACAAAACAATTGTCAGTCTCCCTAGGTCTGGTGCACCATACAAGATCTCACCTTATGGAGTGTCAATGATCATGGGAACAGTGAGGAATCATCCCAGAACTACACGTGAGGATCTTGTCAATGATCTCCAGGCAACTGGGACCACAGTCACCAAGAAAACAATTGGTAACACACTACGCCGACAAGGATTGAAATCCTGCAGTGCCCGCAAGGTCCATCTGCTCAAGAAAGCACATGTCCAGGCCCATCTGAAGTTTGCCACTGAACATCTGAATGATGCAGAACAGGACTGGTTGAAAGTGTTGTGGTCAGATGAGACCAAAATCGAGCATCAACTTGACTCGCTGTGTTTGGAGGAGGAGGAGGAATGCTGCCTATGACTCCAAGAAAACCATCCCAACTGTCAAACATGGTGGTAGAAACATTCTGCTTTGGGGGTGTTTTTCTGCTAAGAGGACAGGACAACTATACCACATCAAAGGGACGAGGCAATGTACCGTCAAATCTTGGGTGAGAACCTTCTTCCCTCAGCCAGGGCATTGAAAATGGGTCGTGGATGGACCCATTCCAGCATGACAATGACCCAAAACACACGTCCAAGGCAACAAAAGAGTGGCTCAAGAAGAAGCACATTAAGGTCCTGGAGTTGCCTAGCCAGTCTCCAGACCTTAATCTGATTGAAAATCTGTGGAGGGAGCTGAAAGTTTGAGTTGCCAAACATCAGCCACCAAACCTTAAGGACTTGGAGAGGATCTGCCAAGAGGAGTGGGCCAAAATCCTTCCTGAGATGTGTGTAAACCTGGTGGCCAACTCCAGGAAACGTTTGACCTCTGTGATTGCCAACAAGGGATTTGCCACCAAGTACGAAGTCATGTTTTGTGAAGGGGATCAAATACTTATTTCCCTCATGAACATGCAAATCCTTGCATCATTTTGTTAGATATGCATTTCTTTTGAATTTTTTGCTTTTCTGTTTCTGTTACAATACACTTCCCATTCGTTTTTAGACTGATCATTTCTTTGTGAGTGGGCAAACTTCAAAATCAGCAGGTCATCCAATACTTATTTCCTTCACTGTAGATCAGGGGATTAGACCTACAGATATCAGTTGTTTGTTTACATGCAGGGCTTTTTTTTCTCAGAATAGGTGCAGGAATTCCCCACCTTTTGAGTCACCCCTTGTCTACACTCCCAAGCACCGTCCCTTGGTTCCACCTCCTACCCACCTCCCAGTACTGCCCCTTTTAGAGAATACAGAACCAAGTATAATTTTTTGGTGCTACGTAATTTGAATGTAATGTGTCAATGATAACATAACAAGAAAAGCAGTAAAATACAGTAGACCCCTTGCAGCCAGCAACAATTAATCCCCCACTCAATAGACCCCCAGCAACAACAGATCTCCCAGCAGCTAGAAACAATAGACTCCTCCCTCAACAGGAGATTTCACCCAGCAACAACTGACCCTCCAGCAACAATAGTCCCCAATGCATAAATACATTCCTATCAGTAACAATAGATCCCCCAGCAGCCAACATCAACAGACACTCCAGCATACCTCAGCACTCCTTGCCATTACATACATTCAGTGCTGGAACTGTGTTCCCGCTTAAAAAATCCCTATTTACCTGTTAAGGCCAGTTGTGGCAGAAGTGTGTGACAATACAAGTCCCAGCTGACACTCATGACTTAGATCAGGGGATTAGACCTCCAGGCGTCGGATGTTTGTTTACATGTTTAGGCAAGTTGTGGCTGGAGAGTGTGGGACTACAAGTCCCAGGCCGTACTCAGTATTTTGATCAGGGGATTACACCTACAGGTAGCAGCTGTTTACATATATAGGCCACCTGTGGCTGGAGAGTGTGGGACTACAAGTCCCAGCCAGGACTCACTACTTACTGGCCTCCAGGCTGTGCAGCTCCGGTGTCCCAGCAGTGGTGAGATCTTCGGCTCGTAGATTGACCAAACAGATTTTGGCTGGTAAGTTCATCAGGATCACCCAAGTGCTGTGACGTGTGAGGGGCTGGCTGATTGTGTATAACTCTGATCAGTTATCCAGGTCCTCACTCTGTATGTTGGTACATTTATCAGACAAATACAAATCTGTATTACCAATTTTAAGATCTGTAACACTTTTTCATCAGCTATTACCAGCTTTACATGACAGTTTTTAAAGCCTATTCACAGTAATTTTTTTTAGTTTTGGACATAATAGGGAAAGTTAAAGTGTATCTACTACCAATCTTTATTTTTTCTAGTTGGAATAGAGTGGAGAAGGTTAGATTCCCTGTCAGGTTTTTACTGCTGTCTGGGGCTCTACTAGAGAGATTTCCCTTCACTTCCTGTCCTGGGGACACCTTCTCCTCCTCCTTCTCTCCTCCCCTTCTCCTCCTCCTTTTTTTTTTTTTTTTTTTTTTTACTAGACAGGAAGTGAGGGAAAATCTACAACATGGAAACAGACAGCAATAAAAATCTGACAGGGGTTCTAGCATTCTCCTACGTAATTAAAAAAAAAAAAAAAAATCATTTTTGCTACTGTCTATTTGGCTAGCTCTCACTTCCTCACACAGTAAACTGTGTCACCTGAATAGTAGGTGAGGGGAAGTCTCTCCAACAGTGGCCCATATAGCAGTAAGTCATCGGTCATACCGTTGCGATTTGTGTGCAATTTCAGCGCCATTTCTGAAGACTTTATTGCTACTTTTGCAACAATTTCTTACAATTAGCAGTGCAATTTCCATTATATTCTATGTATGTGAAATCTCAACAAAACCGTAGAAAAAGTAATGCAAGAACTACTTTAGAAATTGCACTGCAGCAAATCGCAAACATGAAGACACTGACATTCTCTAGATGCGATTTCAATTCCCAAATCACACCGGTATATCTGGGCACTAAGGTGAGCGTGCACACCTGATGGTGAAGGAGCACAGTGGTGTAGTATACTGAAGATATATTGAGAAGTGGGATTATCTTATGTACTTGGATCCAACACATAGGAATGGACTCACTGTCTTTGGACTTTTTTATTATTTATTTCAGGTACTATATACTTATATAGGTACTTATATAGCGCTGTCAATTTACACAGCACTTTACATATATATTGTACATTCACATCAGTCCCTAACCCTCAAGGGGTGTACAATCTAAGGTCCCTAACTTACATTCATACATATATTAGGGCCAATTTAGATAGGAGCCAAGTAACCTACCAGCATGTTTTGGAGTGTAGGAGGAAACCAGAGTACCCAGAGGAAACCCACAGGGAGAACATGCAAACTGCAGGCAGGTGGTGACGTGGTTGGGATTTGAACCAGCAACCCTAGCACTGCCAGGCAAAAATGCTAACCGTTTAGCCACTGTGTTGCCCCTTTTTAACTATATGTGCTATATACATTTATTTTCTACTTATTCTAGCACACCTTTTGTTTTTATTTGCATGTGTGTTAGTAGGACAGCACGTGTTTATTTATGTGTCTTCGATTTACGTATACATACGTATGCTTTATATAGTAGGGTGGCACTATGTTGATATACATACTTTTGCATAACTGGTATTAGTGATTATATTGTGTCACATTGTTATACTGTGCTAGTAGGGCAGCAAGTTGTTTGTTAGTTTTCAGTGAAACTTCACTCATAGCCACCTGAAATTTTAAGGGACATTTTTAAACTGCGACTGTGCCTTCATTTTTAATATTTCAGAGACATACTATACATCAAAATGTAGGTCTGGTTCTTGTGATTATCACAATATAAAGCTTTTCACTGTAGGATTTATAAACTTTTTTTAAAACTACAACCATTTGAAGATGGCAACCGCCAGTGAAGTTAGCAAGTTGGAGCAGTGTGTTTATAAAAGCTCGTCTCAGCTTGCTCTGACTGAGTGAGTTGCCATAGCAACCGAAGGTGAGTCACCAGGCAGCTGAGTCACCGAGGCTGGACTGTGAGCTGCAAAATACAAGTTGAAATGCATTTCTCACTCTATCAGGCTTGCCATGTGCACTGCTTACATTTCATCAATCACTTGGTTAGGGTTGGATGCAAGAACACTTCACATAATTTCCCCAGAAATTGTAGATTTTTCTTATTCCGTTTCTTATTCTTATTATTATAGCCAAATTTGCCACGCTAACTCCTCCCACAGTTTTTACACTACAAAGACAAGTAATATATCAAAACGTGCGGATTGTTCCCGATCGGATTGCTGTTACTTTGTGGAACATTTCGCCAAATGGTTCATGAAATATCGCGGTTTTTGTGGTGAAATTTTCCCATAGGAATGAATGGAGCAACTAGAGTGGCAGCAGAGAAAAGCTACAGTGTTGAAGGAAAAATCAGAACATGATTTCTAAACTGCCATCACTCTGTCATTTTCAAGCCCACCTACACAAATCTTCTATCAAAACGTTCAGCTATCCCTGCTGTCACTAAAAATGTTCACGGCTAAGCCATAGTTCTGATAGTTTTCACAATATGACCATTTGTTTGCAACTCACCCCTCCCATTGACTTTCAGTGAAACTTCACTCACAGCCACCTGAAATTTGAAGGGACATTTTTAAACTGCGACTGTGCCTTCATTTTTAATATTTCAGAGACATACTATACATCAAAATGTAGCTGTGGCTCTTGTGACTCTCACAATATCAAGCTCTTCGCAGTAGCATTTATACTTTTAAAACTACAAGTGTTTGAAGATGGCAATCGCCAGTTAAGTTGGCAAGTTGGAGCAGTGTGTTTACAAAAGCCTGTCAGCTTCCTGTGACTGAGTGAGTTGCTATAGCAACCCAACATGACTCACGAGGCAGCTGAGTCACCAAGTTGAAATGCATTTCTCACTCTATCAGGCTTGCCATGTGCACTGCTTACATTTCATCAATCATTTGGTTAGGGTTGGATGCAAGAACACTTCACACAATTTCCCCAGAAATTGTAGATTTTCTAGTTATTATTATTATTAGACAGGATTTATATAGCGCCAACAGTTTGCGCAGCGCTTTACAATATAAGGGAGAAAGTACAATTACAATACATTTCAGTACAGAAGGAATGTGAGGGCCCTGCTCGTGGAGCTTACAATCTAAAGGAAGGGGGAGATGACATTTTACATATTAATGTTTTTAAATATTTTTATTGCAATACCAATACAGATGTGTGTCTGATTCTGTCTGTACTTGATAAATCCCCTATAGCTTTTATAGTTTCTTCTCAGCTGGTATAGACATAATCCAATGCCTGTGTTTCCACTTTAAGAAGACTGACAGCCATTGCTCCGAGACTGCTGCATTGGTGTCGATGATCATTTGTCTGAGAATGTCTGTCTGCCAGAAACTGACCTGCTGAACATCTGCCATAGCAGCATACTGGGGCAATAATATTTATTAATTTAGATAATTAATGAATTTGAGTTATTACAGCTTTCTAAAAGAAATATGATCAATTGGATAATTAAAAAAAGATTCATGATTCCACTATAATAATCTTTTACCCAGCAACAGTATATGTGGGTGAAAATAAAGGCTGACGGACATGTGAGATGTACCTGGCTGGCAAAGAGACTAAATATTTTCTCCATCTACCCATTAATATAGCTGGGATGAAAATGGTGGGAGTAGGGGGTAATTTGCTCCTCCAATTTCAAATTATTCTAAACATTTGTTGCATATAGGTCATTAGATTACCGCCGTCCTTTTCCTGACTAGTGGGCACTGGATGTTGTCCTGGTATGGACAGCTCTTAGCATTATGGTTGTGGTTTATAAATGAATCATTTATGAATATTTTGAGGAAGTTAGATTTTTGAAGTCTCAGTCTTTTCCAGCTCTTACAGGCTGTTGATGTTCACGTTCCCTGCCCCAAGGTGAAGCTCTGAATCTGCTTCTGTGAGCTATGGGTACAGTTTGTCCTGCACTAATAAGTATTTTTCAAGAGTTATTAAATTGCAGAGGATAATAAAGGATCTGGCCCTCTGTAGTAGCAGAGACATTCAAGTACATTCTGATTTTCAACTAAGTGAATGGCATATCCTGTAGTTGTTGCTACAGGCATGCAGACCTGTGCAGAGAACTTAGAAGTCCTGAAGCTGGCAACAGACATTACAATCTCATTTTACAATCACTTTTAAGATGACAATACACTATACAATCTGCAATCTGATCATAGAATCTTTGTATAATTTCCTTTAGACTTGCCACAACTATGTAATAAGAGGATACACCTAAACAATCCATTCAATTATGTATCGAATAAGGCGAGGCATGCACTACATAGTAAATGATACACCCATAGACAGTGGTATAACTAGTCTGTATAGTGAATGGTCAGTTTTAGATTTACCAACAGCTATCATGCGGGATATAAATAGATGGGACTACACAATAAATCTAAAGGAGAGTATTCAATCAGATTGTAATGTGTGACCTGTCACCATAACACATTGCATGCATTGCTAAAAGATAGAAGATCCTGCTGATGATTGAAAAGGAATGCCAGCCCAGCCTTCCTTTTTTGTTGTGTGAGGAATCATTAGAACCTCATTCAGGTTTCCCTTTACTTTAAAAGAGGTAAGGAACTCTGTAGTGAGAGAAACAAAAAAGGATGCCATTACTAACCTCTTGAAAATGCTAGTTACCTGGCTTTCTCTGGCTTCAGTATGTTGTACATCATAGGCCTAGAACAAACATGCAGATCAGGAAAATAAACATGAGCTCAGAACTTCTGATCTGTATATTTGTCAGCGAGTGGCAAAGTACTGAACCACTTGATCAGCATGAGGGCTAGCAACGATTATTTCCAGGAAAGGTTAACAGTGGCAACTTACATACTTCTTCAGTACACATTCCATTAAAAGGACTATCATTATATTGTCTTTTACTTATACGATTTTGATGGACTTTCCTCAGCACTGAGAACATTTGACAAATGTTAGATTTTGAGTGGCCAGTGGCATCCTCAGCCTGAAGTTAGGTGGCAGCAAATATGGGGTGCAAAGGGCATTGCTGAAGAAAAGTACTGCACAAAAAATAAAAATAAAAGACAGGGACAAGAATCAAAAACAAGTGGACCTTTGACTGGGCACTCATGACACCCCCTCCTCCCTATCTCTCATCCACCCACTTACCAGGGGTGGACTGACAACTCATGGGGCCCCCGGGCAATAGGGGATCATGGGGCCCCTGTGTCCTTGCCCAAACTCAAAAAAGCCTATGAAAAAGGTACTAGGGGCATCTCATGGGGCCCCCTACTGACCCCGGGCCCTCTGGCAGTGCCCGAGTTTCCAAATGGTCAGTCCGCCCCTGCCACTTACAGGTCTTTAAAAAAGTATGAAACGTTTTTTTTTACTTGCCTAAGTCTGCCATCCTTGTCCCTTTTCAGTGCTACTTTAATGTGTGTGGGACTGGTGATTCAATGCTGCACCTGTGTCTTTGCTGGCCAACCCTTCTTTCTGGCAATATTATGCTAGACAGTTGTGGGTGGGGCTTAAGCCGCTCTAAAGGGAACTCCGGAACTTTGTTTGCTAGTGCTCAACTAAGCAGGCGGAGACCATGTTCATGAGAAATCTGCATCAGGGTGGCACTCCAGCTTAGAAATGAGTATATATTGTGCCACAATTAACTGTTTGTGTCTCATCCACTTTACAGCAGCGTTACACTTGACTAACTGTACTCAAACATCCTTTCAAGGTGCAGCATTTTTGAGAGGATACAGCGGACTTGTATCCTGCTCTTCAGCCTAGCTTTGATGCCAATGTACTCCAAGTGACACACTTGAGACTTTTCATTAACATAAAAAGAAACCTAAGCTTTCTGAGGCTCTGTACTTCTGAGGATCCTTTCTCACAATCTTCCCCACGACATATAGGTTAGATACATAGGGGCTGCATGCCGTGGTTCCGGTCCACAGTATGGGGCACCAGCCACTGGGGAGGGGAATTCCACTTAGCAACCCCTTAATACCGGAGCACGCAGTCATTCCTGCCAAGTCACACTGTACATGCACTGACTGGCAGCTTTAGCACCAAACACTCCTCTGGCAATGGCAAGTCTCTCTCTCTCTCTCTCTCTCTCTCTCTCTCTCTCTCTCTCTCTCTCTCTCTCTCTCTCTCTCTCTCTCTCTCTCACCACTGGTTAACCCTTGGTAGTGTTCATCTCTCTTTGTAAGCCCAGTTATTCTATACACCTTGCATGAACCCCTTTGTATGAACTTCAGCACAGGCACCTTTGAGTTAACTTGGAACTTTTACTGAGAAGCTTTCAGTTGATAAAGCACATAGACTCGTCACAGTTAATTCTTCCTCACTCTAGCTCTCCTTCCTATTGAAGTTCTTTTCGAACCTTAGAGTAGTGTGAAGTCCATAAAGTCCTTCATTCTCTTGAGCACCCCGACTGGGTGCCCCTTCAAGGGGGAACCCCTAAGAAGAGCTCACATCCTGCAGCAGGTCCCCTTTCTGATCTGCTCATGCAAGAAGAATACAGATAGGCTCCCCTTGTATTTATAGCTCACCACAAGGGGTCAGAACCATGAGCACCCAGGATTTAGCAGACCTAATCCCTTCTTAACCACTGGGCAGCCTGCTGACTTACCAACACACTACTGTACAGAGAACAGTGAAATAGACGTTCACATAATAACACGAGGATTACCAGTAATATATTACACTGGCCATTAGTATAGCAGTGTCAATATCACATACAGCATCAAAAATAAAGTGACATTTATTTTACACCACAACACCTGTAAGCACCTGCTTACATAGTCTTCTGGATCATGATAGGATCCAGACATTAGACAGCCAATAGGAAGTGTCTACATCTTTCAGGCAGTGACTGGGAAACCCCAAGAAGTACCCAGCCTCGGCAGGATAAAAGATGGAAGACTCAACACTTGAGTGTCACATGATCATGAATTAAGATGGGTAAAAGGGATATTTTTAAGGCAACAATTAGAGGTGTTGAAGGGGAGGGGGTATATTTATTAGTTTTAGTCATAATATGATAACTGGCATTTCAACATTTAAAATTAAAGCTTATATACTGTATAACACTATTCTAGCGATAGGGTTAAAACCACTAGATACAAAAGGCATGCTTTAGGGATTTAGTGTTAGTTCGCAAATCATGTAAAGGTGTAATGAAACCTACACATTAAAAATAGAAAATACATAAAAACATAGCTATATAATAGATTTTACCTAAGGCTAATCTGAAAAAACTGTGCCGTATAGCTTTATTATACCTTCAGTCCACTTACAGTAGCAATATAAACAGCAGGTTAAAAATATTGCTGACAGCTATGAAGAAAAGTGTGTGCAGGTTGGGAAAGGAACCTTTCCATGCTGTTACGTGGAATTGGAGGTCACTATTTAAAGTTTGAGTTATGCCCTGCAATAGAAAAAGTTTCCAAAGTTTAGCTGTAAACTTCACTTCTTGAATGCATTGCCTTGTAAAAGTGACTTCACATTTTGTAGAACTTTTGTTTTATTTTTTCCCATTTATGTTGGCATGGAGTGGTCAATTTGTTTAAGAAACACTGTCGACTGAAATAACAACCACAGGTACTAAAGTCTAGCATAAATGAATATTTTACTTTATATTCATGGAATAAAACTTACAACTAAGTTTGTTTAATGCATTACTTTAGCAGCTCCTCCCAGAATGAAAACGTAAAACTTATACTGACCTTGACCTGGAGATATATCTTCGCAAAGAACATTTCAGCTTGGTTTCTTCTTATTTTTAAAAGTAAAAACGGTAAACAACTCAGGACATTTATGTGACCCACCTTTTCTAAAATGATCTCTATTCAAACAATAACAGCGGAGGCTGTCGGTACTTATGCATGAGCTTCTGAGCCAATAGTTTTGGAAATAAGCCTTATTTGCTTCATGGAATTTTTGTAACTTCTTGGAACATTTCAAAATAAATCTTAAAAAGTATTCATGTTTTTTTAAAAAGAGGTTGAAAAACCACTATTGTGGAAAAAATAGCTTTTTGATAACTGCATATGGTTAATACATATGAAGATTCACTATGTAAATCCCTTTTTTTATTGCACATGCCTATATTTTTACCCCAGTAGGTGTTTAACCACGAATTGAGCGTGTAAGCACCCACTGTCAAATTTAGAGTTTGTCACTCTTGCTGGACATGTCCATCTGAATGTAAATATGGGCATGTAAATATATAAGAATTAATAAACTGAATACTACCATTGTCAACCACAGGCAGTTGTCAGAATACAATATTTATGCTTTTTGTGTTTTTATTATACAGTACCTTACAAAATAATTTATAAGGTGATCTGGTGATATGAGAAGTCAATTAGGTTATTTGTGTAGAATGATGGTGGGTGAGGTAACCATACCTAGGTTGTTTCACACAATCAGGTGTACTACTATCGTGATCATACTTGACAGCTTCCCATTATCAATAGTTGTATGGAAGTTCTCTTGGGGGCAGGCATCTCCGAGTCCTTAACAACCAACAACATCATCAACCCATTCACTTACATGGCTAAGAATCCCCACCCATGTCAGTAAAGGAGCTGGGGATAGTTCATACCAAGTCCTCCAGGTCTGCTATGAATTTAGGGTGGATCCCTGTGATTTCATTGACCATATATGGTCATGTTCAAACAGTGTATGGTCAATGATGTCCCTGGAAGACCCCCTTCTTTTGTATATATCAGTTTCTATTCACCAGGAGTGAACTGACTGGACTAGATGTGTGTTGGGGGTAGGCAGATATTTTTTCTTTTTAGTGGGCATCAAGCATCATCATTGATGTGGATTTACATTGCTGAATGATGTGATTTATAGTGGTTTAGATGCAGTATGGTGTCATTAGATGACTGTGGTGGAGATCAGGGGTACTGGCTGGTGACAGAAAATTTTTTTTAAAATAATTTTCTGTTCAATCTTTTTTTATTTTTTTACTATTTTTTTACATACTGTCATCAGAGTTGTTCAGTGTGAACATAGTGACACTGTACAACTCTGGGGGGTGATCAGGTTTTTTTAAAAAATGTTATTGCTTTTAACAGCGATGATGATTGTTATAAGCAATAGTTAACTGTCATGAATGACTTTCCATTCATGACAGCTTGCTTGCTACTAACATGCTGTGATTGGCTACAGCTAATCACATGGTACAGAGTGTTAGGTGCCATGTGATAGCTGTGGGCCAACACTAAGCAAGCAGTCATGAATGGAAACCATTCATGACTGTTTTTTTTACATTGTACTCATCTGATTGCTATGATTGGCCATAGCGATCACATAATACCCCGGCCGCTCACAGTGGCCAAGTATCCATCCCACAAAGGGTAAGTACATGGGCACAAAAGAAGAAGAGCCAAGCATGAAGAGTTGACCATGGACTCAGGTTCATCGCTTGCCTGACTATTGGATATGGTTCAATCATCTCAGCAAGGACCATTTAACATGAATGTAATGCAAAAAGCACAGAGGGGATGTGGGAAGGATCACTGCATCTTGTTCTAGAAGCCCTGGGTCATACAGATACATTATTATGCATGCACCATTGTTTGGTGTGTTCACAGGGCTGTCATATGTCTTCTTCTACAAGTTCATAAACACATAAGTGATCTTATAGCATCCTCCTCCATGCATCCCAGATCTGTGGGATACACAGATGAGGATGCCATAAAAAAAAAATGTTATCTTATTCTGTAGGACACCAGTGAACGTGGTAGATGAAATAAGTATTTTGAAAACCTCAGTATGTTTACAAAGTCTAAGCTGTCTATAGATGGATAGGATTTCCAAGGAAAATTCTTAGAAAAAGTCTTTGAAAAAAGAATTTCACTTGCTTTTAACATTTGATTTTGGAATGAATGGACTGTAGCTAACTAATACAATATTTACCATTAGAAATTAGTTTTTTCCTGCTCCTTCAAATTTTCTTGTCAATGGGGTCAAAAACAAATGTCGATTTGACCCACTAATGAACAGAAAAATGAATACATTTTCTTAGAACCTTCTTTTCCCAAGAATTTTCATTCAAAATTTTACACATATATGGGCAGCTTTAGAAATCTAAACTCAAGGAAGGATCTTGGGGCAACACTACTGAGCCACAAGCTTTGTCTTGAGTTAAACTGCAGGTATGTTGGTTTTATTTTATTAGTGTTTTTCTGGCAAGGATAATGGATACGTTGTCTGATATACAGTTATGTTATATGGTGGCAAGTGTTGTGCCTATCAATGTGCAAAAATTTAATTAAAAAAAAGGATCTTTGTGGGGCTGCACTGGGGATCTGTTCATCCAACAGGAGCGATGAGAAGGAGATTAACCTCCCTGGCGGTATTCCCGAGTGTAGCTCGGGGTAAAATGTCAGTACCAAAAGCGGTAACCCCGAGCTACACTCGGGCTTACCATGCGGCGCTGCATAGGGATTCCCTGCAGAGCTTACCTTGTCCTTCGCTCCCACGATGTGTCTCCTGCAGCGTCCCCGGCCATCTCCTCTGGCTGATGCCGGCATCCGGCTTCTGTGTTCCGGTCCCTGTGACGTCGGGACGTGCGGGCGCCAGCAGGAAATTTGAAAATTTTTTAAAAAATGTCATTTTTTTCAAAACAGATTTTACATAGTAAAACATTGCTGTTTCAACCCATTTCACATACATTTTGTCCCTAGTGCTTTGTCATGTCCCCTGTCTGCATTTTGACTGTTCTTTCTGCCTGGAAACTTAGAAAAGTCCATGGCGTCCAAAAAGCGTCCCTTTAGGTCAAAAGCAGGTTTAGATCAGCTAGAGAACAGCGATAGTAAATCAGAACCACTTGCAGAATTGAGTGATAATGATTTGTGGAGAAATTCGTCATCAGACACTGAAAACAATTTGGGACTTTGCTCAGCGATGTATGAACTTGGCGCTATATTTCAAATTTCAGTGTTTTTGGTTTGATTATATTATTGAATTAAATGTATTATTATATTATTATTTTTTATGATTATTTATTAAATTATAATTTATGATTTTGTGTTTCAAATTTTATCATACCCGGGATGTTTAATAGACTCTTTTTCGGACAGATTTCAGTGAGTTATTCCTAAATATTACAGCCTACAATAAAAAAAACTACATATTTCCATGCAAAATAATGGTACCGCTTTCAGCACCAAAAATCTGAAATAATCATACCGCTAGGGAGGTTAAGCAGTATTAAAACCAAAAGCCAAAATGTAATAAATTGTAGTTTATCAATACTTAGATATGGTGACTGCAATTTGTTTAGGCTTTTTTTCTGTTCACTTGGTGATCCAGCAGCTAACACACTTCCTGTCTTGGAGTGTCTGCACTCCACTAGTGGAGCAATGGAGACACCTTTGGAAAGCAGCACTGTCAATCTGTGGAGAAGGTAGTGTTCAATGTTCTAGCAGATTTAGATGGAATTGACTAACAAATTTAAACGAAATCCAGCTAACACCTTTTTTTCCTTGAGGGATTAATGTTTTACATGAATGAATAAAAGCGTTGGTTGTCTCAGCCCTCTTATTGCCACTTTTGCAGGACAGCTTGGTATGCTAAAGGAAGTTGAAACACAATAGACTTACTGGCCAGATCACCTGGTGAAAATAAAGAAAAAAAGACTAAAAAAGAAAATTACTGCAGCCACAACATTTCAGGATTGGTAAACTACAATATACCGTATTACAGTTTTGTTTTAAGGTTTAGTACCGCTTTAAGGCACTGGAGTGTGCCTACTACGTGACAGGGGTACGTTTTTTTTTTTCATGACTTTTGTGATTTTAAATACAATTATGGCAATATGGAGCTACAAGTAAACTAAAGATGAAAAGTTCATGTCGCAATTAAGTGTTACAGTAAAAACTGAAAATGTATAATCACTAAAAACATATACATTTTCCTGTATTAAACATTTTTCAATTTGTATTGTAAAGTAACAATCCCTCCAATTCAAGAAAAATAAATATATAATTCAACTTCTATTTTTATTTTGTGCTTAGAAGGTGATTATATTCCTCTTCAGAATTAGAAGGCTAAAGTGCTCTGTTTTGCTGTGCTGTACGTATCCTTGTTCTTATATGAACTCAAGCAGAATTCATTCCACTCATAAATAATTGTTCTCCAAATTACTCCTAGCAGTTTAAGACAAGCGAAGTTTGGGGATGCAAGACATCTTAATGCATCATGGAGGTGAGGTAGATTGAAATTTATTATGTCAGTTTAAAGTTATGGAAAGGTTGTTTTTAAGCAGCCAAGTGTTTCTGTAACCACTGTTTCTTCTAATGTAAAGAGTGCTAGCTAATAGATTATTTTACTTCTATTACATATATATATATATATATATATATATATATATATATATTCTATTATATATATATATATATTCTGACACCCAGTGTCAGAATGCCTCAGTCTTGCAGTCCTACTATAAGTAGCTGATCACTGCCATTACTAGTGTGTGTATATATATATATATAAAAAAAAAATTCCAGTGTATATATATCGCTATTTGCAGACGCTATAACTTTCTAGTAAACCAATTAATTTATACGTATTAGGAATACATTTTGGCCTAAATTTATGACAAAATTAGATTTTTTAAAATGTTTTACTGGATATGTGTTATAGCAAAAAGTAAAAAAAAAAATATATTTTTTTTTCAAAATTGTCGGTCTTTTTTGTTTATAGCGCAAAAAATAAAAAACGCTGAATTTGGTACAAGAGGAAAGAGAAGGTCCTGCTTGTTTTATTTATACAGATCAGGGGCGTAACTAGGAATCACAGGGCCCCATTGGATTTTTACTGTCCCTAGCATAAAAGATAAACAAATAAATAAATAGTACACTATATATACCATTTTATTCATATACTGTTTGTAGACAATATGACTTTCACACAAACGAATCAATATAGACTTATTGGGATTTAATTTTTTACCAAAGACATGTAGCAGAATACATGTTGGCCTAAATTTATAAAGAAATTAAATTACATTTTGTTATTGGATATGTTTTATAACATATAATGTTTTTTTCATTTATGTAATAAAAAATAAAAAACCCAGTGGTGATTAATTACCACCAAAAAAAATTGAACTGCATGACCGGGCAGTTACCAGTTAAATTAACCCAGTGCTAAATAGCAAAAAAATGGGTTGGTCACGAAGGTGTTAAAACTTTCTGGAGCTCAAGTGGTTTATCCTCCACTATTCCTTTTACCAGATCCATGAAATTCAAAGGTAGCTCACGCGAAAATATGAGCTTAATTTATATAAATTGTTTCTAAAAATACATCAAGTTGCTGTGTTCCTGGAAATCTAAACCATTTACTGACAACAGTTTCCTAATACAGGTCAGTTACTAGTCACATGTAACTGCCTACTACTCACAATATTGTCAGGTGTTCTTGACATGGTCCACCTTTGTATCCGGCAATAAAACACTAGACCACACATCACAAAGAACAGCGGATATGGAGTAAAAAGAAGTTTTCCCAAATACTTGGATATAAAATTTACATTTAGAGCTTTCAAATTTCCCTCTGAGCCACTGAATATGGGAAAAAAAAACCTCACAGGCCATCATTCTTTACACAAAAAACATACATGACTCTTTTTTGATGTGTTGGAGGATACACTACATTTTTTTTAAACCCCCCTGGCGGTATTCCCGAAGTTTAGCTCGGGGTTAACTTTCAGTACTAGAACCCCGGGCTACACTCAGGAATACACTGCAGTGTTGCTCTGGGATCCCTCGAGCACTCACCTTGTCCTGCGCTCCCGCGATATCCCCCCCTGCAGCATCCCTGGCTATGTCCTCTGGTCAATGCCGGCATCTGTCTTCCAGGTTCCATCCCCTGCGAGCGCCGGGACGTACGGGTGATGGAACCTGCGGTAATTTCAAAAATTTAAAAATTTTACATTCACTCAATACACTAAAATCTGATAGTATTACATTACTGTATCAAACCATTTGACATACATTTTGTCCCTAGTGCTTTGTCCGTGCCCTGCTTGCATTTTTACCGTTCTTTCTGCCTGGAAACTGAGAAATGTCCATGGCATCCAAAAAGTGTCCCTTTTAGGTCAAAAGCGGTTTTAGACCGGCTAGAGAACAGCGATAGTAAATTAGAACTACTTGCAGAATTGAGTGATAATGATTCGTGGGAAAATTCACCATCAGACACTGAAAACGATTTTGTGACTAAGCTCAGTGATGTGCGAACTTGGCTCTATATTTCAAATTTCAGTGTTTTTGGTTTGATTACATTATTGAATTAAATTTATTATTATTATATTATTATTTTTTATGATTATTTATTATATTATAATTTATGATTTTGTGTTTCAAATTTTTTTATACCCAGGATGTTTACTAGACTCTTGTTCGGACAGATTTCAGTGAGCTATTCCTAAGAATTACAGGCCTACAATAAAAAAACAACATATTTCCGATCAAAACAATGTACTGCTTTGAGCACAGAAATATTGACATAATCAGACCGCTAGGGAGGTTAATAGAGTTTGGCTTCTGTAGTTCTTTTCTTTTTACTCTCAATCTATTGCTCTGCTTATTGCATTTGTACCTTGATAGGATAGTTTGATTATATTTGCACATATTTGATGTGCTTATGTTTTCTTTTGTGTTGTTTTGAAACTGTGTATGTGTATATCCCTGTGGTCCTGTCCTGCCTTTTCTTGAGCCTGACCATATTTAGGTATAGCCTTTAGGTTTCAGGGCAGCCCTATGCCCATTCTGTGTCGGGTAGGGTATACAGTGCTCAGCATAAATGAGTGCACCCCAACAGATTTGTCAGAAAACCTTTATTTTCCTTTCAGAATCAACATTTTCTGTGGGACACTATACTACGAAATACTCCCACAAATGTGGGCCATTGATTGCAAACAAGATTTGTAAATTTGCACACACAAAAAGTATTTTTCCTAACAAATTAATTTAGGACCATGTTGCAAAAATGAATACACCCCAATGAAAGTCATAGAAGCAAAACAAAACTTTATAAAAAACATTTTTTGCACTTAGTGAAACAAAAACAAAATGAGTGCTGCTCCCCAAAATGTTGAATAATAACCTTATAGTAATAAAAATAGGCAAACTTCCTACAAAAATTACATCAAAGTACGTAAACAAATTACATGTACAACAGGACAAAAAAAAGGTATGTACATAAATATCCATTAAGTTAGCTATTATTTATAAAAAAAATGAGATCCCACTCTATATTGAGCCCATGGGGATGGTAGGATTTTAGTAACTATATCCACCAAGTTTCAGCCTTAGATATATTCCATGGATCTTATTATCTCCACTCTAACAAGGATTATATTTATCTATACCTATAAGGCTAAGGGAAGATGGATCTTTAGTATGACATAACCTATATTGTTTAGATAAACTATGTCCTTTAAAACCTATTTTGTTATTAGCAATGTGTTCATTAATTCTCACTTGTAGGGTTTGTGGAGTCCTCCCTATATACTGACACCCACGTGGACAACCTAATAAACAACAAATTTAGAAGAGCATGTAATAAAATCCTAAATTTTATAATATTTTACATGACATAAGAACAAAATTGTTTGGTTTTCATTACCCCTCTCTTGAGTACCTTACACATAGAACACCTACGAAAGGGAAATCACCAAACATATTTTTGGGAGATTGTTAACCACATTAGGAACAAGACAATCTCACAATGTGGAGGCTTTATGAATAATAATAGGGGGGTTCTCAGGTAAAACTGGTCCTAATATCTTATCATTTTTTAGTATTTTCCAGTGATTCCTAAATATATTTTTGACAAAACTAAAATGGTTAGAAAAAGTAGTAATAAAAGAAAATTGATAATTAAAATTTTGGTTAGAATTCCTCTTATTTTTATGTTGGAACAAATATTCTCTATCGATCAAAGAATTGTGTGATCCACTACAGACTCATCATACTCTTTTTCTATAAATTGGGTCTTTAAAACTTGTGATTGTTGTTTATAATCTTCAACATTCAAACAGTTGTGGTGCAGCCTTAAGAACTGTCCTTTTGGTATTGCTCTAAGCAATGTTGGATGATGACAGCTTCAGTATGGGATAAACCTATATCTATAGGTTTGTTAGAAACAAACCCTTCCTTTTTATAACTAAATCTAAAAAATGAATTTCATTGGGACAAAATTCAAAGCTAAGTTTGATCCCTCTGTCATTATTTTTCAACTCTGTCATGGACTGTGAATTGCCTGCCCACACAAAGAACATATCAATTATGTAGCACCTTATGAAAAGTAATTCCGTGATGTGTTTTTCATATATAATGTCCTGTTCCCACCTCATCATAAACAGATTGACGAAACTTAGCCCCCATCGCAACGCCAATTCACTGCAAATAAAATTGTCCCCCAAACCATACATAATTATGGCTCATGGCAAAAGTGAGAAGTTGTAAAATAAACCTTTTCTGTATATCCGGAATAGATTCATCTTTATTCCGATAATAATTAGCGGGTTCAATGCCTTTATCACGAAGGATACTTGTATATAAAGAGGAGACATCTGCAGTTACCAGCAGACAATCACCTTCCAATGAAATGTTTTTTAATTAATTTATCAATTATGTGGCATCATTCAAAAAATAGGGTGTTTTTTCCACCAACGGTTGTAGAAAAAAATCCACATATTTTCCAATGCGTGATGTTACTGAATTTATCCCGCTAATAATTGGACGACCTGGGGGGTTTTCTGAGTCTTTATGAATCTTCGGTAGAGATTACATCACTGGAATCCTGGGGGCTGAAGGTGTCAAGTGCTGTGTCTCTTTTTTGTCAAGGATTCCATCCCTGTAACCTTTTTTGATGATATGCTCTAGCTGAATTTTATATGAATTAGTGGGATCCTTCTTTAGAATTTGAGATGTTTCCCTATCAGAGAGGATATTAGTGAATCCCTGTATAAAACCAGTTTTTTTTTTAAATAATATGCCACCCCCCTTATCAATGGGGCAGATAACCATTTCTTTTCTGTCACACAGGGATGTAATCCCTTCTTGTATTTTACGATCTGAATATCTTTTTTTTTTTTATTTAGCTTCATCTAAATCTTTGATAACCACTTCCTTAAACATGGATTATTATTATTATTATACATGACTTATATAGCGCCGACAGTTTGCTCAGTGCTTTACATTATGGAGGGAGACAGTACAGTAACAATACAGTTCAATACAAGAGAGATTAGAGGGCCGTGCTCCTTGGAGCTTACAATCTAGGAGGGAGGGGATAGTGGTACAAGAGGTAATTAGCTGTGGGGGATGGAGTGGTAGGAGGAGTAGAGGATTCCAGTATTAGCTCGGGTCGGGGTAGGCTTCCCTGAAGAGATGGGTTTTCAGAGTGCGCCTAAAAGTGAGCAGAGTAGGCGATAGCCTGATAGCTTGGGGTAGGGAGTTCGAGGATGGGTGAAGCCCTTGAGAAATCCTGGAGATGAGCATGGGAGGAGGAGACAAGGGAGCTAGAGAGTAGGAGGTCTTGCGAGGAGCTGAGAGTATGATTTGGGTGGTATTTAGAGACAAGTTCGGTGATGTAATTGGGGGCAGTGTTATGAATGGCTTTATACATCAGTGTTAGTGTTTTAAATTGTATCCGTTGGGCAATTGGAAGCCAGTGGAGGGAATTGGAGAGAGGGGTGGCAGATACAGAGCGGTTAGTAAGGTGAATGAGTCTGGCAGCAGCATTCATGATGGACTGGAGTGGGGATAGCCTGCGATGAGGTAGGCCAGTGAGGAGGGAGTTACAGTAGTCAAGGCGTGATATAATAAGGGAGTGAATGAGTTGCTTAGTGGTTTCTGAGGTTAGGAACGGACGTATCTTGGAGATGTTGCGGGGGTGAAGTCTACATGAGTTTGTCAGTGATTGGACCTGGGGCTGGAAGGACAGATTGGAGTCTAGGATTACACCTAGTACCCTGGAGTGAGGGGAGGAACTGATGGTTGTGTTATTGATCTTGATGGAGAAGTCAGGGGGGGGGCCACGGGCTGGGGGGAATACTAGAAGCTCAGTTTTGTAAAGGTTGGATAAACTCAGAGGTAACAAGCCTGGAGGATTATATAGGGATGCATTGGATAAACCTGTATGTTTACTTCCTCCACTGTTTTCCATTTCCCTGGTGATAGGGTTAATTAAAAAAATGTCTTTTAATCTGTAATTTTTTAACATATTTCTTAATCTCAATGATTGTTTCGAATTTGTTTAATCCCCTAGGAGGAGCATATTTCAAACCTTGATTTAAAATCCGAAGCTCCTGTGATAGTGTCTCCCCCCTCAGATTAAAAATACCATGATCAGTTATTTCTTCCTCTTTTTTTGGATCGCTGATGCCCTCCCCCCTTCTTCTTCTCTTGGTCTCTCCTTTCCTTTGGGTTGAGGGTGCTCTAAAAAATGACCAGATCTTATATTTCTGGGCTAAGAATTCCATGATGGAGGATTGTAGTTTAGAGATGAAATACGAGATGGAATATGATAATCTCTTTCTGAGTCACAACCGTTCATCAATGGCATACACCTATTGTAAGTGGGAATAGGATTTCTCCTGTATTTTCTGGCATATTGTGTCCTGAATAGTCCATGTATTTATACAGTATATCATTTTGGATCTTTCTTGATTTCCACTATAAGGAGCATTTTTTTACCGAGTGTGAATTGTTATTATGAGGTTTCTTTTTTACCCAGGTGTTTTTAGGAGGGTGTTTAAATTCCTTCACCCCCCTTATTTAAAGGGGTAAATGCTCTAACATTAAATTGGTTATATTGAACTGAAACTTTACTCACATAAGGAGTTGCAGACTCCTTGTTACCTGTATTATTTTCTTCTTGTAAATCCTCCTGCCTTGCTTTTTCTTATGTCTCTGTTCATCCTCTAGAGAATTTAAAATGTATTTTAATTCATTAGAATAAAATTGGTATATGTCTTCTTTAACCAATTCAATACAGGGCAATTTTACACCTTCCTGCCCAGGCCATTTTTCAGGTTTCAGCACTCTCACACTTTGAATGACAATTGCACGGTCATGCAACATTGTACCCAAACTAAAATTTTATCATTTTCTTCACACAACTAGAGCTTTCTTTTGGTGGTATTTAATCACCGCTGGGGTTTTTATTTTTTGCTAAATTAACAAAAAAAGACCAAAAATTTTGAAAAAAAAAAAGTTTTTCTTTGTTTCTGTTATAAAAGTTTGCAAATAAATAATTGTTCTTTATAAATTTAGGCCGAGATGTATTATGCTACATGTCTTTGGTGAAAATAACCCAAATTAGGATGTATTTTTTATTTTGTAGGAAAGTTATAGAGTTCACAAACTATGGTATAGATCTGAATATTGATCAATCCTGAAGTACTGACGGCCAATCTAATTTCTTGAGGTTCAAGAATGTCAGAACAGTACAGATATCCCCCAAATGACCCCTTTTTGCAAAGTAGAAAGTCCGACGTACTTCATAAGAGGCATGGCGAGTTTTTTGAAGTTGTATTTTTTTTTCATAAATTTTCGGAAAATGAAAAAATTAAATTAGTTTCACTATTTTTTTTTTACATATTGTCACCAGTGCAGTACAGCGTCATCATATAACTGGCATGGCGGTGATCAGGGACACTGACTGGTGACAGTATGAAAAAAAAAAATATATATATATTTTTTTTTATTATTTTTAATTTTTTATAAATTTTTTTTTTTTTTTTTTTTAAGATTTTTTTTTCATATTTCACTATGACCAAAGTAGTACAATGTTACCATAGTAACATTGTACTACTTTGGGAAAGTGATCAGTATTTTTTTTTTTTTTACACAATTTGCTTATAGCAAAGAATTATAGCAAAGTCATTTACCTGAATGACATCGATTCATTCAGGGTTTTTTTTTTGTGCTTAGCTGTGATTTGGCCACAGCTAATCACATGACATGTGCATGTGATCGCTGTGACCATTCACAGCTAGACACTAGTATACAATTGATGGCATGAATGAAGCCATCCATTGTATACAACTGTCATGTGACCTGCTGTGATTGGTCACAGCAGGTCACATGGTACCGGCAACGGGGCCGCATGTGCGGGAGGACGCCACATGGCGTCCACCCGGAACGCTGATGACATTTGCCGCCCGCCATTCGGCCATAGGGCGGGCAGCAAATGGTTAAACACTTGCCAGGCACTGTCACCCCCTTCCTGCCTAGGCCAATTTTCAGCTTTCAGCGCTGTTGCACTTTGAATGACAATTGCGCGGTCATGCACCACTGTACTCATATGAAATTTTTATCATTTTTTTCACACAAATAGAGCTTTCTTTTGGTGGTTTTAACTCACCACTGGGTGTTTTATTTTTTGCGCTATAAACAAAAAAAGAGAAAAAAATTTGAAAAAAAAATGTTTTTCTTGGTTTCTGTTATAAAATTTTGCAAACAGGTACTTTTTCTCCTTCACTGATATACGTTAATGAGGCTGCACTGATAGGCGGCACTGATAGGTGGCACTGATAGGCAGCACTGATGGGCATTGATAGGCAGCATTGATAGGAGGCACTGATGAGGTGGCATGGATAGGCAGCACTGATGGTCACTGATAAGAGGCAATGATTGGAGGCAATGACAGGCAGCACTGATAGACAGCACTGATGACCTGGCACTGATGATGCTGCACTGATAGGTGGCACTGACTGATGGCACTGATGGGCAGCTTTTGGGCAGCACTGATTGGTGGCACTCCTGGGCAGCACTGATGGTTGGCACTGCAGGGCACAGGTGGGTGGCACTGCTAAGCACTGCAGGGCACAGGTGGGTGGCACTGCTGGGTATAGGTGGGTGGCACTGATGGGTACAGGTGGGTGGCACAGGTGGGCAGCACTGCTGGGCACTGATCATCAAGGCAGTGATGATCAATGCCCTGATGATCAGTGCCGATTACTCGAGGCCTTGGTGTTTGTTTCTTTTGTGCTCCTATACTTCTTATATTTGTGAGTATATGTCTGCTTATTTTAAATAAAAAACTGTTTTAAAAGACCGTTGCGGTCTTTTGATCTTTTCTTCCGGAGGGAATATCCATTTATTGCACAAGAAGATTCCTTCTGGTGTCTGTCACATTATGCTGAGGAGACAGTGAAAGTATCCTATCAGTGAGATGAGTGCTGAGTACGAGCAAACAAGTGTGTATTGATCTCTGGAAAGTGAGATCAATATTTTTGGTAAGAGGCCGATCATTTATTTGGTGGAGGAATCATGTTTGCTCATCACCTTTCAAAATTTGATTGAATCTCGGGGAATATATGTTGGACTGAGCACTTTTCAATGGGGACACCAGTTCTCAGAACAGCTGCTTAAGAAGGAAATTTCTTTCACTATGACAGAATACCTCTAACTTCCAGTTGCGTCTCTGGGATAGGAAGTGAAGGAAAATTTCCTTAATGATGCACTACCCTTCAATAACCCTATTTAACCCTTCACTACCTCAATCAAGACAAAAAAGCTTAATGTTTTAGGAAAATATTCAGTTTTAGTTTTTTCTCCTTAATGTTGCATGCAGATAGCAATATATATAATTATTTAGATTGTGCACCATGTGAATAGAGCATTGATTACAACAAAATGATGATATCATTTGTTAAGTCTTCAGTGGTAGTTTATAATTGTCTGGTGAGTTCCTAATAACTAAATACAGAGAAAACACAAGAGTGGGGATATATAACCTGTCAGGGAAAATTTTTGTGTTGGGAAATTTTATTGAATATTGAGACAACTAGTAGAAAAGTGTGAATAGTACCA
This sequence comes from Staurois parvus, assembly GCF_062004578.1. Taxonomy (NCBI): domain Eukaryota; kingdom Metazoa; phylum Chordata; class Amphibia; order Anura; family Ranidae; genus Staurois; species Staurois parvus. Next base: position 3,927,191 of record NW_028318564.1, on the reverse strand, counting down.
ATACATTAATGGTAAATATGAATTGTTATCTACGTTTAATTAACATGTTGCCAGCATCCAGACTTAATTAAGTTATGTTTTCTTTCTTAACACCTAACTCCCAGAAATCTGAAAATTCATCCTTGCACTGCAAGAGTTAACTACTAGATCTAGGAAAGAGTAAAAGCATTTTACTTACCAGATTTTTTACTCCCCGGGAAGATGGTGCTCCGCCATGATCTGGCATGGAAGTAACATCTTTTTTTCTCCCCTAGACCTAAATGTAAAAGTTATAATTAAAATCTCGCCTTTTGTTATCACCCCTGGGTGGGTGTTTCTCTGTTGAATAACTAAATATGCAGTTAACCTTTGCAGTGTGGTTGCAACCCCATCATAAGGAGGAATTTTCAAGTTTCCCAAAGTTGATTTTTGTCCTTTCTGTGTAAACCCCATTTGTAAACCAGTGTTATTCTTTTTTTTTCTGTGGGGAGGAGGCCTATCATAAAAATAGTTAAAAAGATTCGTCATTTAACCGCTTGAAAACCGGGCTATAGCCGATTGATGGCTACAGCGCAGTTTTCTAGTTCTGCTAGGGTGTCATATGCCAATCACAGCGCCCCTTTACCTCGTGATCAGCTGTGTCCAATGACAAAGCTGATCACAATGTAAATACAGCTGCCAGTTATCGGCTGCACCTTTCTGTCACAGCGTGAGGAAAGAGGAAAGCCAGTAATCGTCAAGTGTATTTAAAAAATCAGAGGCAGTCCAGTGCAGCCCCCAGCCCCAACATCAGTGCTGCCTATCGGTGCCCATCAGTGCCACCTATCAGTTCCCATCAGTGCCTCATGTCAGTTCAGTCTCATCAGTGCCTCCTCACCAGTGCCCATCAGTGCTACCTATCAGTGCAGCCTCATCAGTGCCACCGCATCAGTACCAATCAATGCAGCCTACCAGTGCCCATCAGTGCTGCATAACAGTGCCCATCAGTGCAGCCTCATCAACCTCATCAGCACACATCAGTGAAGGAGAAAAATGACCTGTTTGCAAAACAGAAACTAAGAAAAAAAAACATTTTTTTTCCAAAATGTTTGGTCTTTTTTCATTTGTTCTGCAAAAAATAAAATACCCAGTGGTGATTAAATACCACCAAAAGTAAGCTCTATTTGTCTAAAAAAAAAAATGAAAAAATTTAATATGTGTGCAATGTTGCATGACTGTGCAATAGTCATTCAAAGTGCGACAGCACTGAAAGCGGTTAAGGAATTATACTGTGGAAAGTTTTAGAAAACCCTCATTGACCACAACTTTTTCATGTTGTAATTTTATGACTGCCCTCCAATCCAATAATGTACAATTAACAAATTAATAAAAGTGCAGTATTCACAGTAGATATATTTAATAGGGATACACCAATACCATTTTTTTTATCAGTGAGTACGAGTACCGATATTTTTGGACAAGTACTCGCCGATACCGATTACCAATACTTTGCGGTGCAATTTGCATTAATGGGAGTAAATTGCACCAAAAAAAATAGCGATTCCTGTACAAATCGCATGTGGTTTCCTCACTGCTCCTGTGTGAACCCAGGCTTGTCATAGCCTGAATTCACACAAGAGTAGTGCTGGAAACCTCCCTGCAGGCATCCCATGCTGAGTCTAGAGGAGAGACACATGGACGGTTCTTACCAATCAACAGCCCTCTACCCCCACCTGTCATCGCTGCAAGGAGAGTAAAAAAATATGTGGGAATTTGAAATCCGCAACGCTTTCTCTCCTCTCTTACCACTGAGACTCAGCATGGGATGCCTGCATAGAGGTTTCCGGCACCGCTCCTGTGTGAGCTCAGGCAAGCCTGACAAGCCTGGGTTCACAAAGAGCAGTGGGTAAACCGCATGTGATTTGTATGGGAATTGCATTCCTGTTCAAATCACATTTAATCTTTGTGGTGCAATTTGCGTCCATTAACACAAATTGCACCGCAAAGTATCGGTTAATGTATCGGGAATAATTTCACCAGTACGAGTACTCGTGAAAATACTTGCTATCAACACTGAAACCGATATCAGTATTGGTGCATTCCTAATATTTAGGCTCTTATTTGAAGACAAGAATAGGTACAGAAGCTGAAATTTAAAGTGCACACTGTGAGGATGGTGTATGGAATTTCAGTTATCCACAGTGTACTTGTGAGGGAAGTGTACTGGCTGGTTGGAAGGATGTTTGTAGAGCAGGTTATACAGTGAAGATTTTAGAGGACTTGGTTTTAGGCAAATATTTGCTATTTCAAAGATGCCAGGGGGAGAGAGCTGCTAAGTGTACCATCCAGGGGCGGATTGACCATTTGGAAACTCGGACACTGCCTGAGGGCCCGGGGTCAGTAGGGGGCCCCATGAGATATCTCTGGTACCCTTTTCATAGGCTTTTTTGAGTTTGGGCAAGGACAGAGAGGCCCCATGATCCTCTGTTGCCCAGGGGCCCCATGAGTTGTCAGTCCGCCCCTGGTACCAACCTTCTAAAAGACAAAAATAATTTACATATTAAAACAGTAATCTACAGCTCATGGCATTGACTTTTTTTGTTTGCTGGTTGTGAAAACTTTATATCTACAGCATCTGTGAATATTGCACACGAGAGCCATGCTTCATCCATATTAAAGGTTAGATATGCCTTGACAATGTGTCATGACCAATGGAAGATGCCTACCCAGGGCTTGTGCTGCTGGGAAATATAAACAAACATGGTAAAGGTAAAGTCCCTTGTCCATATTCAAAGCATTCAAATCCTAGTCAACCTGGCGTTTTTCCATGGGTAGGTCCACAGAACATACATGTGTAGACTTCCTCCAAAATTGTTTATTTTCTATTAATTTAGCTTGAAAGATGTTAAGGGAATAAAACAAAGTTTTCCCTAAAGAAATACATCAGTCACACGTGTCATTCAGTGACACTACAAATCACCAAAGGCATTTGGTAAACTTTAACTGCTGTCACATCTGTAAAGGTTACATAGACTGCTGAGATACAAATCGATTACAGTACAGAAATGTGGAATAAGCCTTTTCTGTTAACCCTTTCTATGGATGTCATTTTTGTGCTGGAATATTGTGGTGATTCAGAAGTTTGGAATGACTGTCAGATCATGTGTTGTCTACTTCAAATTGCTATATAGCAGTTGCATCCTTATAGTCATTTTATGTTGGGAACTTAAGAGCTGTTATAATAATCATGACTCAAGAAGCTAAATATGGGTTCATTTGTATAGGTCAATGGAGTAAATCAATTGTATGTAGATTCATGAGGTGTTGGCTACTAGTAATGCACTTAAAATAGTGTGATAGACAGTGATCAAAGCACATATTGTTAGGCATGCAGATGCTCTCCTACTGCCAACAATTAGATCAGGCTGGAACATTTACCACATTTTTTTCTTTAAACGTAAATGTATTTAGATATTATTGTGTCATAGGTATATGTTAATGATTTTGTAAAATGTTCACTCCTTTATTTATACCTACTGTGTAAGATTATATCTCTTTAATGGCCCATTTGGTAATTTTATTAAATGAAAATGCATTATTAAGGCAGCTGGTGGATGTTATAGCACTACCTTCTTTGTTCCTGACACTAACATCCTTGAGGCTTGATCATATGCCACCTATGGCACATAAAAGATGTACCTACAGCACTGGTTAAGCCTGAAAAAAAAAATTGCTGGCAAGCTGATGGCATTTTTTTCAACCAAGTTGGATTCTCCCCATGCTGTCTTTATGTATGCAATGCAGTAAGCAAGTACAACCCAAACATCATCACTGCTCTGGTTGGTTAACATTATTATTATTATTATTATTATACAGGATTTATATAGCTTAACAGTTTGCTCAGCGCTTTACAACATCATGCACACTGCTCGCTTTGCTGAGATTCTGAATTTAGTAGTCTAAATAACTTCAAGCTTGCAAAGTCATTATAGCCTACTCTTAATGTTTCACCCTGAAAACACCCATATAAGGCAAAGGGCTGAGGAATACATATAGCCGCTATGATTGAATGGATGTCATGTTGCTGTTAAGGTGTTAATAAAGCCACATCAGTAAAATCAGTCTGTATATGCAGTAAAGCATGCTTGGTATACTCACTGTAAGACCTAAGGGGTTAATCCTCTGCATTGTGTAAAAAGGCTGTTTGATCCTTTCTTCTCTTCCCTCCTCTTGTTGAAATGACCATGTCTTATTTCCTCATAAGACAGACTGAACCGTAGCCATTCTGCACATGCTCAGTTTAGTGTGTACTGCTAGAGAGGTTTTTTTTTTTCTTGGGAGGGTTCATGTGATCAGCACAGGGCCAATCGGCACTATCCAGACAGAGGGTCAGAGGTTTCACATCCTCCTAGAGCAGAAAGAAAACTCCTCCTACAAGTTTTAACCAGTGCTCTGCTGAAGTCACAAGACTGCTCTAACTGCTGATGAGAAAAGCTATTTAGCAATTTATATTTACTAAAATAATTGCATTTCCATGTTCTGTGCCCTGTGGGAGACCAGATATAGTGAATGCAGGGTCCTGGGTTAAGTAACACTTTAAGGACTAATATAAGAGGGAAGTCATGAAGGAATAAATGAAGTGGGGCTCAGCATCTGTTATAAGTATGAGATAGAGGAAGAAATAGCATAAATCTTTTATGTTTATATAACTGTTATAACTGCTATTATAACAATATATAAGAGGAGGTGCAGTAGGCCCATTTTGGCTGCAACCATCATATTGTGCAAGAGGTCTAGCCTCTATCTCTGCCCCTCAAATTCCTCAATGTACATTAATTTATTAAATAAGCCCCAATACATTTTACAGCCTGTAATCTGTTGTGTGTGCAGATGCCAGTATTATTATTATGTAAAGTGGAAAACTCCTTTAACAAAATTTTTGAGTTCTCTTCAGCTCCGCTTCATTATATCAGTACCATATTTCATAGAGAGATTAATATGTACTGAATATAACATACTTCACAATGGATAGAAATGAAACAAGTTCATAAATATTTATCTCTCTTTCCTAAATCCAGGCCTGAGCTCAAGTGACACTTGTGAATTTATTGAAACAGGAAAAACTGTTATTGATGCAGCTGTTTTCCGGAAGGTTTCCCCCCCACTTACGATTAATTTTATTTCGTATGATGTACCAAATAAGAGGACCTGCAACTGAAAACATAATCTAGAAAGTAATAAGAAATCCAGTTACAATAACAAACATACAGAACAAAATCCAACTTATTTGAAAAATTTCTTCAGTGGTAAGATTAAGTCAGATATAAAATATCATGGCAATAATTTATCTGTATTCGAACCACCTTTACCAGTCGCCTGTGATTTATGAGTGTATTTTGTCAAATTAATTGCGCCTTTGTAATCAGAAAAACACATTTTGCTGATGCTTGTGATAAATGTTTCTTTCAATATTTTTCTTAAAGTTGAAAAGGCTGTATCTGATTTTACCAAGCTAGTATTTATTAAACTAATAACATGTCTGGGAAATGATATGTTTTTGCATGCAAATGCATGCTGTGAGAAAGTTACTGCTAGAATTCAAGAAACAGAGTGCTTGTACCAGCATGGATATTTTTGTCAAAGCAGGTACAGGCCCAAATAGGGAGCTATTACTGAAAATACCATACATTTACTGAGATTTAGGCTTTTTAACCACTTCCTGACCGGCCATTGTATATAAACGGCCGGAGGGTGGCACTGCAGCGTTGGGTGGCCGTTTATAAAGGGCCTCCCCGCACCCTGCTTGTGCGCGCTCTCCGGGAGCACACAGCACTGCGATCCGGTTCCCGCTGTGTCCTCCGGATGCAGCAGAACACCGATCGTTGTACGGTACCTCTGTACGAGGTCCCGATCATGTGATCACTGTTTGGCCAATCAGTGATCACATGCAAAGTAGTAAGCAAGATGTCACTAGTGACATCATTGCTTACTACGTGTGAAATCTGTGAATGATCACAGAGGTCACATGGTACAAGGCTATTTACAACAGCGTTGTACCATGTGACAAGCTGTGACCAATCACAGCTCACTCAGTAGTTCTCAATGGTTGCATGAATGCAGCCAGAGAGAAGGAGAAATTATTGCTTTTACATCCTATATGGGTGTAAAAGCAATCAGTGTAAAAAAAAAAAAATCTTCATCTCCCCCCAAAAGTAGTACAGTGTCACCATGGTGACACTGTACTGCTAGGGTGACAGTATGTAAAAAAACAATAAAAATAAAATAAATAATATAAAAAAAATAAAAATGTAAAAAAAAATGTTTAAAAATTATAATTTTTGGTTATAAACTAATTTGGCTTATTTTTTTTTTTTTTACTAAAGAGATAACGGAATAAATGTTGGCCAAGATTTATAAGGAAATATTATTTATTTGCAAAATTTTATAAGAAAAACACTTTTTTTCAAAATTTTTGGACATTTTCATTTACATAGCAAAAACAATTAAAATCCCAGCGGTGAATAAATACCACCAAAATAAGGTTTTATCTGTCTCAAAAAAATGGTAATAAATTCATATGGGTACAGTGTTGCATGACCGCGCAATTGTCATTCAAAGTGTGATAGCGCTGAAAGCTGAAAATTGCCCTGGTCAGGAAGGGGGTGAAAGTGTCCGGCCTGGAAGTGGTTAAAGAACAACTCTAGGTACTAAGTATATAAACAAAACATATTGAGCCTATAATAGCATTCAAAAAGTGTTATACTATTTTTCAGATCCTTTAATTCATGGTGTTCCTTACTCATCTTTACACATAAGAACTATAGAGGGCATTACTTGGAAACAGAGACTATTTTCACTCTGGTAGCCATGCTACACTAGATACTACAAAAGACCAGGAAAAGATTACCCAGCACCTCTGAGATTAAGTGAACAGGAGAATATGTATATATAAAGCCAGGATGAAAGTTAAAACTCTTCCGGAGGAAAAATGTGCTTTGACAGATTCTAAATGAAAAATGTCAATAACTGTGCAATATATATTTTTTCTGCCACCAACATAAGGGTTATTTTAGAGGCAGCGCATGTATACAAAATCCTGGCCAGCATAGCAGCAGGGAGATTTTTACTCATGGCTTTCACATAGAAGTGATTCAGGCAGCTGTAAAGCTACCTAATCACATTTGCAGGAGAGTTGACCCCCACAGTATTTACTGTGCTTATCTGTCCCTCCTGGATTCCTGGAGCCATCATGGCAGGTGTCAGAATGGAGAGCCTCACAAACTGATTGCTGTGGTTGGAGAATAAGCTGATCGAGCACAATCTGTGCTTGATCAGTTTCAACATATCAACATCACTATCAAAATAACAGAGCTAAAGGTAAATAGGAACTTCGAGTCCAGTATAAATAATAAAGAAAATCTTCGATGGCATGTCTCTTCCAATATCATCAAGAAAATAGTTCATCCATGAAGAATTTGACAATGTGCCTTCTTAATTTTGGGGAGATCCTTAGATTGAATAGCTGGAACATAAAAAAAGAGAGTGCACCAGCTTCCCCAGCCTAGTGCATTACCATAAAAACTATTTTTTGTGACAATGAATACAATACACTCACAAAGAGAACAACTTCAGGCACAAAGAATCAATCCAGTACAGATGCTCTAGTGATGCCTATTTCCTGGGGGCAAGGCTTACACATTTCAAGGTCAGTATCCTCAGAGTTAGCTGAGGCACACTGTCTACAATATATAAATATACTGATATATATATTTAGTCTTCCTGGAATGTAAACTGAATGTACCCATAAGGGGAGGAGGGGCCACTGTACACACCAAGAAAAATAGTGTTAATCCATGTGGAGCAGTAACCCAACCCAATCGCACATCAATTAAATCAATCAATGCACCAAAAAAAAAAAAAACAATATTATCAATAAATGCAGTAAGCCAAAAGACTATTCCATGTTTAAACAAAATAAGTAATAAATCAATAAACAATGCTTTCATTGAAAAACTAATTGTAAATATGGATCCCACTATAAAAACAGAAACGGTTATTAAAATATAAGTGTTTGTATTGAGATCCATAAAAACAATTAGTGAGTACTGTATGTTATAATTATTACACAGGATATAGCGCCAACAGTTTGCTCAGCGCTTTACAATATAAAGGGAGACAATACAGTTCAATACAAGAGAGATTGGAGGGCCCTGCTCCTTGGAGCTTACACTCTAGGAGGGAGGGGCTAGTGGTACAAAAGGTAGTAACTGTGGGGGATGGACTGGTAGGAAGAGTAGAAGATTCCATTATTAGCTGAGGGCAGGATAAGCTTCCCTGAAGAGATAGGTTTTCAGAGATCGCCTAAAAGTGAGCAGAGTAGGCGACAGTCTGATAAATTGGGGTAGAGAGTTCCAGAGGATGGGGGGAGCTCTGGAGAAGTCCTGGAGATGAGAATGGGAGGAGGAGACAAGGGAGCTAGAGAGCAGGAGGTCATGCGAGGAGCGGAGAGTGCGATTTTGGTGATATTTGGAGACAAGATTGGTGATGTAATTTGGGGCAGAGTTATAAATGGCTTTATATGTTAATGTTTTGAATTTTATCTGTTGGGCAACGGGAAGCCAGTGGAAGGATTGACACAGAGGGGTGGCTGATACAGAACGGTTAGTAAGGTGGATGAGTCTGGCAGCAGCATTCATGGTAGACTGAAGAGGGGATAGCCTGCGATGAGGTAGGTCAATGAGGAGGGAGTTGCAATAGTCAAGGCAAGAGATAACCAGGGAGTGAATAAGTTGCTTAATAGTTTCCAGGTTAAGAATGGGCGTATCTTGGAGATGTTGCGGAGGCGAAGTCTACAAGATTTGGACAGTGATTGGATTTGGGGCTGAAAGGACAGATGGGAGTCCAGGATTACACCTAGTACCCTGGCATGAGGGGAGGGACTGATTGTTGTGTTATTGATCTTGATGGACAAGTCAGGGGAGGGGGCACGGGCTGATGGGAATACTAAGAGCTCAGTTTTTGAAAGATTGAGTTTGAAGAAGTGGAGTGACATCCATGCCGATATGTGGCTTATGTTAGAGTATTCATTTTCCCAACAAATTATATTTAAGGTAATACACTAGGCCCTTTGTTGTTTATGTTCCAGCTTCAACAGATTGCAGAGGTGACACAAGGGGCTAACAGATCCCTGATGTCTCCTAAACAGGAGTTTAAACACCTACAGGATGTTTAAACACCTACGAACACACACATGCACAAAAATGACAAGTTTACCACCAAGGTTAGGTATTGCTGTGCACACTGGACTGAATGCAATTAATCTAAGTTCATCTTATACAGTTTACTTTAAAATTTACAACATGTACAGCATTGCCTAAGAAGAGTTTTGGCTATTGTAGTTTGTTTCATGGGCATGTATAATTTTGAGGCTTGACCAATTTTGTAATTATTTACTCAATGCAACCTCATAATTTATATCTTAGGAAAAACATGGGTATTTATATGGTGTTTTGTGTGCTAAAATTAAACTGTATATTTAACTAAAAATATAGCTTTGATGAACAGTACCACAGATATTGTGTAGCATTAAAAATTGCACCTGCCACCATTTTATTTTACAGGGTAATTTCTTCTGAAAATATATAATATTTTGGGGGTTTTAAGAACCATTCAGGCCTAGAATGTGCATTTTATGTATATTATATTAGAAATCTTTGTTTTGAACTAGACGCATATTTGGGGGTTTTAAGTAGCATTCAGGCCTAGAATGTGCATTTTATGTATATTATATTAGAAATCTTTGTTTTGAACTAGATGCATACCTTTAGAACAATTCCAGTACCTAAAACATTAATTTGTGTTTATTTTAGAGAGAAATTAAATGGAGCAAAGGTACATTGGAACATTAATTATACTGTTCCCGTTGAGACTAGGTCCAAGATGTATTTGGGGCCTTGACTGATGTGTAGGCCAAGATTAAAGTATAATTACACCTAGAAGAAACAGCAGCAAAATTTGTCCTCTACAAATGTACTACTAGACTGACCAGTCCTCCAGAAAGAGGTCAGTTATTTTCTTCGTCCCACTTACTGCTGTCTATTGATATGGCCCACTTTGTGACTTCTACTGGGAAGGTCTCATATCTTTTCTTTTAATACCAGAGCTTTTGCTCTCCTGCCAAAACGCAAGTCCTAGCCAATAATCCCTAACAAAAAACCCCTAACATCTCACAAAACATAATTTTAGAGGTTTGTAATTTCAATGGGTGAGTCTTTGTAAGAGGAAGCAAATTTAGTTTCTACATTGTGTAAATTAGTGGTAGGAGAATTCATCTTGCGTTATATCTTCTGAAAAATATCCAAAGATCTGATATTTCCCGGCAGAAGTCAGTTCTACGGAAACAGACTTCAAAAGCTCTGTTGTTACCTTTATTTTAGATTTTCTACTATATGATAGATAAAAAGGCCATTTTATTCATGAGACATTTCTGTTTTTGTTAGACATACTGCAAGATCTATTGATTCTGCCATTGAGTTTTCAATCTGCTTGAGATTCAGAAATCTCTTTCCAGCAGATAACTTGACAGGTGTAATATTTGTCTACAGCAACTTATTTTCTATCACATTTCTTCAAAAAATACAAAAATCCATAAAATAGTACTTGTGGTTATGTGCATTAAACAATTTTGTTTCACTCTGCCCTATATTTCATATGTGTTTTCATTTCCTATCAAGCCTGAAAATTGATCCTAGGTCAAATAGACTCTTTCAGAGAAAAATCCATATGTGATATTAATCGGTGTTAGAACAATAATGTAACACAGAGAAAAGGCTGTTAAAAAATGTACGTGATTTCTTTATCACCTGGTTCTCATTGCAAAAATTACTTTCCATGTCATGGAAATTTTTGCATTTATTTTATGTAGTACATCAAATCTGAATTGCTGTTGAAAGCAATTCTTTATGGCTTCCAAGTAAAATTTTTTTTTTTTAATACTTGGACAGAAAGGGCCAGTTTAAATTATTTAAACTTCAGAAATGGACATCTCTTAGTTGTTTCCTTTTGGCCTGTTAAATATACAGTTGAAAGCATTTGTTATATCTTATTGCTAAGTGCAAACATATACAGTATCTGTTGATCTTGCCAGAAATCTTGTGAGCTAAAAACTTACTCTCTGCCTATGTTGTACTTTTATTAGTTAACACCTTTCCTTGTTCGCTCTGTGGACTGCAAAAAAAGCCTCCTCTCTAAGTTATGAAAAAGCAGTAGAAAGAAGAGCAGCTCAGTGTTTGTACTTGGGTGTTTGGACATTTATAGGGCTTTCAGCATAGACAGACATTACAGCTTCCTGATGTTAATGGTTGCTAAGGATCAGTCGTGCTCGCTCCTGTTGCAGGCATAGAAACCACTGACATCTCTCATCCCATAACATTACCCAATATAGCCATTGGGTGTCATCAGCTTTGAGATAGTGATGAAAGTCATGAGAGTTTATCAACTGACCAAGAGAGGAGGAGTAGATAGAGAAAGGAACTAAATACAGAGCCTTGGGGGACCCCTACAGAAAGTGGAAATAGAGCAGAGGGCACAGCGTTAAAGGTAACACTGAAGGAGCACTGTGATAGATAGGAGGAGAAGCAGGAAAGAGCATAATATTTGAGGCCAAGGCAGTAGAGTTTATTGAGGAGGAATTAGCGATCAACAGTATCAAAGGCCACAGAAAAGTCTAGTAGTAAGAGTGTGGAGTAGTGGCATTGGTTTTAGCAGTTAATAAATCATTGGTAAGTTTTAGTAGGGCAGTTTCTGTGGAGTGCTGCGAGCAAAAACCTGACTGAAAGAAGGTTGTTTTCAGTGAGGTAGTAGCTTAGACAGTTGTAGACTAAGAGTTCTAAAAGTTTAGAGGTAAGTGGAAGCAAGGAGATAGGTCTTAAGTTCTTTAGGTTGGTGGGGTACAATGAGAAATTTTTAAGTATGGGGGTGATCTGTGCATGCTTTAGAGGTATGGGGAAGGTGCCAGTAAAGAGGGAGAGATCAAATATGTGGGGGAGGAAGCATAGCATAGAATAGGAGAGTTACACTAGTAGTTGTGCGGGAACTGGATCCAGGGGACAATTGGTTAGGTGGACATTTGAGGAAAGTTTTGGTAACCTTTTCTGTAGTAGCAAGGTCAAAAGAGGAAAGTATTATATGTGCTGTTAGACAGGGTTTGTTAAGTGGGGAAGATGTTTGTACAATGAAACTGTGCCCCTGAATTGCATTAATCTTGTTTTTGAAGTGATTGGCAATCTCTTGGGTAGTGAGTGAGTTAGTGGGTGGAGGTGGTGAGGGACAAGAAAGAGAAGAGATGACGAAGGTTGAATGACAAGGTATTAATAACAGTGAAAAAGTAGGATTGTTTGAAGTCTTGCAAGGTTTTAGTTTTACGCCATGGTTGTTTAAGAGTACAGTTATGTCTCTTTAGATTTCTGGTGTTGTCAGTTTGCCAAAGCTGTAATGGTCAGATTTTGTGTGTAGTTAGAGGAGCAAGTGCATCCAGTAAGGATGAGAGTGAACTGTTGTAGACAGAGGTGGCCAGATCAGGACAGGATAGGAGTGTGATTTTGTCAAAGAGGTGGTCAGTAGCAGAATACAGAAGTGAAGGGTTAAAGTGGTGAAGATTTCTATGAATAATCATTTGATGTTTGGAAGGGATAAGTAGTTAAAGACAAAGACACTGTGAAACTGATGAAGTTGTGATTAGGCTGAGAGATAGGGCTCAGGCAAGTATAAGTGCTGCATGCAGAAGGTTTTTCAACCTTTACACATAAAGTGCAGAGGAGGGAGAATACAAGGCCATGGGTGTTACCATCAGAGTGAGTGGAAATGTATGTCCATTGTGTTAGGTCAAAAGATGAGGTTAAAGTGGTTGTAAAGGCATAAGGTTCTTTTAACTTCAGACATTTTATGCGTGAAGGTTGAAAAACCTTCTGCATGCAGCACTTATACTTTCCTGAGCCCTATCTCGATCCATTGGCTCAGATTTCTCCTCATTGGCTCAGACACAGCGGTGGGAGTCATTGGCTCCTGCTGCTGTCAATCACAGCCAGTGAGGAAGGAGTAGGGGCGGAGCCATGTCATGCTCTGTGTGTCTTAATGACACACAGAGGAGGCGCAGAATCAAGCAAGCAGGTTTGCCGTAATAGGAAGCTGCTTGCTATGGTGGCACATCAAGAAAAGGAGGAGCCAGGAGCACCAGCACGGCACCCAAGAAGAGAAGGATTAGGGCTGCTCTGTGCAAAACCATTGCACAGAGCAGGTAAGTATGACAAGTTTGTTATTTAAAAAAAATAATAAATTAACCTTTACAATCATTTTAAAATATATTTAAAGGCAATTTTTTAAAAAGTTTTGGATAGAGTACTAAGTGTTTAGAACACCTGTCTGTTTTTATTGCTGTCTGTGCCCCCGTTAAGGAGTTTCACCCTCCCTATTTGTCCTGTTTACCATTATCAATGAAAGTGAAAGTAAAAGAAAATCCCACATTCTGGGTTGGCCCCAGAAAAGTAAAAGGGGAAATCTTTCAATGGGGACACAAATTCTGGTGACCTGGTGGTCTCCAAGGAATTCCCTTAATTTGAAAGGATTTCCTCCCACTTCCTGTTTGGCTATGGGACAGAAAGTGAAGGGAAATCCCTGTAATAGGACACAGAAAAAAAATCTGACAGGGGTTATAAACTTCCTTTGCTCTATCCAAAATGAAAAAAAAAATTCTACTTAGTTGAGATGTAGCTGAGTTGTTAATATTAACAGGGATGTTAAAGTCACCAAGAATGATAGCTCCTTCGTCCGGCATGTAGGCACACTAATACAGCTTTATCCAAAAGGGATAGTTCAGCTTTAAGGACTCATCTTCGTTAAGAATTGGGACCTTTGGGTAAATTGACAGGTAACCACTCCCACTTCCGCTCCGACCTCCTAGGCAGTCTCAGAAGTGGAAATTGGGATATGTGACAGTCCCAAAAAACTGTGGGACCATTCACAATGAGCAGTGCTGCTCGCGCATGCACAGTGGGCACCCAGCTGTGAAGCCACAAGCTGTCACAGCCGGGTGCCCACAGTTAAGGTGCCGGGGACAGAGGATGGCTGCTGTGAGTATACTGCTGGATAGAGGGACAGGTGAGTGGCTGTTATTTAAAAGTCCGCAGCTACAGCTTTTTTAGCTATTGACTTTTATTTTTTTCATAGGAGACTGGAGTTCTTCTTTAATATTGATACACTTGGAATTTACTGTATCTAGATCATTTAATATAAAAGTATTGTACAATTGTGTTGTACTAGTTCTACCTACACCAACCAACAGTGCATATACGTTGTAGCTGATATATTAGCTCCTTTCGCACATTTTGGCAATTTAAAGGACCCCTTTAGAAGTCCCTGGGTTATTTTGGATCTGTAATAAACTTTTTCTTGCCATAAACTGTTCCAATCCAAGTTGAAACCTGGTTCAAGCCAGTGTTAATTTTGACGCAAAATTTTGATTTAGTTTTAGTCATAGTCTTTTGACTAAAATGCCATTTTAGTTTTGGTCGTATTTTAGTCATCTGTATTGTTTTAGTTTTAGTAGTATTTTAGTTGACTGAAATCTGCAGTACATTTTAGTTGACTAAAATATTCTGTATCATAAACAAACAAATATATTGCTTTTTGACAAACAGAAGTACAACTTTAAAATATAAAAAAAAAAAAAAACACTGTAAACTCTATTGGCTGTAATGTCATTGCCCATATTACCTGAATATAAAAACATTAACAGTTCTTTAATAATCAAAACACGTATCTAATAACATACTTATGAATGAAACTAAGTTTCATAAAACAAACAGGACTATTGCTTTTTGACCACTGTTCATTTTTACGTTAAATTTCAGTTTTTAGTTTTAGTCATAGTCTTTTGACTAAAATTTCATTTCAATTTAAGTTGTATTTTAGTAATCTGAATTGAAGCTGAATTTTATTTTAGTTTAGTTCTCTTCACTGAAAACATGCAGCTGACGAAAACTGTGACGAAAATTGTTTCGGCGACAAAATTAAAACTGGTTCAAGCAAATACATCTTAAAGTCGGCATTGGTGAAAATGATTTATTACAGATTATATTTTACATGATTGTGTCCTGCAAGTTTGGCTACCAGCTGTAGACAGTCCTTGTAAAAAAGTTTTCAAACAAACCTAAAGTTGCAAGTAGTTATTTTCAAAATGCTTCAAACAAACACTGGCCATTTAGAGGAACTTTTAAAGAACTGACATTACATGAAATATTTCTGAAAGAACCAAGGTAATTTCAGGGTTGGAATGACATGTAGCTTTTCTGCAGATCCCTACAACCTTTCTGTTTGTCCTGAGGCATGTAGTGCCAAATAACACTAAAAACACCAGGAATGATTGACACCCTGTTACTTATCATTTTGTAAATAGTTCAGTAAGTGCCTTTTTAGAAGCCATGATTTGACATCATTAAAAGTCTTAAAAAAGAATTGCTCTTTTCCATGGTCATTATTTCCAGTATGCTTCTGTTTACAAGTACTTTATAGTAAGCACTGTGTAATTGATCTATACAAAAACCTGAAATCGTAGCTATTACGTTGTGTTTCTTATGTTATCCCATGCAGTTCCTGGTTTCAAAAAATATTATGAAGTTAGCATTTTATATAATGTTCAAAAATTATTTAATACATTAAATCTGTAGGCTAAAAAGAATGTTACACTCATTATTGCTTTGTGAGGAGACTTCCATGTGAGTTTGGAATCAAAGCTTTTTAGGAAAAGTCAAATGATAGGGTACATCATAATGACAATGATAATGACAAACATTAATCATTTTGAGTGGAACACATGGAAAGTTGCCTTTCTAGTCCAGGTGTACTGGCTATGATAGATTTGGGGTTATGAGTTTTTTCGAGAAACTGAGTAATCCACAAGTTAAAAAATAACCTAGTTGTACTTTGTGTTAAATTAGTAGCACCTGTGTCACTGCTACCTGTTTGAATAAAAATGCTGGGGTATTTTCCTGCAACTCATTAGAACTGAAGAAGTGACTTAGACCATATTACACAGCATTACATCTTCAAAAAGTTTTCATTGGTTTTAGAAAAATATTCTACAAAATAGATCCTTTGGGCATTCCCTGGCTCAGTAGAAAACATAACATAAAAGAACAATTCCAACTATACCAACTATAGTCACAACTCTGGTAGCCCTTGATCAACGAGGGTAGCAGCACCCACATGACCAAAGTAGGCAATCGGAAGGTAGAAGTTAGGCACTATCCTATTTATTAGGCACATATCAAATTTCAGAAATATAAGCAAGAAAATTTGGAGTAATACACAATAAATAATAAAGTTCAGTATGAGCAATGTATAGTCCCAGGGAGATTCTAAAAAGTGAAGAGGGGGCACACAGGGGGACCACCAGATCAACCCCTGCATAGTCCCTCCCTCTCAAGGAGCATAGAATTTACTTACCATTTACTTTAGTCAAGCACAGTATCATCTCTAGCCTTAGTAGTAGAGGGATATTTGACCCAAATATCCCAGACCTTATGGAACTTTTTTGGGCAACCTCAGTATTGATATGTCAATTTATACAATGGGGCCACTAAATTGACCAGTCTCTTAAAGCTCTCTAAAGTAGGGGGTCCATCCGATTTCCATTCTAGAACAATGACTGTTCTAGCATAGAACAAAAATAGACCCAAAAGTGTTCTACAGGCCCTACAAAAGGATAAATGGTTTACCAAGACCAGGAGACAAATGGCCATCATTTGAGGGATGAATACATCTTCAAGATTACGGAACAAGTCCAGTTGAATGTAACTAACTATCACTATATTTTGCAGCTTATCCAAGCAACTTCTTTAGCTCTAATGAGTGTCAGGAACACAGGCTAGCATTTTTATCAACACAGACTACACAGTTACCTTAGGTCCCTTTCAAGCGAGAATTGTGTTTTCTTTTACAAAGAATTTTATTATACAATAGATAGGAGTAGCGAATCAGTCAAAAACAGATACATTGACCAACAGGAATAAAACATACAAGGTATTCGATGAATATTACAAAATACGTACTGCTGGAGAGACATAGAAATAAACAGCATACTTAAGTGCCAAGTACAGAAAGAGGAGAAAAAAAAAAAAAAGGGGAGAAAACAATAAGTTGCAAAAATGGGAGATGTTTATAGACCAAAGAGAATATAAACTCTAAGGAAAAATTGTCACTATATCAGCATATAGAAAGCGGAGATGATATGAGATGGAACCTCTCTGAATAAAAATTGGCATTCCACACGCAGGGCTCCCGATGGAGTCCAGCATAAGGATATAGTATTGCTGGTGCGGCACTCAAAGCAACAATCACAATCAGTACACATAGCATGAAAACAGACTAGACAAAAGGAAAGAGAGGAACGAAGAGGAAGGAGACGAAGACTAAAACAAAAAGGGCTCCAGGGGGATCGCAGCAGAATAAAAAAGAAAAATAAACGGATATGTAAATTTTATATCGACAAAAGGGACTGGTCGAATCTCGATGGCTGGGCTATATCAAGCCAGGGACGCCATGTCTGCAGGAATTTTGTGTGGGTGTCTAACAGTATAGCAGTCAGTTTTTCATTGACCATTATGAAGTTCTTCCGGTTTTTGACAGCCTCGAAGCTGAGGAGGGGAGTCTTCCAAGCCCTTGCGATCGTCAGCTTGGTAGCCATAAACAGGTGTGATGCCATCTGCCGTTCGGGACGAATTAGGCCCACTAATGGTTTAAATAAAAGCGCTTCATACGGGTTGCGCTTAATGTCTGTGTGAAACATAGTATGGAGGAGGGCATAAACTCTGATCCACAATCTGAAAACCTTAGGACAAATCCACCAAATATGGACCATAGTACCCATTTGTTGACAGCCCCGAAAACAAGTTGGGGAATATGTAGGGATAAAACAAGCCAGACGAGCAGGTGTGTAATACCATCTATAAAGAACCTTATAAGCATTTTCTAGTATGATAACATTTCTAGAGCATTTAGATAACGCTTGGGTCATGGTCCGCCAATCCTGTTGATCCAGAGTGCCCCCGAGTTCCGACTGCCAACGCTGATGATAAGAACGGACCGGGGGAGTTCTAGAAGAAGTAATAGAAGAATAGACCAGAGAAATTAAGCCCGGAGCATTGGGTCTATGTCTACATTGATTTTCAAAGGGGGATAGCCTGTAGGGTCCCGAGTGCGTCTCTATTAATGTATTGATAAAGTGGCGGATTTGAAGATAGCCATAATGTTCCCGCAATGGGATATCATGAGAAGAGTGCAGAGTTTCAAAGGTGAGTATTCGAGTAGGAGATGGCATCAAATGTACATCATGGAAGCCATGTGCTTGCCACCAAGCAAACTGTCCAGGGTTATCACGACCCGGGGGGAATAAGGGGTTATGTAGCAAACGTAGTAACAGTAGGTGGGCAGAGATGAGAGCAGCGGAATATTTAATAGAATCCCAAATACGAAGCGTTAGCGTCGGACTAAGGGATGAAGGTCGATGAGTAGAGGGAAGCCACTGCAAAGAAGAGAGTGGTATCGGGTGGGAATCCATCAAGTCTATAGTAGCCCACAAGGGAAAGTGGTGAGATGCATGAAGATGGGCTAAGGGGGCAATATTGGCTGCCAGATAGTAAGACTGAAGATTTGGGACAGATAACCCACCCGCGGTCTTACGAGCAAATAAGATTTGTTTACTAATTCTGGGTCGAGAAGAACCCCAAATGAAAGACAGGAGTTTTTGCTGATGAATACGCAATATATGTGAGGGAACAGGGACAGGTAAAACTCGAAACACATACAATAATTTGGGAAGATAAGTCATACGGATCGCATTGATTCTACCGAACCATGACAGCGGATAGTGAGACCAGGAGGACAACAGCTCTGTCAGTTCATTAAAGACGGCGAGGAGATTAGCCCGGTAAAGTCCTTCATAAGTCGGGGTGAGCTTGATTCCTAAATACGGCAAGGCCGAGAGCCATTGAAAAGTAAACAAATGTTTCAGAGTAGCCAAGAGTGATGGTGAAAGGGTAATTGACATAGCCTTAGATTTGGCAGGGTTGACATTGAGGCCTGAGAGAGCTGCAAAGGAATCCAAAACTGCAAATAACTTTGGCAAAGTGACCCCCGGGTTCGTGACCGACAACAATATATCGTCAGCAAGCATAGATAACTTATGCGGAGAACCAGCTATGTCTATTCCCTTAATATCAGGATGCAGCGAGAATTGTATTTTGATCAGCAGGGGATGTGCCCACTGATCCCATGCTGATTGGATCCAAACTGGTCCACCTAGACTGAGAGGGATGGATCCCCTTTCATTTTTTTAGCAGACCAGATTAGATTGGAGATTGGCCACAAGTCCATTTACGCCTGCTGGTCCATAGAGGTGAATGGACCGTCCAATCAAGTCCACCTGAAAAACTGACAGGTGGACCTGATTGGATCCGCTGTGTAAAAGAGACCTTAATCCAATCACCATGAAATGTGCCAAGGCAGATGTTGAATGATTAAAGGATAAGTTCACCTTTTTTTAAAAAAAAAATAATAAATGCACATCTTTTTGCAGGTAAAAAAAAATGTGCATTTATTATTTTTTTTTACATTGCAGCCTTTATTTCCAAAACGGTGACAGTGGGTGTGAGGAGAAGAACCCCCGCACACTGTCACAGAGAGGGGAGCTCTGACTGTAGAAGATGAATCACTAAGAGCATGTTACAAGTTACAACCTAAATATGGGTGTAATATGTAATATGCTCCTAGAGGTAAACTTAGTCTTTAGGAACAGGATGGGAGATGTGAACATGTTATCACCTGCACTATTTTTTATAAATAGAATCACTTGGTCTCATGAAATCTGAATAAGGGTTATCATTTACATTTACAATACATGGCCAACGAGGTGAATTGCTGTCAAATCACTAGGGTAGAGATATTAACATGTCATTGTATATTCAGTGTTTTCGTTTCTCAGTTAGGCAATAAATCACAACACTTATATCCCAAATCCAGACAAAACATTGTATTTCTGTTGAATGGAGTGTGGAATGTTTATTACGATTTTTTATGTATGATTTTTTGTTCTTGTGATCCTGTAGATAGGAGGCCCCAAACCCAAGCACTGTATTGAGTTTTGGAGTGCCAAACCAACTGTTGAGAGTCTGAATAAAATAACCACTTATGGTCTGCCCTGTAGCAGTTTTACTGCTACAGGACATCCTCCTGTGCAAAAACACGCACGTACGCACGCACACACACACACACACACACACACACACACACTTTTGCAGTTCAGCCTCACAGGGGTGCATGCACGTGTCACTGGAGGATCGCTTCTGCCGTGACTTGTCCTGGAAAACATTCACTGATCGTCTGGCAGAGAGGAACAACAGAGCTCTGCCTATGTTTACAAAGGTAGAGCTCTGTTTTGACAGGGGGGAGCGGTTGATCGTGTGTCCCTGCAGAGCTGGGAACACAATCCACTTGTACCAACACCACCTAGTGTACACCAAGCACATAGCTAGGCACACACCTAACCCTTTGGTCATCTAGGATGTTAACCCCTTCCCAACCAGAGTCATTAGTACAGTGATTAGTGTATATTTTTAGCATTGATCACTGTATTAATGTCACTAGTTCTTACAAAGTTTCAGTTAGTGTAAAAATGTCCTCCACAATATTGCAGTCCATCTGTAATTTGTTGATTGCTGCCATTAGTAGTATAATTTTGTTTTTAAATCCACTATACAGGTGAAACTCGAAAAATTAGAATATCGTGCGAAACTTCATTTATTTCAGTAATGCAACTTAAAAGGTGAAACTAATATATGAGATAGACTCATTACATGCAAAGCAAGATAGTTCAAGCCATGATTTGTCATAATTGTGATGATTATGGCTTCCAGCTCATGAAAAACCCAAATCCACAATCTCAGAAAATTAGAATATTGTGAAAAGGTGCAATATTCTAGGCTCAAAGTGTCCCACTCTAATCGGCTAATTAAGCCTTAACATCTGCAAAGGGTTCCTGAGCCTTTAAATGGTCTCTCAGTCTGGTTCAGTAGGAATCACAATCCTGGGAAAGACTGCTGACCTGACAGTTGTGCAGAAAACCATCATTGACACCCTCCATAAGGAGGGAAAGCCTCAAAAGGTAATTGCAAAAGAAGTTGGATGTTCCCAAAGTGCTATATCAAAGCACATTAATATAATGTTATGTGGAAGGGAAAAGTGTGGAAGAAAAAGGTGCACAAGCAGCAGGGATGACCGCAGCCTGGAGAGGATGTCAGGAAAAGGCCATTCAAAAGCGTTGGGGACTTTCACAAGGAGTGGACTGAGGCTGGAGTCAGTGCATCAAGAGCCACCACACACAGACGGATCCTGGACATGGGCTTCAAATGTCGTATTCCTCTTGTCAAGCCGATCCTGAACAACAATGTCAGAAGCGTCTTACCTGAACTAAAGAAAAACAGACCTGGTCTGCTGTTCAGTGGTCCAAAGTCCTCTTTTCTGATGAGAGCAACTTTTGCATCTCATTTGGAAACCAAGGACCCCGAGTATGGAGGAAGAATGGAGAGGCCCAAGGACCCAGAGTATGGAGGAAGAATGGAGAGGCACACACTGCAAAATGCTTGAAGTTCAGTGTGAAGTTTCCACAGTCTGTGTTGATTTGGGGAGCCATGTCATCTGCTGGTGTTGGTCCACTGTGCTTCATTAAGTCCAGGGTCAACGCAGCCTTCTACCAGGAGATTTTGGAGCACTTCATGCTTCCTTCCGCAGACGAGCTTTATGGGGATGCTGATTTCATTTTCCAGCAGGACTTGGCACCTGCCCACACTGCCAAAAGCACCAAAACCTGGTTCAATGACCGTGGGATTACTGTGCTTGATTGGCCAGCAAACTCGCCTGACCTGAACCCCATAGAGAATCTATGGGGCATTGCCAAGAGAAAGATGAGAGACATGAGAGAGAACAATGCAGAAGAGCTGAAGGCTGCTATTGAAGCATCCTGGTCTTCCATAACACCTCAGCAGTGCCACAGGCTGATAGCTTCCATGCCACGCCGCATTGAGGCAGTAATTGCTGCAAAAGGGGCCCAAACCAAGTACTGAGTACATATGCATGCTTATACTTTTCAGAGGTCCGATATTATTCTATGTACAATCCTTGTTTTATTGATTGCATGTAATATTCTAATTTTCTGAGATTGTGGATTTGGGGTTTTCATGAGCTGTAAGCCATAATCATCACAATTATGACAAATCACGGCTTGAACTATCTTGCTTTGCATGTAATGAGTCTATCTCATATATTAGTTTCACCTTTTAAGTTGCATTACTGAAATAAATGAACTTTTGCACGATGTTCTAATTTTTCGAGTTTCATCTGTATAGTGAAACTCTAGTTTCACTAGTAAAACATAGTTTGTAGATGCTATAACGTTTGTGCAAACTAATCTATATATGCTTATTGGGATTTTTTTTACCAAAAATATGTAGCAGAATACATTTTGGCCTAAATTTATGAAGTAATTTGATTTTTAACATTTTTTAATTTGGTATGTTTTTTAGTAGAAAATACAAAATACTTGTTGTTTTTTTTTCAAAATTGTGTTTTTTTTTTTTTGTTTATAACGCAAAAAGTAAAAACTGCAGAGGTGGTCAAATATCACCAAAAGAAAGCTCTATTTGTGGGAAAAAAAGGACATAAATTTAATTTGGGTGCACCATTGCCTGACTACGCAACTCAGCTAAAGTAACTCAGGAAGGGGGTAAATCTTCTGGAGCTGAAGTGGTTAAAAATAAAATATTTATTTTTTCTTATAGTATGATCCAGCTAATTTTGGAGGCTCTATCCCTGCTGGGGATATTTCTTCCTCTTGTGGTTCGAACAGGAAGTGATAAGAATTCTCCCCTACGGGGGACACAGACAAATGATAAAATGTATTTGTAGTAGCATGCGGAAGGGTTAGAACTAATGTCAGCACATTTATTGCTCTCTCTGTCTCCCTGGAGTGGTGACAGATTTTTCTCTAATTTCATTTTTTAGTGTCAAAGGTATAAGGTAAAATCTCCCTAATGGACTTACAAACATAAATAAAACCTGGTTGGAATTTAAGTCTACTCCTCTCTGAAGAATTACAATATGCATAGGCATGGACAAATACAGCACATGATGAATGTTGAATCATTTTATAATATGAATAACAACCATTTAACCATATAAAGATTTTAATAGTGAAAACATGGCTGAATAACTGCATTAAAGGATTTTTTTTGACATTGTGGATGACCTTTTATAAACAAGCAAGGCTTGATAGTCACATTTTTCAAGGTTAGAGAGATTAAGCATGTAACATCTCTATACACAGTCAGAAAAGCAATTGGAAGAGCCTTGTCTATTGCAAAAGACTTCAAAAGCCTCTGGCCAGGAGTCAGTACATATGAGGTCATAATCATTCACCCAGTTCAAATTAAAAGACCATCACAGCAAAAGGCAGAAAAGTTCAAAATCTGGTTCACTACTCTGCTTCTGGAAATTCATTGGAAAAAGTCTTTGTTTTCCTAATACTTTTAGAACAAATGTATCAGATAAAGACTTTATGAGTTATTACAAGTTTTAGTAAAGTTGGGATTGTACTAGAAACTCTCACTATTGAGAGATTTCCTTTTACTTCCTGTTTTGGTTATGGAACAGAAATTTGAAGAAAAATATCTCCAATGGGGCACAGATGACAAAGGTCATATCCCCTAACTTCATCAAAAATAGTTCTACTTTGAGATTTCTGATAATGTTTTATTGTTGTCTGCACTCCGTGTCATGACAACAATGCACATCTCATTTCTTGTACTGGTGTCACAGGGACAGTGAGGGAAACTATCCCCAGTGAGGCCATGTTCAGAAATAAAAATCTAACAAAAATTGTAACTTTTCTCTTCCAATTCAAAGCAAAAAAAATAAGTAAAAACAGTTGAAGTAAAGTAAATGTCTTTTAAAAGTGTTATTATAGAACATTAATTATGGCATACAAGTCTGAGGGTGGATCCACTTTCCAGCATTTGCCTAAATTCCCTTTTTCCTGTTTATTAAAATGGTCCTGCTGCTCCAGGACACCAGATGAATCTCTATTTATTTGCATATTATTGTGCAGAATATAGTATGTTTTTCATAAAACATTGAAGCACCTTGAGATTTCGAAACTTCCTTCCTTCAGTGACTATGTGAAGATTTATTTTACAACCTATCATTGAAAGAAGACTGCTGTACTCTTTTAAATCTTCAAGCTGATTTATCATTGTCAGTTGTGAGTTTTTCACTGAAAAAAAAGTCTTCAATTTGTAGTTAGGAAATTGTTATTTGCAGTGAGTGTCAGTCATGATTCATTTTTGAATTCATGTGAGCAATGCCTCTAGTTTCTCATTTCAATTTTCAGCCGGACCTGCATAAAACCGCAGGTACAGTGGAACAACCAGAAATAATGGGCTTGTAATTGTAAATGTTTTATAAGCCTTTTCTTAGCAAGTGATAAAGCAATATTAAATCCAACTTACAAGATGTTTTCAAGTGATCATCTCAGAGTAATAAAAAAAATTGTAATTAGTGCTGAATATAAAATATGTAAATAAACATCTAAGAAATATGTAAAGGCAGGGAATCTACCGAACACCCTTCTGTAAGAACATATTGGCAGCTTCTGCTTTATGTTAAACCATCTGTCCACCATAAAATACCTATAGCGAGATATAATATATAATACTGGTCCATAGCTGTTAAGATTTTGTGCTGTTGAAACACAGTCATGTAATTATACATTTATTCATTTTTGCCTTAAATTTTGTGCAAATATTTTATGGTCGTTTTTAAAATAATTTGTCAAGGTTAGTAAGAACTCACTTCTACTGTAGCGTTCCCTCCCAATGGATAAAAATATCATTTGTATGTGTTGACACTTCCCTTTATATTTATCACATAAAATATGGAAAATGTAATGCCCATATTACCCTACCTGGCAACACTATCTTATAAGACTAGTCAAGAAAAAAATGTTTAAAGGATAAGTCCACCATTAAAATAAATAAATACACATCTTTTTGCAGGTAAAAAAATGTACATTTTTTTTTTTACTTGGAGCCTGTAAAGCATTGCACCTGCGATTAGCAGAGCACAGGTGCCAGGCAGGATTCCTGCAGACCTCTCAGTATATCTGTGTGCTCGTACCTCATACGGGCAAGCAGATACACACTGACAGGAAGAAACAATGAACTACCGCAGTGCTCAACATTTCATTTACAACATTTACAACATTCAGTTCATTTAGAACTACAAGCCAACAGCCACAGAGACTGTCAGTACTTGTAGTTTCCCATTCACAGAACTCTGTGAATTAATTTTTATTTCTGTAAAATAGTGACAGCTAGCAGAGGGAGAAGATCCCCTTCTACCTGTCACTAGATGCAGTGGTGTGGGAAATGGCTGCAGGGGTGGGAACATGTAACATGTTCCCAAAGGTGAACCTATCCTTTAAACCAGGGGCCTGCAAACTATGGCCGTTCAGGCATTGTGTAACTGTAAGTCCCATGAGGCCTTGCAAGACTCTGACAGCCACAGGCAAGACTCCCAGAGGCAGAGGCATTATGGGACTCGTAGTACTTCAACAGCTGGAGGGCCATAGTTTGGAGACCCCTGCTTTAAACGCACTAGATATCCATTTTTTCTCCTATAAATTTAAAGGATAATTGTACTTTTAATGCAGTTATTTTATAACTTATACCTTCCCTCTCAACACTCACTTTATCTTCATTAAATTCTAAGGCAAGGCTTTATGTGTCTGAGCAGTTGATAGTCTCTCTATAAGAATGACTGGGGATTTTCTGCACATACGCAAAAGAATAAGTTGCCCAGTCTGGAGACTTTGAAATAGCTTCTGTGGACCACACATTATCTGACAGGAGAGAGGATATATAAATATACAACTGTAAGTGGATACTGGGGAAGGGGAGCAGTTACAAGTTGACTGTACAAATAGTACTGTTATCCTTTAAATAACCAAAAATCCTTCTAATAAATCAAGGGTAATGCTTTTCCTAAAAAGCTTCATGTGACAAAAACAATAAAATGGTTAGACCATCTGTTGAATTCACATGTATAGTATCAGTGAAGAATCAGATTTAGAGCAGAAATGCATGATGACAGGTCCAGCTAAACACACCCTTTAATTGGTTTACAAACTTCCCCTTTAGGAGGACTAAGCCACTCATTACATTTCCTAGACAGATGGAACTCACAAAGGAAGACAGAACCAAACTTTTCACCTTATCTTCTAAAATTCCGTAAACAATAAATTATTATTATTATACAGGATTTATATAGCGCCAACAGTTTGCTCAGCGCTTTACAATATAACGGGAGACAATACAGCAACAATACAGTTCAATACAAGAGGGATAGGAGGGCCTGCTCCTTGGAGCTTACAATCTAATAAATATCAACATCTGGATAAAACTCATAACATAAGGGTACAAGACCCCTCATGTCCCCAAAAGTTATCAAGTTAAGCACTACAATAATCAGGATATAGCAACCTTGCAGGAAGACCCCGCTAAAACAGAGAGGTGGGCAACTACATGGTTAAAAGAGGTTTACAATTCAAGAATGTTAATTCAAACAATGATTAGAGTTGTTTCTTAGTGAACACAATACACAGAGATATCAAAATCCTTAGTGAAGCGCACACACACACACACACTCACACAGTCAATAAATTGGATGGACAAGTGTTGGGTACGTGCAGCATGGTGAGGTGGCAGTAAACACACAGAGGCCCAGAGAGCAGTAATTGATGTATGTAAGAACTTGCAAACAGTACAACAACCTGGTGAGGAGCTCATCTGACTGGAAACTTACAGTCAGCGCAGCAGAAAACCAGCAGTAGGAAGCCCAAACTGAAGACATTGCTTGCAAAGAGGGGTGGAATGGGGACTGGTGGGAAACAAAAAGCAATCATCTACCATAAAGTGGCCATAGGAGAAGTCCAAGATATCTCAGCTCCAGCCTACTGAAGGGTTGGAGTGATAGGTTAACTTTAGCTGCGATATCATATAGTCATCTACAAGTGTGTATGGGCTTCGGTCACTGTAGGGTTTATTTACTAAAGCTGGTTCACTCAGAATCTTGTGCACTTCTGCATGGTAACCAATCAGCTTGCAGTTTTTATTGCTAAAGCTTAATTGAACAAACTGAGGTTAGAAGCTGATTAATTACTATGCACAGGTGCACAAGATTCAGAGTAAACCAGCTTTAGTAAATGTCCCCGTGTCTCCTTCTTTGGTGTGGGGTAAATCATGTCAATGATAAGCACATGTTAGAGCATCCCTTACCCATCCAAGAAAGGCATCTAGACATGGTGAAGAAAACTTGCTGAAGTTCAAACTGAACATCAGAATGGGGAAGAAAGGGGATTCAAGTGACTTTTAACGTGGCATGGTTGTTGGTGCCACGTGTCTGAGTATAGCAAAAACTGCTGATCTACTGGGATTTTCAAGCACAGCCACCTCAAGGGTTTACAGAGAATGGTCCGAAAAAGTAAAAAATATCCAGCGAGCGGCAGTTGTGTGGATAAAAATGCGTTGATGATGTCAAAGGTCAGAGGAGAATGGGCAGACTGGTTTGAGATGATAGAACAGCAACAGTAACTAAAATAATCACTTGTTACAACCAAGGTATGCAGAATAATATCTCTGAACATACAGCACATCCATCCTTGAAGCAGATGGGCTACAGCAGCAGAAGAACACTCCGGGTGCCACTAATGTCCGCTAAGAAAAAGGAAACGGAGACTACAGTTCACACAGGCTCGCCAAAATTGGACAATAGAAGAGTGGAAAAGCCTTGCCTGGTCTGATGAGCCTGCGACAGATGGTAGGGTCAGAATTTGGAGTAAACAACAGGATCCATCCTGCCTTGTGTCAATGGCTCAGGCTGGTGGTGGTGGTGTAATAGTGTGGGGGATATTTTCTTGGCACACTTTGGGCCTCTTAATACCAATTGAGCATCATTTAAACACCACAGCCTACCTGAGTATTGTTGCTAAACATGTTCATCCCTTTATGACTTCAGTGTACTCATCTTCTGAGCAGGATAATGCACCATATCATAAAGCTCAGATCATCTAAAACTGGTTTCTTGAACATGACAAGGAGTTCACTGTACTCCAAAGGCCTCCACAGTCACCAGATCTCAATTCAATAGAACACCTTTGAGATGTGGTGGAACGGGAGAATCGCATCATGGATGTGCATCATCTCTGAGGAATGTTTCCAACACCTTGTTGATTCTATACCATGAGGAATCAAGGCAGTTCTAAAGGCAAAAGGGGGTCCAGGCATCTTAGACTGAACAGCCAATTTCCGGGGGGGGGGGGGGGTACAAGGGCATTCGCGGGGGCAGTTAGTGATGGAATATTCATGGAGTTGGTCCTCTGCACTGTAATATTACACTGTAAAGGGACAATGTATGTATTACAAGGCCACTTTACAGTGCAGTCCCCTTTATATCAGTGACCCTAAAAATCTAATCACAGTGCCCCCTATATATTTAAAGAGATGGCCCGAACCAGAAAAGGGACATCCCCCATCCAGCAAAGAGACATCCCCATATAGCGAACAGACATCCCCATCCAGCAAAGATACATTCCAATCCACAAAGAGACAGGATGTCTCTTTGCTGGACAGGAATGTCTCTTTGCTGGATGGGGATGTCCTTTCTTGGATTGGGCTGTCTCTTTGCTGGACCCAACTGAGCAAAGAGATAGCCCAGACACGCAAAGAGACATCCCCGTCCAGCAAGGAGACAGCCCATCCAGCAAAGAGACAGCTTGTCCAGCAAAGAGACAGCCCATCCAGTAAAGTGGCAGCTCAACTGAGCAAAGAGACAGCACATCCAGCAAAAATACAGCTTGTCCAGCAAGGAGACATCCTGTGCAGCAAAGAGACAGCTCAACCAGCAAAGAGACAGGCCATTCAGCAAAGAGACAGCTCAACCAGCAAAGAGACAGCCCATCCAGCAAAGAGACAGCTTAACCAGCAAAGAGACAGCACGTCCAGCAAAGAGACAGCTCGTCCAACAAAGAGACAGCCCATCCAGCAAAGAGACAGCCCATCCAGCAAAGAAACAGCCCATTCAGAAAAGAGATAGCACAATCAGAAAAGAGACATCTCATCCAGCAAAGAGGAAGCTCTTCCTGCAAAGAGACAGCCCAATCCACCACTGCTACAGACCTGTCACAGTGTGCTCACCAGTGAAGGAAAGAGGCTGCTGTTGTCCATTCAGTGCGGCTGTGTGCAGCGGCTGGCTGAGGAGATGTCTCTGCGTCCTCAGTGGCTGTTTCCTGCTTTTCACTAGAGCCATCATTGCCGCTCCTGCTGTTAGCCCTGCTTTAGGCATAGCCACACAGCGGGAGGTAAGCAGCGTCCATGGTCTGTGTTAGGTCTGTCCAGGCCGCGGTCACTACTTACCTCCTGCTGTGTGGCCGGTCATCAACAGGCTGCTCTTCTAAAGCCTGGCAGCCCTGGCCCACTGGGCAAATGCCCGGCGTGCTTTATGGCCAGTCCAGGCCTGCCAGTGGGTGTAGAATATATGTTTCATTTATTTACATTAGGAGACTCTTTGATATATTCCAAATGTCCTTGTTTTATATCTTAAAAACATCTCTTGCTACGTTTCTGTCACGGTCCCCCCTCTCACTCCCTCGCTTCCCCCCTCCCTTCCTCATTACATGTCCCTGCGCCCGCACAAGCCCACATCAAAGTGGTGTGCCTGGCACCAGGGATCTGCCCCCTGTGGTGCGGTTCGCACCTCTCCTTGGCTGGACCCTGAGGAGTCTGCACATGGATTTTCCAAGCGTTGGCCACCTGGGTGTCTCCGTGCGCCCCCTCCCCTTGTCTTGGCGTGCACAGCGCGGCCCCGAGGTTCCCACGCTCTGCACTTGCAGGAGACAAAGGCCGAGCTCCCTGTGCGCAGCTGGAGTGAGGGGCCGGGCCAGACGCTGGTCTGGCCATTGCCAGGGAAACCAGGAAGCGTCCTGCTCTGGTGATAAAAAGACCGGAGCAGGACCCAGCTTCCCTGTTGGTCCCCTGCTCTTGAGGGAAGTGCTGTGTGGGGTCTGAGCTGAGGCCAGACCCCACAGCCAGGACCCCGCTGAGTCCCAGTGAGCCTGCTGTTGTCCCTGGAAAGATGAGTACCATGAGGGTCCCTGTCTGCTGATCGCTCATTGTCCCTGGAAGGCTGAGTACCGTGAGGGTCCCTGTCTGCTGATCGCTGGTTGTCCCTGGAAAGCTGAGTACCGTGAGGGTCCCTGTCTGCTGATCGCTAATTGTCCCTGGAAAGCTGAGCACCGTGAGGGTCCCTGTTTGCTGCTCGCTGGTTGTTCTTGGAAAGCTGAGTACCGTGAGGGTCCCTGTCTTCTGATCGCTGGTTGTCCTTGGAAGGCTGAGTACCGTGAGGGTCCCTATCTGCTGATCGCTGGTTGTCCCTGGAAAGCTGAGTACCGTGAGGATCCCTGTCTGCTGATCACTGGTTGTCCCTGGAAAGCTGAGTACCGTGAGGGTCTATGTCTGCTGATTGCTGGTTGTCCCTGGAAAGCTAACCGCCGTGAGGGTCCCTGTCTGCTGGCTGCTGCCGCCCCTGAAATCGTGAGTGTTCCTGCACATGGTTGCCCCTGGAAACTACCTGCCGTGAGTGCCCCTACAAGCCGCATGTGGCGAAGTGTGGAACTGTCCTTATTCTGTGCCCCTTGCCCGGACTGCCTAAACGTGTGCCCATATCACCCCTGCCTGGACTGCCCCATTGTACGCCCATATTTCCCTTGCCTGAACTGCCCCAATTGTGTGTCTGGATTATTGTAGCTACCTGGATTGCCCCCCCTGAGTGCTCGGATTATCGCTACCTGAATCACCCTACCTTGGGCCGGATTATCACTGTTTGGAGTCCTCCCTCTCCTCCCCCCTTTTTTGGGTACCTGGATGCTACCCTTGTTACCCTGATTGAGTGTCTCTCCTATTTCAATAAAACTTTGTGTGTTATCATCCTCCGTGTGCGTTCTGTCCCGCCTACACTTCCGTCACCAGTAATTAATGCAAGAAAGTGTGCTAATGCTGAGAACATAATCAGTAAAGTGATAAACAGCGTGATAACCTTTTCGAAGTTTGGAGTCAATGAATTTACGTATTCAATTGTGGCTGCTGGGTAAAGAACAATTTGATTTATCAACCTCTATTATGATTTGAAATGAGTCAACCAGTTTGAAACCAAGAAAACTGGCAAATCTGTGAAATACAATTTTTTGAGATTTGTCTGATTTGTTAAATCTGCAAAGAATCAAAAAAATTATTTTTTGTGATTGCTTGTACTCCCAAATGTATTTGAAGATATTCTAAAGAACTAAAATGGAATTAATTGGCAATTCCCCTGCTATGATTTTCACTAATTAGGATAATTACCCTCTGCCTTCCAAAACTGATCTGCAATTTCAAATGTTTGGCATCTCAGGTTAGTCCTGCTCAGTAGAATTGTTACTTTCTGGAAAGTCCTGAGAAATCTAAACTGGACATATAACATTTTATAATTTGAAGATGTATATTTTACAATAAATGCTACCTGGATGAAGCCAGGAGAGCAAACAACTGTCAAACCAGGTTTAGCAATCAGGAATGAGGGCTTGAATTCACCACTCCCATGAATCTTGCATGTTGGATATTAACAGAAATGTTTGAGAAACTTGCAGTGTTCCATAGCACCGCATACAGCTTTAAGACAAGCCCCAAAATGAAATGTAAAAGATATTTTATTCCATGTTTTCATGGCAGCACACTAGCTTAACAACTAGCCCTACAAATGGTCACAGTTTACTGACTACAACAGTTTTGGTGTTGCTGAATTTTTAAAAGGATTCACTGAAACCTTGACAAATGGAAACCAGGAATGGGAAACATGGTTGCCAATTCTTCATTTATTCTTTTTTTGGTTGCAATAAAGCTGCTTCTTCTTGTTCATAAAAGAAGCATATTTTAACTGTGGCATTAACCGCTTGCCGCCCTGCCACTGTGTGCAGGGCGGCAGTGGAGCGCACAACCACGTTTTAAAAATGGGTTCCGCGTTCCCGACACTTTCTCTGGCAGGGGGCGCGCGCGCGCTCCCGCCGACCCGCGGGTGATCCGATTCGATCCAGGAGGGATCAATCATTAGATTTCAGCCAGTGATTTCTGGCTGAAATCGGATGATCGGTCCCTGTCCTATCCTCTCCTGTGTTGATATTTACACAGGACAGGATATGATGTCATTCTTCTCTGCCTGGACACATTCCGTTCCAGACAGAGAAGAAGAGACATTTAAACGTGAGTAAAACAGCACACTGACAGTTAGAACACAGTCTAGGACACATTTAACCCCCTGATTGCCCCCCCCCCAGTTAACCCTTCACTGCCCTGTCACCAGTGTCACTGATCAGTGAAGCGATTTTTATTGATCACTGTATCAGTGTCGCTGGCGGCTTCCAATAGTGCTAGCGCCCCTCCCAGATAGCGCCAGTTTGCCCACTAATACACCAGTAGTCCCGTCTAACCCCTTGATCGCCCCCCCCTCCCCGAGTTGACCCCTTCACTGCCCTGTCACCAGTGTCACTGATCAGTGGACCAATTTTTACTGATCACTGTATCAGTGTCGCTGGTGACTTCCGTTAGTGTTAGTGCCCCTCCCAGATAGCGCCAGATTGCCCGCTAATACACCAGTGATCCCGTCTAACCCCTTGATCGCCCCCCCTCCCCCCTGAGTTGACCCCTTCACTGCCCTGTCACCAGTGTCACTGATCAGTGAACCAATTTTTACTGATCACTGTATCA
The DNA here is from genome assembly GCF_062004578.1 of Staurois parvus. NCBI lineage: Eukaryota > Metazoa > Chordata > Amphibia > Anura > Ranidae > Staurois > Staurois parvus. The sequence continues at coordinate 3,894,279 of NW_028318564.1, read as the reverse complement.
GTGTCGCTGGCGACTTCCAATAGTGTTAGCGCCCCTCCCAGATAGCGCCAGTTTACCCGCCAGTACAACAGTAATACCATTTAACCCCTTGATCGCCCCCCACCCCACCCCCCAGTTAACCCCTTCACTGTCTTGTCACCAGTGTCATTGATTACAGTGAACAGATTTTTACTGATCACTGTATTAGTGTCACTGGTGACTTCCGATAGTTTTAGCGCCCCTCCCAGATAGCACCAGTTTGCCCGCTAGTATACAAATAATCACATTTGACCCCTTCATTGCCAGGAACACGCTTACTTGCACGCTAAACCTTCATTGCTAGTATAGTGTCTGATTGGATCAATATCTTTGATCAGATCAGCGCTATACCAGCATTCACATTACTTTAGTATCCCCAAAAACGCAGTGTTAGCGGGATCAGCCCCGACACCTGCCAGCACCTGCGTTTAGCCCCTACGCCCCCCCCTTCTCCCCCAGCAAGTGCAGTGTCAGTAGATAACTGTCACTTGATACATATTACACACAAAACCACAGTGTTCACAGAATCAGGCCTGATATCTGTTAGCACTTGTCAGTAAATTTTTTGTAGCGGTTCAAGCAGTCCCTGACAGCCAGGCGCACTTTTTCCCGTGAGTCGCACTAGGTACCTGTAAATTTAGTGGCCAAAATGTCTAAGCAAAGGTACACTAGTGAAGAGGCCTATAGGATTCTGAGCATGTCAAGTGAGAGCGAAGGGGAAGACTCACTGGCAGAACCAGGCTCAGAATACGAACCTATATTCAGCAGCGGCACCCTGACAGCTAGCTCAGACGACGAGGAAGTGGTCCCTGCTAAGGTCAGGCGTACCCGATCCCATTCACAGGTTGCTGAGGTGGTACAAATGCATGATGACTCTCATATGCAGCAGAGTGCCAGTACTAGTGCCGCAGTATCTTTTGGTGAACTGGCGAGCACCAGCGGCCTAGTACGTCCTGGTCGTAGGCATACCAGCACTGCAGTATCACTTGGTGACGTGGCGAGTCCCATAAGTGCAGTACAAGCTGGTGCGGTGGCGAGCACAAGTAGTGTCCCACGGCCACCAAGAATTCGCAGACAGGCCCGTAGAGCCCCTAGTGTCCTTCCGGATGTGCTTGCAAATCCCGATTGGCAGCCCACAAATTCTGCAGCACCCGTACTTCCCCCATTCACTGCCCAACCCGGAATTCAGGTGGAAACAGCAAATTTAACTACTCCCCTTAATTTTTTTGAGCTGTTTTTCACAGAAGATCTTTATGCATTGATTGTGGATCAAAGCAATTTATATGCACGACAATTTATCGCCGCCAACCCAAATTCAAACCTTGCCAGACCATTCGCATGGAAACCCATTACGGTTTCTGAATTTAAAGTTTTTTTGGGCCTAACCCTCAACTTGGGCATTAATGATAAAAATCAATTGCGGTTGTATTGGTCCACCGACCCTCTTGTTCACATGTCCGTGTTCTCTGCTGCCACGGCCAGGCATAGATATGAGACGATAAGGCGTTTTATGCACTTCTACGACAACTCACTCAGTCGTCCTCGGGGTGACCCTGAATTTGACCGGCTCCACAAAATTCGGCCCCTCGTAAATCACTTTAACCAAAAATTTGCAGATGTGTATACTCCCCAGAAAAACATCTGCATCAATGAGTCCCTCATTCAATATTCTGGCCGCCTTGTAATCAAACAATATCTCCCCAGCAAGCGTGCCAGATTTGGGATCAAGATGTATAAGACCTGTGAGAGGGCAACAGGCTATACATGTAAGTTTCGGATTTACGAGGGAAAAGATAGTTACTTGGAGCCCCCTGGATGCCCAGACTACATGGGGAGCAGTGGCAAGATAGTTTGGGACTTGGCGTCATCCTATTTCCATATGGGGTACCACTTATACGTGGACAATTTTTATTCAAGCGTGCCACTATTTAGACATTTGTTCAATTTGGGAATTTGCACATGTGGCACTGTGCGATCTAATCGCCGAGGCTTCCCCCAACGGCTTGTAAATACCCGTCTTAAAAAGGGGGAAAAAGCCTGCTTGAGAAATGAAGAATTGCTCGCAGTGAAGTGGAAGGACAAACGGGATGTTTACCTCCTGTCTTCCATTCACGCAGATACGACCGTCCAAATTACCACGGCAGCTGGTGTTGTTGAGAAGCCCCTCTGTGTCCACGATTATAACCTTAACATGGGAGGGGTGGACTTCAATGACCAGATGATGCAGCCGTATTTAGTTTCCCGAAAATCCAAATGCTGGTACATAAAAGTGTCAGTTTATTTATTTCAATTGGCTGTATATAACGCTTTTGTTCTCTATAAAGCAACTGGACATAGTGGATCATACCTAAATTTCCAGTTAGAGAACATCAGGGCCCTTTTGTATCCAGAAGGTGCTGCGCCCCAAATCCCTCTCCCAGATGCAGTTAGCCGTCTGCATGAGAGACATTTTCCCGATACCATTCCTGGTACCCCAACCCAAAGAAGACCCCAAAAAAGATGTCGTGTCTGCAGCAAACGTGGAATTAGGCATGACAGCCGCTATTGTTGTCCCTCCTGTCCTGGCCAACCTGGCCTCTGCATCAAGACCTGCTTCCGCTTCTACCATACACTAGTGAACTATTAGTATAGGGTACAGCACGGCACAGATCAGGGCACATTTACACAGGGTCTCAAAAGATGTTAGGTAGTCAGGAAACTGGCTATCGCATTTGGAGAGACCCTACCAGCTGTTTAAATGTTTGAAGTTTGGAAAAAAAAGTTAAAAAAATAAAAAAAATAAATAAAAGTACAAATACCCCCCAAAAAAATAAAAAAATGTAAAAACCAAAAATAGTTATAGTTTTTTTTGTTGTCATTTTTGTGATTGTTCGACTTTCACTGGTTTATTGTTGTTTTATTGTTAACCATTTCTGTTTGCAGGAATGCTTTCAGCTGCAGCGCTGACCTGTTTATTCTGACAACAGGAACTTACTCTCAGAATAGACATAAGTCAGCGTGGGCAGCGCTGTTGGATGAGATTTTTCATCCGCAGTTATAAAAAACAGAATATATGCCAAAGCATGGGGGCCTGGGGTGGCTAGTGGGTGGATGGCCCCTATGCTTCGGCATATATATTTTATATTTGTTGGCACATTTCATGTGTGCCCACCATTAGAAGTGGGTGGATTGAGGGAGGTTTCTAATGGTGGGCATACCACCACACACTTTTCCTTATAAAGTTGTTTTATTGAGTTTGTTTTATTGTTAACCATTGTTGATTTCTTTGCAGGAACGTCAAACTGCAGCACTGACCTGTTTATTCTGACAGCAACAGGGTCTTGCTTTCAGAATAGACATAAGTAGGTGTGTGCAGTGCTGTTGGATGAGATTTTTCATCCGCAGTTAAAAAAAAGAGAATATATGCCAAAGCATGGGGGCCTGGGGTGGCCAGTGGGTGGATGGCCCCCATGCTTCGGCATATATATTTTATATTTGTTGGCACATTTCATATGTGCCCACCATTAGAAGTGGGTGGATTGAGGGAGGTTTCTAATGGTGGGCATACCACCACACACTTTTCCTTATAAAGTTGTTTTACTGAGTTTGTTTTATTGTTAACCATTGTTGATTTCTTTGCAGGAACGTCAAACTGCAGCACTGACCTGTTTATTCTGACAGCAACAGGGTCTTGCTTTCAGAATAGACATAAGTAGGTGTGTGCAGTGCTGTTGGATAAGATTTTTCATCCGCAGTTAAAAAAAAAGAGAATATATGCCAAAGCATGGGGGCCTGGGGTGGCCAGTGGGTGGATGGCCCCCATGCTTCGGCATATATATTTTATATTTGTTGGCACATTTCATATGTGCCCACCATTAGAAGTGGGTGGATTGAGGGAGGTTTCTAATGGTGGGCATACCACACACTTTTTCTGGCAGAGATTTCTTTTCTTTTTTTTCATTCAGCCCACAGGCTGCATAAAGAAAAAAAGAACATAGCATATACACCCATCAAGGACCAGTGACGTACTGGTACATCACTGGACTTTGAATGGTTATACCAGGGTGATGCCTGCAGCTGCAGGCATCATCCTGGTATCATTTTTTTCAGCCGGCAATGGGCTTTCATGTAAAAGCATTCCTAGTGGTTAATTAGCTGCAGAATTGCCTTTACAAGCAGCGGGAGAAAATGGCCCCCCCTCCCCCTCCCTGAGATAGCATTAAAAGTGATAAAAATAAAAAAAAATTAAAGGACAGTGTAAAAATAATTAAATAAATCAGAAAAAAAGAAAAAAAAAAAAAAAAGGACCCTCGCCCATCCGCGCACGCGCACACCTGCGGTCGTGAGCGTTGACCCTTTCCCAGTAGGGAAACAGCGATTGCACCATGCATGTGAGGTATCGCCACGAACGTCAGATCAAGGGCAGTAATTATAGCTCTAGACCTCCTCTGTAAATCTAAAATGGTAGCTTGTAAAGGCTTTTAAAGCGATGCCTATAGATATTAAAAATGTATGCAGTTTGTCGCCATTGCACAGGGCATGCGTAATTTTAAAGCATGTCATGGTTGGTATCTATTTACTCAGCATAGCATCATCTTTTATATCATACCAAATAATTGGCCAATATATTGTGTTTTTGTGCATTAAAATTAAAAAGTGTATATTTTTCAAAAAAATTGCATTTGAAAAATCGCTGTGTAAGTAATATGTGAGATAAAAAATTGCACCACCCACCATTTTATTTACTAGGGTGTCTGCTCTAAGAAAATATATAATGTTTGGGGGTTCACTTTAATTTCCTAGCAAAAATACAGATTTTTTTAATGTAAACAAAAAGTGTCAGAAAAGGCTTGGTCTTTAGGTGGTTAGAAGAGTGAGTAATGTGTGGCATAAACCTCTAATGCTGGGCATAAAATGCCCCCACCCCTCAAAATGACCCATTTTTGGAAAGTAGACACCCCAAACTATTTGCTGAGAGGCATGTTGAATCAATAGAAGAATTTATTTTTTTACCACAAGTTTTTGGAAAATGAAGAAAGAAAATAAAAATAAATTTTTTCTTTTCTTTTTTATATTTCAAAACCTTGTGAGAAAAAATTAGATCTGAAAAATACTTACCATGCCTCTTTTTAAATTCCTTGGAGTGTCTACTTTCCAAAAAGGGGTCATTTGGGGGGGTTTGGTGCTATCCTGGCATTACAGGGCCTCCGAAACTGTGGTAGGTAGTGGGGAAGTGAAATGAAGAAGTTACGCACCTTCAGGCTTTCAAAGTGCTCATTGGATTTCAGGCTCCTGTATGTGGCTAGGCTCCCAAAAAGTGTCACACGTGTGGTATCCTCATACTCGGTAGAAGTAGCAGAATGTATTTTGGGGTATAATTCCACATATACCCATGGCTTGTGCAAGAAATAAATAATTTACATGACAATTTTGTGTAAAAAAAAAAAAACAAAAAAAACGTTTTTGTCATTTTCCAGAAACTTGTGGAAAAAAAATAAATCTTCCATGGACACAATGGCCCTGATTCACTATTGGGCGTGGGCGCATATTCATGGTCTTAAGCCCAATTTTCATGGGCGTCTGTCTATTTTTTACCCTGCAACCTAATTCACTATTGACCAGAGCCCATAAGCAGATGCCCAATCTAATTCACAAAAAAGACACACGCCCGGAATCAGACTCACAAAGCAGACTTGCTAAGAAGCAAGTCTAACACCATGAAAAATCACTGCATAGACATGTTCACTTAGAAATTTGCTTTGCCAAATATCAGGACTTCACTTTAAACAATATCTGCTATTTCCAAAAAAATTAAGAATGTGTTAAAAATCGTTTTGTTCAAGGAAACCGACACAGTAAAAATCTAGACGCCCGTGCAGTGTCTTTGGCAGATAGAACTGAGCATGTGCAGAACACATTTTAGACCTCTGCCATGGGCGTTTGTTTTTTAGCCACTGACTAATAGTGAATCTTACTGTGGATTCCTCTGACAGCCGGCACTCGGCCGTGACTATTGTGTTTAATAAACAGCACTCGGCATATCTTCATGTAATCTAATTTAGATTTCCTTAGTTCTAGTGATTCTATTTTTGTTTCTTATCCTTTATAATTATTTCTGTAATGATTTTACTTATTTCAAAGGTCTAGATAATATTTATTTTGACAGCTGAATGTAATAATAAAGGTCCGCAATAAAAAAAAACAAAAAAAACAGCGTGGGTCCCCCCTCTCATCCTTACCAAGCCCTTCAGGTCTGGTATGGATATTAAGGGGGAACTCCACGCTAAAATTTAAAAAAAAAACAGCGTGGGTCCCCCTCAATATCCATACCAGACCCTTATCCGAGCATGCAGCCCGGCAGGTCAGGAAAGGGGGCGGGGACGAGCGAGCGCCCCCCCCTCCTCCTGAACCATACCAGGCCACATGCCCTCAACATGGGGGGGGTGCTTTATACTTTTTAATGTCAAATATAATAGCGCAGCTCTCTGCAGGGACAGAAGTAATTACTTTGCTATTATATTTGCCGGCCGTAGATGGGGCGAAAATCAAACAATTTTTTTACCATTGGTGGTAACGTCGGCCCATTGAACAACCGATTTTTTTTTTTTTTTTTTAAACGGTCAGTTTTCGCCCCATCTATGGCCTGCATTTTTCTTTTTCTTCTTTTTCTTATTCTTTTTTTTTATTCTTCTTTTTCATTTTCGTCTTCTTTTTCTTGCAGGTCATGGCTCATGTGTAGATTTTATATCTGTTAAAAGATCAGCAATTTGCCGATCATTGCAGCTAAAATCGGCCAATCTGCAAAATCGGCCAATTTTTATCCAGATTTACCAATTAAAAAAAGTTGCAAAGTCCCCAAAAATGGCTGACCAATTAACCCACTAACGGCCCGAAAATCAGCCGATTTTTTTTGCGGACGATTTTAGACCCATCTAAAGCAGGCCATAGATGGGTCTAAAATCGGCCGATTTTTCTGGCGAAAAAAAAATCGAACGATTTTCGGGCCGTTAGTGGGTTAATTGGTCAGCCATTTTTCGGGATTTTGGCACATTTTTTTTTATCAGTAAATTTGGAAAAAAAAATTTCCAACTTTACTGGTAAACAAAATATGCTAAAATCCCAAAAAATGGCCGACCAATTATCCCACTAACGGAAGAGGCCCTTGTCCCCATTAACATGGGGACAAGGTGCTTTGGGGGGGAGCCCCCCTTCCCCAAAGCACCCCCCCATGTTGAGGGCATGTGGCCTGGTATGGTTCAGGAGGGGGGGGGGGCGCTCGCTCGCCCCCCCCCCTTTCCTGACCTGCCAGGCTGCATGCTCAGATAAGGGTCTGGTATGGATTTTGGGGGGATCCCCAAGCTGTTTTTTTTTAATTTCCCCCTTAATATCCATACCAGATCCGAAGGGCTTGGTACGGATGGGAGGGGGGACCCCGTGCTTTTTTTTTTTTTTACATTCAGCTGTCAGTGGGGAACCCCGCTGACAGTTGAAACATTAACACATGGCTGTCGCTCCTACAATCCCGCATGAGTTATGTTATCAACTCATGCAGCATTTTAGTAGCGAAAACCAATGCAGCGCTCATGTTTCAGCTGTCGGCGGAGTTCCCCACTGACAGTTGATGTAAAAGTATTGCAGGGAATTATAAACAATTTGTAAAAAACCCGGCGTGGGGTCCCCCCTCCCATCCATACTAAGCACTTCGGGTCTCGTATGGATGTTAAGGGGTAACTCCACGCTGAAATTAAATAAAAAACAGCATGGGGTACCCCCCAAAATCCATAACAGATACTTATCCGAGCATGCAGCCCGGCAGGTCAGGAAAGGGGGGGGCGAGCGAGCGCCCCCCCCCCCCCCCCCCCTCCTGAACCATACCAGGCCACATGCCCATACCAAATTATTCAAACATTTGTAAACAGACCAATTAACTGAAATGGTTTGGCATTTGTACCCCAAATATGACGTTCCCTGAGGCGTTGGTAAACCGAGGTACGCCTGTATTAGTATTGCAATCCTTTGTATTGGGATACATAGAACCAACATACATGTGAATTGGCAACATAGCACAACATTTGTGTCACATTGGAGATATCTGGCTAGTTACACTGACCTTGCCCAGGGACTTAGGATTGATTCACAGCACAGAAATACAGGCTGGGTTAGCAATGTAGCTCCGTGGCTTAGTGGTTAGCACTAGTGCCTCATAACTCTAGGGTTGTCGGTTTGAATCCCAACCACAGCAAGGAAGTAGCATGATCTCTGTGTGTGGCTGTCTTCACATACATGTTCTGGCAACATCTTTGCTTTCTGTCTAAATGATCCCTAAAATGTGAATTAGAATGAGGCCTTGTCTGTTGAAACACCTTCAAAGCTGCACCTTATGTGAATGTCATACAATGGGATGAGATAAAGGCCTGAATCACTAATAGATTTGATAATGATGGTTTACACTCCACCCACTTTTGTGAAGGATTTGGCAAGCAAAGAGCTGACAGAGAGAGAGAAGAGCGAGCCAGTGAGACAAAGAAGAGTGAGCGAGAGAGACATACAGAAGAGTGAGCGAGAGAGAAGAGCGAGCCAGTGAGACGAAGAAGAGTGAGCGAGAGATACATACTGAAGAGTGATAAAGAGAAACATTCAGAAGAGTGAGCGAGAGAGAAGAGCGAGCCAGTGAGACAAAGAAGAGTGAGCGAGAGATACATACTGAAGAGTGATAAAGAGAGACATACTGAAGAGTGATAAAGAGAGACATACAGAAGAGTGAGCGAGAGAGAAAAGACTTGGTTGGTGAATCCACATATCAAACTTGTTACAAATACTGGCATGGATTTTTCCACCAAATAAAAAGCAGACCCTTATCCCAGCAGGCAGGTACCGCACGCCTTCAAAGATTTATTTCCTTTGTTGATTTTCCTGCTTCGCTCACACTATATGCAATTGAAAATTACTCTTTAAGTTGCCAATTTTACTGTGTTTTCTAGAGAATTACTAACTAGTTGTGTTTTCAGTTGTGTGTAGCATTGCGATTTCTATTTGACTCTAGATGTTAAATTGCTAATAAATGGACAAAATTTTCAAATACCTTTGAACTCTCGCTGCAACAAATGGCGTATGTTAATACACTCACATTCATTATATCCAATATCAGGTACGATGTCCATTCACAAATCGCACCTGAAATTGCACACCCTGGATGTGACTTGTCATGAGATTGGCATGGCCAGCAGCTTGCCCTTTGCATGGCAAATTGCACCCAATGTTACTGGGGGCTAACACCACTGTCACATCTAATCCGATGCGGCAATTGTCCAACTTACAGTGAAGTTGCACGAGTTCACAATCCAATTGGATGTGAACAGAGCCTACAGTGGCCAATAGGGTGCGACTTGGTCTACGATTTGCAAGTCGCCTGTCATGCCAATTGCATGGCAATCGCAAACAATGTTACTGGGGGCCACCCGGTCACATTAAAGCAGATTTCTAAGTGGTGTTATTGACACCACAGTCACATCATGTGACTTGCATAGAAGTTGCATGATTTCAAAGTCGGGGTACATGGTGATTTCAAGTGCAATTTGCAAGACATTTGACACCGATCTCTCAGCAAATCGCATGAAAAGTAGTGTATTCATTACTCTATTATTACTTGCGGCTCCGACCAAGTTTGAACCACAACAATATGAACACTCCAATAGCGTGCACATTGAGTGGGACTTGGCATGTGATTTGCACAACATGCAAGTTGTAAATCGTCTGCAAAGTCGCACCCTATTGTCTGCTATTAGAGCGACCACATGGGTGCGTTTCAAACACTGATTTCTATAGTAGTACATGTAATACTTTAGTGGCAATTTGCATAGAGATCTGTGTCAGATGTCTTGAAAATTGCATTGAAATGGTCAACTTTACTGTAAGTCGCAGGATTTGTAAATCAGCTTTGCCCAGAGTGTAATGTTTGGTGATGTTTGATTTCTGGAGTGTTTTGCCAATTGATGGGAAATTCACCATACTAGTCAAATCGATTTGTCATTTTCAGTATTGCATACAAGATGTGGTCATGTGACTGTCTTAACTCATGCGAGAATCTGGAGGGAATTGTGACCATAGTAGCAATAAAGGTTCCAATTGGGGTTCCCTTTCACATCCCTGCTCAATGTTCTGTTGTATACTGCACACGTACATTTCACTGTATATATCTTTCTGATTTGTGGGGCCTGTATACCAAGGGTTAATGCAGGTAGGAAGCGGATTCATCAGGTGAAAACACTTTCACTGACCAAACTAAGGTCAGTGGTGGGTGTGGCTTCATTGGGTGTGGGGCCTTGTTTGGCATGCTCCAAATACAACCTAGCTTATATAAAGATGTGCAGTAGGGAGTGATTTGGCCTGTTACTAGGCCGGGTGGTTTGTGACTAAGTCCTTGCTTGTAGTGGTTTGGGGGAGGAAGAGATTTTGTGCTGAATTGCCCCAGACACCACTCAGGCTGTGTTTGGAAGTGGGCTGGAAATGTTTGCATATTTTTGGCCTTGTAAAGTGTGTTTGTGTGTTATTGCACAATGATTGTGTTTTTTCTCTTTGCATTGAAAGCCTCACACATGTCAATCGTTTTGTTTAAAATCTGCTCTTGTTTTAATTTTGCTTGCTTATTTAGACTCCAATGCATTTTTCTGACAAACCTGCTGACAAATGTATGTGTAGGGGATTTGTAGAGGTGGGAGGGGGTTTGTAGAGGTGGGAGGGGATTTGTAGAGGTGGGAGGGTTTTTTTTTCACATGCTTTGTTTTCTTGATATTTTGATCTGTAGACTTTTTTTGTGAATGGATCTTTATACTAAGTGATTGTGTAAGTAAATCTTATATGCACGAAAATGTTACTTGATTCATCTTCCCCTTTGTTTCCTGCTATAACCTGAGCACACACAGTTCATTAGAAGTATCTTTAGATTGTAAGCTCTTATGAGCAGGAGTGTTTTATTTTTGCCACATCAATCCTATTTTTGTGACTCACCAAGATATTGACTGTACCTACTTGTTCCTGCTGACCAAATAAATGAAGATATATTTGATCAATAAATGTTTGACCGATGTTTTTGTGTTTATTTTATGTTCAATATATGAACAACCTTAATAGTTACTTTGTATACTTATATAATCTGCTCAAATGTAGTTTGTAAGAGCGTGAATATGCAAGTGTGTGCAAACTGGCTTTTTCAAAACCAAAAAAAAAAAAACCCGTTTGCACCACAATATTATGTACTAATGAATGTCACATTCACTGTGCAGCCAGCTACAGGTTTTCTACAATTCAATTTACAGTAATAAAATAATCCACACTTTGTTGATTTTTGGCCTTTGGCAACAAATCTATATTAGCCAAGGTTAAAAAAACAAATCAATAAGAAACACACATTCGCGAAAGCTATCATAGCCGCGCATAGAAATGCGCGATTGCAAACAAATAAGCGCCAAACAGGTGTCCCTATGGCGCATGAACAGCTATCCTCCCGGAAGTCCATCATCACGTGCGCGCGCACCCGGAAGTGGTTGTGGGGAGTGTAAGTGGATGAGAAGTGGTTGGAGGTTTTGTGTTGGTTGAAAATTTTGATAACTTTATTGGCATTTGGACATGGCGAGAGCACAGTTCTCAACTGAGGAGATGATCCTTATATGTAAAGTATGTGTGGCCATTGCAAATATGTTTATAACATGTGAGGGACAGGTAATTGTAATTTTGTGGGTGGGGCCTAGCAGAATCTCACTTGGTGCACATGCTACTTATCTGTACATTAGCTCCTGGGTATTGATGGGTCAATGATATTAACCACTTGCCTACTGGGTACTCCTACCCCCTTCCTGTCCTGGCCAATTTTCATCTTTCTGCACTGTTACTCTTTGAATGACAATTGTGCGGTCATGCCACATTGTACCCATCTTAAATTTATATCAGTTTTTTCAGACAAATAGAGCTTTCTTTGGGTGGTATTGACTTGCTGCTGTGTGTTTTACTTTTTGCTCGATAAACAACAAAATAGCTCATAATGAATAAAAGTCTGTTTATATTATAACATTTGGTAAACTGGTAATTTAGCAACACTGATGTGTGTTGATGAGGCAGCACTGGTGGGTGGCACTGCTGGCCACAGGTGGGCAGAACTGTTGGTGGGCACTGATCATCAGGGCACTGATCATCGGTGCTGACCCCTGGTCTGATAACTGCTGGTTCTCGGCAGTACTTTCCACACATTCTGACAGCGTGATGAAAGTGCAGCCAAGACCCGGCAAATGCATTTCCCGGTGATCAGCGTGTCATTGGACGTGGCTGATCACATGGTAAAAAGCCGCTGTGATTGGCCTTTTACCACATCACGTGATCAGCTGTGTGCAATGCATTGCTCCATCCTGCATGACAGTGTACAGTGCATTACAGTCTACAATGTGTGGGTGTACACGGTATCACAATGTGCAATGCGTAGCTCTATCCTGCATGATAGTGTACAGTGCATTACAGTCTACAATGTGTGGGTGTACACGGTATCACAGTGTGCAATGCGTAGCTCCAGCCTGCATAATAGTGTACAGTGCATTACAGTCTACAATGTGTGGGTGTACACGGTATCACAGTGTGCAATGCGTAGCTCCAGCCTGCATGATAGTGTACAGTGCATCACAGTCTACAATGTGTGGGTGTACACGGTATCACAGTGTGCAATGCGTAGCTCCAGCCTGCATGACAGTGTACAGTGCATTACAGTCTACAATGTGTGGGTGTACACGGTATCACAGTGTGCAATGCGTAGCTCTATCCTGCATGACAGTGTACAGTGCATTACAGTCTACAATGTGTGGGTGTACACGGTATCACAGTGTGCAATGCGTTGCTCCATCCTGCATGACAGTGTACAGTGCATTACAGTCTACAATGTGTGGGTGTACACGATATTACTTTGTACAGAGTATTACAGTGTGCAATGCGTTGTACACTGCAGTGTGCACTAAAGCATTTTACACTCATGCACTGTACACACTAACGCATTTGACATTTTTAGTGTGCAATGAGTTAGTGTGCAATGCCTTCGACAATACAATGCATTTGCAGTATTGGTGTATGTTTATTAAGCACAGATAATTCATCTGATTTTAGTTAGCAAGGAGAAGTCTTCTCTGTCCCCCTGTTTATGAGGTGGAGAACAATTGTTTTCCGAAGAAGAGAGGAGACATTTTTTCAAGGAGATCTGTATAGATTTCCAGAGATATGTGTAGATGGTTGAGGGGCTGCATGTGATCGCCGGAGATAATTGTGATTAACGATCACCTGAGTTAAACCAGTGAATGAAAAGTGTAAAAAAACATGGATTGAAAATAATCTGCACTGACCACTGTGCTTTGTCAAGCCACATGTTGGCACATTCTGGTTTCACACAGATGCGATGTGAAATTTGCAGTGTTTTCTGTGCAAGCGCTGCACCGCATCACAACCGCAACCCCTTCATGCCACCTGCTGCGGCTTTCTAGGTGAAGTTACCAACACACCAATATTGGTACACAAAGCGTATTGCGATTTGCCAAATTGGATGGCATGCCTATTCACACCCATGTGCATACCCTGAAAAAGGGTCCTGCACATTTTTGGCCCGGATGCGGTGCAATTTGAGGTGTGCAAAATGTTTGTCTCTAATTGCAACGCACACAAATTGCATGTGATTTGCCCAGGAGTGCGGTGTTAGACCACAATGCATGTATGTGAAGCCAGAATAAAAGGATGTGGATTTTGTCTACTTTTACTTGCGCATGTTAACATTATGTAAGTGCATTTTTCTTCTGTTTAATATGCTATAGAAATGGAACATGCATTTGGATGGAGTGTTTTTGTATGTGCATTTTGGAAGTATTCTAAACACACATTGACCCTAGGGCCACACCATATCTTAAGCCGCGTTTGTCAGAAATGCTGTACAGGACATTTAAAGCGGATTTACACTCCACCTATCAAAAAATAACAGTCATCAGCTACAAAAACGGTAGCTGCTGACTTTTAAAAAGCAGCCGCTTACCACAGAGCAGCCAAAATCATTCATTTAGCTGCTCCCATGCCAGCATTCCTTGGCCCCTCTCTCCTGTCCATTGCTCCCCGAACAAGCACCTTGTTTTGGTGTGAGCCCAAGAACACTCCTTCATGAGCCACGTATACCAGAGAGGCAAGCTTTTCAAGCACATCATGAAATCAGGATGGGGCTCCACTTCAAGTAAGCATTAGTGTGCCTGGGGGAGGGGGGGACCTTGGGCCTTTTCAAACACAGTAGATGCTCCAAGAATGTTTCCTTGAACTCTTGAAATGGTTAAAAAGGAAAGACACTCTAGATAGCCTGCACTGAGAATTGACTGTCATGATGACGTGTCAATGATTATTTGCTCTCATTTTTCAGGAGTGGTACTGCTTGCGGTTGAAGCTGGTAGAAATCCACCTTCACGTCCTCCACTCACCTTCACTTGTGGCCAGTGGATATTTTGTGGCCCCAGGCAAGAACTGGCATCGAGGACCTTCATAAAGACCCTGGCATGCCAGAGGTGGTTTGGAAGCAGCACAGCAATTTGACCATCCCTTTCCTCTATGTTGGTTTTAGGGGTGCAGAATTGCTTCTCGTTCGTGAACGGACTGTCGCCGGATATCAGAGTCCCCATATTTTCAAGATATGTTTTAGCCATGTTGGCTTATTTTTATCTTGAGTCAATTAAAAACTATTTTTTGTTACCTTAAAAAAGTGTCAGATCCTCTTGATTGTATTCCCGAGACTTAAGATGGCCAGATAATATGCAATCTGAGGAAAAGTCAGTGCAATGTCCTCCACAAGTAGCTAAAGTCTGTCATAGGCGGACCTACCAGAACAATGCATTCATTTGGAGTGGGCCAGGCCCATACAGTACATCATGGAGGTTTGCTATGAAGGAACATTAATGTTTGGATACTTGAGCTCATGTGGTTTGTTTCCAAATATTTCTGCCCATTGCAGCGTATTGACTATTGCAGCTCAATAAAGATCAGGCATACAGAAAAGTGTACCTTGTCCATAGAATAGCCACTAGGAGGTCCTATCTGGGCACACAGATCTGGCCTATGCATAATTGTGGAAAATGCCAATTCGGTCTTCTTTATAATATGAAGGGGTCATTTCACGCTTGCTTCAGGGGAAACATTGCAAAGAATTTTGTTATTTTTCATAGGAAAACGTGGCCAATCCCTAGATGCATTGAGGTACATAGCAGAGGTTCAAGATACTCCATAGAAGAACTTATTGTTCTTCCTAACTATACAGGTGGCACAGACACAAGCATACACCCAGGGCCACTGTTAGATATCACGGGGCCCCATACAGCATACCTGACAGGCCCCCACCACCAGAGAAAATATCCAAATGATATATATGGTAAAAATACACAACATTTTCTTCATGGACACAATCACAAACAAATTCCTGTTCAATCCAAATGATAAACCTGTACTGAGTTAATAAATCAAACGTTGTGTAATTGAGGGCTCATTCACATGGGTGCTGTGGCCTGTAGAATGTGAATCAGTGTTTGGTTTTTGTGGCTGTCGCCATTAGCATGCAACCTATGTTACACTATGTGAATACTGCAGATCCTAATTTGACAAGCATATGGTTGCAGGTGTACAGCCCTGAACACACAGTGAGCATTCAGGGCCACTTCCCCACGCCTTCACACTTGTCAGATTAAAACCTGTGTTCATACAGCTGCTGTGTCCCCATAGTGTAACAGGTGGCTCTAGCCACATAAACAACCCACTCATTCATGCTGTACAGGCCAGAGGACCTGTGTGAATGTGGCATTTTGTGTTTGTTATATTTATTTTTTCCCAAAGCCCATTGAATTCAATGGGCTGCTTAACATATGGAAAGATGCCAAAATACTGCAGGCATGTTATTTTCCAAGTGTGTCGCACCTAACCGCACAGTAGTGTGGTGCCATGCGTTTTTGTGGCTGTGAATGGGGCTGTTTTTAATAGACGTGTGTAGGTGCAATAACGTTTTCATCATGGTGCCTGCGCACATCTACAGAGGGCATTGCATTTCTTTGCTGTGCTGGAAAATGTGTGTTCTTGCATGCGTTTCTGCACCACTAATGGTGTGAACAAGTCCTAAGGGCCGGTTCACACTATAGAAACAGTCTAGATGTGTTCCTGATGGTTTTTTTTCATGCCCTTTTGGCATGCATGTTTAGTGTGTTCCAGTACATTTTGGATGCGTTTTGGACATGTTTACATTGCATTTTTGTATCCCTTCCACTTATTTTTTTCTATTTTCTTTGTATTCAATGTAGTTAGGGACATGTGCGTTTTAGTACATTCAAGGACGTTTCAATGTGTTCCAGTACAGTTCTGTGCAGAAACAATGCAGCGTGGTCAACTTTGTTTACAGCACCTGCAATGCACTGAAAATGCAAGCGCTGATGTGAACTATGACATTGACAACCACATAACCTTCTTTCTGTGCGTTTGTGATGCCGAAAAAGCAACTGAAACACATGTAGTGTGAACTGTCCCTAAAGGTTATTACAGGTCAAGGAATGGGACTGACCAGGAATTGTGAATTCAATCAGACTAGTGGTGAAATACAATCAGCAATTGTATAATAATGTGAGATCTGAGCTGTAGCTGATAGAAAATGAGACACATTCACTTGATCAGTAAATAGATAGTTAAAGAGTGGGGCGGTGATCCATAGATTTGCATATGGGACAGGTGATGATGGGGTGGGGGAGGGGGTCAAGTTGTATAAGGAGACAGATTTAAAAGAGAAAAATGTTACAATGAAATATACACGGCATGAAACTTGCACATTTCCTAATTGGCAGAAGAACAGTACATAGGTAACATTCATCCACTTTCTAGTCATTAGGCAAAATCATAATTGATTGATCAATATTCCTGGCACTGACACAACCCAGAAAATTGATCTCCATTTTTTGGGATGTAGCCATGACTGGGATTAGAACCCATGACCCAAGTGCTGTAAGTTCTGAGCTCTAACCACTAAACCACTGTGGGAGACACAGTTTGAGCTATAATGTAGAATAGTTACATTGTTTAAAAATGATAGAGCGAGCACTGGTCAAATGATATAGACTAGTAAAATGGTATTACACAAGATAAATATAACCACGAACAGTAGTGCATGAACTCGTGAAAGGTCATCCACCCTTGTGACAGTGTACTACACTATTGAGCACCTTTCTGGCTCCTGTGGCTGAGCTAATTCCTCCCCAGGACCATTTGGGCACCCACCCTGATGGATGGATTGAGCTGGATGACTAACCCATAGCTGCCAGCATACCGCTGCACCCCCAGATGTGTGATGTGTATAACCCATGCACATTAATACTTTTGTTCTGGTGAGTGTAGACCAGTCCCAAGGGTGGTTTACCTTTCACGAGTTCATTCACTACTGTCCGTCACGGAGAGACCACACGTGCCATTCATAGGCACTCTCTGAGTTGGTACTCTCACACGAAGGACATTCCATTATTCAGGAATGATTCTATGAACTTATTTTAGCACCATTTACAATTTTACATCATTGTTGCAATTCTTTGCACTTTTTGGTTTTTACATGCGTTCATTATTGATCACATGCATTTATAGCGCTGCACTTGTCTTTAACATAGAATAGTTACGTGATTAAAGAGAATGAAGATATATAATTATATTGGGAAATTAGAAGTATATAAATTATTTGAGATATAAGTGTGAAAATGTTTAACATTTGAATACAGAATGTATGACATTCATTAGTAAATGCATTAGTTTCCTGATCATTTTGGAGAAACAGCAAAAAAAAAAAATTAAAAAAAATAGGAAATTCTAATACAGGTGTACTATTTATTTCATTCTAAGGATTCTCTTTTGCTATCAGACAAACACCAATATTAATAAAGCCCACGCTTTATTAACATATCCGGTATTGCACCTAAAAATGTGCCAGACGGGATACCACATTTACTAATAGCAAAGTAGTCAGTAGACGCTCGTTAATGAGCTTGCTAGACGCTGGTCAGATGACTGATTGATTGACCTGAGTCTGCCTGAATGGTCAGTCTCTGCTAGTAGACTCACATCTTAGTGAATCAAGGCCAATATGTCTCTCAGCAGATAGCTTAGGGTGTCTGCTTTCCAAAAAGGGGTCATTTGGGGGTGTTTGTTCTATCCTGGTATTTTATCACCTCAAGAGATGTGATGGGCGGTCAGAAAGTAAAAGCTGTGTAAATTTCAAATTATCTATACCATAGTTTGTAGACGCTATAACTTTCACACAAAGCAATCAATATACACTTATTGGGATTTTTTTTTACCAAAAACATGTAGCAGAATACATTTTGGCTTAAATTTATGAGTAACTTTGAGTTTACGATATATTTTTTATAGCTGAAAGTAGAAAAAATTGTTTTTTTTTCAAGATTTTCGTGTTTTTTTTGTTTGTAGCGCCAAAAATAAAAAGCGCACAGGTGATCAAATACCACCAAAAGAAAGCTCTATTTGTGTGAAAAAAAGGACGTAAATTTCGATTGGGTACAGCATTGCATGACCGCGCAATTATCATTTGAATTAGTACAGCGCTGTATAGCAAAAAAAGGCATAAATTACAGTATCTATACCATAGTTTGTAGACGCTATAACGTTCACACAAAGCAATCAATATACACTTATTGGGATATTTTTTACCAAAAACATGTAGCAGAATACATTTTGGCTTAAATGTATGACTAACTTTGAGTTTACGATATATTTTTTATAGCTGAAAGTAGAAAATATTGTTTTTTTTCAAAATTTTCGTGTTTTTTTTGTTTATAGCGCAGAAAATAAAAAGCGCACAGGTGATCAAATACCACGAAAAGAAAGCTCTATTTGTGTGAAGAAAAGGACGTAAATTTTGTTTGGGTACAGCATTGCATGACCGCACAATTATCATTTGAATTAGTGCAGCGCCAAACAGCAAAAAAAGGCCTGGTCATTAAGGGGGGTAAATCCTCTGGGGCTCAAGTGGTTAAACTATCGGAAGAAAAGTTCAAAACCAATCTTGAGAGGTATTGTTTTACTGAAAGAGTAGAGGATGCTTGGAACAGACATCTAGCTTTTATTCAGTCAACAGGAATTTAATTTAAACATGCTTGGTATAAACATAAGTCTATAAATATAAAAGGCAAATTCAATAGACCACTTTTCTGCCATTTTCTGCCATAATCTTCTATGTTTTTCTTTTTTTTTGTACTTTGGAATGAAATGCAGGTTTTTGCTAGAATTTTAGGATGTGCTTGGGTACACTGAGGAGTGCAGCGATACAAAGTGCATAGCATGCCATGCCGAATTGTGAATACAGCCACATTGTACAGTTGAAGGGGTCTAAATGGGCATGGTTTAATAGAACCTGATAGGACCTGACGTATGCATGGCACACATGTTCCACAGTTCTTGTACCCAAAACATATGCCTAATTTACATTGCCAAAAGCAAAAGTCTCAAAAACACACATAATCCTCAGCAAAGTCATTTTTAACACATTAAACCCTTCCAACAGATGTTCTTTTAATAGCAGACCATCCTAGTAATGCAAAATGAGAATTCATATCAGAAACATGCCAACCAGCTGCTCATGGCTTAAAAAATTGCTTTGAAAAGTTCTTGAAAACACAAAAAGTTTGGATTTGTGTTAAACCAACCCAAAATAAAATCTTGCTTTTGCTGTAACCTTTGTGTTGTCTGCAAGAAATATAACATTTTGCTTTAAGACCATGAGAATCCTTTTACAATAACCATTGCACAGTCATTGCATCAACACGTACACCCAACTTGTTTGTTTGGTTTAATGCTTGTGGGTCTCACCTTTGGTCACTGGCTGAATTTCAATATAGAACTGTTGAGAAAGGATGTGTTATACGGTATGGCAGGAAAAACAAAATACTCTGCAGAGTTGGAAATGACTTTTCAACTCCATTTGTTTTCTCTTACACTCTCTGTCAAAGTCACATTCTGTCTGTGTGACAGGTTTTGTATGCGGAATGAAAATGAAAGACAAACAATGCAGGGCCATACAATCTTATGCCTCCAATTCTTTTATTTTGTCTGCAGTTCAAACAATGGAAATTAAAACTCATTTTGTCTTTGTTTCAAAAGCCAGAGTATCTTGAACCAGTTCCTATTCATAGTAATGCCATTTAAAGGAAAAAAAATGGAAACTCCTACAATGGCCCAATATGCATCAAAAATGGTCCAAAATGAAGCTCAAGACTAACAATGGAACTTCATTGCATAGAATGTTCATTCTGCAGGAGATGATTGAAATGCCATACAAAAATGCCTGAATTGTTCATTTAGACGCCTTTCTTCTTCAGTCATAAATTAAATATATTCCACACCATTTACAAGTTAATGTTTGTAGAATACAACATCCCTGCATACAGTTTAACTCCTATGGGGAAATATCTCAGACATAAATAGGCACAATTTACATATTTGACGCTGGGATAAAAGTGCTTTAGAAGCATGAAAAACAGAGTAATTTTTTTGACATTGTATAACGTATACTATATAGGTTTGCGACCTTTGTTTTCTTTCACCTTTAAATTAAACAATGACAAATTACACTTATGCAAATGTTTAAACTCTTTAAAGCTGAACTCCAGGCAGATATGAGCACAATGTAATGCAGTTCTGTATTCAATAATGCATCATTAAATGCATTTTAAACCAAAGTAAGCACCCTAATTTCACTTAGAGTCAATCTTTTGCAATCCTTCTATAACAGAGCTCACAAAGGAGAGATAGGTAGCACAAAGAGTCAATCAGGTGGACTGCAGTGCAATGGCTCATCAGCAGGCTTCGCTGATATGAGGAAAACGCAAGGTGACAAAGAGTTCGTCAGTGTGCTACTTCTTTCACTGTCCAACTACAGGCTGGGTGTGGGAAGGAGACCTGTAATTAAAAGAAAAAATGCAGCATAGAAAAACCATTTGCCCTCCTCTACCAAATAGGGTTGTGCTGTATGTAAATCCCAGGACTGGACCAACAGAATCCAAATCCTTTAGCAGGTAAAACACCTACAGTTGCAAGAAAAAGTATGTGAACCCCTTGAGATTATGTGGAGTTTTGCATGAATTGGGCATAAAATGTGCTCTGAACGTCATCTAAGTCACAACAATAGAAGAACAAAGTCTGCTGAACATAATACTACACAAACATTAGATGTTGCCATGGTTTAATTGCACATAACATGTAAACATTCACAGTGCAGGGAGGAAAAAGTATGCGAGGCCCTAGCTTAATTACTTTTTCCAGAGCTAATTGGAGCCAGGAGTAAGCCAACCTTGACTCCAATCAGTGTGATGATATTGGATGTGTTGCTGACAGCTGTCCTGCCCTTAAAAAACACACACCTGTTTTGGGTTTACTGGTTTCAAGAAGCACTGTCTGATGTGAACCATGCCTCACAGAAAAGAGCTCTCAGAAGACCTACGATCAAGAATTGTTGACTTGCATGAAGCTGGTTACAAAAGTATCTCCAAAAGCCTTGATGTTCATGTGTCCACGGTAAGACAGACTGTCTACAAATGGAGAAAGTTTAGCACTGTTGCTACTCTCCCTAGGCATGGTCGTCCTGTAAAAATGACTGCAAGAGCACAGCGCAGAATGCTTCATGAGGTAAAGAAGAATCCCAGAGTGTCAGCTAAAGACCTACAGAAATCTCTGGCACATGCTAACATTTTTGATGACACATCTACAATAAGGAAAACATTAAACAAGAATGGAGTACATGGGAGGACACCACGGAGGAAGCCATTGCTGTCCAAAAAGAATATTGCAGCACGTTTGAAGTTTGCAAAAGAGCACCTGGATGTTCCACAGCACTACTGGCAAAATATACTGTGGACAGATGAAACCAAGATTGAGTTGTTTGGGAAGAACACACAACACTATGTGTGGAGAAAAAAAGGCACAGCACACCATCAAAACCTCATCCCCACTGTAAAACATGGCGGAGGGAGCATCATGGTTTGGGGCTGCTTTGCTGCCTCAGGGCCTGGACGGATTGTTGTCATTGATGGGAAAATGAATTCCAGAGTTTAGCAGGACATTTTGCAGGAAACGTACGACCATCTGTCCGCCAACTGAAGCTCCGCAGAGGATGGGTAATGCAACAGGACAATGACCCAAAGCATACAAGTAATTCAACAAAACAATGGCTGCAACAGCACAGGATACGCCTTCTGGAGTGGCCCAGTCAGAGTCCTGACCTCAACCCGATTGAAATGCTTTGGCATGACCTTAAGAAAGCGATTCACACCAGACATCCCAAGAATATTGCTATACTGAAACAGTTTTGTGAAGAGGAGTGGTCCAAAATTACTCCAGATCATTGTGCAGGTCTGATCTGCAACTACAGGAAACGTTTGGTTGAGGTTATTGCTGCCAAAGGAGGGTCAACCAGTTATTAAGTCCAAAGGTTCACATACTTTTTCCTCCCTGCACTGTGAATGTTTACATGGTATGTGCAATTAAACCATGGCAACATCTAATGTTTGTGTAGTATTATGTTCAGCAGACTGTGTTCTTCTATTGTTGTGACGTTCAGAGCACATTTTATGCCCAATTCATGCAAAACTCTAATCCCAAGGGGTTCATATACTTTTTCTTGCAACTGTACATCTGTGTATCTAGCGGTTTGCCTGGAGTTCACCTTTAAAGTTACTTATGTTACCTTAGTTGTTACCTGCACCCCAGATCTGTCACTATTTTTGGCTTTTTTCCACTGTAACTATTCTCCACATCATTATTTAGCATAATCTGTAAAGGACTAGTTAACCCTCTTTTGAAATATTTAGATAAGGTTGTAAATGACAATAATAGTGCTCCAAAACTGACATTTACAAGAGCGACTGGGAACAAATGTTTTTTACTTTTTTCATGTTGGGGATGGATACAATATATTTTTTTTACTCTATACCAGTTGATTCATGTTAGCAATAAATCCATGACTTCCCCAATTTCCAAGTATTGGATGTCAATTTGACTTTCTTTGGGACCACCATTATTTATGGCAATCAACAACCCTGGCAGTATTATTGAAGATGAAACACGCATTCTCATAAATAGTGGTCTTTCAATGAAGGGAATATTGCAAATTACAATTTCTGAACAGAGGAAGAAATATGAAACCCTAGGCTTCCTTTTTTTGTTTACTTTTTTTTTTATTATATTTTTTATTGGTTAAAGTTAGAATTGCAACAATTTTACACACACAATAGAACATACAATCTCCATAACAAATTTTTACATATTCCAGTCCAGTCCTGAAGAAGCTACGTTTCTGTGGTGTAAGGCGTAGAGCACAGTGACGTCATTTCCGGGTGGAGCTCGGTGACGCAGTTCCGGTGACGGACTTCCGGTTTTTCGCCATCTTTATTCCTTTAGTACACCCATAACATATGGGAAACCGTGGGTTTTGTACTTGGATCATGTGAGTTGCTTATCTGTTTTTTTATTTGAATAAACTGACATATTACACTATGGAAGTTTTTCTCTGTTTATCCTTCCATGGCCCTGATATATATTGCTGGGCCTGTCCATGCCTAATTAATTTTGAGTGGATATCGGTGTGATAGAGGAGGTTGTGTGTAGCCATTGGGACCAGTATTACCAGATGGTAAAGAATATAATCGGTATGGAACATCATATCAATATATGATTTGTGGCCCTTAGGGGTCAAGTGAATGAGGTGAGGAGGCACTCTAGCCACTGGAGAATACAAGCACTAGAGTGACCACTTTTCTGAGCACATTTTGAAAGTGGAGGAAGATAAAGCACTTTACACTTTAAAGAGTGTGTAAGCACAAATTTTTGCACTTTATCTTGGACTGATAATTTGATTGTTTACCCTAACACTTGTCACTTTGTTCAGTGATTGTTCACTGTGTATGAATCCATGCATATTAATTTATTTATGGTATGTATATGTATTTATATAGTTTATAAAGCACTTGTCACTTTCTATACACATAGTGTGTACACTTGTCACCAGTTTTAGCCACTGGGTGGCAGACTGATAGTTTGCTTGGTTTGAACACGATTTTATTCATTTGAGCACTAGTCACTTTTTATAAAAAGTTATATATTTTTGCAATTATATTTATGCTGAGCGCTTCATCCATTTTTAGATATTATGCTTACCTGCTCTCTGCAATGATCTCAGCCTCCTCCTCTCTCCTACTCCTCCCCTTCCGCCTTCAACTCTTCCTCAATCTTCCCCTACTTCTCCACCCCTTCTTCTTTCATCTCTTCTTCCTCCTCCTCCTCCCTCTACTCCTCCTCATTCTATGCTAATATGGCATGAGGACTGAGAAGTGTTTAAACACAACAATGGCTCATCACTTAGTACTCTTGCTACATTTTCGGTTCATTTTTAGAGGAGACTAAAATGTTGAGCTGCGACGAGGCAGAGTATAGTGATACCATCCCCAGAGCACATGCTGCCTTGTCTAATATATGGGATCACTCACAAAAAAACATTCACTGCACCTGCACCTGCACCTGGCCTGTGTGGTTCCACATACTCATACCTGCCACTTCTTTTATAATTACTTTTATTACCATATTTATAGTTTCTTTCTTTTTTATACTTCATTTTCATTCAAAGTTGTGTTCTGTTTGTGGGAGCTTTCAGAAGAATCTGACCCCTGTAGTCTGTTTAATTACATACAGTAACACACTAGGGTAAAGAATTAGAGAAAAAGTTCTTTACCCTGGCCTGGGCAGCCCCAAAGTAATATATTCGTGGCTACCATAACTTGATTTAATACGCATTTACATATTTATAATTTCTTTTCCTTGTAAGGCCATCCCTACCCAAGTCAAGAATACACAGCTGGGATGGCAATTCAAACTATATAAGATATTACCATCTACGTAGATGCTGCAAGGGAGACTCAAACTGGAATCTTTGGAGTCACCACATTAGGTGGAAGAGTCATTTCAATCTCACTTCAGTCTTCATTTTTCTGGTCAGTCTTTCTCCTGGGACAAGAGGGGAAGGGCAAGCAGCAATAAAATAGGCAAACAATACTTTTTAAAAATGTTTAATTGTCTTTATTTTCTGAATTTCTTTCATTGTAAAGCCATCCATGCCCTGGTGAAGCAAACAGGAACAGGGCCAGCAAGGCTTTAACTAAAACATTTACAAGCAATCATACTAAGGACTACTGGATGTTATGGATGTATCACTGGATGGGGGTCACCTATTATGTGCATAATGTACTAACCTTCCCTGTTACACATGTCATGGTAGAGAGGGCCTTTAGTGTTGTGGGGGAAGCTAACGTTTAACTTTTATAGAGCAATTCTTCAAAACAAACAATATTTTGCTACCTACAAGACATTATTAGGAGCTCTCCTCTAAGTAGAATGGGGACCACGGGGTGTTCTGACCTGCAGTATGGAATATAAATACAGATTTAACTGTGTTCAAATCCAACTTACATATATATATATATATATATATATATATATATATATATATATATATATATATATATAAATGGGCCCCCTGCACATTGCTATACACTCACTCTAGCAAACTTTGCACAAAAGCTGGGATTTTTTGTTCACATACTGTAAATTGAAATACATGTTTACTAAGACAGTTGGTCAGCTTAGACATGTATTGCATTTTGTGTGAACAAAAAAAAAAACAAACACAATTTTTCATGCAAGGTTTGTTAGAAAGGGTGTATAGCCATGTGAAGAGGGTCCATTCAGAATTTTCATTGTTAACATGTAGTCACACCCCAATAAATTTTGATTTGGTTTTTATATGTACACTATATTGCCAGACGTATTGGGACGCCTGCCTTTATAAGCACATGAACTTTAATGGTATCTAAATCAGAGGGGTTCAATATTGAGTTGGCACACCCTTTGCAGGTATGACATCTTCAAATCTTCTGGGAAGGCTGTCCACAAGGTTTAGGAGTGTGTCTATGGGAATGTTTGACCATTCTTCCAGAATGCATTTGTGAGGTCAGGCACCAATGTCGGACGAGAAGGCCTGGCTCACAGTCTCTGCTCTATTTCATCCCAAAGGTGTTCTATCGGGTTGAGGTCAGGATTCTGTGCAGGCCAGTCAAGTTCCTCCACCCCAAACTCACTCATCTATGTCTTTATAGACCTTTCTTTTTGCACTTGTGTGCAGTCATGTTGGAACAGGAAGGGACCATCTCCAAACTGTTCCCACAAAGTTGGGAGCATGAAATTATCCAAACTGTCTTGGTATGCAGATGCCTTAAGAGTTCTCTTCACTGGAACTCAGAGGCCAAGGCTAACCCCTGAAAAACAACCCCACGCCATAATCCCCCCTCCACCAAACTTTACACTTGGCACAATGCAGTCAGGCAAGTACCGTTCTCCTGGCAACCACCAAACCCAGACAGGTCCATTGGATTGCTAGAGGGATTCATCACTCCAGAGAAAACATCTCCACTGCTCTAGAGTCCAGTAGCAGCGTGCTTTACACCACTGCATCCAACGCTTTGCAATGCATGTGGTGATTTAAGGCTTGGATGCAGCTGTTTGGCCATGGAAACCCATTCTATGAAGTTCTCTACACACTGTTGTTGTGCTAATCTGAAGGCCATATGAAGTTTGGCCATTGACTCAGCAGAGTTGGTGACTTTTTGTGCACTGTGCAATTCATCATGTGCTGACCCGCTCTGTAATTTTACGTGGCCTACCACTTCATGGCTGAGTTGCTGTTGTTCCCAATTGCTTCCTATAATACCACTAACAGTTGACCGTGGAATATTTTGTAGCAAAGAAATTTCACCGATGGACTTATTGCACAGGTGGCAACCTATCACAGTACCACGTTTGAATTCACTGGTTCTAGGTATTTCATTTTATACACCTGTGGCATGGAGGTGATTGGAACACCTGAATCCAATGATTTGGAGGGGTGTCCCAATACTTTTGGCAATATAGTATACTGTATATATATATATATATATATATATATATATATATATATATATATATGAATTTAAGCACAGGTTTATATTTTTTCATCAAACAACTGTGCTGCCCTCCTGTGCTAGTTAAATTAATAAACTACAGAATAATGTGTATCCTTAAAATTATATAATATCCAAATAGTGTAAATAACTAAATTTGCTTAAATCATCCCTTTTGAACGTAAAAATATATTAATGGTGTATTAATAACCACAAACAAATACCCTCAACATATAAAATATCCCATCATCTTGTGTCCAAAAACAAATAGTAGAGCAAAGTCCTCCTTTCCTGAGATAATAGTACAAACAGGTGGATTTATTCCAACATATGAATGACTGTGGAATATATAAAGCTCTATTATGCGCTCACCTCCATTTTCAGCCCAATATATAGGCTAAACCAGCTGTTTATCCTAAAAGGATAAATATGTAATGTTGTTCCCAACCTCCTTTGAATGGTTCCACAGCGTGATTTTCTAATTATCCACCTGGTGTCTCTCCACTCAATACTATCCTATTGCAAAGCCATTAATCGCACTCACATATAGATAGTTAAAACCAGCCTTATTTTATAACTCCTTGTGTGCACCGCACACTTGCTGTACTCGCCGTGTAAAAGCCGAGTGCTATTGGTGGATTGCATTCACCAATGGATATATGATTGAGAGATATATCAGTGAGATTGATATTGGTGAGTATATATATAGGTCTCTTCTAGCTATACAACATACAGCTCTATACATACTACGCACTTTATTGTTCACCACGCTCCGTCAGCTATACTATACGAATCCAACTCTATATCCAAACGATACATATAACATCTTATACATATATATAGATCTAATCCATATACCTAAAAACAACATATTGGGGTACACAAAATCAATATATCAGAGCCAAATTTTAAAATGTAATTAAATATAAAAATTTATAATGTACATGTATCAAATATCATATCCATCAATAATCACTTATAAAATTTATAAATCAGATATAATTAACCTTAGTATACATAAATATATATATATATCTCTATAGTGTCCCTATATATACTCACCAATATCAATCTCACTGATATATCTCTCAATCATATATCCATTGGTGAATGCAATCCACCAATAGCACTCGGCTTTTACGCGGCGAGTACAGCAAGTGTGCGGTGCACACAAGGAGTTATATAAAAAGGCTGGTTTTAACTATCTATATGTGAGTGCGATTAATGGCTTTGCAATAAAGTGTCTTTTAAGGGTAAAGCACTATCTCTTGCTCTCTTTTTTTTTGGCATTATATGAGTGGAGACTTTGGAGTGGTTATAAGGAGGATTATACCCCTGGAGGTGAGAAGGAGAAAACATCCATTCATCCTCAGACCGACATAGGATAGTATTGAGTGGAGAGACACCAGGTGAATAATTAGAAAATCACGCTGTGGAACCATTCAAAGGAGGTTGGGAACAATATTACATATTTATCCTTTTAGGATAAACAGCTGGTTTAGCCTATATATTGGGCTGAAAATGGAGGTGAGCGCATAATAGAGCTTTATATATTCCGCAGTCATTCATATGTTGGAATAAATCCACCTGTTTGTACTATTATCTCAGGAAAGGAGGACTTTGCTCTACTATTTGTTTTTGGACACAAGATGATGGGATATTTTATATGTTGAGGGTATTTGTTTGTGGTTATTAATACACCATTAACATATTTTTACGCTCAAAAGGGATGATTTAAGCAAATTTAGTTATTTACACTATTTGGATATTATATAATTTTAAGGATACACACTATTCTGTAGTTTATTAATTTAACTAGCACAGGAGCGCAGCACAGTTGTTTGATTTTGTATAGATATTGACACTATTTATGAGTTGGTGTGGTGTGTTTGCAAACCAATTTGTGCATATCCAAAAGGTTTTTTAATCTTATATATTTTTGGTTCACGATATAATTTTTTATATTTTTTTGAAATTCACCATATTAGCTCACGAGTATTAATTAGCACTTGATTTATATTATTTCAAATGCATAATGTAGGTCAGTGATCGGACCTGAACCTGTAGCTTTCCTACAACTTGTGTCTATTTGCCCCATTCTGGCACTATATCCACTGTAGTATTTGCATTTTGTGGAGAAGAGTACGGAGAGGGATTACTTTGATGCAGATCTCAGTTTTTGTGCAAAGTTTGCTAGAAAGGAAGTATAGCAGTGTACAGAGGGTCCATTCACAGTTCTGGAGCAGCTGTGCAAGATAATAATTCATCTTCTATCTTCAGCTTGTTCAGTTAAGTTTCTTAAATTAAAGCTAGAAACTGATTGGCTACTATGCAAGGCTGCTCCAGATTTTGGAAGCTCTAGTCTTAATAAATGTTAGCATTTAGATTTGCACATGAATAAACGGGCACAGGTACAGAGATAAGCTAACTAGTTACCCAGCATATAATATTATGCAGATTTTATATTTTAGAACAAAGAACCTTTCAGTTCTTACATCTTTTTTGTACTATGCTAAATACTTAGCACTTTTTTTTAAATTTGAAATAATTTGTATACTCCTTGGGTTGATTCATTGTCTTCTTTTGAAATGCCAGTAACTTTCTGCATGGAATGAAGAACGTGTAAGTGGATTGCATGAAGCCATTTGGTGACATATAATTTATTGTCTGTAACATTTCTTTTGTTTTCAACCAATCTGTCCACTAAATTTATGGAATCATATGCAATGAGCATCTGTTTGATTAGCTGGTACAAGAAGACTTAAAGCTCAAGTTATTTAATGGCTTTTGTTTAAAGTAAAACCACAAAAGTAGCAAAAGAGACCAGCTGAAGTTTGAAAAATAATATAGAATTTGAACTTTTTTCATTAAAATACTAGCTTTTGAATGTTTTTATAGGTACCGGACAGCTCCAAATACATAAAAAATTGTAAATGAAATATTTTGGAATATGTTAAATAATTAGTTATTTTTCTTCTACTGCCTATTACATTTTATTCATTTGCCATAATTCAAATTCCTTAGAACAGCCAAAGATGCAGATGTCTCCTTGACAGCAGTGGATACATTTGTCCATCACCTGTAATGCTAAGTCCAAAAGCTATTGTATATCTCCTGCACTGGATAATAAAGCATCCAATCTAATCCAAGTGTGCTACTAATTATTCAATGAATAAATTATTCCATATACTGTACTCTTCAACCAGAAGTTAAAATCTATAAATTCATGTTATTATTATTATTATACAGGATTTATATAGTTTATAGATAGTTTTATAGTATAAAAAATATAGTTTATAGATAGTTTTATAGTTTTAGTATAGTTTTATAGTTTATTTATATAGTATATAGATTTATATTATAACAGTTTATGCAGTGCTTTACAACATAAGGGCAGACAGTACAATTACAATACAAATGAATACAGGAGGATTCAGAGGCCCCGGCTCGTTAGAGCTTACAATCTAAGAGGGAGGGTCGAGACATACAAAAAGATAATAACTGTGAGGGAAGGATTGATGGACAAAATACATGTACAGTTGTTAGGTGGGGTAAGATAGGCCTCTCTGGAGAGATGAGTTTTCAGGGATCGTAAAAATTGAACAGAGATGGAGATAGTCAGACACATTGGGAAAGGGATTTCCAGACGATGGGAGCAGCTCTGGAGAAATCCTGGAGGCAATCAATAGAGGAGGTGACAAGGAAGCTAGAGAGCAGGAGGTCTTGGGAAGAACAAAGAGAACGATTTGGTTGGTATTTTGAGACTAGGTTAGTGATGTAACTAGGGGCTGTGTTGTGGATGGCTTTAATAGTTGTAAGTATCTTGAATTTAATTTGTTAGGTGTGCGGGAGCCAGTGGAGGGACTGGCAAAGAAGGGTGGCAGACATGGAACGGTTGCTAAGGTGGATGAGTCTGGCAGCAGCATTCATGATGGACTGAAAAGGGGATAGCTTATGCAAAGGTAAGCCAGTGAGGAGAGAGTTGCAGTAATCAAGGCGGGAGATGACCAGGGAGTGAGTTAGAAGCTTGATGGTGCCATTGGTTAGGAAGGGGCGTATCTTGGAGCTGTTGCGGAAGTTGAGGAGGCAAGCTTTGGACAGCGATTGAATGTGGGGCCGAAAAGATAGTTTGGAGTCCAAGATTACACCCAACACCCTGGTATGCGGGGACGGGTTGATGGTTGAGCTGTTAATTTTGATAGAGAAGTCAGTGGAAGTGGCACATAAGAGAGAAAATATTATGAGCTCAATTTTGGATAGATTACATTTTCAGGAAGTGGTATGACATCCAGGCTGATATGTCTGTTAGTAGATTAGTGATGCATCAGGAAGACTGATGGAGTGAGCTGAGGGGTAAAAACTGCCAAAAATTATGTAGAATAATGAGGGACACTTGTTGCACCTAATGGCACAAGGCACTTAGGCAGTGTGTTCTGTCATCCTGTAAAGTACTTCTTTTACTAAAAGCTGTGTATTTCACTTTCCATCACTGGTATCTGTAGCTGGTATCTGTGAAGCATACCTTTAAAATATGGAACTCATCTTTGCTTTTAAGCCCAGTAGCGGGCATATGCAAAGGTTTCCCAGCAGTCTGGGAACCTGTTTTTAAATATCAATAAATGAATATGAAAATATTACATGCATTATGCATAGTAGATTTTTGGCTTAATTCGCCCAGTTCCACCTATGTTATTTTCCATAATGATATCATTTCAGCCATGTGATTGTGATTATTTTCAGTTCTTCGGCGCTCTCATTACTGACAATTGTGACAGCTACAGCGAATAAGGATCATTATAGCTTGGTGACTTAAGCCATTTTGCCTGTTATAAGTTGTGGATTGATAAATACTTTAAATGTATTGTTATTTAACAGAAATGTGTAGTTCTTAGCTGAAGCTTAGGAATTTCACACATTTGTAATATTCTGTAAAAGTCTTACAGGTTGTAAGAATTAGTGAAAACATCAATTGCAAGCTGATTTATTCAAAGGAACACATACACAACTTTCACAAATATCAGCAATATTAGCCATCCAGTGAAAAAAATCAGCAAAATGTGGCCACAACCAGGGGTAGCAGTGTCCTAACTGCTTATTGGTGCAAAAGGGTTTACTGTGTGCTGTTATTACATAGTAACTCTTAAATTGGAATTATTGCCCCTATACTCACCTCCTCTCTAATACAATTTTCACAAACTCCTTTGAGATCATCTTTGCACAGTTTGGTATCTTTTGGACATTTTGATTGGCTAGCCCTAGATGATGTAACTCCCATGCTAGGAAATATACTTACTCTCAGATATAGAATCAGTGGGCTGGTATGAGTTCCTGTGGAATGTGTAGCATTTGTGGGGCTTTCTTTAAAAAGTATCTAAACTCAAAAACAAAAATGAAATATATTGCAGCCATGCAGTCTTGAAATGGGTGGCTGTAATAATTGAGCCTTCTGTTCCCTTATTTTCATCTAGTGATACTGTGAATGAAACACTTCCTGAGTGGTTATATTCACTCCTTCACTGTGTGACACTGCCACTCAAGCTAGACTTCAAAAAGAGTTGTCACCATTTGTTCACACCTATTACACTTGGGATGATGAAATTAGTAATTTACACAAATTGGACAACATTGTTTATGCTTCAAGGTCACCTCATAGAAAGTGACAAGGACGCTGCATTTTTGGCGAGATCAACAGACATTTCTGTACTTGCTGAAAATGTACACATCCTGAAAAAAAATCTGAAGTCATAACAGACTTCCTGCTCACGGGTGACAACTCAGCTCCTTCATAAATACAGTACAGTACAGTAAGTGTATTGTCACCCACAACCAGATGTTACCAGCAGGAACGTCAGGTGAAAATAAAAGAAATAAAAGTTTAAAAGCTTGCAAAAAGTGTAGCCCTCTTTTTTTTAGGGGGGGGGGGGTATTTCTGTGTGAGAAATGGCCCTTCCCAAACAGGATACTGCTCTAAACCTGTAAGGGTAAATTAGAGAACCAGATACTATACTGTGGGTATTGAGTGGGTTTGATAATAAAGTTGGCAATGCCTCCCCCCAGGACAGGATGTCTGTGAATGGAGAGGTTCCTGTCCTGGGAAATTATTCAGTAAACTAAACAAAGTAATTAGGAGCAGAAGAACTACTGCAGCCAGCATATAACAATAATCATAAGCCTATAGATGCAAACAAGTATAGAAATAATATAACTATATATAAGAAGAAAGACAGCACATACATCCAATATATAAACAGGTATTATCAGCAAAGGACTTGATAGGAGTCCTGGTGGAATTGTGCACATACTGTACACCTGGGCATATATTGTTTGGTTATTTTTAGAGATGCCTCCAGAAAATGTTGCAGCAAAGTCCAATTGCAGAGGCCCCTGAGGATGATGCGGCATCTGTGACTGTGTCAGAGACATTAAAACAAATTATGGGGTCATGGAGAGATCCTTCAACCGTTGTCCAACATTCCTGGAACAGAGCCTCTTCTCTCACCGGCAGCAACATTGGTGTGGCACGGGAACTGTGACACTGGAATTCATAGCCAGCCTATCTACTCTGTACTTTAATCCCTTCCTAATGTTTCTAATTTGTCATGCAACTGGATCTCTAAGCTAATGGTCCTGAAGTGGGTGCCAGATGCCTTATCTGGCTCTAGCCTATGCTGGTTATCAAGCCTTAAAAAAGAAGTACGACATTTTGGTTTTTTTTTCAGAATAATACTTACCTGGGTGGATGCAGCATTGGTTCAATACTGCATCTGTCCCGCGCTCTAAATGTGAGAACTCAGCGATCACATGACCGCTGATCACTGGGTTTTCACAGCTGCTTTGAGCAGAGAGCAGTGACTGTCAGTCAATGATGTTCGCTCTGTCCCCCCATATTCACTGGAGCGCTGGGCTGTAGAGGGAGAGGAAGCAGCTTGCTCAGGCTCTCAGTGGATCACTGAGAGGCTGAGCCAGCTGCCACTCCAGACTCTGGGGTGGATCCTGAATTTAAAGTCAGATCCTGACTTTCCAGTCTGGTGAGCACTTCAGCCTTGCTTTTAGCTGAAAACAGGTCACAAGAGTGCAGAACAAACTGCACTCCTGTGATCCACAGCAGATGTACAGCCAAAAGAGCTTTGGCTGTACTTCTCCTTTAAGCTAAAACTAACTATAGTATCCCAGACCAGAAGGGAAAAGGTTAACTAGTATAACAGGATCAGCATATAAACTATATTGCAATAAACAGGTTAATCTACCAATATACTGGAAGGTGACCACTAGATATACAGTACCAAAGATCTAGCTACTGTATCTGGCACTATGCATGTGAAATAATAACAAGGACAAAGCATAGATACTCTGCCTGTCAAAAGGATTTGGATACACACTCAGCAGCTGCAGTTAAACTATTAGATCATAGGAATACATGCGTAATAGTCCGTTCTGGCTTGGGATTTGCAGCATGGACACGACATGTGGCTGACATTTTTTCTCTCTCTCTCCACTTCCTCCTTCTGGGGTTTCAAAGCCAACAACCCAGGGACAAGAAGTGCATACATATTATATTCACTGGCATTTACAAATTTAGACAGTAGAGGACATCAGATCC
This sequence comes from Staurois parvus, assembly GCF_062004578.1. Taxonomy (NCBI): domain Eukaryota; kingdom Metazoa; phylum Chordata; class Amphibia; order Anura; family Ranidae; genus Staurois; species Staurois parvus. The sequence goes on along the minus strand of NW_028318564.1, from coordinate 3,859,617 downwards.
ATACAAAAAAAAACTAATGCAGCCACCACCACATCTAAGGACTGCTAAACTGCACAATTTTACATTTGTGTTTAAGGGTTTTCTTATGCTTTACCAAACATCTATTCAATACAATGTTGTATAAATTGGACTTCACCTAACAAGTTATTTGAAAATAAAATTAGATACTTTCAGAAGAATTAATAAAAAAGTGTCTGAGACAGACTTAGATTCAAGTTTGTTTCAACTGGAGCACAGTAAATGAGCTTTTAATAATTATTTAATATTTAATAATTATTTTTTAATTTGTACGGAAAGCAAAAGTATAGAAGCTGATTGGTTGTTATGGGCAAAGGCAACTGTTAGAACTTGTCTACACTTAACACTTTTTGTTATTTCTGCCCATGGCAAACAATCATTTTACAAGCTGCACTAGAATAGAGACAGTTGGAGTGATTGGTTGCAATGGTCAATATTCACGGGTCTTACTTTAGGGACCTTGATAAATAAAGCCTTTTGTACACTAGGGCTTTAGGACGATACCAGACAAATGTTACTGCTGCACTGGGTTTAGCACAAACATGAACTGTTGTCTTTTGTGTGCTAGTAATGCTTATTCCCAATCCTGCAACATTACGTTTTAACATGGTTTCTACCTGTAAACATGAGAAACAAGGAGAGGTCTTTCTTCAGTTATAATAGGTAATATTTAAAGAATAATAGGAATAAGTGTAGTGCTATTTCAAACAAAATCTGTGCAATTATAAAATAAATTAATATGCAAAATATATATATACTGTCAACTCCTGCATGTGAGTATAAATGAAAAAAAACATATAATGTGCACTAGTGAACACACATGTGAAGTCCTTAGTCCAATCCAATACTTCAGATAGAATCCAGCCAGGGACTATCTTTCAGTAAAAAAATTAACAAAGTATGTGACACACCATGCTCTTCCACCATGTGCCAGCCCAAACACTCTCACCTTAAGGGTAGACCTCTTAGATCAGGGGTGTCAAACTGGCGGCCCTCCAGCTGTTGCCAAACTACAAGTCCCACGAGGCATTGCAAGGCTGGCAATTACAAGGATGACTCCCAAAGGCAGAGGCAGGATGGAATTTGTAGTTTTGCAACAGCTGGAGGGCCGCCAGTTTGACACCCCTGTCCTAGATTATAGAAGGTCTGTTAGTGACTTGGGGAAGAAAGGGGTCAAATTCTTCTGCATCTCTGTCTAGTGGCAAGAGGTCTGCTGGTATCACAAAGGGTTACACACATATCTCTCCTCGAAATGTATTGTGTATGTAACAAAACAAACACCACAAATAGTGTTCCTTGGTTTCAGTTTTAATAAGGAACCACAGCGCTATAAGGCAGACTTACAAGAAGGAACATGAATATAAAGCATAAGGGCTCACACTAAATCCATCCATCCCACACGATATGTGCTAGTCCACCCAGTAATGGAGAAAAAAATCGGTTATACCGTGGAAGCATCAGTCAAAACTCCGCCCCTTTACACGTTACGTCTCCTACAACTTCTTCAGAAGCACTTCACAAGTGCTGGCGGGCTATTTATATTATTATTTCTGAAGGTGGTTGTGCAGACAGGTATTTTGTTATTATAACAAGTAAGATCCAGTGTACACTCCAATGTTCTACTGCACAATCCTCACCAATTTGTAGGCATTTAAAAACAAATGTGTTGTATTATTGTTTGCAGTATTCCATGCTCGTTTATTTGGATCCATTATAATTTACATTATGTCTGTAAGCATGAAACCATCTGAGAAATGTTATACAAATGTAACATGGCTGCTTTTTCAAAGCTAATATTAGTTTACCAGATGCTACCTTGCAATTTTCTATCATGTAAACTTAATAAAGCTTGTACATTTATTTTGATACAGATGTCATAAATAATCACCACATGAGAAAATGGTATGATTTTGGAACATCTAAAATTTAGATTTTTTTACTAAGCTACATTTCTCTTTTTAATATGTATGGCAGTGAATGCATGTGATCCAATTTAGATGCTATTGTACAAGAGAGCAATAAAAAGGAAAAGCAAACATTTCAATAAAGAATGTTTATCGGAGAGCATCCATTATTGCTAAATGTACTATGATATTTTATATGCACATTAGACACAAAGTAGAGAGATTTGATTAAAAAGAGGGGAAATGCAAACATTTGGCTTTAAAAAATGTTATGCAGCACAAGTAAACAGAACTTGGATATAAAGTATTATGAAAAGTAGGCTATTATTTCAGATGACTTAAAAATTGGAAGGATGTTCACAGCAGTCAAGCATTCACACTGTGACTTTGGAATTTTAGTTCTACATTTGCTTCAGAGTAAGTTCTATCAGAGGTTTTAAAGTATGGAGTTTGCAGAGATTGCATATTTCATTTATGAACAGTATATATATATCTGAATATATTGTTAAGCCTAGTAACCTCACTCTACCACTACTTATTCTGGACGTATGCAGAAAGGCAATGAGGTTTGGTGGCTTAAATTCATGTGTACACCAGTGCTCCAGTTCTCAACCTTTTTGGCCCATTAAGATAGCAAAGAATACCACTAGGAGCTCAGTGTATTGGGTTCTCCTGAGCAGAGGCCAACTACTGAAATGACTTTCAGATGATGGAGATGAGTACAAGGACCAGCCATGTAGCAGACATGGATCCATTGGCAGACATAAGAGCTGTGCAGCCTGTTTAGGTGTATAGGGGCTTCTGAAGGTCTGGGGCACACTACAGGTAAGGGGTTACCTTTACCTGTACTGGGCCACAAAATCATAGCAGTGAGATGATGGCCAAGGTACTTTTGCTAAATGAAAGTACCCTGGCTAGGTTCAAGACCTGTCTGTGGTACCTGATCATACCTCATAGTCTCAGTGCAGAGTGTGCAGGAGTTAGCATGTCCAGAGAGGCTCCTGTTTTCAGAAAATTAATCACTTGAATTGGGGCACTTTCCTACCGACAGCAATAATATAGGCCCGTCACCCAATTACACCAATTTAATAAGGCTTTCCCCTGCTGAAATCCAATTATTGGTGGAACTTCAGTAAACACTAATGTAACAAAGGCATTTACATCAAGCACCAATGTTAAGGAGGAATTTACACTGATCACCAATGTAACAGGAATTTATACTGCCCAGCAATGGAAAATGCAGGAAGCGGAGTGGTATATTACTAGAGTGTCCATCAGATAGTGGAATCTGCTTTTTGTTTTAAATAGTACATAGTAAGTGTAATGTGCAGTTTGCTAAACGGGTTTAGTTATAGACAACAAGACAAACATTTTATTTATTTATATGACAGGTACTTATATAGCACCATCAATTTACGCAGCTCTTTACATATATTGTACATTCACATCAGTCCCTAACCCTCAACCAGGGGCGGACTGACAATTCATGGGGCCCCCGGGCAATAGGGGATCATGGGGCCCCTGTGTCCTTGCCCAAACTCAAAACAGCCTATGAAAAAGGTACCAGGGCCCCCTACTGACCCTGGGCCCTCGGCAGTGCCCGAGTTTCCAAATGGTCAGTCCGCCCCTGCCCTCAACCCTAACTCTGTTTTGTATTTGAACCAATAACCCTAGTCCTGCTAAGCAGAAGTGCAAACCATTTAGCCACTGTGCAAACATGTTTTAGATGGCCAAAAATATGCATACACTGTAGATTAATACAAAAAAATTATGAAAGCTGCACAGACATGTACTCTCACAACAAAGTCTTTAAGGGTCAATCAAGGTAATGTAGCTTCATAGAACTCTATAACAGCAGAGACTGTATCTGAGAATCACTACTAGTTCAATAAAACAGTACAAAACACAGCTACTTGTGAATATGTTCCTAAACAGCATCCCTAACAGTGAAATCCAGGGTAGCCCACGTAACAAAAATTAAAAGCTGGAGGAATCCAACCCAAGGCCACCCTACTGGAACTGGAGTATTCTAGTAGCAATTGGGGAGAGGTGCACCCACAGGAGCTGGGTCGCATAGTTACATAATTAGTATGGTTGAAAAAAAACCACAAGTCCATCCAGTTCAAGCAATAGAAAAAAATGCACACATACAAATAGAAAACCTCCTTGTGTGCAATCACAGTTGATTAAGAGAAAAGCAAAACAAACCAATAAAGAATGATCCAATGTGCTCCTTCCTAATTCCCCAGGAGGCAATCTGATATTCCCTGGATCAACTACCCCTGGTGGTAATGCCTATAAATTTAAGTATCAAATTATATTTTGTGCACTGAGGAAAGAATTCAGGCCTTTTTTAAAACCATCTACTGAGCTGGCCAGAAGCGGTTCTTGAGTAAGTACATTCCACATTTTAACAGCTTTTACTGTAAAGAAGCCTATCCATATTTGGAGGTCCATACGTAAATAGTCCCGCCTCACCCTTTGTGTTGACATTAAGTTCACTTATATATTTATACATGGTAATCATATCCCCCCTTAGTTGCATATTCTCAAGAGAGAATAGCTTCAGTTCAGCTAAGCTTTCCTCATAACTGAGCTCCTCCATGCCTCCTATAAGTTTGGTTGCTCTTCTTTGCAGTTTCTCTAGTTTCCCAGTATCCTGTTTGTGAACCAATGCCAAAAACTGAACTGCATATTCTAGATGAGGTGTTACTAATGTACCCCCTTAGGAGTTTCTGAATTGTTTTGGGGTTCCCAGTAGATTTGGACCCCACTCTGAAAGCCCAACCCCTGCTGACACCACAGTACACTCTTAAGTACAATAAATTGCCACCAGAAAGTTAATTTACACATGGATTGAAGTATACTTAGTAAGAGGTTTTTAGCAATCTTCAATATGGCTTAGTTACATCTAAATTAGTATTAGCAGGCCTGATTTTCAGGAACTAAACCAATAATTTTAACCTGAAGTGGTCTTACAGTCCCCAGTGAGCAGCTAGAACTATCAACAGGTATAATAGCTCACTTTTGGCTCTCGGGACCTGATGGCATGGAGATAGCCTTAAATAAGGAAAACCCCAAAAATAATCAATATTCTTTAAAGGCAATGAAGAGTTTTCTGCACATGAGAAGAGAAGGGTGGACTGTAACTCTTTGAGGAATTGTGTAATACAGTAAAGGGATGGAAGAATAACACTCCCCCTGCAAGCAGCAATTTTACAGATGTAATGTTCCTTTAATGCACGGGTGTCAAACTGGCGGCCCTCCAGTTGTTGCCAAAGTTCCATGAGGCATTGCAAGATTGACAGTTACAAGCATGACTCCCAAAGGCAGAGGCATAATGGGACTTGTAGTTTCGCAACAGCTGGAAGGCCACCAGTTTAACACCGCTGCTTTAAGGCATTAGTCACTAATTAATCTAAAGCAACAAATTGCCAATCTGGTAAAAGTGATTGTTGGCACAGGGCAACTCTTCTTTGGGCTACAAGACTTTTGGCACAATAGGGAAAAGTCCTCTTTTGCAGAGTAAATTGATGATGATGGTGACACAGCAGTGGTTCGACCTGTGGACTGACAGTCCTGCTATCAGTTCTGATGATAAGGCTGTGCTTAATGTAGTCAGACAAAAGCCGCTAAAGGAACTGGGCTGCAACTTCTAATACCTATGTGCAATGTCCACAACTGTGTGCAGGAAAATAGCAAAGGTAGAGCAGCTGTCAGTGTTCCCTCTCCTTGATAATTCTTGGGACTCTCTCACCTGAGGGATGGTGTCTGGTGAATTCTGGCGGTCTTTCTCTCTCCTTCGATAAGGCCTCCACACACTCTCCGGCCCTGCCTGAAGTGTTCTGTCTGGTCACTTGCTAGCAGATTTACTTTATCCATGATGCAGCAAGGTCAATGATCAGCAGACTTTCTTTGCCTCCTCTCTTCCTGTTATTCCACGGCCTGGTCTGGTCCTCCTATAGTGTAGTCCTCTCTCCAGATATCTCCCCTCTCACTTCCTGTTTCATCTCTCAGGCTTATATATATATATATATATATATGCCTCTGCCCACACACCAACTCCTCTGGTAAATGTAGTTCTTTACTACACTGTTCCTTAGCAAAGTCTGGCGATTCAGCATACAAGTTCCATTGGGCTGCTCTACAGAGTGTGAATGCCACTGTCCTGCAGGACACTGGCACCTTGTGTTCACGTTAACATCCTGCATCCTATTAGCAGGGTGTTATACTAATAACTTGTACAGGGGCACAATTATGTCTCTCTCTCTCTCTCTCTCGTCTATAGCAAGCATTTTACTTGCTTTAGAAACTGCAGCTTGGCACGGCACACTATTATTAAGTCCATGATCTACCTAAACACCCAGTCTTCGGGATAAGCTTTAGCCTCTGAATTGGCTGTCTAAACACCAGTTCTGACAGCGGAGGGCCACTCACCTGGCTGCAGATCACATACCCAGCTTCCTCTGCTTCATCAGGTATGGCCACTCTGAGATCCTGAGAGGAACTTATCTTTCCCTGGGTCTGTTCAGAAACCCAGTGAGTTGAGGAAGGAGGAGTTAAAAGAGCCTGTGCCTGCAAATGGGCACTCCGCTACACCCCTACCTAATAAACACACAGACATGAACACAATACAGATTATTTTCTAGACCCTGGGATTTCTAGTTTCACAAAATCTTTACATTACATAATACACTGCTTTGTAGTGGTTTGCAATTTATTATGGAGCCAAGCTGTTGAATGAGCTGTATGATTATTCATGAATTGTGAATAAAATATTAATTTGTATCCAACTATGATTGCTTACTATGTAGTTTTTTTTATATTAAATGATGTACAATAACGGCTGGAGTGGGGACAGGAGGGGGCAGCTGCTTTGGGCACAGGATTCCAGGCTAGCATAAAGAGATCAGATAACTGGAGGAGACCTTTATTTGCTCCACTTTCCGAGTCCCGGGTACTGTGGGGAAAATAAGTAGTTGATCCCCTGCAGATTTTGTATGTTTGCCCACTTACAAGGAAATGAAGGGTCTATAATTTTTTTATCAAAGATGTATTTTAAATGATAGCGACAGAATATCAACCAAAAATCCAGAAAAAAACCACATGATACAAATGTTATAAATTGAGTTGCAGTTCAGTGAGTAAAATAAATGAGTAAAATAAATATTTGATCTCATATCAACCAACAATAATTCTGACTCCCACAGACTGGCTATGTGCTCGTGAGGTACACAGATTAGTCCTGTCAATTAATGAAGGTGTTTCTCACGACAACTCATTATGTGTATAAAAGACACCTGTCCACAGAATCTCTTTCTTGTGCACCACCATAGGCAAGACCAAAGACCTGTTAAAGGACATCAGGAACAAGATTGTAGACATGCACAAGGCTGGAATGGGCTACAAGACCATGAGCAAGAAGCTTGGTGAGAAAGGGACAACTGCTGGAGCTATTATTCTCAAATGGAAGAAATACAAAATAACCGTCAATCGCCATTGGTCTGGAGCTCCATGCAAGATTTCACCTCATGGGGTAAGGTTGATCATGAGAAAATTGAGGGATCAGCTCAGAACTACACAGGAAGAGCTTGTGAATAATCTCAAGGCAGTTGGGACCACAGTCACCAAACAAACCATTGGTAACACGATACGCCACCATGGATTGAAATCCTGAAGCTCCCAAAAGGTTCCCCTCCTTAAGAAGGCACATGTACAGGCCAATCTGAAGTTTGCCAATGAACATCTAAATGATTCAGAGAAGGATTTGGAGAAAGTGCTGTGGTCAGATGAGACCAAAATTGAGCTCTTTGGCATTAACTTGATTCGCCGTGTTTGGATGAAAAAAATGCTGATTATGACCCTAAGAACACCATCTCTACAGTCAAGCACGGAGGTGAAAACATTATGCTTTGGGGCTGTTTCTCTGCTAAAGGTACAGGCCAACTTTGCCACATTGATTGGGGATCAAATACTTATTTTAGTCACTGAACTACAACTCAATTTATAACATTTGTATCATGTGTTTTTTCTGAATTGCTGGTTGATATGTACAGGCCAATGTACAGGCCAATCTAAAGTTTGCCAATGAACATCTAAATGATTCACAGAAGGATTGGGAGAAAGTGCTGTGGTCAGATGAGACCAAAATTGAGCTCTTTGGCATTAACTCGATTCGCCGTGTTTGGATGAAGAAAAATGCTGATTATGACCCTAAGAACACCATCTCTACAGTCAAGCACAGAGGTGGAAACATTATGCTTTGCGGTTGTTTCTCTGCTAAAGGTACAGGCCAACTTTGCCACATTGATTGGGGTTCAAATACTTATTTTAGTCACTGAACTGCAACTCAATTTATAACATTTCTATCATGTGTTTTCCCCACTTTGTAGGTATGTATGATAGTGTGTGTGTATATGTTAGTGTGTGTTTATAGATATCCATGTGTAGGTATGTGTTTGTGTATGTAGGTATGTGTGTATTGTTGAAATGGCTTATATGGGGTACTGCTGTGCTGTGAATAAACAGGGTGTAATGAATACATGAGGTTATATTCAACAGGGTATATATGCTCCAGACCCCTAGATCCATTTATGTTACATACTCCTGACCCCTGCACACTTTACATTACATACTCCTGCACATTTTACATTACAGTACTTCTGACCTATACTGTATTGTGCACCCCTTGGTCTCTGTATGTTAAGATTCATGACAAAGGGATTTTCAGTGTTTGTTTACTTTTAAGAAGTGCATACAAAGGAATAATTTACCAGTTCTAACGTAGAAGAAATAAAATGTGGCTATGCAAAATAGACCACAATACCTTTTTTGTATTTTTCTTATTCTGCTGTTTGTCTGCTTCTTTACATATTATGTAGAGAAACAGCCAGTCAGCCTCATACTCAGAATACCACAATGATGTAGCACAAACAAAATAAATAAAAAATATTTAAAAAGTACAAAAATAAATAAAAGTCCAAACTTCTAATGATCAATAGTCCATCACCATTGTATTCCATAGGCGAAGATTTCAATAAACTTCCCAAAATGTCATGCTTTGTCTCCAGCCACCTAGTGCAATATATCTGTTCACCTCCAAATGTGGACCCCAATATAATATTAAGGTCATAAAAGGATTATCAAAAGGTGCTGGGGCATTTTGCTTACGGCTAAGATTTTGGGTCCCATCCTTCCTGCATGTCCTGTATTCACATATAGGGAGGTGCCTACATTTAGGAACATCTCGGCCCTTGGGGGTCTTGGACCCCCCATGTAAGAGGAATGATACTCTTACACCTTTTCTCACAGGTTTGTATACATGTGGGAGGTGTAGGGTGTGTGACACATCTCATGCTAATAATAATAGGTATGATTTTGGAGTCCACATCACTAGAAAGATGTAAAAGCTGTGGTAACTTACGACATGCAACACATGGCGTTGTATATATGATGCAATATTCCTGTGATAAACAATATATGGATTGAACATTCAGACAGTTACAAGTCCATATCAGGGAACATATTAATAATATAAAAAAAGGGTTTAAAATACATTTTGTTTCCAAGCACTTTAGAGAATGCCACAATAGAGACCCCAAGGAGCTCCAGTTCTGGGTATTAGTGAAGGGTGAGACACATTGGAGGGGAGGGTCATTGTATTAGGCAGTTGAGCCAGAGGGAGTCGTATTGGATATACAAATTAAAGATGTTGGTCCCAGGGGGGCTTAACATTGATTTTGATTTAAATTGTTTCATCAGTAACTCCTAACCACCCTCCATGTTTCTCTGCCTTCTTTTTCAGTTCATGGTTTATGCATCTTAATTTTGTGTTATTGGTATTCAGTAATTCATTTAGAGTTCTGATTATGTTCATTTTTATCTTGTACAATATGAACTTTTAGTTATGGATCTTTTGTAATTATCATTTATAATTTTAAGTGGAATTTTATTTATGTATGTGTTTTACGCATTACCATCGGCCAGAAGGAGGTACCATTTATATATTTATTTGATTGTTAGTAATCATTATTGCCATTATTGTGTTGCTCAGAGCTGCAGGGACTTCTCTGGTTTGTTCCTGACATCACTTCCTGTTTTGAGAGTTAACCACGCCCATCATTACATCCCTTTCTGGCTTTATGCCCGGGTTGCATGGAAATTGATATCCATTAGCAGCGGGGCTGATTGACTGGGCACCTGCGGCACCTTCTGCCTGCCATCTCCAAGCTGTCACCAGGGGCGAACTGACAACTCATGGGGCCCCCAGGCAATAGGGGATCATGGGGCCTCTGTGTCCTTGCCCAAACTCAAAAAAGTCTATGAAAAAGGTACCAGGGGCATCTCATGGGGCCCCCTACTGACCCCGGGCCCTCTGGCAGTGCCCGAGTTTCCAAATGGTCAGTCCACCTCTGGCTGTCACCTCTGGTCATTACCGACTAACAGTCTTAATGGCTCTGCCTCCAAACACCGCCCATCTGTGGCTGGGAGTGGGTGCGCAGTGCACTGTGTTGTCTGTGGTTGTGCCAATTCTGTTACTCAGTATTTCACTCACACAAATCCTGTGAGTGAGATATTGAGAGACAGGATTCAGAGAGAACAGTGCAAGGTGCTGAAGAGGCTCTTGATTTTTACTTCGCTTCCTTGTGATCTAGCCAATCCCTGCTGTGCCTATGCTGGCAGCCTGACCCATACTCCACCCCCTGATGTGGACACACAGTGCTGTGCTAGAAGTATGGAAGGTGTGCAGTAGGTGAAAATTTGAGAACACACATTAGAGACTGCAAAATTGGTGAGTGAGTCCACAGTCCAAATACCTCCCACCCCACTGCACCTTGACAATTGCATAGGTCCCTCCCTCTGCTGCTTTGAGTCTCTAATTGAAAAAGACTGCCACTCCTTTGAAAAGCAATCCACACATGGATTGTTTTTCAGAGACATTAGACAGGCATCTAGAAGGTGATATGACACCTCCTCACCACTTGCTTTAAACCCCTAAATGCTGCATCACCCCTACCACAACTGTGTGGAATGTGATATGGTGTGGGGGAAGTTACAGTGCAGACGCTATTGATTGAATGGGTTGCTTTTGGTGAGCAGTAGTGCAGGCTTGTGGGGGCCCCAGTGCATTACTTTGCCCAGTGGCCTATGATGCTATTAACATGCCCCTGCTTACCATAGCACTGGGGATACTCTAGTGAGTACAAGTAAAATAAAATAAGTGAGCGCTTTTCAAATAAAGCAGCTAGGCACACAGGATAACCAATAACAATCCTCACAAAAACATATGTAAAAAAGTGCAGCGCTAAAATAAAAGCAAAAATGAAAATGATAAATAAAATGCTAAAATAAAATAACTATTGGTTCCTTCTCTGAGGATGTGCTTGGCACGTAACGTGTAAGGAAGAGCCTACGTATGCCGTGACTTCACGCCGTCGGAGCATCGTGGAGCTTCGGCAGCCATTACTCCTTTCAGGACGGTTAGTCCTTCTGTACACTGCAATTTTTTATCGGATGCATCCCTTTGCTACTGTCATTTGCTTTCAATAATTGCTGTTTATTAAACAATACATCACTATGGGCACCTTTTTTTCTTGACCCCTTGCGGGGAGCATCTCTTTTTTAGACACCATAACCCGCTCTACTTAGTGAAGGAGTCTTACCCTTTGATGGAGTTGTGCCTGGTTTTACCCTCAAAGAGAACCTTTTAACTATCTATGTGCCATCCGTGGATCCATTCTGTCCGAGGGAATCTACCTATCTTTACCACCCAGATGACCACTTGCTGAACTGTAGGATATCTACACTGCACATTTAATGTGCACATCTGGTTAGTGTGCATTTCTCACTTTATTTCATCTCCATTGGGACTATTAATATATGTATGTTTTATTTTAGCATTTTATTTATAATTTTCATTTTTGCTTTTATTTTAGCGCTGCACTTTTTTACATATACTCTAGTGAGTGTTTTTATTGGTGGTCATAATATAGTGTGGTTTTAGACAGAGAACAGTATCAGTTCTCAGATTTTTTTGTGTTCACATGTTATCTTGCCTGTGAATGATAAGCAGCTGAAGGAGGGGAGTGTTTAAGTGGAGTGGAGGAAATACTGCCCTGGAGAGAATAGCATATGCCTTGGATGGAATAACATATGCCAGCTTGACCTTGATTATATTGGGGTCCATAGTGGGAGAGAACACTATTATTTTTATTTTGCGTTTGTATGTAATGTGTCCTTACCTGTGAGTATGGACTTGCTGGAGGAGGAGAATACAGAAGCATGCTGGAGGGGACATCCCCTTGGTGTTGATAATTTAAGCTTTTATGACCTTGATGTTATATTGGAGTCCACATTTGAAAGTGAGCAGATATATCGCACTGGGTGGCTAGAGACACAGCATGAAATTTTTGGAAGTTTATAGAAATCATCACATATGTAACACTATGGACTGTTGATCATCGGAAGTTTGGGCTTCTATTTTTTTGTGTACTTTTTAGGCTACATGTACACAGGAATGTTTACTGTTCTGGCAGCAGAAAACAGCTAAACCCAGCAAAAACGTGTGTAAATGTGGAACAGCATTTAGCCAGTTTTAGGGCTTGGACGTTTATTCATTTCATTGTCCAGAGTACTTGCTATTGAAATGAAAAACACCCAAGCACTAAATGGGGCTAGCGCTTAGGAGCGTTTACATGCGTATCTGCTGTGTTTGCCTTTTTTTGGCCTAAATGTGATTCTTCTGTGTTCAGGAGAGGGACGTTTAATAGCCCCTAATCTCTGCTGCTGCTAAACTCTGAGAAAATACTATGGTACTCTGATGTATACTCTGATAAAATACTCATAGGCTTTTATTGAGTTAAGTTCAGGGGCTTTGGCAATAAAATTGCGTTTAGGAGCAGCGGTGTGCACAAAGCCTTAATATTTTTTATTTATTTTGTTTGCACTACATCATTATGGTATTATGAGTATGGTGGAAAGCATTGTTGATGTTTAGTGGTATTCAAAGATTGTATTTTCTATTACATTGATTGCTATATTCATACTAAGATCAGCACTGCGCTGATTGTTCATTTATATATAGCCAGTCTAATACGCATATAGTGTGTATTGAATGTATCATAGATGCAATTGTACAGTCATCCTAGCTGTGCTGTACCTCATTTACCTGTGTGAAATCCTGATTGCATACTTCAGTCTTGAGTTGGTCATATATATATTTGTCCAATGGTTTGGTGGAACTCTTATTTCAGATATTCATTCTAATTTTTTTAATGTCAACAGTTTTTCACCACTATTTTTATCCATTTTACTGATTTTGGTTCACAAAACTGAAGCTAAAATGTTTAAAATATATGGTAGATTACAATTATTTTTTGTTTCCGTCCTGTAAAGGTGACCTATAGAACTAGAATGACAGGCTGGATATGTTACTATATACTGTATGTTATTACTTTTCTGCAGGAATTGTTTGTGTATATACAGTATTTTGTTAACTGTTTGCAATACAAAATATATGTAAGATTTGCTTAAGCCCTGTACAAGGGTTACTGGTTTGAAGGGTATATTCCCTAGATAATCCTTGGTAGCAATAAGTTGCTCCACACCAGATCATCCACACTCTTGTGGTCTGTATGCCTAATGTATCTTAATTGAAAAGGCTCTGATGTAATGGTCAAAGAACACTCATCCCACTATCTAACCACATGTTTATAAGGTGGAACGAATCATACATCTGGGACTCTGTGGGCTTTTCATATTTACATTCAAACACTACTGCATTCAGGCAGCCATTGAAACTCTGAGTCTGGCCAAGATTTTGCTCCTAGGCATCCAGAGGTTGTAGGTCACAGCTGACCTTTTGGAGATCCCCCATTAAAAAGGATACCGGCACCTCCTAGATTGTAAGCTCCAAGGAGCAGGGCCTTCCTAACCTTCTTGTATTGAACTGTATTGTTGCTGTATTGTCTCCCGTCATATTGTAAAGCGCTGAGCAAACTATTGGCATTATATAAATCCTGTATAATATTAATAATATCATCTGTGCACTGATTTTCAGTTTTTTTTCCTCATGTTCAGGGATATCTGAAAGGTATTGAGGTAGGTTTCAACATCATCCTCCAGGGACAAATTTCATAAAGCGCCCAGGAACAACTGTCAAGGTGTGGACAACAGCCCTTGTGCTACCATCTACCTCTCTGACAGCACTTGTTTCTGCTGTTGTAGAGACAGGTTTACTTGCTGTTGTCCCCCTGTTAAAGCCTGGTAGGCTTCAGTTAGCTGATGCATCTGCAGGGTGGTTAAGCAGTTTGCCTCTTGCAGCTGCTGGTTAGTCTGTTGTTGGGCAAGATTGCACTGTTGCTTGTTAGAGTTTGCCAATACAAGTTGCTTTACAAGCTCCTCCATTTTGTTCAGAAATGTGTTCCTCTCTTGCTCTTTAAGGAGCTGCCTACATCTGAACACAAAGTGGTAAGGAGACTGGCATTGGCAGCAATAAACCATGCAAAGCCAGTTATAGACCAGGGGCAGTGACCAGTCTTTTGTATGTAGTTTTTGAGGTCTGTGGGTGCACCGGATACCCTGGCTGCCATTGTGCTATATGCTGGGTGTCCGTTGCACTCCTGTACCTTTAAGGAGGGTTGGGCTCCCTCAAGTCCACCTGCGCTTGGTCTATCCATTACATGCATGTGCCTCTACTATGAGGACTCCCAAAATTTGTAGAGTTAGGACCACAGAATGTCGGGGTGCCGTGAAGTGGCTCTGTGGCTTACGCATGCATTTGCAAATGTGTGCTAACTAAACCCCTGTTTTTAAATGCATACTGTTAGACAGGATAATTTGGTTGTTGCCTAACTGGCTGGCAAATTTAACTGGCTTTCTTATCCCCCTTTTTGATAAGTGATACCTATCCATGTTCCTTGCTGAAGTAAGCCATTTTTACACTGGGGCTTTGGCCAATGTTGTTGGTTAGCTGCCTGGCAAGTTGAGCAGGGTAGCCTTATTTATATTTCTCATGCGATGCCTGTCCATGGTCACTGCTGAAAAAGCCAGTTATAGACCAGGGACGGTGACCAGTCTTTTGTTTGAGACAGGGACACCAAAGTCCAAGCAGGTTTTCAATGTAGAAGGGCAGCAAGTACATGAAGTCTACAGTATTAAACTAACAAAACATCTGCTTGTCAGAGCCACTAACTAAACTTGTGTCATTACCTGATTAATAGGATGCCCTTAATGCGTTTCCCAAAACAAAGGCAGTTCTAGTACCTTTTAATGTTTTGTCAGCAGTCAGCCATTTTATCCAGCAGCAAATTCTAATTGCTAAAAACAGTGTCGCCAACCTCCCTAAGTAAAATTTACTGACCTGACACCAAAAATTTACAGACAGCGCCAATTTTTTTACTGGCAAAACTCATGAAATTTACTGACAGCCAAAATTGTTAGTGACACTTCAAAAAAAAGTTTTCAGTGCAAAACAGTGCAAATATCAACATTTAAGCTACAAAAATGTGATTAGTGCTATTAGAAATGTGTTTAAACTATAACAAAAAGCAAAATACATATTTCTACATTTACATGAAGGTCAGGTTAATATACCCCAGCAAAGAGTTCCCCCTTACATCAGAATCTGCAGAGTTCCCGTTACAGTGCAAGGGAGAACTCTGAGAAACCTGATGTAAAAGGGAACTGTGCAGACCCTGATGTAAAGGAGAACTCTAAGGACTCTGATGTAAGGAGGAATGCTAAAGACTCTGGTGTAAAGGAAAACTGTAATGTAAGGGGGTCTCTGATCACTAGAGTGCCCCCCCTCCCTTACATAAATGTTCACAGAGCTCCTTTTAACAGTAGACTCCACAGAGTTCCTTGTACATCACAGTCCACAAACCCTGCAGACCTTAATGTTAAGGGGAACACTGTGGACCCTAATATAAAGGGGAATTCTAGAGACTGCCTATGATATAAAGGGGAACTCTGGTCACCAGAGCCCCCCTTTTCCTTACACAAGATTCCACAGAATTCCCCCTTACATCAGAATCTACAGGATTCCCCCTTAAAGTACAGAGGGGAACTTCTGTAGACCCTGAAGGAGAGAGGAACTCTGATGTAAAAGGGGAATGCTGTGGATCATGATGTAAGGGAGAATTCTGCAGACTCTGGTGTAAAAGAGAACTCTGATGTAAGGTAGTCTCTGGTCACCAGAGTCCCCACTTACATCAGAGTTCCCCTTTACATCATGGTCTACAGAGTTCACCCTAGCACTTTAAGAGGGAATCCTGCAGACTCTGATGTAAAGGAGAACTCTGTGGAAAGCTGTGGTGAGGGGGAGGACTCTGGTGACCACAGATCACCTTCTGCAGAGAGAATACACTAAGGTAAGCAGGGTTATTGATATAAGGGAGAACCTTACCCCCTTGCCTTAGTTTATTAATTTTCTTAGCCCTCCCTTAAATCAGTGATCCCCCCCCCCCCCAACAAGACTGTGTGGCCTGGCTGGAGTAATGTAACGTGGAGTGGCTGGAGTAATGTAATGGCACACTGACATCCCAAATGCTTGCTCTCTTGGCCTCTGGTTTGGTGCAGCTCATTCAGAGTAAGGCCACAGTCCTCTGGCTCTGGGCAGCAAGACTTCAGCTCTGCAGTTTGTACCATCAGACCCTTTGCCAGGGTCCCAGCGGTGCTCATGCTCTTGGGTCCTCCTAGCCCCTTTGCCCTGCTGTAATTTGTAGAAGGTGCCAAGTGGTGCCATGACATCCCCAACGCCCCCCCCCACCCAAGTCCACCTGGTCGGCTCAGAACTTTGCATGCATCACTGTGCCCACCTCCCTTGTTGAGGTGCCCTTGCTGCATGTCCATGGCCATATTTTTTATTGGCAGCCACTGTCTGTAACTGACAATTATGAACAGTTTGTAAACTGCCAAATATATACAAACTGTCTGCAAATGTTTCGACAGTTGGCAACCCTGGCTGAGAGTGAGAGAGCTCTGAGCATCAGTCAGCTCAGATATATAAAAAAATGTGCACAGCAGAGACTACTAATGATGTCTGGCCACCAGGTATGGAGGCTTTTCCCATCCAAAGCTTTACAAAAACTCAGGGCTACAGGAACAAGGAAAGGACTTGTTAATCTGAGAAAATACCAAGAAGTCCCCTTTACTGTGTAGGTGTTGATTTACTAATGGCAAATAGACTGTTCACTTTGCAAGGGCAGTTGTACTTTGCAAGAGAATTTTGCCCAGAGCATAGTGAAAAATACTCAATCACATGCAAGGAAAATGAAAAAAAATGTTTTTTGTTTGCACAGGATTGGATTATGGAAGCCAGCACAGCTTCATCTCATTCACTAAACCCTGGGGCAAATTCCTAATTTAAAGGTATAGCTTTTCTTGCAGAGTGAACAGCCTAATGTTCCCTTAGTTAA
This sequence comes from Staurois parvus, assembly GCF_062004578.1. NCBI lineage: Eukaryota > Metazoa > Chordata > Amphibia > Anura > Ranidae > Staurois > Staurois parvus. The sequence continues at coordinate 3,842,279 of NW_028318564.1, read as the reverse complement.
TCAACCTTACTGTCCACAATTCTGTCAGCCAGTGCCTTTCAATATACAACAACTTCTTTTCATTTAGCCACTTCTAAATAAGTAAGGGTTATTGCAGATAAAGCAGAGAAGAATATCCTATAAAATATATGTAACAATATATAATACAAACAACAGTACTTTTTATTATTTAGTGAACTCTTTGCAGGTTTATCATATTTGAAATAATATTTCTTGATTTAAAATACACCTAATTTGTTCCCTTCCACAGATTAAAGAAATTGGCAGAGTAGATAGCAGTCATTGTGTAATAGAATAAGAATGTAATGATTTTTAAATAAGATTTGATTTGTGTTACCGTATGAAAATCTCTATATCATCTATCCTGTCATTCAAATGTAAAATGCTAACTAATTGAATAGAAAATTGAATACAACACACACACAAGCCATAAAATTGATTGAGGCATATATTGAATTGAATGTTGCAGGCCATTTAGATTTCATGTGAAATGCTGTATAGTGTTTTTTTAATACAATTGCTCAATTGCTCATTTAGGTAAATTAAAATTTAAGCCTGTATAAAACTTTTCAAGAAGCTCTTTCATCTTTGTATTGTGTTTTTATTTGAATGCCACATGCATGAAAGTGGTTTCATTATGGGCTTCCACTATATTGTATCACCTATATAGCTACAAGAATATGCAGGAGACAGAATATGCAGTACTGCAGAAGGACATCATCTTATGAATATATAGAAACATTATCATAATAACATAAAATTGATAACAATATAATCTCACATATTAACTATAACTAAATTAGTAATCGATTTCAAATTTATTAGCTATTTTAGTAGCCAATTCAAGAATGTTTTTTTAATTAATGAAGGGATGTTTATTTAGTTATCACCCTCTGAGATTACTTAAACATTGTAATTATCTTTGATGTAGACATAGCTTAACTTATTTGCTCCCATTTTGTCTATTAAATAAACCATTGAAAGTGCTCTTGTCCAAGGGTGCCTCTATTGCCTCCAGTGGACTAGAGCCATCCTAAGCCAGGAAGTATGTTACTGGCCAGACAACCTGTAGAAAAAAAAAGAAAACAAATGCAGCAACCCCATCTAAGCATGCTAATCTACAATATATAACATTTTTAATGTTAAGCTCCTCCATAGACAAGGTATAGTAAGTGAGCGTTGTTACCCTGCAACAGGATTCGTTTTACTAGCAGGTATACCAGGGGAAAATAAAATTAAAAAAAACTTGAAAAGAAACAAATGCAGCCACCACATCTACAGTAAGGACTAGTAAGCTGTAATATATTACATTTTTGACCTTGGGTTTATATACACTTTAACTACCGTCCACAGTAATTTTAAGGTTTGGATAAGGCATAAGGGAGAGAGCAAGCACATTGCAACTGGAAATAAAAAGTAATGAATTTTTAGGAGACTGAAGATGGAAAAATGTTAGATTTGCACCACACATATTATGCCTGTATGGTTAGGCTGCAATTTTTGAATGACTGAACATGCATAATGCATCTGGAAGTAAAACAAATAGTGTCTTGATTTAGACAGAAGAGTGCAAAATGTTATTGATTTGGAAGTTTCTTGGATGGGCCATGATTTCTTAGAGATTGAGCTGGCATCTGGAAAGGAAAAAAAAATTTCCATTTTTTTCAAATGTAAAAGAAAAAAATGCACATGTTTGCTGCACACCTTGTAACCCTTTCTGGATGGGCCACGGTTTCTGAGGGTTAAAGTAAGCACATTGCATCTGAAAATAAAAAATATACAATCTTTTTAGGATACCGAAGATGAAAAAATGTTACAAGTTTGCATAGCAGATAATAAGCCTATATGGGCAGGCTGCAAATTTAAGGTGACTGGGTGGGCATATTACATCTGAAACAAAAAAGTAGTTTTTTTGTGTACAATTGAAAATATAAACGTTGAACAGAATTGCACCACACTTTTCAAGCCTTCATTAAAGGAAGCTGCAAACAGCACGACAGATAAGCTGCTAAACTTGTAATCCTTTCCAACCAGAGACTTATTCCTAGAAGGAGAGCAAACAGATTTCAGTTAGAAAATAAGAAAAAAACAGAGGCATTGCAATGTTGATGCCTACATTGTCACAAATTACCATTTTGGTTTTCTTGTCAAACTGTGACAATACGGTGCATACCTCCTTTATAGGGAGCCACTGATATGGTGCAAAGAACCCCAGACGGAAAAAACTAAAAAAAAAAACAGCACCCCCTTAAACAAAGAAGAATAAGTAAATATTTTCAGGCGTTATTACAATTTTGGACTTAAAAGTATATCTAATGTTACATTTTGAATGTAAGAGTAGGACACACAGTAGGTGTAATTCCCAAATTTTTGCTGCCCATGTCCCATTGTGGAGATTTATTTTTCACTTTCTGTCATGACTATTGTCCTCACTTTTTGACCTTGGGTGTTCTGCATGATCACTCTGTTTTCCAACTCTTGGTCTAGCTTTAAAAATTACTAAACCTAGTATTTTAATGTCTATCCCTCTGTTTCTGCCCTAGGAGACCACAAACACAAATCTGTTTGTGGTGTTCTGTGGTACTGTGTTGATCATTACTTCCAGAAGCTAATTTATTTAAAACCTTTATGTTATGCTCATGTTTCACAAAATAAAATGGTTAACACACTTTTTAGTCCAGACCTTAAATATGTATGGGTATAGTCAATCTGGTGCTGATTACTCTGTAATATAGGATGCTACTTGTTTTACTATTGTAAACTTCAGACAAAAACTACAATACATGGATTGTAAACTCACATATAAAATTCAACAAATGTTGTTGAAAAAAATCCACATATTATAAAGGTCAGAAGAAAACCAAAAATAAATCAATTCAGGCTAGCTAAAGATTTTATGTGTTATGTCCAAAAGAAGAAAATATTGCCACATTATTTGAACACTTATCCATTGACAGAATTCATCAAACTATACACATTACTCCAGAGACAAGGATAAAGAAATTCCCAGACCTCTCCAAATGATGGACAATCCCAAAATGCTTTCAGTGATTCTCTTTTCCTTATACCAAAAACACCCAGTGGAATTCTTACAAATCTTCAGTGAAAAGCTTGAATTGTAGTAATGAATCTATTTATCTGTATTTTCGAGATAACCTATATTACAAACTCAATAACATATCAATGTGAAACCAAGCCATTAAGTGTAAAGCTCTGGATGAAGATACATAGTGAGGTGTAAGTGCTATAATCCTTAGAATGGAACCGGAAATTCCAGATGATACGATACCAGTAAAATGAAAGCAGATTGGTTATGATGGATTATTGAATGTTGTAATGGGGTATCTACATCAAGCAGTAGAATCACCAGCCTTGCTAAATGATTGCTTGGAAAAGGTTTGTTGGTTACATTAAAAGCCAGTTGTTTTTTAATCGGTTTGCACGATAAGAGAGAGAGAGAGAAAAAGAACACAAGACTTTCTTCTATATGTTTGTATTAAAAACTGTACATAGATATTTTTAAAGCATTAAACTAGACCACGTTTTTATGTACAGTAAGAGTTAAAAGGACTATAGCTAGGTTTTTAATAAGTCAGAAGATTATTATTTTAGCTGGTGTTCACTTAAAAAGCAGATCAGCATTTTTTAATAAATTTAAATGTATTAAAAAAATTAAATAAATAAAGTGCACAAGCTTTTTAAAATGACAAAGCTCTAAATGCAGTGTTCATCTTAACTCCAGTGCTATCTTTGCAGAAACCTTGCTGCACTCTTGACAGCTGGTCAACTGGGTGAACATGGCCCAAGACAGGGGAGAGACACAGTTGTCATGGTTTTCAGAGACAAGAGAACAAAGGTGCTGTTTCAGGGTCTGGTTAGTTCTCTTCATCCAGCCATTTGTTTGAGGATGACAAGTGGATGAGAATCACAGAATGATGTCTTTAGGATTTACATATTATTTTCCAAAACTGAAAAGTGAACTGGACTCCCCTCTTTGAGATGATATAAGAAGGAATGCCATGCAGTCGAAACGTTTCCAGGATGAGGATCAGTGCCAGGGCCACATCAGATGAAAAAGACTAAAAGGGAATAAAGTATATAATTTTAGAGAATTTGTCAACCACAGCCCAATGCTTGTGCAGACTTTGGAAGAATGAATATCCATGATGAAATCCATGGACAGATGTTCACAGGGTTGCTTGAGATTAGGGTGTGATGCTAAAGGGGCCACAAAAGGGTAGTATAGGCTATCACAAAGTCTTTAATGCCTTTCAACTAAAGAGAGCACCAAACAAATGTTCCAGTGCATTTCCAGGGCTCAGAGCTTACTGCATTGGCTGCTTGATGCTCTTTTCCTGTGGTCAGTGGTTTAATTAATAAAATATCATTCAATTTGAACTATAAAAAAATTTGGCACCCTCTTTGGTTAAAATGCATGTGAACTCGTCGAATTGGGCAGCCTCTGTCAGTTGAGAGGGGACCATGTTTTGTGGAGAGCTGCTGAACACAAGACAAGTGTTAGAGAGGCTTGTTATGCATTTTTACATATAAAACAATATGCCCAGTTGCATGATATTGGTGATAATAGTTCAGTAGTAGCGTTGCTGTAGCAGACAACCACCTCTAACATTCAGGGGAATGATTGTTCCGGTAAGGATGGGAAAGGCAGAGACTGGTGGTAGGTGACTCAATTATTAGAAGGCGTACAGGGTAATCTGTTACAAAGACCATGATCGATGAACAGTTTACTGTTTACAGGGGGTTAGGGTTGTGGATTGTGTTGACTGATTGTTGGGAGGGGCTGGGGAAGACTTACCAGTCATGGTATACATTGGCGCAATTGACAAAATTAAAGGAAGATGAAGAGTCTTGAAGAAAGATATCAGAAACCTAGGTACCAAGTTAAGGAAAGGTAATACTTTCACAAATACAACCTGTGCCTAAAGCCACACCAGAGACGCAACCAGACCTTAGGGAGTTAAACAAGTGGCTGAAAAACTGGTGTAAGAAGAAGTATTTGTTTTCCTGGAGAACGGAGCTGACTTTTCAGTGGGTTACTGGCTGTACTGTAGGGACAGACTGCAACTAAGGGGGTATTTTGCAGCTCTCTTTGGGAAAACTGGTTAGAAGGCTGGGGGAACTTTTTAACTAAGAAGAGAAATGAATATGCCACGTGGAGAGTAAGGATCTGTGGGGGGAATGGGACATGAGGGGGATAGTGGTGGGCATGAGGCTCAAACTAGGCAGCAGAGAAATTGTATCACTTAAGTCCAATACAAATAGCATAGTATTAGAATATTACTTTACATAACTTTACACAATTAAATAAACCATGTTAATAAATGCAAGAATCCTAGCCAGCAATTGATGAATTAGAACTTCTGTTATTGAGGTACATTTTGACTTTGTGGGAAACCTGGTCGGACAGCTGACATTATTGGGCTAAAAATATTGAAGGGTACAGTATTTTTCAAAGGTAAATGGTTATTACAAGGGGTGGAGGGGTATGTATGCATGTGAGGAGTGATCTGAGAGTAAGTTTGAGAGATGCTATCACTAGTGAGAACTGTGATGGTAGAGAGTTGGTACAGATGGAGAGATGGTATAGAACTGGAATTCAGTAAAAATGCAACAAATAGTAAATTAGTTGTGGGAGTATGTTATAGCCCCCAAACATAAAAGATTAAGAGGAGTTTCAGCTCCTTTCACAGACTTGATATTTATTGATCAAACACAACTGCACAGTCGACAATGGATTGCCATTTTTTAAATGTATTGCAGGTCAACTTCATAGAATAGATAGTGGAAGCCCAAACAAAGAAAGATGCTTTGTTGGCTCTATTGATTTCAAACAACATGGAGCTTATTATAGATGTGCAACTTAGAGATAACTTGGGTATTACTGATCATGGTGTATTCGCATTTGTCATAAGTTAAAAGAAAGAGAGGCATATTAGTATGACAAGAACTCTAAATTTCAAAAAAGTAACTTCAATAGGCTGTAATCCTTACTACACGACACTCAATGTGACCAGATATATGCAACAAAGAGCACATAAGGCAAGTGTAGTGTTCTAAAGATGAATTAAAGCAGTATTAAACCCAAAACCAAAAATTTAATATTTTTGAAGCTTACCAATCACTAGATGTGATGGCTGCATTCGTTTTCTTTTTTAGGCTTTTTCCCTCTTTTCAACCGATGATCTGGCTTCAGCTAGCACTTTTTAGGCAGTTACAGCAACAGGTTTTTTTCTTTTAAGATAAAGGTATTACATACTGTAAATAAGTAAAAGCTGATCATTGTAAGCATCCCTGTTAGTGGTAAATGGTTTGTCTTAACCCTCTAACTGCTACATTTGCTAGCAAAAGGGAAAGCTGCATGAACCGCCCGATCTGCCCTTAGTAAATGATGACGTCATCGGTTGGTAGAACGTGGGTGGCTTACATAGCTTTCACTTTTGCCAGCAAAAGTACAGATATTAGCGTAAAGGAGGAGAGAGCCAGGAGGAGGAATGAGATGTGCTCTTCCTCCTTTCTGTACACAGAATTTAACACCGTAACCCTTTCATGGTAGGACTGTACAGGGCTTTGTATCATTTTGCCACAGCACTGCTGTACTTCCAGTTTTGTGGAAAAGGCTTCCAGGGGATCAGCAGTAGGCAGAAACACTTGGGTGCATGCTTGGCTTGAGCATTCTGTCACAAACTGAGATGTGGACCCTGCTCCTTTGTGCAGGTGAAATCTAAGGGGTAGCTGCTGTTCTGTCAGAGACCCATCACAGGAGTTTGGACTTGGCAGCTAGAGGCAGCAAGTGCAGAGGTAGTCCAGTGAAGGCTCAGACTTTGGATGCAGCAGGAACTATGGATGCATGGATAGCAAGGATGAGACTGCTGGTGCTGCTGAACCTGTGGTTACAGTGGAGGTGCAACATAGCAAGGGAGGACAGTGGAGGCAAAGGCTGTGGGTGCTGTAAAGACAGTTGGGCAGCTAAGGAACATCATGTGCTGTGGAAACTAGAGATAAAGTAGATTTGCCTGGTCTATGGTGCAATGAAGACTTTCAGGTGTATTACTAAAGGCAAATGGCTGTTCTGTTATGAACTATGTGCAAGCAAAACTAATACTTTTTTATGGTCCTTGCATGTGATTTTGTATTCTTTGAATGAAATTAATTTTCACCGTATTCACCAAGCTAAAAATTCCCTGCAAAGTGAACAGCCTATTTGACTTTAGTAAATAAACCCCTTTTGCTGCAAGTGCAGCAGTGGATGAACTGTGGGTGTAGCATAGACCTTGCCTGTGGGTGCAGCAGAGACTGAGCTTTGGTGGTGGTCGTGGGAAATAGAGGACATGATGGAGCTGGAACATGGCGCTGGAGTGTGACATTATACTATAATATACTCTATTTATTGGAGTGGATTCTGATGTATAAGCTATTTCTGGTAAAACTAAAAACAAATGACTTCCAGTTATTAATTAGTTAAAGTAATAACAAATGTGAAGATTATGAGTCATGTTCCTTGATTTTGGTTGAAATATTTTAACACAAAATATGTTTTTAAGTGATTCCTATTTCATGTTCTCTTGGGAGGAAATATGGGAATGACAAGTAACTTCTTGCTGCTGCTGAACAGTATAATAATTCTGCCAGCTCATCATATTGTAGGTAGAGTAATTTCAAAAATTAATTAATTGAGATAGGACATATTCTAAAATTATTTCCCCCATTCTGGGAAACGTCTTCAATTATCCCATTAAAATGTAGATATGAAATTAATGACTATAGATTATGTTTTTTTATACTTTTTTTTAACTGTAATGGTTTTAGGAAAATATATTGACAAGATATAGTACAGTGTTATGCAGCGCATATTCATTCACATATACTCCATGTAACTAAATAAGCAAACATATTTGATAAAGTTATTTACAGTTTTGACTAGTATTCATTATTTTGCATAAAGTAGCAATGAAGTTATTGGTTTAGCGGATATCATATAAATAAAGATATGTTTAAAGCTAATTTTAGGTACACTTATCCATTATACCAGTGGTTCCCAACCTTTTCAAATCGTACCACACTACACATTTGCTATAACTGTGCTTCTTTGCAGCTCCTTGCTGCTTTGGTTTCAGCACTTCGATCTGCTGTGTCAGTGACCCGTGGAATCAGTAAGCTCCCTTTCATGGCCATGTGACAGTGCATGGGCTGAGTGGTTGGCTGCTGGACACCATCACAGGAGACCTGCTCCTCCATACCTGGAAATGCCCAGTAGTGTTGTCGGCTGTGGAGAAGCAATGATCTTCAAGGAAGGACAGTTAAGATAAACATTCGGGGGTTAATGAATGCTCTCCAGAGACACAATCCCTTTGCCCTACATTGGCAAGGTGAGAGTGTTTTTTTAAGTGTCGGTGCTGCCATTTTGTTTAATTGCACTAGACAATAGCCTATGAATGCCATTATGGTACATAGTGTGCTTCTCTTCCCCATTATAGCCAAAATGTAAACAAATGGCTGTATTTGGCCTTTAATTTAAATTTGATTTTTTTTTAATTTGCAGCTTTTCTGATTGCCTATTTGCCTCATAATGCAAAATACATTAAAGTATGTTTAGTTTTTATATAATTTTTGTATAATAATATAATAATAATATAGAATGGAGAAGGATTAGAACACCTGTCAAGTTTTTTTTTTATTGTTGATACTTACTCTCTTAGGGAGAATCACAGGAATAAAGATTGGACAAGTAGAGCATAAAGTGGCAGCATATGCAGACGATATGTTGTTTTATATAGTAAACCCCTAGAATAACCTTACCTAATTTATTGAAATTATTAAAACAATATGGGGAGATGTCAAATCTGAAAATAAATCTGGCAAAGTCAGAGATCTTAAATATTAATATACCAAAAGCTGAGAGTCAAAATTTGCAAAAAGAATTCCCATTTACATGGAGGGAAAAGGAAATAGGGTGTTTAGGAATAAAACTGACCCCTTCAATAAAGACGCTTTATCAGGCAAACTATATCCTATTAGTAATTGAAATAGAAGGAGAACTGGGAAGGTTGTCAAAAGGCGGCGCTTCCTGGATAGGTCGTATAAACCTGGTAAAGATGGTGATCGTGATAATGCAGAAAATGATACTTAGGTTTATTTTGGAAAATAAAAAAAACAAGAAATAGACACGAGACACTGTGTAGGGCAAAAAGTAAAGGAAGGTTGGGGATGCCAAATGTTAAGAGTTATTACTGTCAAGGTCCTACCTTTTCCCTGAGGTTATGTTACTCCATGTGCTGGCGTCCATCTTGGATTCTGCTGTGCATGGTGGGAATCCTTTTTATGCCTTCAGGTCTCTGAGGTCCACCCCCCAGAGGGGCGTGGCTGATGACATATAAGCCTGTGGCCTGCACATGCTCTTTGCACTTGTGTCTTGTGTCTTTGTGTTACTATTACTCTGTTCTGACTCTCGTGACTCTCCTGGTATTCTGATTCGGCTTGTGACTTGACTATTCTTTGTATTCTCCTTTGATCTGACTCTCTGTTGCTGAACCCGGCTCGTGACCTGTGATTCTAGTCTGCTGTCCTGTACTGTTTTGTCCTGTTGTTGTTGACCCCGGCCTGTCTGACTACTCTTTTGTCTCTTCCACCAGCTACACGCCATTGGCGGTGGCCATTACCGCAGCTGAGGTGTCTCGGGGGCTGCGACCTTGTTCCTGGCTGCGTCAAGTCCATCCCCACCATCAGGGGCCCTGGTGAAGGGCAGCCTGGGACTTAGACTCCGCGCCCTGAGGGACTTCGGTCTGTGGGTGGTGGTTGTCGTCAGCCAGTGCGTTACATTGTTAGGCCTGCCTGTCCGTTCCTCGGCTCCTGCCCTGACATTACACAAGTGCCATGAACCCTGACGGTGCAGGCACGCCTTTGCTCCCAACGCTAGTCGCCAGACTCGATCAACAGGATCACCTGTTGGATCAGTTCGCTCAGGCGTTGCAAACTCTGCTTGCACGCACTGCACACCTTGCTCCTGGTGCTATTAGGCCGGTAGTCACTCCGGTGGTCTCTCCCGCTGCTTCCCCGCCTATTGCGTCCACCACCTCGGCGGCTGCATCAGCAGCACCCAGAGGTATGACTGGCTCTGCCCCTCTTCCACAGCACTTTGGGGGTGAGCCGAGTCAGTGTCGTGGGTTCCTCAACCAGGTGGGTATTTATTTTGAATTAATACCCCACGCCTTCCCGTCTGAGAGGTCAAAGGTTGGGTTCCTAATTTCACTACTCTCAGACAAGGCCTTGGCCTGGGCAAATCCCTTATGGGAGAGGAACGACCCAGTGATTTAAGATTTTTCCGGTTTTGTCGATGCCTTCCGTAGGGTATTCGACGTACCGGCTCGTTCCGCCTCGGCGGCCAAGCTGCTCATGACCATGCATCAGGGTTCACGGACCGTGGCCGAGTACGCCATAGAGTTTCGTACCCTGGCGGCAGAGGTCGGTTGGAACAATGAGGCTCTGGTGGCTGCGTTTTCCCATGGTCTTTCTGACACACTGAAGGACGAGATTGCAGCTAAGGAACTGCCTGTGGTGTTGGAGGAGCTCATCTCTTTCCTGATCCTGATTGACACCAGGCTCAGGGAGAGGCCTTCACTCAAGGAACGCCTGTGGAGGCCTTCCAATCGACTGGCACCTGCGTTTTCTGTCCCACCCGTTCCTCCCTCCCCTCCCACGCCTCCTGGGGATAGATTGTCTAGTGGTGAGCCCATGCAGCTGGGGTTTGCTCGCCTTTCCGAGGGAGAGCGGGCCGCTCGGCGTCGGGAGGGTCGCTGCCTGTATTGTGGTCTTGGTGGGCACTTTCGGCAGTCCTGTCCGGTCCGTCCGGGAAACGCTCGCACCTGAGATCCTGTCGGGGACAGATCTTGGGTGGAGTCTCCTCGTCCCCGGCGTTCCGCAGAGATAAGCCACTGATCACCGTTGTCCTCTTTTGGGCGGAGGGCTCGGTGACGGCCCAGGCGTTGGTAGATTCTGGGGCCGGCGGGTTGTTTATGGACAGCTCGTTTGCTGCCCAGCACTCCATTCCCCTGCAGGCTCGAGTTACCCCATTGGTTCTCGAGGCGATAGATGGCAGGCCCCTGCAACCACCGCAGGTTACCCACGAGACTGTGCCAGTGGAAGTAGCTATTGGGGCTGTTCACAGGGAGTTGGCCTGTTTCCAGGTGATTTCTTCTCCGCACTATTCGGTGGTTTTGGGGTATCCCTGGCTCCAGATGCACAATCCAACCTTCAATTGGCAAACAGCCGAGATTCTCTCGTGGTCTCCACAGTGTGGGGCCGGGTGCATCCGTGGGCCGGTTAAGGTGTTGTGTGCCTCCTCGGACTCTGCGTTGCCCTCTGATTATGGGGAGTACCAGGACGTGTTTGATAAGGTACGCGCTGGTGCCTTACCTGCTCATCGTCCTTACGACTGCGCCATATCCTTGCAACCCGGTGCCACTCCTCCGCGTGGCAGGGTGTATCCTCTCTCGGTTGCGGAGAATAAGGCCATGGAGGAGTACGTTGCAGATGCGCTTTCCCGGGGGCACATTTGTAAGTCTACTTCCCCAGCAGGAGCGGGCTTTTTCTTTGTTAAGAAGAAGGGTGGTGAATTGAGGCCTTGCATCGATTATAGGGGTCTTAATCGAATCACCACTAAGAATGCCTACCCGATTCCCTTGATTACTGAGTTGTTCGACCGCCTTAAGGGGGCAACAGTCTTTACCAAACTTGACCTTAGGGCGGCGTACAACCTCGTACGGATCAAGCAGGGGGATGAGTGGAAGACCGCGTTTAACACCAGAACCGGTCACTACGAATACCTGGTGATGCCCTTCGGGTTGTGTAACGCGCCCGCAGTTTTTCAGGAATTCATAAATGATGTCCTTCGTGACTTGTTGCAGCAGTGCGTGGTAGTTTACTTGGATGACATCCTGGTTTACTCTGCCTCCATGGAGTCCCATATCCAGGATGTCAAGCAGGTGCTGCAACGATTACGTGAGAACGAACTTTTTTGTAAACTTGAGAAGTGCGAATTCCATCGATCCCAAGTTGCCTTTTTAGGCTACATCATTTCTGCGGAGGGATTCTCCATGGACCCTCAAAAGGTTTCGGCGGTTCTGCAGTGGCCTCGTCCCAATGGTCTTCGGCCCATTCAGCGCTTTTTGGGTTTTGCCAACTACTATCGGAAGTTCATCCGGAACTTCTCCGCGCTGGCAAAGCCTCTCTCAGACCTAACCAAGAAGGGCAGTAATCCTCACGAGTGGCCACCCGAGGCCATCATAGCATTCGAGGCTCTGAAATCCGCCTTCGCGTCGGCTCCGATACTGTCTCATCCCAATCCTGGATTGCCCTTCGTCCTTGAGGTTGATGCATCCGAGACGGGAGTAGGCGCTCTCCTGTCTCAACGTCGGTCGCCCGATGGACCCCTACTTCCCTGTGGGTTCTACTCCAGGAAGCTTTCCTCTGCAGAGTGCAACTACCAGATTGGAGATAGGGAGTTGTTGGCAATAATTCTGGCTCTCAAGGAATGGAGGCACCTGCTCGAGGGCTCCGCGGTTCCGGTCCTCATTCTTACCGATCATAAGAACCTGACTTATCTTTCGGAGGCCAAAAGATTAACACCCCGCCAGGCCAGATGGGCTCTGTTCTTGTCACGCTTCAACTATGTGGTTTCATATTTGCCTGGTTCCAAGAATGTCAGGGCTGATGCGTTATCACGGCAATACTCTGAGTTGTCCAGGGAAGACTCTGAGCCAATCTCAGTTATTCCTCCAGATCAGATCCTGGCTGCCATTCGCACCAGTCTGACCTCTCCTCTTGGGGAGCAGATTTTGGCGGCTCAATCTGATGCTCCCCCCGGGAAGCCGGAGGGTAGATGTTTTGTACCCGAGGGATTGCGCACCCGCCTGCTGCGTACCTACCATAACGCCAAAACTGCCGGGCATCCGGGGAAGAACCAGCTGTGTTGGGTCGTCTCTCGCTTATTCTGGTGGCCAACACTCCGTGCCGACATTGCCTCTTATGTAGCGGCATGTTCGATCTGTGCCCAGAATAAGTCTCCACGGCATCTCCCTTTGGGTCTTCTGCAACCCATTCCCAATGGGGAGCGTCCTTGGTCACACCTAGGTATGGACTTTATTGTAGACCTCCCGGTGTCTCGGGGTCATACGGTCATCCTCATGATCGTCGATCGGTTTTCCAAGATGTGCCATTGCATTCCACTCAGGAAATTACCAACAGCGCAAGAACTGGCCACGGTCTTTTCCAGGGAGATTTTTCACCTGCATGGGTTGCCTAAGGTGATTGTCTCGGACCGCGGGAGTCAGTTCGTGTCCAGATTCTGGCGCGCCTTCTGCTCCCAGTTGGGTATTAGTCTCTCCTTTTCCTCAGCCTACCATCCGCAGTCCAATGGGGCTGCGGAGCGTTCCAATCAGGCCTTAGAACAATTCCTTCGGTGTTATATTTCAGACCATCAGGACGATTGGGCCGATCTCCTGCCTTGGGCAGAGTTTGCCAGGAACTCGGCGGTCAACTCCTCCTCCGGGATGTCGCCCTTCATGGCCAACTATGTGTTCCAACCCACGGTATTACCTGAGAGGTTCTCACCACAGGATATTCCGGCTGTGGAGAACCATCTTGCTGCCCTGCGTTCTTCATGGGGGCAGATCCAGAGGGCCTTGAGGGACTCAGCTCAGCGCCAGAAGTTCCAGGCTGATCGCAGACGGTTGCCCGCTCCTTCATACCAGGTCGGCGATCGGGTGTGGTTGTCTACTCGCAACCTCAATCTTCGGGTGCCCACACCCAAACTAGCTCCCCGTTTTGTAGGTCCTTTCCGCATTCTCCGCAAAGTGAATCCGGTGGCCTATGCCCTTGCCCTTCCGTCTGGGATGCGGATCTCCAATATCTTTCATGTTTCCCTGTTGAAACCTCTGAACTGCAATCGCTTCACTACCTCTCTGCCTCGGCCCCGTCCTGTCCGGGTTGACGGTCATGAGGAGTATGAAGTGAGCCGGATCCTGGACTCTCGATTGGTGCGCGGTCGATTACAGTTCCTGGTTCATTGGCGCGGTTATGGTCCTGAGGAGCGTTCCTGGGTTCCTTCCGCGGATGTCCATGCTCCTGCCCTCCTCCGCGCTTTTCATACCCGCTTTCCTCAGAAACCTTTTGTTGAGCCGCGGAGGGGGAGGGGCCCTTGAGGAGGAGGTACTGTCAAGGTCCTACCTTTTCCCTGAGGTTATGTTACTCCATGTGCTGGCGTCCATCTTGGATTCTGCTGTGCATGGTGGGAATCCTTTTTATGCCTTCAGGTCTCTGAGGTCCACCCCCCAGAGGGGCGTGGCTGATGACATATAAGCCTGTGGCCCGCACATGCTCTTTGCACTTGTGTCTTTGTGTTACTATTACTCTGTTCTGACTCTCGTGACTCTCCTGGTATTCTGATTCGGCTTGTGACTTGACTATTCTTTGTATTCTCCTTTGATCTGACTCTCTGTTGCTGAACCCGGCTCGTGACCTGTGATTCTTGTCTGCTGTCCTGTACTGTTTTGACCTGTTGTTGTTGACCCCGGCCTGTCTGACTACTCTTTTGTCTCTTCCATCAGCTACACGCCATTGGCGGCGGCCATTACCGCAGCTGAGGTGTCTCGGGGGCCGCGACCTTGTTCCTGGCTGCGTCAAGTCCATCCCCACCATCAGGGGCCCTGGTGAAGGGCAGCCTGGGACTTAGACTCCGCGCCCTGAGGGACTTCTGTCTGTGGGTGGTGGTTGTCGTCAGCCAGTGCGTTACATTGTTAGGCCTGCCTGTCCGTTCCTCGGCTCCTGCCCTGACAATTACCAAGCGGTGATACTTTCACTAATAATAATTTGGGTATTCAATTCACAAAGGAAGAGTTGGGGGAATATAGAAGAGGCGTTGAGCAATGCACAGTTAGGAAAGTTGGTTTGGGTTCCACACAGATTTCCCACATTAGATTGGAACACTAGTTCATTGACAGAGAAAGTTTTTAGTACTTGGGATAGATTGTATAAACAAAAGGGATGGAAATATAACTCGGGTATGATCCCCTTGGTGGGAACGGAGTATTTCCCACCAGGGAAGGATAATATTTCTGGGAAATGGATTAAAAACTAGAACATATACTTAAAAGATATACTGAGTAAGGGGAATTTGCACACTTTTCTTGAATTAAAGGAAAAAAAAGGTTTATTTTTCACATTAGATGAGTGGCAGTAAGGCCAACTAGCTCACTTTGTTTCAACACTCCCACAACCAATGAGGTTGTTGGAGGATCAGTACCCATTTGAGAAATTGTTGAATGTAATTATAGCCTCTAAATAGGGCACATCTAAGATTTATAAGATCCTTATGGATATAGAAAGTACTAACCCTCCTCAGTTCTTAGAAAAATGGGAGCGGGAGTTGGGATCAAAGTTGAATGAACAACAGAAGAATTATTTATTTAAACTGGCATACAAGGTAACAAATATGAACATGGTGGAAATGAACTATAAATGCATGGCTAGATGGTATATCACACCGAATAAAGCACAAAAACAAGTAGAGGTTTCACCTTTACGTTGGAGAAGTTGTGAGGGAAAGGGCACGATGGCACAGATATGGTGGGAATGTCCGAAGATACAAGAATACTGGAAGGGAGTATTACAAGATATCCAGGAAATATGTGGGATTACTATACAGAGAGCTCCATGGATCTGTTTATTTTATAAGTTTGAACCTTTGATAAAACTACATGAGAATAGAGTATTGTACCATCCAGTTAGTGCGGCTAAGGGCCTGATCCCAAAATTCTGGCTTGCTCCTGATCCTCCAAGTGTGAAAGACTGGGTAATCAGAGTAGAAAATATTTAAAGGATGGAGGAGTTGTGTCATATTGAAGAGGATAAAATAGAAAAATCAGGAAAACATGGAGTAATTGGTGGGTCTTTAAAACAACTAAAAGATATTTGGATTTGTTAGGAATATACGTGAATGAGCATTGGGGGGGCCTATTAAGGAGTGCCTGAAAGAGAAAAAAGGACAGGAGGAAAGGAATAAAGATATAGACTGATAATGAAGAAAAAGGTTGGGAACTTGGAATGTGGCGTGATAAGGGGAATTTGGGGGCAAAGAGGGAGGGATGAGAGGGGTAGGGTAACATTTTGATATGATGTAACTGGGAGAAATGGGAGAAGGTTGTTATTTGTTTTTGTTTTTTTAGACTTGTGTGTATTTGATGTTCCTTTGTTCCTTTTTTGTATTAGAAAAAAAAATTCAATAAAAGATAACATTTAAAAAATATACGTATATACATAGGCATGATCAATATGCAATCTAATGTCTTTTTTTAATTTTCCTCCTTTCTAAGAAGGGCAGTATCTACTTATGAGGAGTATTCAGACATGTTTCCAAAATTTGCTTACAGGTGTCCACCACGGAGTCTTTCATTAGCTCTCAGATGGTTTCACTACTACTTCACAATTAAAGAAAAAATACAGTAAACCCAATAATTCATTTTTCTAATATGTGCCTGCTGTACCATGTACATGTATGAAAAAGTACACCGTTTTCTTTGTATTGCTTCATTTGTGTGAAATACCTGATGTCCTGCCAGTTCCTCTGTTTTCCTATTAAAAACTCACCATGAGAACACAGTGTGGTCAGTTTTATGGCTGTGTTGGGAGCTAATCTAATATACAGGCTTATACTGACACGCCCTGCCCAGCACAGACATTCACTGGGAAGTTTAGCGCTCTGCTGTTTCTCCTCCCCAAGCTCCTTATGCAGCTGAAAAGAGAGTGTGATCACTTACAAAAAGGGGCAAAAAAGGTATTTACAATGTTTGTTTATATTGCGACAGTACGGTTCCCTGTCATGATTTATGTCACCCAGGATTCTCAACAAGGCAGGTTGAGGGGCTCCAGGGTGCTTGTTTAAATTGAAGGAATCTGTGTTTTCAGTTTCCTCGGTGGTTGATAAACTTATTTTGGGACCTGGAGCCTGGAGATTTTGCAGTGATCTGGGTGGCAGGAAATCACCAATGCTGGGAGAAGGTTTTTGGAATGTCTTTTTGTAGAGTCAGGACCAGACTCTTGAGGAGTCCAGGTAAGTGTAAGGGAGACACCAGAGGGGTGCATGTGTGCACTGAAATAGACAGAGCCCCAAGCCTGAGGGCCAGAGCAGCAAGGGGCTGTTAGCTATGCAGGGGGTTTTGGAGAGAAACTGGTCTGTAGGAGACAGACGAGGGCCTAAAGTGGAAGGCCTGAGCAGAACTGCTGTATGTGTAAGCCAGGAGGCTGAATAACTAACTAACTAACTAACATTGTATGGAAGTTTTGTTTTTTTTGAATAAAAGTGGGCCAACAAGTCCTTTAATGACAAATTCTTCTGTGGACTGTACTCGCTAACGAGCGCTACACTTAAGCTATACAACCCCAAACTTCACAATATGCATACATAAATGTTTTTGTATTTAAGTATTTATGTTTTTTTGTCTATACACAAATGTTTTACTTTTACTTCATTTCTATTTTATACTGTATGGGTTATTTTACTAGGTTAGGATTTGCATATACTTTAAGCCTAGTCTGTAGGGTGCCACAGAGAAGTAATGCTATGTTTTATTGTTTATGTATGTTAGCACACTTGTGGAATCATGAGGATCTCACTTGATTTTGGCATAAAAAAACCCTCTACCTAGAACCACATCACCAAAACAATGGTAAATATGTTGACACCAACCCATATTTCAATCAAAAGCCTCTCTTCGAAAAACAAAAACACCAGCTTGATACTGATAGGTACTAGATGCTTTCTCACCCCATGGCTTAGCATGAGTAATTAGGAATACATTGATTTTATGGTACTTACCATCTTGCCCAATGCCAGGTAGGTTTTTATATACAGTATTAGATAAGAAGGTCTTTTAGTCTATCCATTCATTCACAAATGCTATTTGTGTTTGTATTTGCTTTGTTTGTGCAGGGTTCATCTGGATTTCCTGGTTTCCTCCCACATTCTCTTCACTGTAGGTAATCAAAAGTAAATAGTATTAAATCTATCTGCCTATCTCTTTAATTATCTGAAATTCATAATCAGAAATGTCTTTAAACAACTAATTCACCGATGTGTTACTTAATATTTTTTTTTTTTTTACTTTTTATTTAATTGCAAGCTGTCTAGTAACTCTTTATTCCCAAAATGCTCTGACATTTTTAAAGAAAGTTGTACTTTGAGTTGCTTCTATCAAGTAACTATATCCAGAGGAATTAATTAAACCCTATAGAGAGACAGATATTGATTAATGTGATAACAGTTTTGACACATGTTGCAGTTCCTTATAAGGTTAGTTCAGACCATGGTGCTCTCTACCAGAAAGAAGGACTCAAGGGTTCAAGCTTTGCCCATCACTGTCACGAACAAACAATATCAAATCAATAACAAGACAAAAGATACATTTAGAAGACTGTAGTAAAAAAGACAAGATATGAACTAAAACAAGTGAGAATATTTTACTCACCTGGAGAACCCTCAATATCATGTCATAGGGACAGTATTATTTTTGACAGATGTAGTGGTAGAATATAGCTGTTCAGGTTATTTCACAAATTATCATAACTAAACTATTTACTGTTGCATACGGTCTTTTTTCAAATATGCAACTTTCTGTTATATACACAATTTTGTAGCATTTAAAGTAGAACATCTGGCAGAACATTTTCTTTATTCTTACAACTTCTGTCATGTTATTATAACTTTTGTATATTATATTTTGGGTACTGTGTTATAGGGTACAGTGCTAGCTGCTGTGGATCAGTTTATGATTTTGGGCCCTAGTACAGTTTTTTTTAATAATTGTAACAGTGTATTGAGATTTCTTTTGGTAACTGTTATGGTGGATACCACCAGTCCATTGTTATAGGGATAGGGTATATGGTAAATGGGGGTTCAGACTGCAAGACATACCTGATTGTTCAAACCCTTCCCCACATTACTACTTTGAACCCTTCTCCACTACTCCTGTTTTTATTGTTTTCTGTGGCTCATTTGAAAAGCTTACTCTTCACCCCCTGTCCTGAATAAATCATCAGAACAATAGGTCAGAGGAAATTTACATACAAAGCAGTGTGCTTACAGTGAAGCACATACACAGCACATAATGTGAAACAGTGCATAGCACACAGTTATCCCTTTGATTGCTCCAGATGTTAACCCCTTCCTGCCCAGTGCCATTAGTAGAGTGTCAGTGGCTAAATGGTTAGCATTTCCACCTGGCAGTACTAGGGTTGTTGGTTTAAATCCCAACCACGGTACCACCTGCCTGCAGTTTGCATGTTGTCCCTGTGCCTCCGTGGGTTTTCTCCAGGTACTCCAGTTTCCTCCCACACTCCAAAGACATGCTGGTAGGTGAATTGGCTCCTGTCTAAATTGGTCCTAGTATGTGTATGTATGAATGTGAGTTAGGGACCTTAGATTGTATGTTCTTTGAGGGTTAGGGATTGATGTGAATGCACAATATATATACTGTATATGTAAAGCGCTGCATAAATTGATGGTGCTATATAAGTACCTGAAATAAATAAATTATCACTGATCACTGTAATGGTGTCACTGGGGATGTCAGTGACACCAAGTCAGTTCTCCCAGTGTCAGAATGTCCACTGCAGTCCAACTATAAGTCGCTGATCGCCAACATTACTAGTAAAAAAAATAAAATCCTAGTATATATACCACCATTTGTAGACGCAATAACTTTCACGTAAACCAATTAAGTTACATGTATTGGGAATTTTTTTTAGCAAAGACATGTAGCAGAATACATTTTGGCCTAAATTTATGACAAATGGAAGTTTTTAAATTTCTTTACTGAACATGTTTATAGCACAAAGTAAAAAATATTGTTTTTTTCTCAAAATTGTCGTTCTTTTTTTTTGTAGCACAATAAATTAAAAATGCAGAGGTGATCAAATACCACCAAAAGAAAGCTCTTTTCATGGGAAAAAAGGGACATACATTTCATTTGGGTGCAGTGTTGCATGGGTGCGCAATTGTCAGTTAAAGCCTGTGCCTTTTCAAATCAGTCTTTGTATAAGTTATGTAAATTAAAGTGGACCGTGCATTACAGTGCAAGGTCCACTCCACTGACAGCCCCACACCCAACTTTGAGGTTTCATGCATTTTCAGCTGAAATGAATGAAAACACACCTAAATGCATGACAACATATCTTGTAAACATGTTGAAACACAGACCAATGGACCTACATAGACCCATGTCTTAAAGTACTATGACACACTTATGGGGACATGCATTTTGATGACATTCCATTGATTTCAATGGAAAACATATCAGGGTTTTTCAAAACCAAACTGAAACAGCGTAAGCAGATTGATGCAATACAGAAATACTGTAACTCTATGGAACACCGTCACTAACTGAATAGCATATCAAAGCAATTGTGAAATGCAATAAAGCAACTCATAAATATCTGAAAACAATCTGTATTTTACTGGTTTCCATGTCTGAAGGCCATTTACGGAATCCCTAAAGAGGGCAGGAGCTATTGAGATTCATGCATTTATTCCCTTGCTGTGGAAATTAAAGAGCATACTTAAAGCGGATCTTCACCCTACCAAGGCACACTCCTCCCCTACATCGCCACCCCTCCCCCCCCCCCCACAGTGCCGATGTCAGTTTACTTTTTTTTTTGTCTGTTTACTTACTGTGCTTTTTGGTTTCAAAAGCTAGGCCCACACCCCAACTTACGGAATTTGCCTAGGCAAATAGCGCGATGCCCCCAGTGCCTTCTGGAAGGGAGTGGATCTAGAGGTGCAAATAAAAATGGCCACCTGCCCAAGTCTATAACTGGCTTATGAAGCAAGGACACATAAGCAGGCATCACATAGTGAATAAAGGGGAGAGAACAATGTTCTTGGACAACTTCCCAGCCAGCCTGCTAACAACCGAATTAACCTGTCTAACAGTATGCGTTTATAACAGGGGCTTAGTTAGCACACATTTGCAAATACGTACGTAAGCCACAGAGCCACGTCACGACACCCTGATAATCTGTGGTCCTAACTCTTGAGAGTCCCCATAGTAGAGGCACATGCATTTAATGGATAGATCAAGGGCAGGTGAACCTGAGGGAGCCCCCCCTCTTAAAGGCAGGGGTGGGCTCCCCAAAAGACTTGGGCAGGTGGCCATTTTTATTTGCATGTTGGAGTTTTGGTACATGGGTGCACTAGGACCCTGGCTGCCATTGTGCTACATGCTGGGGTCCTGTGCACTCCTTTGCCTTTAACTTCCCTAGCGGTCTGATTATTTCAGAATTTTGGTGCTGAAAGCGGTACCATTATTTTGCATGGAAATATGTAGTTTTTTTATTGTAGGCTGTAATTTTTAGGAATGACTCACTGAAATCTATCCGAGCAAGAGTCTATTAAACATCCCGGGTATGATAAAATTTTAAACACAAAATCATAAATTATAATTTAATAAATAATCATAAACCATAATAATATAATAATAATAATACATTTAATTCAATAATATAATCAAACCAAAAACACTGAAAGTTGAAATATATCGGCAAGTTCGCACATTGCTGAGCAAAGTCGCAAAATCGTTTTCAGTGTCTGATGACGAATTTCCCCACAAATCATTATCACTCAATTCTGCAAGTGGTTCTGATTTACTATCGCTGTTCTCTAGCTGATCTAAAACCGCTTTTGACCTAAAGGGACGCTTTTTGGACGCCATGGACTTTTCTCAGTTTCCAGGCAGAAAGAACGGTAAAAATGCAGGCAGGGCACAGGACAAAGCAATAGGGACAAAATGTATGTGAAATGGTTTGAAACAGCAATGTTTTGCTATGTAAAATTTGTTTTGAAAAAAATGACATTTTTTAAAATTTTCAAATTTCCCGCTGCCGGTGGCGCCCATACGTCCCGACGTCACAGGGACCGGAACACAGAAGCCAGATGCCGGCATTGGCCGAAGGAGATGGCCGGGGACGCTGCAGGGGACACATCACGGGAGCGCAGGACAAGGTAAGCTCTGCAGGGACTCCCTATGCAGCGTCGCATGGTAAGCCCGAGTGTAGCTCGGGGTTACCGCTTTTGACACTGACATTTTACCCCGAGCTACACTCGGGAATACCGCTAGGGGGGTTAAGAGGGGTGGGCTCCCTTAGGTTCACCTGCCCTTGATCTTTCCATTAAATGCATGTGCCTCTACTATGGGGACTCTCAAATTGTAGAGTTAGGACCACAGATTACCAGGGTGCCGTGTCGTGGCTCTGTGGCTTACGTATGTATTTGCAAATGTGTGCTAACTAAACCCCTGTTATAAACGCATACTGTTAGACAGGTTAATTCGGTTGTTAGCAAGCTGGCTGGCAAGTTGTCCAAGAACATTGTTCTCTCCCCTTTATTCACAGTGGATCTAGAGGTGCCTGCTGGCAAAGTGAGTATGTTTATTGTGTAGAAGACAGTAAAAGGTAAGCGGGGGCAAAAAATGTGGGGAGAGGAAAGGCTAAAGTTCTTCTTTAACCTCTTCCCATCCGCCCTATAGCAGATATACTGCTACAGGGTGGCACAGGTGCGCAAAATCACGTATATATGTGATTTTGCATTTCCGCATAGGGGGTACGTGCACCCTACTCGCGCTGCTATTCGCAACCGCGGCTGTCAATCACCAGGTCAATCATGAGGTTTTTTCCATTCCTGAAACTATTTGTCCTTATTTAGTCCAACCACATGCCCGTCAACCTCATGCCAGAGCTAAGGAAATAGCTACTAATAGCTCCACCCCCTCGCCGGTGATTGGCCGCCTGTGTGCCTTTCCTGAGCTACAGTTCTGGCGGCCAATCACCGGTGAGGAGGCGGAGCCGAGCAGCCACGCGAACATCCAGTGGCCAAACTGAAGGAGCAGCCACGCTTCCTGGACCGGATCGTTGTGGGACCAGAGCCAGGTAAGAAACAGCCCCTGCCCACCCCTGTACTTAGTGTCCCTTCCGTTGGAAGGGGGGGGCGGCGGCGGCACCGCGCCGCCCCCCTAAAAAGTGTCAGTATGCCATATACCGGCGGATAAGACGACCCCCGACTTTTGAGAAGATTTTCAAGGGGTAAAAAGTCGTCTTATACGCCGGAAAATACGGTATATATGTTTATGTATGTATATATGTATATTTGTGTTTTATATATAGTGTACAGTATATATACACACATATGCATACAGTATAGTTATAGTGTATTGTTGTTTATAACGCATTCACACCTGAGCAATACAGAATTGTTGGCAGAATTGCCGCAATTCCAAATTGTGCTGAAATTGTGTTAAAATACGCAGTGTGTATTGTTCATGGCACCCCAAACGCTCTTGGCAGACATGCATTTTGTGAAAAATTCGCTATCAACACACCAAAATGCATATTGAAAAAAACACACAACACTCCATGCCCAAAAAAGGTTCAGTTGGGCTTTTTTCAGACCTGTTTAATGCACATTTTGGAAGTTTTTAACAAACATTTTGCTGCTTTTGTCAACACACATTTTTTTTTTTTAATGTGAGTTGAATTTTTTTTGTGTATTTTGGTGCTTTTTTAACGTGTTTTGGCTTATTTTTTACCTCCATTTTTGTGTGTGTTCTGGAAATGCATGCAAAATGCATGTCATGTTTGCGGTGTCATTATTGGTTCATGGCACCCAAAAGTGGCTACCAGATGTGTAGTTTGTCAAAATATGCATAAAAACCAAATCAAAATGCACTTTAGAAAAGTTCCAAAATACGTGCGAAGAAAAGTGCCAAAATGTGCGTTATAAACCACACCAAAATGCATGTTAAAATAACCTGTGACATAATGTGCGTTAAAGTGCCTAAATATGTGTTTAGAAAAGAGACAAAATGCACATTAAAAAAAACCACATCAAAATGCGTGTTAAAAACATACAGCATGTTAAAAAGTGGCAAAATGAATGTACATAATGCTAAAATGTGCAATAAAAAGGAGCCAAAATACACATTTAAAGAATGTGCCAAAATGTGTGTTAAAAAATACCAGTGGTCAGTGTTTATTATTTTCTTGTAATTACATGACCTTCTTAACTTTGGTTTCACTGTTTAAACTCTGTAATCTGATCTGTAACCACACAATTATCTCACATGCAGACCTCCCCCTTCTACACAGATCTCAGCTGTTCTCAGAGGAAAAACTTCTCCTCTCTTCTCCTTCTGACAATAAACGTTCTCCACTTCATAAACAGGGGGACAGAGGAGAAGATTTTTCCCTGAGAACTGAAATGAGATAAATTATCTCTGCTTAATAAACATACACCATAATCTTGCCAGCCTTCTTCTTGGAATTAGCCCCCACAGTTATCTTCTCCAATGTCTTGCTGCTGCTCCCTTTCTGGGTTGAATGACTTCCACCATAATATATATTACTTCCCATGAGCCCAGAATGTCATATACAAATCCCCTGGGGTGCACATAGCCCAGACTCACCGGAGAATGCTAAATAAAATGGCTGCCACTTCACAGCCCGAGTACCCTTCTATCCAGCAGAGAAGACCATCTACTGATGAGAAGCAGAACTCTGTTCTGGTAATTTATTTTATTTCAGGTACTTATATAGCGCCGTCAATTTACGCAGTGCTTTTACATATATATTGCACATTCACATCAATCCCTAACCCTCAAGGGGCGTACAATCTACAGTCCCTAACTTACATTCATGTATACACATATTAGGGCCAATTTAGACAGGAACCAATTAACCTACCAGCATGTCTTTGGAGTGTGGGAGGAAACCACAGTACCCGGAGGAAACCCACGCAGGCACAGGGAGAACATGCAAACTCCAGGCAGGTGGTGCCGTGGCTGGGATTTGAACCAACGACCCTAGTACTGCCAGGTGAAAGTGCTAACCATTTAGCCACTGTGCTGGTAAGCATGCTGACATTTTTTTTAAGTGGGGAGCAGGGGTGATCTGACAACGCATGGGGCTCCTGGGCAATAGGGGGATCATGGGGCCCCTGTGTCCTCACTCACACTCAAACCACACCCAAAAAAGCCTATGAAAGGTACCAGGGGCATTTCATGGGGCCCCCTACTGACCCCAGGCCTTCGGGCAGTGCCCAAGTGCCCGAATGGTCAGTCCGCCCCTGGTGGGGAGGGTGTAAGGAGAAAGGCTTGGGGGGTGGGTGACAAAAACTTGAAGTCAGACTCTAATGAGAAATTCCTGTTAACAAGTGAAACTGCTGCAGCAAAACCAAAACTGTGCTAAAATTAGAAAGTTCATTAAATTGACCTTTTCGGGAATGTATAGTGTTTTTTAGTATCCTTATTCATTATGGCTAGGACTAGATTTTGTTTTCTTTCTCCTACCACCCACACCTTCGAACACCACTCCATTCAGTAGAAGTCTCTATAAAAAGGAAGAAAACAGCTGACAAATGCAGGGGGAGTCGAAAAATTGCCACTCCCAGAATTGTTTGTTTCCCATTGGTATTCAAGGGACAATTTCTACTGCTTGAAGTGACACAAGTGGAAGGAGAACCAAGTATATACTGTCTTCTTTTACTGTTATAGCTTGGCTGACTTGGCTTACTTCTACAGAGAGAAGCTTCACTTCTCTCTGCTTTCTGTATCACAGTCCCTCTCAGACTTCCAAGGTGGATTTGAATCTGATAGGTGACTGCAATAAACTTCATTATAGTATATCAGATTTAAAGTGTTTGTAAACCCTTACAATAAATGTATCTCATTTGATCCCTTTTGGTCTATTAATATATAATAATAATAATATATTAATAAATGTATGTTATATCTATTTGGTAAGTGATAAAAATACTTGCCAGAAATCCAGTGCTCAAAGTTTTTTTTCAGCAGTGTTATCTGCCCTGACCAGGTTATCTCTATAAAATGCAGAACACCTCCTTCATTGTTAAAGCAATGAGGAGAGAGGGTAAGTTGTTCTGTAGTGCTAACAAATTTTCTGGTCTAGGGTGACAATCCTGCTCCTCTATACAGATCAAAGAATGTGCATTGTCACTCTAGAACACTTGCAGGATCACTAGGTGAAAATAGAGTGAAAGAAGCCTGATAAAAAGAAAACTATTGCAGCCACCTCATCAAAGGACTGGAAAGCTGCAATTTATAAGCTTTTTGTTCTAGTGCTTAGAAGCATTTTAATGAAAGACAGCAAAGGCCATGCATATGGATATTTTTTCTGTATCAAAACCAGGGGTTCTCAGATCACCAGAATAAAGACAGCAGGGTTTATAGTGGTTTGGTGCCCTATAGTAATGCCTTTATCAAACCTAAACAGGTATTCCATGCTTCCTCAAGATTTAAAGGGTTCACTTTTGTGATAAATATAGCAAATAAAAAAAAATAATATGGCACATAAAATTGCTACAAGCACCATATTGTAATTTAATGCTATAAAAATATATTTCCATTTTCATTCTGTAGCTGCTGTCATTTTCTGTAAAATTCATTGCAATATGGCATTCTGCAGGCCTTCTGTACACAGTTGGTGTACAGACCTTCCCCAGAAATGTCATTTCCAGCTTTTGTGATTGGTTCACTGATTTTCCTAGAATGCTGAACTAACATACAAGTCAAATTTTAGGCATCCTCTGCAATAGGAATTATGCAAACTCAGAAGATATATATAACCCCGCTGGGACTTTAAAGGCAGAATAAAAAAAATTGTACCATCTAAAAGACAAATGTTAAAATTTTATTATAAAAACATTTTGTTTGCATTAAACAGACCTGAGGGTCTATAAAATCATACCAAAACTGCATCCAATTAGTGACATACATACAATCCAATGGCAATAAATTGTACATATACTCTATTGTATAAAGATACACCGAAGTGACTGCCAATATTGTAATGTAGCTTGGTCATTTGAGGTGTAATCTTCCAATAAATCCCAACATGTTTCAGAAAATAATTCCTTCTTCAGGAGAAAAAGGTGGGAATATCAATTCTACAATATAATATACAGAAATCAATAATATATTAACCTCTTGCCGTCCGCCTGCTGTTTATAAACGGCAGGGCGGTGGCAGTCCAGGGGCGGGTTGCCGTTCCTAAACGGCACCCGCCTTTTCTAGCTGTGCGCGCTCCCTGAGAGCACGCACCACCGCGATCCGGTGCCCGCTGTGTCCTCCGGACACAGTAAAACACCGATCATCGGATGGGACCTCTGTACGAGGTCCCGATCATGTGATCACTGATTGGCCAATCAGTGATCACATGCAAAGTAGTAAGCAAGATGTCACTTGTGACATCATTGCTTACTACGTGTGAAATCTGTGAATGATCACAGAGGTCACATGGTACAAGGCTATTCACAACAGCCTTGTACCATGTGACAAGCTGTGACCAATCACAGCTCACTCAGTACTTCTCAATGACTGCAAGAATACAGACAGAGAGAAAGAGAAATGATTGCTTTTACATCCTATATGGGTGTAAAAGCAATCAGTGTAAAAAAAAAAAAAAAAATCTTCATCACCCCCCACAAGTAGTACAGTGTCACCATGGTGACACTGTACTGCTAGGGTGACAGTCTGTAAAAAAAAATAAAAATAAAAAATAATAATATAAAAAAAATAAAATAAAAATGTAAAAAAAAATGTTTAAAAATTATAATTTTTGGTTATAAACTAATTTGGATTTTTTTTTTTACTAAAAAAATAACGGAATAAATCTTGGCCAAAATTTATGATGCAAAATTTTATAAAAAAAAAACACTTTTTTTCAAAATTTTTTGGCTTTTTCATTTACATAGTAAAAAAATAAAAATCCCAGCGGTGAATAAATACCACCAAAGTAAAGCTTTATCTGTCTCAAAAAAATGGTAAAAAATTCATATGAGTACAGTATTGCATGACCGCGCAATCGTCATTCAAAGTGTGATAGCGCTGAAAGCTGAAAATTGCCCTGGACAGGAAGGGGTAAAACCTAGTCAAAAATACTTTATAGGTGGAGTGGGCTGGTACATGCATGTATATACTCTTAATAAAGCAGTATTTAAATACACTTACAAATTGTATATATATGTGATACTGTGTCCAAAAGGAGCCATAATGGCCAAATGTATAAAGCTGGTATCTGCCAAACATCCACACAGGTCTCGCCGGGAAAGCACCCCCAGGCCCACCATACAACCACAAGGATCCCCAAGTCCCCACCAGTGGGTTTCTAATGTGTCTGCAATGAGCATATGCAGAGGTATGGATTAAAACAGAAATGTCTCCCTACAGGGAAAATTTTGTCCCAAAGTTAAGCAATGCAAGCACATAATAAAGTAGGAATTAAATGTTTGGTCAGATACCCTCTAAGGCCTAATTATTTTCAAAAAGAATGCCGACACTTCAACTTTCCTAATAAGGACATTGCAAGTGCATAAGCTGATTATATTGAACACAGACCATTTAGAATTCAGACTTCCAAGGACATAGATGAACATACAGCTTTGTCTAAATGC
This sequence comes from Staurois parvus, assembly GCF_062004578.1. Taxonomy (NCBI): domain Eukaryota; kingdom Metazoa; phylum Chordata; class Amphibia; order Anura; family Ranidae; genus Staurois; species Staurois parvus. The sequence goes on along the minus strand of NW_028318564.1, from coordinate 3,813,754 downwards.
TGCAGTCACATCTTCATTATGGGATTTGTTAAATTTTTCCCATTTTTTTGTGCATCTGTTACAAAACAGAATAGGGCTCTATATGTAACAAATGTGCAAAGTAGCTCCTGGACCTTTTTTTGGGAGTGAGTCAAGTGCATTTCTGCAAGGTGCATTTTTGTGCATTTTTCAGGCATCTTGTCGTAACCACTACATGCAATTGGGGTGCTATAAAGAAAGTGGCATCGCAAGTGCAATGAGTGTTTTCTGTTTTTGCATTCCTCTACCTGCATTCCCAGAAACAAACGTGTCTACCCACATTCCTGGAACATGAAGGTGTGAATGCAGCCTAAGAACAGAAATGGGTAGGACTCTGCTAGAAAGTTTGTTAAAATCTTTGCAATGTATACAATAGAGTTACTCTTTAATGATCAGTTGTAGCAACAAACACAAACTTAGTGTATACATTTCATTTTCTCAACTTTCTTCCTTCACTTCCTAAAGATGATCAATGATTGAAACGCGTCGAGTTTGATGACACAACTTCTGCTGATGTCACATCCTCCCTGTGGAAAGCACACTGCTCAGAGGAGCGATCACTACAGCGGCTTCCATTTTTTTGCACAAGGTGCCGGGCTTAGGCACTTCTCTTGTGAGTGTATTTTTTAGATATTTCCCCATATAAAGGCATTAAGCAGTTTTACACTATGGGATGTCACCTTCTCTTTCTTTATATATGGTGATATATTGCATTCCCTGCTGAGTGGAGGTGAGGAGACAGCTAGCTCCCTGGAATGTGTCCAATATCTGTAACGGACAGAGGATAGGTGGTCATAAGCTGCAAGACTCGGTTTACTGGGATAGTCCCACAAGCGTGAATGACCACTCTAGAGATAGATGGTCATTGGATGATGGTGAGTGTCAGTCCATGTGGGGCACTGTTTTGAGCACAGTGGAGCATCTTTTATGTCTTGGAAAGATTTACCAATCAAGATATGGAATTAGAAGTTAAACACCAGCACTTTGCACTTGTTTCACTTATCTAGGACTGATTTATATTGTATTGAACACATGCACATGATATGTGCGGTCTATGTGTTTTTTTTATTTATACAACAGGTACTCTTTAATGATCAGTTGTAGCAACAAACACACACTTAGTGTACACATTTAATTTGCCCAACTTTCTTTAGTTTTATACAACACAACTCTAAAAACCCTATAAAGGGAAAACTTGTAAGAGGGTTTTTTTTTGGTGCAAAAATGGACATCGTTGTCATATTGGGTCAGTTTTAGGTAGAGTGAATTTTAAGATGTTTAGTGATCTCTGTCACCATAGGTATGTATTTCATACTTTAGAAAAAAAGTTTAAATAAAATACCTGTCATATGTATAGAGCGATTTAAATACAACTATTTTTATCATTTCAAATTATTTCAGGAGAATGTCATTGTGTAATGACAGCATGGAAGGCAATTCCAACTTGCCTAATGTACTCTAGCCTCTCAAAATAATCTAAATGTGAGTTTTCAGGTCAGAGTGTTTGATGGTTCCAGCATTATTCCTTTCTGAGCAAAGGGTGGTCTCACCCACACGTACATTATCATGAGTAATGAATACAAAGCAGGATCCAATAGTTAAAAGCCTACAGTTCCAAATAAAAGTTAAAAGGAAAATTACCTCAATGAATAAGGTGAAACTCTGCTGACTTCCATCCTCCAATCATGTGCAAGCAAAAATGCAGTTTCTTTTTTTCTTGCACTTGATTGAGTTTTCTTTGAAAATTGTGCCACCTTCACTAAGCTCTGAGAAAATTCCGTTGCAAAGTACAACTTCCCTTGGAAATTGAAAAGCCTATTTACCTTTCATGAATCAACCCCTAAAAAAGTGAAAACTCCTATGGGTCTAGTTATAATAAGTAAGATAAACCTCAAGCAGGGGCGGACTGACAACTCTTGGGGCCCCCGGGCAATAGGGGATCATGGGGCCCCTGTGTCCTTGCCAAAACTCAAAAAAGCCTATAAAAAAGGTACCAGGGGCATCTCGTGGAGCCCCCTACTGACCCCGGGCCCTCGGGCAGTGCCCGAGTTTCCAAATGGTCAGTCCGCCCCTGACCTCAAGTAAATTTTTGTCTTTCTAATATATTGATTGAACTACCTGTGCAAAGGGACCAGGGTCAAATGGATAGCTGCTGCTATTAATGTGGGGTGTGTAGACACCATATACCCACATGGAAGAAAAATATATTTGAAATATATTTTAAAAAAATGTTCCCAAATAAATTGCCATATATTTGAAAAACTACAATTTTTGCAATGTTCGATATATTTCAAAATATATTTAAATAAATAAGCAAAAAAATCTGAATAATACATTTTAAAAAATATTTTTAAAAATATGTATATTTTAAATGAATTCTTCAGATTTTTTTTACCATATAAAAAAGTAATTTTAACATATATTTTTACATATATTTGTAAATGCATTCCAAAAATGTAGATTTGTATTTTTAAAGGCATACAGTATATATTAAATGTATTTTTAAAAATATTTTTTTCATATATTTTGTAATAAAAACTTATTTCAACATGCAGTATGTACAGTATGTGTGTGTGTGTGTGTATATATATATATATATATATGTATTTTTTTTTTTTGTTTAAATATATTGAATATGGCAAGAATTTTTGTATTTCAAATATATGGCAATATATTTGGGAGGAATATTTTTATATTCAACTTGTTTTTATTGAAATTTTTACAGATAACATGGTAGAAGAGAACAGGGTAAGCAGTAGGTTCACAGATGTACATTTGTATAATTTTGAGGCTAAGTCTGGTAGAAGTACATTGTTATAAGTAGAGATGAGCGAATCGAAGTATCCGAAGTGGAATTCGAGTCGAATATCGGAAAAATTTCGATTCGTGCCGAATCCGAAAAACAGCCTAATTCGGACGCGCGAATCGAAATTTTTCCGAAAATGGCGGCTGACATGTGCGGCGACGGAGCGGGGATGTCGGGGAAGGCGCGCAGACAAGGCGCGCTGCCCCATAATGCATTCCTCAACGACATGTGATCGCATCAGCCAATCAGCAGCCAGCCAGCCAGCACTGTGTAATGGTCGAGGTATATATAGCGGCCATTTTGGAAATCTTCATTTGCCTGCAGTCATTGAACAGAGGCAGACCGCTCTGTACTAGGGACAGGGACAGAGTTAGGGCCACAGAAACGAGAATTGGGGACAGAGAGAAGTTACTTAGGGACAGAGAACCATTACTCAGGGACACAGACTTGTTAATGAGGGCCACAGAATCGTTATTTAGGGACAAAGAAACGCTAGTTAGGGCCACAGAATTCATACTCAGGGACAGACAGAATTTTCACTCAGTGCCAGAGAATTGTTACTTAGGGCCACAGAAACGTTATTAGGGCCACAGAATTTTTACTCAGGGACAGACAGAATTGTTACTGAGTGCCAGAGAATTGTTACTCAGGCACAGACAGAATTGTTACTGAGTGCCAGAGAATTCTTACTCAGGGCCACAGAATTCATTCTCAGGGACAGACAGAATTGTTACTCAGGGACAGACAGAATTGTTACTGAGTGCCAGAGAATTGTTACTCAGGGACAGACAGAATTGTTACTGAGTGCCAGAGAATTGTTACTCAGGGACAGACAGAATTGTTACTGAGTGCCAGAGAATTCTTACTCAGGGCCACAGAATTCATTCTCAGGGACAGACAGAATTGTTACTCAGGGACAGACAGAATTGTTACTGAGTGCCAGAGAATTGTTACTCAGGGACAGACAGAATTGTTACTGAGTGCCAGAGAATTGTTACTCAGGGACAGACAGAATTGTTACTGAGTGCCAGAGAATTGTTACTCAGGGACAGACAGAATTGTTACTGAGTGCCAGAGAATTGTTACTCGCACAGACACAAAATTGTTACTTGCACAGACACAGAATTGTTACTCGCACAGACACAGAATTGTTACTCAGGGCCACAGAATTCATACTCAGGGACAGACAGAATTGTTACTGAGTGCCAGAGAATTGTTACTCAGGGACAGACAGAATTGTTACTGAGTGCCAGAGAATTGTTACTCAGGGACAGACAGAATTGTTACTGAGTGCCAGAGAATTGTTACTCGCACAGACACAAAATTGTTACTTGCACAGACACAGAATTGTTACTCGCACAGACACAGAATTGTTACTCAGGGCCACAGAATTCATACTCAGGGACAGACAGAATTGTTACTGAGTGCCAGAGAATTGTTACTCAGGGACAGACAGAATTGTTACTGAGTGCCAGAGAATTGTTACTCAGGGACAGACAGAATTGTTACTGAGTGCCAGAGAATTGTTACTCAGGGACAGACAGAATTGTTACTGAGTGCCAGAGAATTGTTACTCAGGGACAGACAGAATTGTTACTGAGTGCCAGAGAATTGTTACTCGCACAGACACAAAATTGTTACTTGCACAGACACAGAATTGTTACTCGCACAGACACAGAATTGTTACTCAGGGCCACAGAATTCATACTCAGGGACAGACAGAATTGTTACTGAGTGCCAGAGAATTGTTACTCAGGGACAGACAGAATTGTTACTGAGTGCCAGAGAATTGTTACTCAGGGACAGACAGAATTGTTACTGAGTGCCAGAGAATTGTTACTCGCACAGACACAAAATTGTTACTTGCACAGACACAGAATTGTTACTCGCACAGACACAGAATTGTTACTCGCACAGACACAGAATTGTTACTCAGGGCCACAGAATTCATACTCAGGGACAGACAGAATTGTTACTGAGTGCCAGAGAATTGTTACTCAGGGACACCTAATCGTTGAATTAAATAGTATGTCAGACAACATGCAGAGGAGTGGCAGAGGAGGCAATGTTTTAGGAGCGAGCAGACGTGGCAGCAGAGGAAGGGGTCGAGGCAGCAGTATTCGCAGCCAGAGGCCAGTGCTCCCGGTGTCATCCAGCGGTCGTGTCTCCACCGACAACCCTGCCGTCATTGATTGGTTGGCTCGGTCGTCTTCCTCTTCCCAGGTCACCTCTGACACCTACAGCCAACGGTCGGTGGGTACGTCAGACACAACCGTTAGTTGGCATGGCCCGGGACCAAGCCCACTGAAATCACGTGTCCTCTACCTGCCCCTGTCCTTTGCTGTTCCCTCACCAAGCGAAGTATCGCATGCTGTGGGCTCAGCCCCACTGTACAGTGAGGAAGAGCTAACAGAGGGCGGTCAGGAACGGGGGGAGACATCGGCCTTTTCAGCAGCCAAGCGAACAAGTACTGGCGAGGAGAGTGGCTCGGTAGCCGGTCTAGAGACAGGTCTGTCTCCTGACCCAGACGCAGCCGAGGGGGCTAGTAGTGAGGCGGAGACCCTACTTGATGATGAGGAGGTTGATCGCACTTGGCAGCCTCGTCGTCATCAGGCAATTTCTTCCGCATCATCAGGAGAAGAGGGTGGCAGCTTGGCAGCGAGCAAAACAGTCGGTGGGTTGCCCAGGAGACAGCAGCAGGGTCGCATCAGTGTCAGTGGAGCCAAACGTCCACGGAGTAGAGCACCAGCTCCACTGCAGCCTACCACCACGGCCAGTAGTGGTGCCGGTGCGCACGGAGGAAGTAGCAGTCAGCCAGTGAAGAGTAGCGGGGGCAAAGTTTCCTACTCGGTGGTGTGGCAATTTTTCCTCAAGCCGCCCGAGGAAGTAAACGTAGCCGTATGTCGACTATGTGGCCAGAAATGCAAGCGTGGCCAGGGGGCCCATGTTGGGACTACAGCGTTGCGTCAGCATATGCAGCGTCACCATTCGGTGGCCTGGGAAAACCGTGATAAACATACGGCGGTTCTGCCTGCCCCAGCCCCCGCTCCATCACCCGCTCCGTTACTTGCTCCGTCACCCGACGTCGTCAATCGCCCTCTATCAGCCAGTCAAGGCTCCAACACCTCTGCTGAGGGGAGTTGTCGCTCATTGGCATCTTCCGCTCGTTCAGATGCTCCTTCTCCTGCTACTCCTCTTCTCGGATTCCGTCAACAGTCTTTCTTGGAATCCGTATCCAAGAGACAACAGTTTGCGAGCACGCACCCGACGGTGCAAAAGCTGAACGTCCTCCTGTCCAAGTTGCTGGTGCTGCAGTCCCTCCCTTTCCAACTGGTGGACTCAGCACCTTTCCGAGAAATGATGGCTTGTGCCGCGCCGCGGTGGAGAGTGCCAAGCCGTCATTTCTTTGCCCAAAAGGCAGTGCCAGCCCTGCATTCACATGTAGAAGAGATGGTGGGCCAGTCTTTGAGCATGTCGGTCTCTGCCAAAGTGCACGGCAGCGCCGACGTGTGGAGCTGTAACTACGGTCAGGGACAGTACATGTCATTTACGGCCCACTGGGTGAACGTGGTGCCGGCACAGCCGCACCAGCAACTTGGACAGGTCACGACGCTTTTGCCTCCACGTTTGCACGTCCTTGGTCCAGCAAGCATGTCCGCCTCTACCACCTCTTTTTCCGCCGTGTCCTCAGCCGCCACCCCCGTGCCAAGTCCCATTACCCGACCGGCATATCACATGTGCAGGGCGCAACGGTGTCACGCTGTGCTGCACCTGGTATGCCTTGGCGAACGTAGTCACACAGGGGAGGAACTGCTGAGTGTAATGAACAGAGAAATCGACAGATGGCTGTCTCCGCGCAAACTAAAAATCGGAACCATGTTGACTGACAACGGAAAGAACATGGTGTCTGCTCTGCGTCAAGGAAGGTTGTGCCATGCGCCATGCATGGCTCACGTGTTCAATCTGGTTGTCAAGCGGTTCCTAAAATCCACCATCCCACTGCAAGACATCCTTAAAATGTCACGTAAACTGTGCATGCATTTCAGCCATTCCTACACCGCAAAGAACACCCTCATTGAGCTGCAGCGGCAGAACGGAATTCCACAGCATCGCCTGATCTGCGACGTTGCAACAAGGTGGAATTCAACCCTACACATGTTAGACCGCCTTTACGAGCAGCGAAAGGCCATCACCGATTTCCTGATGTTACAAGCGGATAAAGGTACTCCCCTGTGTAACTTAGATGTCAGCCATTGGCAGCTCATGCGTGACACCTGCCGCTTGCTCAGGCCCTTTGAGGAGGCCACGCTATTCGTGAGTCGGCAGGACTATGGGATGAACGACGTCATTCCTCTGTTGCACGTCCTGGAACAAATGCTGTTAACAATGGCTGGTCAGGGTGCGGTAGACGTGGCGCACAGATCTCAACGCCACATGACCCCTGTGGGGGCAGGACAGGAAGAAGAGGAGGAGGTAGAGGAGGACATTTGTGCTCAGGAATTATTGAGTGAAATGGGTGGTTTTTCCACTCAGCGGACAGGAGTGGAGGAGCAGGAGCATCTGGTAGAGGAGGAGGAGGAGGAGACAGAGGACCCAGACGCACTGTGGCAGTATGCTGTGGAGATGGAGGCAGGGAGTCCCTCGCATTCCTTGGCACAAATGGCCCATAGCATGCTCGGTTGCTTGCGTAGCGACAGCCGAATAATAACCATCAGACAGAGGGATGACTTTTGGCTGTCCACCTTGTTGGACCCTCGCTACCGGTCCAAAATGGTGGCCTTTTTCACACCTGCTGAGAGGGAGGCCAAAATTACGTACTATAAAAACCACCTATGTAGTCAGTTGGTCTCTGCCTTTGTGCGCCAACGTCCATCCTCAGACACTGTGGGCCCTGTGCGCTCGCGTTCCGCTGGCATGGCAGCAGGGGAGGGGTGGGGTGGTAGGAGCAGTGGCAGCTCCACCAGCAGTGGCTGCCTCAGTCTGCAGTCGATGATGAGTAGCTTTCTTCACCAGCGCAGTGAGGAAACTACTAACCAGCCGCAGCAGCAGCAGCAGCATCAGGTGGACCTGGAGCAGGAGCTCAAACAACAGGCTTGGGCCTACTTGGACAGCACCCTGCCAACCGAGGTAGACAATCCCCTTGACTACTGGGCAACGAAACTTGACCTTTGGCCCCAACTAGCTGAATTTGCCCTTGAAAGGCTGTCATGCCCGGCCAGTAGCGTGGCATCGGAGCGCGTGTTTAGTGCGGCAGGAGGTATTGTAACTCCGCGGAGGACACGACTGTCCACCCAAAGTGTGGAGAGACTCACGTTTGTGAAAATGAATCAGGCGTGGATTAGTCTGGATTTCAAACCACCAGTTCCTGACACAACTGACTAAATCCGCCATGAATCATGCCTCAAACATGTGCCACTTTCAGGTCTCCTCACACTGCTGGTGTGTTTAATTTTTTGACATAGGGTGCTGGCAGATTACGGGCCTCCTATAGCTGCTGCCAGGCCCCTAATCTGCCATAGGCCCCTATATACCGCCTCCTCATGCTGCTGCTAGGTCCAGAGTCTCTCATGGGTCCCTGTACGGCCTCCCATTGCTGCTGTCTCCATCGCCACACTCTGCTGCCATGTGCCACTTTCAGGTCTCTTCACACTGCTGGTGTGTTAAATTTTTTGACATAGGGTGCAGGCAGATTACGGGCCTCACATAGCTGCTGCCAGGCCCCTAATCTGCCATGGGCCCCTATATACCGCCTCCTCATGCTGCTGCCAAGTCTAGAGTCTCTCATGGGTCCCTGTACGGCCTCCCATTGCTGCTGTCTCCATCGCCACACTCTGCTGCCATGTGCCACTTTCAGGTCTCTTCACACTGCTGGTGTGTTAAATTTTTTGACATAGGGTGCAGGCAGATTATGGGCCTCACATAGCTGCTGCCAGGCCCCTAATCTGCCATGGGCCCCTATATACCGCCTCCTCATGCTGCTGCCAAGTCTAGAGTCTGTCATGGGTCCCTGTACGGCCTCCCATTGCTGCTGTCTCCATCGCCACACTCTGCCATGTGCCACTTTCAGGTCTCTTCACACTGCTGGTGTGTTTAATTTTTTGACATAGGGTGCAGGCAGATTACGGGCCTCACATAGCTGCTGCCAGGCCCCTAATCTGCCATGGGCCCCTATATACCGCCTCCTCATGCTGCTGCCAAGTCTAGAGTCTGTCATGGGTCCCTGTACGGCCTCCCATTGCTGCTGTCTCCATCGCCACACTCTGCCATGTGCCACTTTCAGGTCTCTTCACACTGCTGGTGTGTTTAATTTTTTGACATAGGGTGCAGGCAGATTACGGGCCTCACATAGCTGCTGCCAGGCCCCTAATCTGCCATGGGCCCCTATATACCGCCTCCTCATGCTGCTGCCAAGTCTAGAGTCTGTCATGGGTCCCTGTACGGCCTCCCATTGCTGCTGTCTCCATCGCCACACTCTGCCATGTGCCACTTTCAGGTCTCTTCACACTGCTGGTGTGTTAAATTTTTTGACATAGGGTGCAGGCAGATTACGGGCCTCACATAGCTGCTGCCAGGCCCCTAATCTGCCATGGGCCCCTATATACCGCCTCCTCATGCTGCTGCCAAGTCTAGAGTCTCTCATGGGTCCCTGTACGGCCTCCCATTGCTGCTGTCTCCATCGCCACACTCTGCTGCCATGTGCCACTTTCAGGTCTCTTCACACTGCTGGTGTGTTAAATTTTTTGACATAGGGTGCAGGCAGATTACGGGCCTCACATAGCTGCTGCCAGGCCCCTAATCTGCCATGGGCCCCTATATACCGCCTCCTCATGCTGCTGCCAAGTCTAGAGTCTCTCATGGGTCCCTGTACGGCCTCCCATTGCTGCTGTCTCCATCGCCACACTCTGCTGCCATGTGCCACTTTCAGGTCTCTTCACACTGCTGGTGTGTTAAATTTTTTGACATAGGGTGCAGGCAGATTACGGGCCTCACATAGCTGCTGCCAGGCCCCTAATCTGCCATGGGCCCCTATATACCGCCTCCTCATGCTGCTGCCAAGTCTAGAGTCTGTCATGGGTCCCTGTACGGCCTCCCATTGCTGCTGTCTCCATCGCCACACTCTGCCATGTGCCACTTTCAGGTCTCTTCACACTGCTGGTGTGTTAAATTTTTTGACATAGGGTGCAGGCAGATTACGGGCCTCACATAGCTGCTGCCAGGCCCCTAATCTGCCATGGGCCCCTATATACCGCCTCCTCATGCTGCTGCCAAGTCTAGAGTCTCTCATGGGTCCCTGTACGGCCTCCCATTGCTGCTGTCTCCATCGCCACACTCTGCTGCCATGTGCCACTTTCAGGTCTCTTCACACTGCTGGTGTGTTAAATTTTTTGACATAGGGTGCAGGCAGATTACGGGCCTCACATAGCTGCTGCCAGGCCCCTAATCTGCCATGGGCCCCTATATACCGCCTCCTCATGCTGCTGCCAAGTCTAGAGTCTGTCATGGGTCCCTGTACGGCCTCCCATTGCTGCTGTCTCCATCGCCACACTCTGCCATGTGCCACTTTCAGGTCTCTTCACACTGCTGGTGTGTTTAATTTTTTGACATAGGGTGCAGGCAGATTACGGGCCTCACATAGCTGCTGCCAGGCCCCTAATCTGCCATGGGCCCCTATATACCGCCTCCTCATGCTGCTGCCAAGTCCAGAGTCTCTCATGGGTCCCTGTACGGCCTCCCATTGCTGCTGTCTCCATCGCCACACTCTGCTGCCATGTGCCACTTTCAGGTCTCTTCACACTGCTGGTGTGTTAAATTTTTTGACATAGGGTGCAGGCAGATTACGGGTCTCACATAGCTGCTGCCAGGCCCCTAATCTGCCATGGGCCCCTATATACCGCCTCCTCATGCTGCTGCCAAGTCTAGAGTCTCTCATGGGTCCCTGTACGGCCTCCCATTGCTGCTGTCTCCATCGCCACACTCTGCTGCCATGTGCCACTTTCAGGTCTCTTCACACTGCTGGTGTGTTAAATTTTTTGACATAGGGTGCAGGCAGATTACGGGCCTCACATAGCTGCTGCCAGGCCCCTAATCTGCCATGGGCCCCTATATACCGCCTCCTCATGCTGCTGCCAAGTCTAGAGTCTGTCATGGGTCCCTGTACGGCCTCCCATTGCTGCTGTCTCCATCGCCACACTCTGCTGCCATGTGCCACTTTCAGGTCTCTTCACACTGCTGGTGTGTTAAATTTTTTGACATAGGGTGCAGGCAGATTACGGGCCTCACATAGCTGCTGCCAGGCCCCTAATCTGCCATGGGCCCCTATATACCGCCTCCTCATGCTGCTGCCAAGTCTAGAGTCTGTCATGGGTCCGTGTACGGCCTCCCATTGCTGCTGTCTCCATCGCCACACTCTGCCATGTGCCACTTTCAGGTCTCTTCACACTGCTGGTGTGTTTAATTTTTTGACATAGGGTGCAGGCAGATTACGGGCCTCACATAGCTGCTGCCAGGCCCCTAATCTGCCATGGGCCCCTATATACCGCCTCCTCATGCTGCTGCCAAGTCTAGGAGTTTGTCATGGGTCCCTGTACGGCCTCCCATTGCTGCTGTCTCCATCGCCACACTCTGCCATGTGCCACTTTCAGGTCTCTTCACACTGCTGGTGTGTTTAATTTTTTGACATAGGGTGCAGGCAGATTACGGGCCTCACATAGCTGCTGCCAGGCCCCTAATCTGCCATGGGCCCCTATATACCGCCTCCTCATGCTGCTGCCAAGTCTAGAGTCTGTCATGGGTCCCTGTACGGCCTCCCATTGCTGCTGTCTCCATCGCCACACTCTGCCATGTGCCACTTTCAGGTCTCTTCACACTGCTGGTGTGTTAAATTTTTTGACATAGGGTGCAGGCAGATTACGGGCCTCACATAGCTGCTGCCAGGCCCCTAATCTGCCATGGGCCCCTATATACCGCCTCCTCATGCTGCTGCCAAGTCTAGAGTCTGTCATGGGTCCCTGTACGGCCTCCCATTGCTGCTGTCTCCATCGCCACACTCTGCTGCCATGTGCCACTTTCAGGTCTCTTCACACTGCTGGTGTGTTAAATTTTTTGACATAGGGTGCAGGCAGATTACGGGCCTCACATAGCTGCTGCCAGGCCCCTAATCTGCCATGGGCCCCTATATACCGCCTCCTCATGCTGCTGCCAAGTCCAGAGTCTCTCATGGGTCCCTGTACGGCCTCCCATTGCTGCTGTCTCCATCGCCACACTCTGCTGCCATGTGCCACTTTCAGGTCTCTTCACACTGCTGGTGTGTTAAATTTTTTGACATAGGGTGCAGGCAGATTACGGGCCTCACATAGCTGCTGCCAGGCCCCTAATCTGCCATGGGCCCCTATATACCGCCTCCTCATGCTGCTGCCAAGTCTAGAGTCTGTCATGGGTCCCTGTACGGCCTCCCATTGCTGCTGTCTCCATCGCCACACTCTGCCATGTGCCACTTTCAGGTCTCTTCACACTGCTGGTGTGTTTAATTTTTTGACATAGGGTGCAGGCAGATTACGGGCCTCACATAGCTGCTGCCAGGCCCCTAATCTGCCATGGGCCCCTATATACCGCCTCCTCATGCTGCTGCCAAGTCCAGAGTCTCTCATGGGTCCCTGTACGGCCTCCCATTGCTGCTGTCTCCATCGCCACACTCTGCTGCCATGTGCCACTTTCAGGTCTCTTCACACTGCTGGTGTGTTAAATTTTTTGACATAGGGTGCAGGCAGATTACGGGCCTCACATAGCTGCTGCCAGGCCCCTAATCTGCCATGGGCCCCTATATACCGCCTCCTCATGCTGCTGCCAAGTCTAGAGTCTCTCATGGGTCCCTGTACGGCCTCCCATTGCTGCTGTCTCCATCGCCACACTCTGCTGCCATGTGCCACTTTCAGGTCTCTTCACACTGCTGGTGTGTTAAATTTTTTGACATAGGGTGCAGGCAGATTACGGGCCTCACATAGCTGCTGCCAGGCCCCTAATCTGCCATGGGCCCCTATATACCGCCTCCTCATGCTGCTGCCAAGTCTAGAGTCTCTCATGGGTCCCTGTACGGCCTCCCATTGCTGCTGTCTCCATCGCCACACTCTGCTGCCATGTGCCACTTTCAGGTCTCTTCACACTGCTGGTGTGTTAAATTTTTTGACATAGGGTGCAGGCAGATTACGGGCCTCACATAGCTGCTGCCAGGCCCCTAATCTGCCATGGGCCCCTATATACCGCCTCCTCATGCTGCTGCCAAGTCTAGAGTCTGTCATGGGTCCCTGTACGGCCTCCCATTGCTGCTGTCTCCATCGCCACACTCTGCCATGTGCCACTTTCAGGTCTCTTCACACTGCTGGTGTGTTTAATTTTTTGACATAGGGTGCAGGCAGATTACGGGCCTCACATAGCTGCTGCCAGGCCCCTAATCTGCCATGGGCCCCTATATACCGCCTCCTCATGCTGCTGCCAAGTCTAGAGTCTGTCATGGGTCCCTGTACGGCCTCCCATTGCTGCTGTCTCCATCGCCACACTCTGCCATGTGCCACTTTCAGGTCTCTTCACACTGCTGGTGTGTTTAATTTTTTGACATAGGGTGCAGGCAGATTACGGGCCTCACATAGCTGCTGCCAGGCCCCTAATCTGCCATGGGCCCCTATATACCGCCTCCTCATGCTGCTGCCAAGTCTAGAGTCTGTCATGGGTCCCTGTACGGCCTCCCATTGCTGCTGTCTCCATCGCCACACTCTGCCATGTGCCACTTTCAGGTCTCTTCACACTGCTGGTGTGTTTAATTTTTTGACATAGGGTGCAGGCAGATTACGGGCCTCACATAGCTGCTGCCAGGCCCCTAATCTGCCATGGGCCCCTATATACCGCCTCCTCATGCTGCTGCCAAGTCTAGAGTCTCTCATGGGTCCCTGTACGGCCTCCCATTGCTGCTGGCTCCATCGCCACACTCTGCTGCCATGTGCCACTTTCAGGTCTCTTCACACTGCTGGTGTGTTAAATTTTTTGACATAGGGTGCAGGCAGATTACGGGCCTCACATAGCTGCTGCCAGGCCCCTAATCTGCCATGGGCCCCTATATACCGCCTCCTCATGCTGCTGCCAAGTCCAGAGTCTCTCATGGGTCCCTGTACGGCCTCCCATTGCTGCTGTCTCCATCGCCACACTCTGCTGCCATGTGCCACTTTCAGGTCTCTTCACACTGCTGGTGTGTTAAATTTTTTGACATAGGGTGCAGGCAGATTACGGGCCTCACATAGCTGCTGCCAGGCCCCTAATCTGCCATGGGCCCCTATATACCGCCTCCTCATGCTGCTGCCAAGTCTAGAGTCTGTCATGGGTCCCTGTACGGCCTCCCATTGCTGCTGTCTCCATCGCCACACTCTGCCATGTGCCACTTTCAGGTTTCTTCACACTGCTGGTGTGTTTAATTTTTTGACATAGGGTGCAGGCAGATTACGGGCCTCACATAGCTGCTGCCAGGCCCCTAATCTGCCATGGGCCCCTATATACCGCCTCCTCATGCTGCTGCCAAGTCCAGAGTCTCTCATGGGTCCCTGTACGGCCTCCCATTGCTGCTGTCTCCATCGCCACACTCTGCTGCCATGTGCCACTTTCAGGTCTCTTCACACTGCTGGTGTGTTAAATTTTTTGACATAGGGTGCAGGCAGATTACGGGCCTCACATAGCTGCTGCCAGGCCCCTAATCTGCCATGGGCCCCTATATACCGCCTCCTCATGCTGCTGCCAAGTCTAGAGTCTCTCATGGGTCCCTGTACGGCCTCCCATTGCTGCTGTCTCCATGGCCACACTCTGCTGCCATGTGCCACTTTCAGGTCTCTTCACACTGCTGGTGTGTTAAATTTTTTGACATAGGGTGCAGGCAGATTACGGGCCTCACATAGCTGCTGCCAGGCCCCTAATCTGCCATGGGCCCCTATATACCGCCTCCTCATGCTGCTGCCAAGTCTAGAGTCTGTCATGGGTCCCTGTACGGCCTCCCATTGCTGCTGTCTCCATCGCCACACTCTGCCATGTGCCACTTTCAGGTCTCTTCACACTGCTGGTGTGTTTAATTTTTTGACATAGGGTGCAGGCAGATTACGGGCCTCACATAGCTGCTGCCAGGCCCCTAATCTGCCATGGGCCCCTATATACCGCCTCCTCATGCTGCTGCCAAGTCTAGAGTCTGTCATGGGTCCCTGTACGGCCTCCCATTGCTGCTGTCTCCATCGCCACACTCTGCCATGTGCCACTTTCAGGTCTCTTCACACTGCTGGTGTGTTAAATTTTTTGACATAGGGTGCAGGCAGATTACGGGCCTCACATAGCTGCTGCCAGGCCCCTAATCTGCCATGGGCCCCTATATACCGCCTCCTCATGCTGCTGCCAAGTCTAGAGTCTCTCATGGGTCCCTGTACGGCCTCCCATTGCTGCTGTCTCCATCGCCACACTCTGCTGCCATGTGCCACTTTCAGGTCTCTTCACACTGCTGGTGTGTTTAATTTTTTGACATAGGGTGCAGGCAGATTACGGGCCTCACATAGCTGCTGCCAGGCCCCTAATCTGCCATGGGCCCCTATATACCGCCTCCTCATGCTGCTGCCAAGTCTAGAGTCTGTCATGGGTCCCTGTACGGCCTCCCATTGCTGCTGTCTCCATCGCCACACTCTGCCATGTGCCACTTTCAGGTCTCTTCACACTGCTGGTGTGTTTAATTTTTTGACATAGGGTGCAGGCAGATTACGGGCCTCACATAGCTGCTGCCAGGCCCCTAATCTGCCATGGGCCCCTATATACCGCCTCCTCATGCTGCTGCCAAGTCTAGAGTCTGTCATGGGTCCCTGTACGGCCTCCCATTGCTGCTGTCTCCATCGCCACACTCTGCTGCCATGTGCCACTTTCAGGTCTCTTCACACTGCTGGTGTGTTAAATTTTTTGACATAGGGTGCAGGCAGATTACGGGCCTCACATAGCTGCTGCCAGGCCCCTAATCTGCCATGGGCCCCTATATACCGCCTCCTCATGCTGCTGCCAAGTCTAGAGTCTCTCATGGGTCCCTGTACGGCCTCCCATTGCTGCTGTCTCCATCGCCACACTCTGCTGCCATGTGCCACTTTCAGGTCTCTTCACACTGCTGGTGTGTTAAATTTTTTGACATAGGGTGCAGGCAGATTACGGGCCTCACATAGCTGCTGCCAGGCCCCTAATCTGCCATGGGCCCCTATATACCGCCTCCTCATGCTGCTGCCAAGTCCAGAGTCTCTCATGGGTCCCTGTACGGCCTCCCATTGCTGCTGTCTCCATCGCCACACTCTGCTGCCATGTGCCACTTTCAGGTCTCTTCACACTGCTGGTGTGTTAAATTTTTTGACATAGGGTGCAGGCAGATTACGGGCCTCACATAGCTGCTGCCAGGCCCCTAATCTGCCATGGGCCCCTATATACCGCCTCCTCATGCTGCTGCCAAGTCTAGAGTCTGTCATGGGTCCCTGTACGGCCTCCCATTGCTGCTGTCTCCATCGCCACACTCTGCCATGTGCCACTTTCAGGTCTCTTCACACTGCTGGTGTGTTTAATTTTTTGACATAGGGTGCAGGCAGATTACGGGCCTCACATAGCTGCTGCCAGGCCCCTAATCTGCCATGGGCCCCTATATACCGCCTCCTCATGCTGCTGCCAAGTCTAGAGTCTGTCATGGGTCCCTGTACGGCCTCCCATTGCTGCTGTCTCCATCGCCACACTCTGCCATGTGCCACTTTCAGGTCTCTTCACACTGGTGGTGTGTTTAATTTTTTGACATAGGGTGCAGGCAGATTACGGGCCTCACATAGCTGCTGCCAGGCCCCTAATCTGCCATGGGCCCCTATATACCGCCTCCTCATGCTGCTGCCAAGTCTAGAGTCTGTCATGGGTCCCTGTACGGCCTCCCATTGCTGCTGTCTCCATCGCCACACTCTGCCATGTGCCACTTTCAGGTCTCTTCACACTGCTGGTGTGTTAAATTTTTTGACATAGGGTGCAGGCAGATTACGGGCCTCACATAGCTGCTGCCAGGCCCCTAATCTGCCATGGGCCCCTATATACCGCCTCCTCATGCTGCTGCCAAGTCTAGAGTCTCTCATGGGTCCCTGTACGGCCTCCCATTGCTGCTGGCTCCATCGCCACACTCTGCTGCCATGTGCCACTTTCAGGTCTCTTCACACTGCTGGTGTGTTAAATTTTTTGACATAGGGTGCAGGCAGATTACGGGCCTCACATAGCTGCTGCCAGGCCCCTAATCTGCCATGGGCCCCTATATACCGCCTCCTCATGCTGCTGCCAAGTCCAGAGTCTCTCATGGGTCCCTGTACGGCCTCCCATTGCTGCTGTCTCCATCGCCACACTCTGCTGCCATGTGCCACTTTCAGGTCTCTTCACACTGCTGGTGTGTTAAATTTTTTGACATAGGGTGCAGGCAGATTACGGGCCTCACATAGCTGCTGCCAGGCCCCTAATCTGCCATGGGCCCCTATATACCGCCTCCTCATGCTGCTGCCAAGTCTAGAGTCTGTCATGGGTCCCTGTACGGCCTCCCATTGCTGCTGTCTCCATCGCCACACTCTGCCATGTGCCACTTTCAGGTTTCTTCACACTGCTGGTGTGTTTAATTTTTTGACATAGGGTGCAGGCAGATTACGGGCCTCACATAGCTGCTGCCAGGCCCCTAATCTGCCATGGGCCCCTATATACCGCCTCCTCATGCTGCTGCCAAGTCCAGAGTCTCTCATGGGTCCCTGTACGGCCTCCCATTGCTGCTGTCTCCATCGCCACACTCTGCTGCCATGTGCCACTTTCAGGTCTCTTCACACTGCTGGTGTGTTAAATTTTTTGACATAGGGTGCAGGCAGATTACGGGCCTCACATAGCTGCTGCCAGGCCCCTAATCTGCCATGGGCCCCTATATACCGCCTCCTCATGCTGCTGCCAAGTCTAGAGTCTCTCATGGGTCCCTGTACGGCCTCCCATTGCTGCTGTCTCCATGGCCACACTCTGCTGCCATGTGCCACTTTCAGGTCTCTTCACACTGCTGGTGTGTTAAATTTTTTGACATAGGGTGCAGGCAGATTACGGGCCTCACATAGCTGCTGCCAGGCCCCTAATCTGCCATGGGCCCCTATATACCGCCTCCTCATGCTGCTGCCAAGTCTAGAGTCTGTCATGGGTCCCTGTACGGCCTCCCATTGCTGCTGTCTCCATCGCCACACTCTGCCATGTGCCACTTTCAGGTCTCTTCACACTGCTGGTGTGTTTAATTTTTTGACATAGGGTGCAGGCAGATTACGGGCCTCACATAGCTGCTGCCAGGCCCCTAATCTGCCATGGGCCCCTATATACCGCCTCCTCATGCTGCTGCCAAGTCTAGAGTCTGTCATGGGTCCCTGTACGGCCTCCCATTGCTGCTGTCTCCATCGCCACACTCTGCCATGTGCCACTTTCAGGTCTCTTCACACTGCTGGTGTGTTAAATTTTTTGACATAGGGTGCAGGCAGATTACGGGCCTCACATAGCTGCTGCCAGGCCCCTAATCTGCCATGGGCCCCTATATACCGCCTCCTCATGCTGCTGCCAAGTCTAGAGTCTCTCATGGGTCCCTGTACGGCCTCCCATTGCTGCTGTCTCCATCGCCACACTCTGCTGCCATGTGCCACTTTCAGGTCTCTTCACACTGCTGGTGTGTTAAATTTTTTGACATAGGGTGCAGGCAGATTACGGGCCTCACATAGCTGCTGCCAGGCCCCTAATCTGCCATGGGCCCCTATATACCGCCTCCTCATGCTGCTGCCAAGTCTAGAGTCTGTCATGGGTCCCTGTACGGCCTCCCATTGCTGCTGTCTCCATCGCCACACTCTGCCATGTGCCACTTTCAGGTCTCTTCACACTGCTGGTGTGTTTAATTTTTTGACATAGGGTGCAGGCAGATTACGGGCCTCACATAGCTGCTGCCAGGCCCCTAATCTGCCATGGGCCCCTATATACCGCCTCCTCATGCTGCTGCCAAGTCTAGAGTCTGTCATGGGTCCCTGTACGGCCTCCCATTGCTGCTGTCTCCATCGCCACACTCTGCCATGTGCCACTTTCAGGTCTCTTCACACTGCTGGTGTGTTTAATTTTTTGACATAGGGTGCAGGCAGATTACGGGCCTCACATAGCTGCTGCCAGGCCCCTAATCTGCCATGGGCCCCTATATACCGCCTCCTCATGCTGCTGCCAAGTCTAGAGTCTGTCATGGGTCCCTGTACGGCCTCCCATTGCTGCTGTCTCCATCGCCACACTCTGCTGCCATGTGCCACTTTCAGGTCTCTTCACACTGCTGGTGTGTTAAATTTTTTGACATAGGGTGCAGGCAGATTACGGGCCTCACATAGCTGCTGCCAGGCCCCTAATCTGCCATGGGCCCCTATATACCGCCTCCTCATGCTGCTGCCAAGTCTAGAGTCTCTCATGGGTCCCTGTACGGCCTCCCATTGCTGCTGTCTCCATCGCCACACTCTGCTGCCATGTGCCACTTTCAGGTCTCTTCACACTGCTGGTGTGTTAAATTTTTTGACATAGGGTGCAGGCAGATTACGGGCCTCACATAGCTGCTGCCAGGCCCCTAATCTGCCATGGGCCCCTATATACCGCCTCCTCATGCTGCTGCCAAGTCCAGAGTCTCTCATGGGTCCCTGTACGGCCTCCCATTGCTGCTGTCTCCATCGCCACACTCTGCTGCCATGTGCCACTTTCAGGTCTCTTCACACTGCTGGTGTGTTAAATTTTTTGACATAGGGTGCAGGCAGATTACGGGCCTCACATAGCTGCTGCCAGGCCCCTAATCTGCCATGGGCCCCTATATACCGCCTCCTCATGCTGCTGCCAAGTCTAGAGTCTGTCATGGGTCCCTGTACGGCCTCCCATTGCTGCTGTCTCCATCGCCACACTCTGCCATGTGCCACTTTCAGGTCTCTTCACACTGCTGGTGTGTTTAATTTTTTGACATAGGGTGCAGGCAGATTACGGGCCTCACATAGCTGCTGCCAGGCCCCTAATCTGCCATGGGCCCCTATATACCGCCTCCTCATGCTGCTGCCAAGTCTAGAGTCTGTCATGGGTCCCTGTACGGCCTCCCATTGCTGCTGTCTCCATCGCCACACTCTGCCATGTGCCACTTTCAGGTCTCTTCACACTGCTGGTGTGTTAAATTTTTTGACATAGGGTGCAGGCAGATTACGGGCCTCACATAGCTGCTGCCAGGCCCCTAATCTGCCATGGGCCCCTATATACCGCCTCCTCATGCTGCTGCCAAGTCTAGAGTCTCTCATGGGTCCCTGTACGGCCTCCCATTGCTGCTGTCTCCATCGCCACACTCTGCCATGTGCCACTTTCAGGTCTCTTCACACTGCTGGTGTGTTAAATTTTTTGACATAGGGTGCAGGCAGATTACGGGCCTCACATAGCTGCTGCCAGGCCCCTAATCTGCCATGGGCCCCTATATACCGCCTCCTCATGCTGCTGCCAAGTCTAGAGTCTCTCATGGGTCCCTGTACGGCCTCCCATTGCTGCTGGCTCCATCGCCACACTCTGCTGCCATGTGCCACTTTCAGGTCTCTTCACACTGCTGGTGTGTTAAATTTTTTGACATAGGGTGCAGGCAGATTACGGGCCTCACATAGCTGCTGCCAGGCCCCTAATCTGCCATGGGCCCCTATATACCGCCTCCTCATGCTGCTGCCAAGTCCAGAGTCTCTCATGGGTCCCTGTACGGCCTCCCATTGCTGCTGTCTCCATCGCCACACTCTGCTGCCATGTGCCACTTTCAGGTCTCTTCACACTGCTGGTGTGTTAAATTTTTTGACATAGGGTGCAGGCAGATTACGGGCCTCACATAGCTGCTGCCAGGCCCCTAATCTGCCATGGGCCCCTATATACCGCCTCCTCATGCTGCTGCCAAGTCTAGAGTCTGTCATGGGTCCCTGTACGGCCTCCCATTGCTGCTGTCTCCATCGCCACACTCTGCCATGTGCCACTTTCAGGTTTCTTCACACTGCTGGTGTGTTTAATTTTTTGACATAGGGTGCAGGCAGATTACGGGCCTCACATAGCTGCTGCCAGGCCCCTAATCTGCCATGGGCCCCTATATACCGCCTCCTCATGCTGCTGCCAAGTCCAGAGTCTCTCATGGGTCCCTGTACGGCCTCCCATTGCTGCTGTCTCCATCGCCACACTCTGCTGCCATGTGCCACTTTCAGGTCTCTTCACACTGCTGGTGTGTTAAATTTTTTGACATAGGGTGCAGGCAGATTACGGGCCTCACATAGCTGCTGCCAGGCCCCTAATCTGCCATGGGCCCCTATATACCGCCTCCTCATGCTGCTGCCAAGTCTAGAGTCTCTCATGGGTCCCTGTACGGCCTCCCATTGCTGCTGTCTCCATGGCCACACTCTGCTGCCATGTGCCACTTTCAGGTCTCTTCGCACTGCTGGTGTGTTAAATTTTTTGACATAGGGTGCAGGCAGATTACGGGCCTCACATAGCTGCTGCCAGGCCCCTAATCTGCCATGGGCCCCTATATACCGCCTCCTCATGCTGCTGCCAAGTCTAGAGTCTGTCATGGGTCCCTGTACGGCCTCCCATTGCTGCTGTCTCCATCGCCACACTCTGCCATGTGCCACTTTCAGGTCTCTTCACACTGCTGGTGTGTTTAATTTTTTGACATAGGGTGCAGGCAGATTACGGGCCTCACATAGCTGCTACCAGGCCCCTAATCTGCCATGGGCCCCTATATACCGCCTCCTCATGCTGCTGCCAAGTCTAGAGTCTGTCATGGGTCCCTGTACGGCCTCCCATTGCTGCTGTCTCCATCGCCACACTCTGCCATGTGCCACTTTCAGGTCTCTTCACACTGCTGGTGTGTTAAATTTTTTGACATAGGGTGCAGGCAGATTACGGGCCTCACATAGCTGCTGCCAGGCCCCTAATCTGCCATGGGCCCCTATATACCGCCTCCTCATGCTGCTGCCAAGTCTAGAGTCTCTCATGGGTCCCTGTACGGCCTCCCATTGCTGCTGTCTCCATCGCCACACTCTGCTGCCATGTGCCACTTTCAGGTCTCTTCACACTGCTGGTGTGTTAAATTTTTTGACATAGGGTGCAGGCAGATTACGGGCCTCACATAGCTGCTGCCAGGCCCCTAATCTGCCATGGGCCCCTATATACCGCCTCCTCATGCTGCTGCCAAGTCTAGAGTCTGTCATGGGTCCCTGTACGGCCTCCCATTGCTGCTGTCTCCATCGCCACACTCTGCCATGTGCCACTTTCAGGTCTCTTCACACTGCTGGTGTGTTTAATTTTTTGACATAGGGTGCAGGCAGATTACGGGCCTCACATAGCTGCTGCCAGGCCCCTAATCTGCCATGGGCCCCTATATACCGCCTCCTCATGCTGCTGCCAAGTCTAGAGTCTGTCATGGGTCCCTGTACGGCCTCCCATTGCTGCTGTCTCCATCGCCACACTCTGCTGCCATGTGCCACTTTCAGGTCTCTTCACACTGCTGGTGTGTTAAATTTTTTGACATAGGGTGCAGGCAGATTACGGGCCTCACATAGCTGCTGCCAGGCCCCTAATCTGCCATGGGCCCCTATATACCGCCTCCTCATGCTGCTGCCAAGTCTAGAGTCTCTCATGGGTCCCTGTACGGCCTCCCATTGCTGCTGTCTCCATCGCCACACTCTGCTGCCATGTGCCACTTTCAGGTCTCTTCACACTGCTGGTGTGTTAAATTTTTTGACATAGGGTGCAGGCAGATTACGGGCCTCACATAGCTGCTGCCAGGCCCCTAATCTGCCATGGGCCCCTATATACCGCCTCCTCATGCTGCTGCCAAGTCTAGAGTCTCTCATGGGTCCCTGTACGGCCTCCCATTGCTGCTGTCTCCATCGCCACACTCTGCTGCCATGTGCCACTTTCAGGTCTCTTCACACTGCTGGTGTGTTTAATTTTTTGACATAGGGTGCAGGCAGATTACGGGCCTCACATAGCTGCTGCCAGGCCCCTAATCTGCCATGGGCCCCTATATACCGCCTCCTCATGCTGCTGCCAAGTCTAGAGTCTGTCATGGGTCCCTGTACGGCCTCCCATTGCTGCTGTCTCCATCGCCACACTCTGCCATGTGCCACTTTCAGGTCTCTTCACACTGCTGGTGTGTTTAATTTTTTGACATAGGGTGCAGGCAGATTACGGGCCTCACATAGCTGCTGCCAGGCCCCTAATCTGCCATGGGCCCCTATATACCGCCTCCTCATGCTGCTGCCAAGTCTAGAGTCTCTCATGGGTCCCTGTACGGCCTCCCATTGCTGCTGTCTCCATCGCCACACTCTGCTGCCATGTGCCACTTTCAGGTCTCTTCACACTGCTGGTGTGTTAAATTTTTTGACATAGGGTGCAGGCAGATTACGGGCCTCACATAGCTGCTGCCAGGCCCCTAATCTGCCATGGGCCCCTATATACCGCCTCCTCATGCTGCTGCCAAGTCCAGAGTCTCTCATGGGTCCCTGTACGGCCTCCCATTGCTGCTGTCTCCATCGCCACACTCTGCTGCCATGTGCCACTTTCAGGTCTCTTCACACTGCTGGTGTGTTAAATTTTTTGACATAGGGTGCAGGCAGATTACGGGCCTCACATAGCTGCTGCCAGGCCCCTAATCTGCCATGGGCCCCTATATACCGCCTCCTCATGCTGCTGCCAAGTCTAGAGTCTGTCATGGGTCCCTGTACGGCCTCCCATTGCTGCTGTCTCCATCGCCACACTCTGCCATGTGCCACTTTCAGGTCTCTTCACACTGCTGGTGTGTTTAATTTTTTGACATAGGGTGCAGGCAGATTACGGGCCTCACATAGCTGCTGCCAGGCCCCTAATCTGCCATGGGCCCCTATATACCGCCTCCTCATGCTGCTGCCAAGTCTAGAGTCTGTCATGGGTCCCTGTACGGCCTCCCATTGCTGCTGTCTCCATCGCCACACTCTGCCATGTGCCACTTTCAGGTCTCTTCACACTGCTGGTGTGTTAAATTTTTTGACATAGGGTGCAGGCAGATTACGGGCCTCACATAGCTGCTGCCAGGCCCCTAATCTGCCATGGGCCCCTATATACCGCCTCCTCATGCTGCTGCCAAGTCTAGAGTCTCTCATGGGTCCCTGTACGGCCTCCCATTGCTGCTGGCTCCATCGCCACACTCTGCTGCCATGTGCCACTTTCAGGTCTCTTCACACTGCTGGTGTGTTAAATTTTTTGACATAGGGTGCAGGCAGATTACGGGCCTCACATAGCTGCTGCCAGGCCCCTAATCTGCCATGGGCCCCTATATACCGCCTCCTCATGCTGCTGCCAAGTCCAGAGTCTCTCATGGGTCCCTGTACGGCCTCCCATTGCTGCTGTCTCCATCGCCACACTCTGCTGCCATGTGCCACTTTCAGGTCTCTTCACACTGCTGGTGTGTTAAATTTTTTGACATAGGGTGCAGGCAGATTACGGGCCTCACATAGCTGCTGCCAGGCCCCTAATCTGCCATGGGCCCCTATATACCGCCTCCTCATGCTGCTGCCAAGTCTAGAGTCTGTCATGGGTCCCTGTACGGCCTCCCATTGCTGCTGTCTCCATCGCCACACTCTGCCATGTGCCACTTTCAGGTTTCTTCACACTGCTGGTGTGTTTAATTTTTTGACATAGGGTGCAGGCAGATTACGGGCCTCACATAGCTGCTGCCAGGCCCCTAATCTGCCATGGGCCCCTATATACCGCCTCCTCATGCTGCTGCCAAGTCCAGAGTCTCTCATGGGTCCCTGTACGGCCTCCCATTGCTGCTGTCTCCATCGCCACACTCTGCTGCCATGTGCCACTTTCAGGTCTCTTCACACTGCTGGTGTGTTAAATTTTTTGACATAGGGTGCAGGCAGATTACGGGCCTCACATAGCTGCTGCCAGGCCCCTAATCTGCCATGGGCCCCTATATACCGCCTCCTCATGCTGCTGCCAAGTCTAGAGTCTCTCATGGGTCCCTGTACGGCCTCCCATTGCTGCTGTCTCCATGACCACACTCTGCTGCCATGTGCCACTTTCAGGTCTCTTCGCACTGCTGGTGTGTTAAATTTTTTGACATAGGGTGCAGGCAGATTACGGGCCTCACATAGCTGCTGCCAGGCCCCTAATCTGCCATGGGCCCCTATATACCGCCTCCTCATGCTGCTGCCAAGTCTAGAGTCTGTCATGGGTCCCTGTACGGCCTCCCATTGCTGCTGTCTCCATCGCCACACTCTGCCATGTGCCACTTTCAGGTCTCTTCACACTGCTGGTGTGTTTAATTTTTTGACATAGGGTGCAGGCAGATTACGGGCCTCACATAGCTGCTGCCAGGCCCCTAATCTGCCATGGGCCCCTATATACCGCCTCCTCATGCTGCTGCCAAGTCTAGAGTCTGTCATGGGTCCCTGTACGGCCTCCCATTGCTGCTGTCTCCATCGCCACACTCTGCCATGTGCCACTTTCAGGTCTCTTCACACTGCTGGTGTGTTAAATTTTTTGACATAGGGTGCAGGCAGATTACGGGCCTCACATAGCTGCTGCCAGGCCCCTAATCTGCCATGGGCCCCTATATACCGCCTCCTCATGCTGCTGCCAAGTCTAGAGTCTCTCATGGGTCCCTGTACGGCCTCCCATTGCTGCTGTCTCCATCGCCACACTCTGCTGCCATGTGCCACTTTCAGGTCTCTTCACACTGCTGGTGTGTTAAATTTTTTGACATAGGGTGCAGGCAGATTACGGGCCTCACATAGCTGCTGCCAGGCCCCTAATCTGCCATGGGCCCCTATATACCGCCTCCTCATGCTGCTGCCAAGTCTAGAGTCTGTCATGGGTCCCTGTACGGCCTCCCATTGCTGCTGTCTCCATCGCCACACTCTGCCATGTGCCACTTTCAGGTCTCTTCACACTGCTGGTGTGTTTAATTTTTTGACATAGGGTGCAGGCAGATTACGGGCCTCACATAGCTGCTGCCAGGCCCCTAATCTGCCATGGGCCCCTATATACCGCCTCCTCATGCTGCTGCCAAGTCTAGAGTCTGTCATGGGTCCCTGTACGGCCTCCCATTGCTGCTGTCTCCATCGCCACACTCTGCTGCCATGTGCCACTTTCAGGTCTCTTCACACTGCTGGTGTGTTAAATTTTTTGACATAGGGTGCAGGCAGATTACGGGCCTCACATAGCTGCTGCCAGGCCCCTAATCTGCCATGGGCCCCTATATACCGCCTCCTCATGCTGCTGCCAAGTCTAGAGTCTCTCATGGGTCCCTGTACGGCCTCCCATTGCTGCTGTCTCCATCGCCACACTCTGCTGCCATGTGCCACTTTCAGGTCTCTTCACACTGCTGGTGTGTTAAATTTTTTGACATAGGGTGCAGGCAGATTACGGGCCTCACATAGCTGCTGCCAGGCCCCTAATCTGCCATGGGCCCCTATATACCGCCTCCTCATGCTGCTGCCAAGTCTAGAGTCTCTCATGGGTCCCTGTACGGCCTCCCATTGCTGCTGTCTCCATCGCCACACTCTGCTGCCATGTGCCACTTTCAGGTCTCTTCACACTGCTGGTGTGTTTAATTTTTTGACATAGGGTGCAGGCAGATTACGGGCCTCACATAGCTGCTGCCAGGCCCCTAATCTGCCATGGGCCCCTATATACCGCCTCCTCATGCTGCTGCCAAGTCTAGAGTCTGTCATGGGTCCCTGTACGGCCTCCCATTGCTGCTGTCTCCATCGCCACACTCTGCCATGTGCCACTTTCAGGTCTCTTCACACTGCTGGTGTGTTTAATTTTTTGACATAGGGTGCAGGCAGATTACGGGCCTCACATAGCTGCTGCCAGGCCCCTAATCTGCCATGGGCCCCTATATACCGCCTCCTCATGCTGCTGCCAAGTCTAGAGTCTCTCATGGGTCCCTGTACGGCCTCCCATTGCTGCTGTCTCCATCGCCACACTCTGCTGCCATGTGCCACTTTCAGGTCTCTTCACACTGCTGGTGTGTTAAATTTTTTGACATAGGGTGCAGGCAGATTACGGGCCTCACATAGCTGCTGCCAGGCCCCTAATCTGCCATGGGCCCCTATATACCGCCTCCTCATGCTGCTGCCAAGTCCAGAGTCTCTCATGGGTCCCTGTACGGCCTCCCATTGCTGCTGTCTCCATCGCCACACTCTGCTGCCATGTGCCACTTTCAGGTCTCTTCACACTGCTGGTGTGTTAAATTTTTTGACATAGGGTGCAGGCAGATTACGGGCCTCACATAGCTGCTGCCAGGCCCCTAATCTGCCATGGGCCCCTATATACCGCCTCCTCATGCTGCTGCCAAGTCTAGAGTCTGTCATGGGTCCCTGTACGGCCTCCCATTGCTGCTGTCTCCATCGCCACACTCTGCCATGTGCCACTTTCAGGTCTCTTCACACTGCTGGTGTGTTTAATTTTTTGACATAGGGTGCAGGCAGATTACGGGCCTCACATAGCTGCTGCCAGGCCCCTAATCTGCCATGGGCCCCTATATACCGCCTCCTCATGCTGCTGCCAAGTCTAGAGTCTGTCATGGGTCCCTGTACGGCCTCCCATTGCTGCTGTCTCCATCGCCACACTCTGCCATGTGCCACTTTCAGGTCTCTTCACACTGCTGGTGTGTTTAATTTTTTGACATAGGGTGCAGGCAGATTACGGGCCTCACATAGCTGCTGCCAGGCCCCTAATCTGCCATGGGCCCCTATATACCGCCTCCTCATGCTGCTGCCAAGTCTAGAGTCTGTCATGGGTCCCTGTACGGCCTCCCATTGCTGCTGTCTCCATCGCCACACTCTGCCATGTGCCACTTTCAGGTCTCTTCACACTGCTGGTGTGTTTAATTTTTTGACATAGGGTGCAGGCAGATTACGGGCCTCACATAGCTGCTGCCAGGCCCCTAATCTGCCATGGGCCCCTATATACCGCCTCCTCATGCTGCTGCCAAGTCTAGAGTCTGTCATGGGTCCCTGTACGGCCTCCCATTGCTGCTGTCTCCATCGCCACACTCTGCCATGTGCCACTTTCAGGTCTCTTCACACTGCTGGTGTGTTAAATTTTTTGACATAGGGTGCAGGCAGATTACGGGCCTCACATAGCTGCTGCCAGGCCCCTAATCTGCCATGGGCCCCTATATACCGCCTCCTCATGCTGCTGCCAAGTCTAGAGTCTCTCATGGGTCCCTGTACGGCCTCCCATTGCTGCTGGCTCCATCGCCACACTCTTCTGCCATGTGCCACTTTCAGGTCTCTTCACACTGCTGGTGTGTTAAATTTTTTGACATAGGGTGCAGGCAGATTACGGGCCTCACATAGCTGCTGCCAGGCCCCTAATCTGCCATGGGCCCCTATATACCGCCTCCTCATGCTGCTGCCAAGTCCAGAGTCTCTCATGGGTCCCTGTACGGCCTCCCATTGCTGCTGTCTCCATCGCCACACTCTGCTGCCATGTGCCACTTTCAGGTCTCTTCACACTGCTGGTGTGTTAAATTTTTTGACATAGGGTGCAGGCAGATTACGGGCCTCACATAGCTGCTGCCAGGCCCCTAATCTGCCATGGGCCCCTATATACCGCCTCCTCATGCTGCTGCCAAGTCTAGAGTCTGTCATGGGTCCCTGTACGGCCTCCCATTGCTGCTGTCTCCATCGCCACACTCTGCCATGTGCCACTTTCAGGTCTCTTCACACTGCTGGTGTGTTTAATTTTTTGACATAGGGTGCAGGCAGATTACGGGCCTCACATAGCTGCTGCCAGGCCCCTAATCTGCCATGGGCCCCTATATACCGCCTCCTCATGCTGCTGCCAAGTCCAGAGTCTCTCATGGGTCCCTGTACGGCCTCCCATTGCTGCTGTCTCCATCGCCACACTCTGCTGCCATGTGCCACTTTCAGGTCTCTTCACACTGCTGGTGTGTTAAATTTTTTGACATAGGGTGCAGGCAGATTACGGGCCTCACATAGCTGCTGCCAGGCCCCTAATCTGCCATGGGCCCCTATATACCGCCTCCTCATGCTGCTGCCAAGTCTAGAGTCTCTCATGGGTCCCTGTACGGCCTCCCATTGCTGCTGTCTCCATGGCCACACTCTGCTGCCATGTGCCACTTTCAGGTCTCTTCACACTGCTGGTGTGTTAAATTTTTTGACATAGGGTGCAGGCAGATTACGGGCCTCACATAGCTGCTGCCAGGCCCCTAATCTGCCATGGGCCCCTATATACCGCCTCCTCATGCTGCTGCCAAGTCTAGAGTCTGTCATGGGTCCCTGTACGGCCTCCCATTGCTGCTGTCTCCATCGCCACACTCTGCCATGTGCCACTTTCAGGTCTCTTCACACTGCTGGTGTGTTTAATTTTTTGACATAGGGTGCAGGCAGATTACGGGCCTCACATAGCTGCTGCCAGGCCCCTAATCTGCCATGGGCCCCTATATACCGCCTCCTCATGCTGCTGCCAAGTCTAGAGTCTGTCATGGGTCCCTGTACGGCCTCCCATTGCTGCTGTCTCCATCGCCACACTCTGCCATGTGCCACTTTCAGGTCTCTTCACACTGCTGGTGTGTTAAATTTTTTGACATAGGGTGCAGGCAGATTACGGGCCTCACATAGCTGCTGCCAGGCCCCTAATCTGCCATGGGCCCCTATATACCGCCTCCTCATGCTGCTGCCAAGTCTAGAGTCTCTCATGGGTCCCTGTACGGCCTCCCATTGCTGCTGTCTCCATCGCCACACTCTGCTGCCATGTGCCACTTTCAGGTCTCTTCACACTGCTGGTGTGTTAAATTTTTTGACATAGGGTGCAGGCAGATTACGGGCCTCACATAGCTGCTGCCAGGCCCCTAATCTGCCATGGGCCCCTATATACCGCCTCCTCATGCTGCTGCCAAGTCTAGAGTCTGTCATGGGTCCCTGTACGGCCTCCCATTGCTGCTGTCTCCATCGCCACACTCTGCCATGTGCCACTTTCAGGTCTCTTCACACTGCTGGTGTGTTTAATTTTTTGACATAGGGTGCAGGCAGATTACGGGCCTCACATAGCTGCTGCCAGGCCCCTAATCTGCCATGGGCCCCTATATACCGCCTCCTCATGCTGCTGCCAAGTCTAGAGTCTGTCATGGGTCCCTGTACGGCCTCCCATTGCTGCTGTCTCCATCGCCACACTCTGCTGCCATGTGCCACTTTCAGCTCTCTTCACACTGCTGGTGTGTTAAATTTTTTGACATAGGGTGCAGGCAGATTACGGGCCTCACATAGCTGCTGCCAGGCCCCTAATCTGCCATGGGCCCCTATATACCGCCTCCTCATGCTGCTGCCAAGTCTAGAGTCTCTCATGGGTCCCTGTACGGCCTCCCATTGCTGCTGTCTCCATCGCCACACTCTGCTGCCATGTGCCACTTTCAGGTCTCTTCACACTGCTGGTGTGTTAAATTTTTTGACATAGGGTGCAGGCAGATTACGGGCCTCACATAGCTGCTGCCAGGCCCCTAATCTGCCATGGGCCCCTATATACCGCCTCCTCATGCTGCTGCCAAGTCTAGAGTCTGTCATGGGTCCCTGTACGGCCTCCCATTGCTGCTGTCTCCATCGCCACACTCTGCTGCCATGTGCCACTTTCAGGTCTCTTCACACTGCTGGTGTGTTTAATTTTTTGACATAGGGTGCAGGCAGATTACGGGCCTCACATAGCTGCTGCCAGGCCCCTAATCTGCCATGGGCCCCTATATACCGCCTCCTCATGCTGCTGCCAAGTCTAGAGTCTGTCATGGGTCCCTGTACGGCCTCCCATTGCTGCTGTCTCCATCGCCACACTCTGCCATGTGCCACTTTCAGGTCTCTTCACACTGCTGGTGTGTTTAATTTTTTGACATAGGGTGCAGGCAGATTACGGGCCTCACATAGCTGCTGCCAGGCCCCTAATCTGCCATGGGCCCCTATATACCGCCTCCTCATGCTGCTGCCAAGTCTAGAGTCTGTCATGGGTCCCTGTACGGCCTCCCATTGCTGCCTTCTCCATCGCCACACTCTGCTGCCATGTGCCACTTTCAGGTCTCTTCACACTGCTGGTGTGTTAAATTTTTTGACATAGGGTGCAGGCAGATTACGGGCCTCACATAGCTGCTGCCAGGCCCCTAATCTGCCATGGGCCCCTATATACCGCCTCCTCATGCTGCTGCCAAGTCTAGAGTCTCTCATGGGTCCCTGTACGGCCTCCCATTGCTGCTGTCTCCATCGCCACACTCTGCTGCCATGTGCCACTTTCAGGTCTCTTCACACTGCTGGTGTGTTAAATTTTTTGACATAGGGTGCAGGCAGATTACGGGCCTCACATAGCTGCTGCCAGGCCCCTAATCTGCCATGGGCCCCTATATACCGCCTCCTCATGCTGCTGCCAAGTCCAGAGTCTCTCATGGGTCCCTGTACGGCCTCCCATTGCTGCTGTCTCCATCGCCACACTCTGCTGCCATGTGCCACTTTCAGGTCTCTTCACACTGCTGGTGTGTTAAATTTTTTGACATAGGGTGCAGGCAGATTACGGGCCTCACATAGCTGCTGCCAGGCCCCTAATCTGCCATGGGCCCCTATATACCGCCTCCTCATGCTGCTGCCAAGTCTAGAGTCTGTCATGGGTCCCTGTACGGCCTCCCATTGCTGCTGTCTCCATCGCCACACTCTGCCATGTGCCACTTTCAGGTCTCTTCACACTGCTGGTGTGTTTAATTTTTTGACATAGGGTGCAGGCAGATTACGGGCCTCACATAGCTGCTGCCAGGCCCCTAATCTGCCATGGGCCCCTATATACCGCCTCCTCATGCTGCTGCCAAGTCTAGAGTCTGTCATGGGTCCCTGTACGGCCTCCCATTGCTGCTGTCTCCATCGCCACACTCTGCCATGTGCCACTTTCAGGTCTCTTCACACTGCTGGTGTGTTTAATTTTTTGACATAGGGTGCAGGCAGATTACGGGCCTCACATAGCTGCTGCCAGGCCCCTAATCTGCCATGGGCCCCTATATACCGCCTCCTCATGCTGCTGCCAAGTCTAGAGTCTGTCATGGGTCCCTGTACGGCCTCCCATTGCTGCTGTCTCCATCGCCACACTCTGCCATGTGCCACTTTCAGGTCTCTTCACACTGCTGGTGTGTTTAATTTTTTGACATAGGGTGCAGGCAGATTACGGGCCTCACATAGCTGCTGCCAGGCCCCTAATCTGCCATGGGCCCCTATATACCGCCTCCTCATGCTGCTGCCAAGTCTAGAGTCTGTCATGGGTCCCTGTACGGCCTCCCATTGCTGCTGTCTCCATCGCCACACTCTGCCATGTGCCACTTTCAGGTCTCTTCACACTGCTGGTGTGTTAAATTTTTTGACATAGGGTGCAGGCAGATTACGGGCCTCACATAGCTGCTGCCAGGCCCCTAATCTGCCATGGGCCCCTATATACCGCCTCCTCATGCTGCTGCCAAGTCTAGAGTCTCTCATGGGTCCCTGTACGGCCTCCCATTGCTGCTGGCTCCATCGCCACACTCTTCTGCCATGTGCCACTTTCAGGTCTCTTCACACTGCTGGTGTGTTAAATTTTTTGACATAGGGTGCAGGCAGATTACGGGCCTCACATAGCTGCTGCCAGGCCCCTAATCTGCCATGGGCCCCTATATACCGCCTCCTCATGCTGCTGCCAAGTCCAGAGTCTCTCATGGGTCCCTGTACGGCCTCCCATTGCTGCTGTCTCCATCGCCACACTCTGCTGCCATGTGCCACTTTCAGGTCTCTTCACACTGCTGGTGTGTTAAATTTTTTGACATAGGGTGCAGGCAGATTACGGGCCTCACATAGCTGCTGCCAGGCCCCTAATCTGCCATGGGCCCCTATATACCGCCTCCTCATGCTGCTGCCAAGTCTAGAGTCTGTCATGGGTCCCTGTACGGCCTCCCATTGCTGCTGTCTCCATCGCCACACTCTGCCATGTGCCACTTTCAGGTCTCTTCACACTGCTGGTGTGTTTAATTTTTTGACATAGGGTGCAGGCAGATTACGGGCCTCACATAGCTGCTGCCAGGCCCCTAATCTGCCATGGGCCCCTATATACCGCCTCCTCATGCTGCTGCCAAGTCCAGAGTCTCTCATGGGTCCCTGTACGGCCTCCCATTGCTGCTGTCTCCATCGCCACACTCTGCTGCCATGTGCCACTTTCAGGTCTCTTCACACTGCTGGTGTGTTAAATTTTTTGACATAGGGTGCAGGCAGATTACGGGCCTCACATAGCTGCTGCCAGGCCCCTAATCTGCCATGGGCCCCTATATACCGCCTCCTCATGCTGCTGCCAAGTCTAGAGTCTCTCATGGGTCCCTGTACGGCCTCCCATTGCTGCTGTCTCCATGGCCACACTCTGCTGCCATGTGCCACTTTCAGGTCTCTTCACACTGCTGGTGTGTTAAATTTTTTGACATAGGGTGCAGGCAGATTACGGGCCTCACATAGCTGCTGCCAGGCCCCTAATCTGCCATGGGCCCCTATATACCGCCTCCTCATGCTGCTGCCAAGTCTAGAGTCTGTCATGGGTCCCTGTACGGCCTCCCATTGCTGCTGTCTCCATCGCCACACTCTGCCATGTGCCACTTTCAGGTCTCTTCACACTGCTGGTGTGTTTAATTTTTTGACATAGGGTGCAGGCAGATTACGGGCCTCACATAGCTGCTGCCAGGCCCCTAATCTGCCATGGGCCCCTATATACCGCCTCCTCATGCTGCTGCCAAGTCTAGAGTCTGTCATGGGTCCCTGTACGGCCTCCCATTGCTGCTGTCTCCATCGCCACACTCTGCCATGTGCCACTTTCAGGTCTCTTCACACTGCTGGTGTGTTAAATTTTTTGACATAGGGTGCAGGCAGATTACGGGCCTCACATAGCTGCTGCCAGGCCCCTAATCTGCCATGGGCCCCTATATACCGCCTCCTCATGCTGCTGCCAAGTCTAGAGTCTCTCATGGGTCCCTGTACGGCCTCCCATTGCTGCTGTCTCCATCGCCACACTCTGCTGCCATGTGCCACTTTCAGGTCTCTTCACACTGCTGGTGTGTTAAATTTTTTGACATAGGGTGCAGGCAGATTACGGGCCTCACATAGCTGCTGCCAGGCCCCTAATCTGCCATGGGCCCCTATATACCGCCTCCTCATGCTGCTGCCAAGTCTAGAGTCTGTCATGGGTCCCTGTACGGCCTCCCATTGCTGCTGTCTCCATCGCCACACTCTGCCATGTGCCACTTTCAGGTCTCTTCACACTGCTGGTGTGTTTAATTTTTTGACATAGGGTGCAGGCAGATTACGGGCCTCACATAGCTGCTGCCAGGCCCCTAATCTGCCATGGGCCCCTATATACCGCCTCCTCATGCTGCTGCCAAGTCTAGAGTCTGTCATGGGTCCCTGTACGGCCTCCCATTGCTGCTGTCTCCATCGCCACACTCTGCTGCCATGTGCCACTTTCAGGTCTCTTCACACTGCTGGTGTGTTAAATTTTTTGACATAGGGTGCAGGCAGATTACGGGCCTCACATAGCTGCTGCCAGGCCCCTAATCTGCCATGGGCCCCTATATACCGCCTCCTCATGCTGCTGCCAAGTCTAGAGTCTGTCATGGGTCCCTGTACGGCCTCCCATTGCTGCTGTCTCCATCGCCACACTCTGCCATGTGCCACTTTCAGGTCTCTTCACACTGCTGGTGTGTTAAATTTTTTGACATAGGGTGCAGGCAGATTACGGGCCTCACATAGCTGCTGCCAGGCCCCTAATCTGCCATGGGCCCCTATATACCGCCTCCTCATGCTGCTGCCAAGTCTAGAGTCTCTCATGGGTCCCTGTACGGCCTCCCATTGCTGCTGGCTCCATCGCCACACTCTGCTGCCATGTGCCACTTTCAGGTCTCTTCACACTGCTGGTGTGTTAAATTTTTTGACATAGGGTGCAGGCAGATTACGGGCCTCACATAGCTGCTGCCAGGCCCCTAATCTGCCATGGGCCCCTATATACCGCCTCCTCATGCTGCTGCCAAGTCCAGAGTCTCTCATGGGTCCCTGTACGGCCTCCCATTGCTGCTGTCTCCATCGCCACACTCTGCTGCCATGTGCCACTTTCAGGTCTCTTCACACTGCTGGTGTGTTAAATTTTTTGACATAGGGTGCAGGCAGATTACGGGCCTCACATAGCTGCTGCCAGGCCCCTAATCTGCCATGGGCCCCTATATACCGCCTCCTCATGCTGCTGCCAAGTCTAGAGTCTGTCATGGGTCCCTGTACGGCCTCCCATTGCTGCTGTCTCCATCGCCACACTCTGCCATGTGCCACTTTCAGGTTTCTTCACACTGCTGGTGTGTTTAATTTTTTGACATAGGGTGCAGGCAGATTACGGGCCTCACATAGCTGCTGCCAGGCCCCTAATCTGCCATGGGCCCCTATATACCGCCTCCTCATGCTGCTGCCAAGTCCAGAGTCTCTCATGGGTCCCTGTACGGCCTCCCATTGCTGCTGTCTCCATCGCCACACTCTGCTGCCATGTGCCACTTTCAGGTCTCTTCACACTGCTGGTGTGTTAAATTTTTTGACATAGGGTGCAGGCAGATTACGGGCCTCACATAGCTGCTGCCAGGCCCCTAATCTGCCATGGGCCCCTATATACCGCCTCCTCATGCTGCTGCCAAGTCTAGAGTCTCTCATGGGTCCCTGTACGGCCTCCCATTGCTGCTGTCTCCATGGCCACACTCTGCTGCCATGTGCCACTTTCAGGTCTCTTCACACTGCTGGTGTGTTAAATTTTTTGACATAGGGTGCAGGCAGATTACGGGCCTCACATAGCTGCTGCCAGGCCCCTAATCTGCCATGGGCCCCTATATACCGCCTCCTCATGCTGCTGCCAAGTCTAGAGTCTGTCATGGGTCCCTGTACGGCCTCCCATTGCTGCTGTCTCCATCGCCACACTCTGCCATGTGCCACTTTCAGGTCTCTTCACACTGCTGGTGTGTTTAATTTTTTGACATAGGGTGCAGGCAGATTACGGGCCTCACATAGCTGCTGCCAGGCCCCTAATCTGCCATGGGCCCCTATATACCGCCTCCTCATGCTGCTGCCAAGTCTAGAGTCTGTCATGGGTCCCTGTACGGCCTCCCATTGCTGCTGTCTCCATCGCCACACTCTGCCATGTGCCACTTTCAGGTCTCTTCACACTGCTGGTGTGTTAAATTTTTTGACATAGGGTGCAGGCAGATTACGGGCCTCACATAGCTGCTGCCAGGCCCCTAATCTGCCATGGGCCCCTATATACCGCCTCCTCATGCTGCTGCCAAGTCTAGAGTCTCTCATGGGTCCCTGTACGGCCTCCCATTGCTGCTGTCTCCATCGCCACACTCTGCTGCCATGTGCCACTTTCAGGTCTCTTCACACTGCTGGTGTGTTAAATTTTTTGACATAGGGTGCAGGCAGATTACGGGCCTCACATAGCTGCTGCCAGGCCCCTAATCTGCCATGGGCCCCTATATACCGCCTCCTCATGCTGCTGCCAAGTCTAGAGTCTGTCATGGGTCCCTGTACGGCCTCCCATTGCTGCTGTCTCCATCGCCACACTCTGCCATGTGCCACTTTCAGGTCTCTTCACACTGCTGGTGTGTTTAATTTTTTGACATAGGGTGCAGGCAGATTACGGGCCTCACATAGCTGCTGCCAGGCCCCTAATCTGCCATGGGCCCCTATATACCGCCTCCTCATGCTGCTGCCAAGTCTAGAGTCTGTCATGGGTCCCTGTACGGCCTCCCATTGCTGCTGTCTCCATCGCCACACTCTGCTGCCATGTGCCACTTTCAGGTCTCTTCACACTGCTGGTGTGTTAAATTTTTTGACATAGGGTGCAGGCAGATTACGGGCCTCACATAGCTGCTGCCAGGCCCCTAATCTGCCATGGGCCCCTATATACCGCCTCCTCATGCTGCTGCCAAGTCTAGAGTCTCTCATGGGTCCCTGTACGGCCTCCCATTGCTGCTGTCTCCATCGCCACACTCTGCTGCCATGTGCCACTTTCAGGTCTCTTCACACTGCTGGTGTGTTAAATTTTTTGACATAGGGTGCAGGCAGATTACGGGCCTCACATAGCTGCTGCCAGGCCCCTAATCTGCCATGGGCCCCTATATACCGCCTCCTCATGCTGCTGCCAAGTCCAGAGTCTCTCATGGGTCCCTGTACGGCCTCCCATTGCTGCTGTCTCCATCGCCACACTCTGCTGCCATGTGCCACTTTCAGGTCTCTTCACACTGCTGGTGTGTTAAATTTTTTGACATAGGGTGCAGGCAGATTACGGGCCTCACATAGCTGCTGCCAGGCCCCTAATCTGCCATGGGCCCCTATATACCGCCTCCTCATGCTGCTGCCAAGTCTAGAGTCTGTCATGGGTCCCTGTACGGCCTCCCATTGCTGCTGTCTCCATCGCCACACTCTGCCATGTGCCACTTTCAGGTCTCTTCACACTGCTGGTGTGTTAAATTTTTTGACATAGGGTGCAGGCAGATTACGGGCCTCACATAGCTGCTGCCAGGCCCCTAATCTGCCATGGGCCCCTATATACCGCCTCCTCATGCTGCTGCCAAGTCTAGAGTCTCTCATGGGTCCCTGTACGGCCTCCCATTGCTGCTGTCTCCATCGCCACACTCTGCTGCCATGTGCCACTTTCAGGTCTCTTCACACTGCTGGTGTGTTTAATTTTTTGACATAGGGTGCAGGCAGATTACGGGCCTCACATAGCTGCTGCCAGGCCCCTAATCTGCCATGGGCCCCTATATACCGCCTCCTCATGCTGCTGCCAAGTCTAGAGTCTGTCATGGGTCCCTGTACGGCCTCCCATTGCTGCTGTCTCCATCGCCACACTCTGCCATGTGCCACTTTCAGGTCTCTTCACACTGCTGGTGTGTTTAATTTTTTGACATAGGGTGCAGGCAGATTACGGGCCTCACATAGCTGCTGCCAGGCCCCTAATCTGCCATGGGCCCCTATATACCGCCTCCTCATGCTGCTGCCAAGTCTAGAGTCTGTCATGGGTCCCTGTACGGCCTCCCATTGCTGCCTTCTCCATCGCCACACTCTGCTGCCATGTGCCACTTTCAGGTCTCTTCACACTGCTGGTGTGTTAAATTTTTTGACATAGGGTGCAGGCAGATTACGGGCCTCACATAGCTGCTGCCAGGCCCCTAATCTGCCATGGGCCCCTATATACCGCCTCCTCATGCTGCTGCCAAGTCTAGAGTCTCTCATGGGTCCCTGTACGGCCTCCCATTGCTGCTGTCTCCATCGCCACACTCTGCTGCCATGTGCCACTTTCAGGTCTCTTCACACTGCTGGTGTGTTAAATTTTTTGACATAGGGTGCAGGCAGATTACGGGCCTCACATAGCTGCTGCCAGGCCCCTAATCTGCCATGGGCCCCTATATACCGCCTCCTCATGCTGCTGCCAAGTCCAGAGTCTCTCATGGGTCCCTGTACGGCCTCCCATTGCTGCTGTCTCCATCGCCACACTCTGCTGCCATGTGCCACTTTCAGGTCTCTTCACACTGCTGGTGTGTTAAATTTTTTGACATAGGGTGCAGGCAGATTACGGGCCTCACATAGCTGCTGCCAGGCCCCTAATCTGCCATGGGCCCCTATATACCGCCTCCTCATGCTGCTGCCAAGTCTAGAGTCTGTCATGGGTCCCTGTACGGCCTCCCATTGCTGCTGTCTCCATCGCCACACTCTGCCATGTGCCACTTTCAGGTCTCTTCACACTGCTGGTGTGTTTAATTTTTTGACATAGGGTGCAGGCAGATTACGGGCCTCACATAGCTGCTGCCAGGCCCCTAATCTGCCATGGGCCCCTATATACCGCCTCCTCATGCTGCTGCCAAGTCTAGAGTCTGTCATGGGTCCCTGTACGGCCTCCCATTGCTGCTGTCTCCATCGCCACACTCTGCTGCCATGTGCCACTTTCAGGTCTCTTCACACTGCTGGTGTGTTAAATTTTTTGACATAGGGTGCAGGCAGATTACGGGCCTCACATAGCTGCTGCCAGGCCCCTAATCTGCCATGGGCCCCTATATACCGCCTCCTCATGCTGCTGCCAAGTCTAGAGTCTGTCATGGGTCCCTGTACGGTCTCCCATTGCTGCTGTCTCCATCGCCACACTCTGCCATGTGCCACTTTCAGGTCTCTTCACACTGCTGGTGTGTTAAATTTTTTGACATAGGGTGCAGGCAGATTACGGGCCTCACATAGCTGCTGCCAGGCCCCTAATCTGCCATGGGCCCCTATATACCGCCTCCTCATGCTGCTGCCAAGTCTAGAGTCTCTCATGGGTCCCTGTACGGCCTCCCATTGCTGCTGGCTCCATCGCCACACTCTGCTGCCATGTGCCACTTTCAGGTCTCTTCACACTGCTGGTGTGTTAAATTTTTTGACATAGGGTGCAGGCAGATTACGGGCCTCACATAGCTGCTGCCAGGCCCCTAATCTGCCATGGGCCCCTATATACCGCCTCCTCATGCTGCTGCCAAGTCCAGAGTCTCTCATGGGTCCCTGTACGGCCTCCCATTGCTGCTGTCTCCATCGCCACACTCTGCTGCCATGTGCCACTTTCAGGTCTCTTCACACTGCTGGTGTGTTAAATTTTTTGACATAGGGTGCAGGCAGATTACGGGCCTCACATAGCTGCTGCCAGGCCCCTAATCTGCCATGGGCCCCTATATACCGCCTCCTCATGCTGCTGCCAAGTCTAGAGTCTGTCATGGGTCCCTGTACGGCCTCCCATTGCTGCTGTCTCCATCGCCACACTCTGCCATGTGCCACTTTCAGGTTTCTTCACACTGCTGGTGTGTTTAATTTTTTGACATAGGGTGCAGGCAGATTACGGGCCTCACATAGCTGCTGCCAGGCCCCTAATCTGCCATGGGCCCCTATATACCGCCTCCTCATGCTGCTGCCAAGTCCAGAGTCTCTCATGGGTCCCTGTACGGCCTCCCATTGCTGCTGTCTCCATCGCCACACTCTGCTGCCATGTGCCACTTTCAGGTCTCTTCACACTGCTGGTGTGTTAAATTTTTTGACATAGGGTGCAGGCAG
The DNA here is from genome assembly GCF_062004578.1 of Staurois parvus. Taxonomy (NCBI): domain Eukaryota; kingdom Metazoa; phylum Chordata; class Amphibia; order Anura; family Ranidae; genus Staurois; species Staurois parvus. Next base: position 3,773,686 of record NW_028318564.1, on the reverse strand, counting down.
ATTACGGGCCTCACATAGCTGCTGCCAGGCCCCTAATCTGCCATGGGCCCCTATATACCGCCTCCTCATGCTGCTGCCAAGTCTAGAGTCTCTCATGGGTCCCTGTACGGCCTCCCATTGCTGCTGTCTCCATGGCCACACTCTGCTGCCATGTGCCACTTTCAGGTCTCTTCACACTGCTGGTGTGTTAAATTTTTTGACATAGGGTGCAGGCAGATTACGGGCCTCACATAGCTGCTGCCAGGCCCCTAATCTGCCATGGGCCCCTATATACCGCCTCCTCATGCTGCTGCCAAGTCTAGAGTCTCTCATGGGTCCCTGTACGGCCTCCCATTGCTGCTGTCTCCATCGCCACACTCTGCCATGTGCCACTTTCAGGTCTCTTCACACTGCTGGTGTGTTTAATTTTTTGACATAGGGTGCAGGCAGATTACGGGCCTCACATAGCTGCTGCCAGGCCCCTAATCTGCCATGGGCCCCTATATACCGCCTCCTCATGCTGCTGCCAAGTCTAGAGTCTGTCATGGGTCCCTGTACGGCCTCCCATTGCTGCTGTCTCCATCGCCACACTCTGCCATGTGCCACTTTCAGGTCTCTTCACACTGCTGGTGTGTTAAATTTTTTGACATAGGGTGCAGGCAGATTACGGGCCTCACATAGCTGCTGCCAGGCCCCTAATCTGCCATGGGCCCCTATATACCGCCTCCTCATGCTGCTGCCAAGTCTAGAGTCTCTCATGGGTCCCTGTACGGCCTCCCATTGCTGCTGTCTCCATCGCCACACTCTGCTGCCATGTGCCACTTTCAGGTCTCTTCACACTGCTGGTGTGTTAAATTTTTTGACATAGGGTGCAGGCAGATTACGGGCCTCACATAGCTGCTGCCAGGCCCCTAATCTGCCATGGGCCCCTATATACCGCCTCCTCATGCTGCTGCCAAGTCTAGAGTCTGTCATGGGTCCCTGTACGGCCTCCCATTGCTGCTGTCTCCATCGCCACACTCTGCCATGTGCCACTTTCAGGTCTCTTCACACTGCTGGTGTGTTTAATTTTTTGACATAGGGTGCAGGCAGATTACGGGCCTCACATAGCTGCTGCCAGGCCCCTAATCTGCCATGGGCCCCTATATACCGCCTCCTCATGCTGCTGCCAAGTCTAGAGTCTGTCATGGGTCCCTGTACGGCCTCCCATTGCTGCTGTCTCCATCGCCACACTCTGCTGCCATGTGCCACTTTCAGGTCTCTTCACACTGCTGGTGTGTTAAATTTTTTGACATAGGGTGCAGGCAGATTACGGGCCTCACATAGCTGCTGCCAGGCCCCTAATCTGCCATGGGCCCCTATATACCGCCTCCTCATGCTGCTGCCAAGTCTAGAGTCTCTCATGGGTCCCTGTACGGCCTCCCATTGCTGCTGTCTCCATCGCCACACTCTGCTGCCATGTGCCACTTTCAGGTCTCTTCACACTGCTGGTGTGTTAAATTTTTTGACATAGGGTGCAGGCAGATTACGGGCCTCACATAGCTGCTGCCAGGCCCCTAATCTGCCATGGGCCCCTATATACCGCCTCCTCATGCTGCTGCCAAGTCCAGAGTCTCTCATGGGTCCCTGTACGGCCTCCCATTGCTGCTGTCTCCATCGCCACACTCTGCTGCCATGTGCCACTTTCAGGTCTCTTCACACTGCTGGTGTGTTAAATTTTTTGACATAGGGTGCAGGCAGATTACGGGCCTCACATAGCTGCTGCCAGGCCCCTAATCTGCCATGGGCCCCTATATACCGCCTCCTCATGCTGCTGCCAAGTCTAGAGTCTGTCATGGGTCCCTGTACGGCCTCCCATTGCTGCTGTCTCCATCGCCACACTCTGCCATGTGCCACTTTCAGGTCTCTTCACACTGCTGGTGTGTTTAATTTTTTGACATAGGGTGCAGGCAGATTACGGGCCTCACATAGCTGCTGCCAGGCCCCTAATCTGCCATGGGCCCCTATATACCGCCTCCTCATGCTGCTGCCAAGTCCAGAGTCTCTCATGGGTCCCTGTACGGCCTCCCATTGCTGCTGTCTCCATCGCCACACTCTGCTGCCATGTGCCACTTTCAGGTCTCTTCACACTGCTGGTGTGTTAAATTTTTTGACATAGGGTGCAGGCAGATTACGGGCCTCACATAGCTGCTGCCAGGCCCCTAATCTGCCATGGGCCCCTATATACCGCCTCCTCATGCTGCTGCCAAGTCCAGAGTCTCTCATGGGTCCCTGTACGGCCTCCCATTGTTGCTGTCTCCATCGCCACACTCTGCTGCCATGTGCCACTTTCAGGTCTCTTCACACTGCTGGTGTGTTAAATTTTTTGACATAGGGTGCTGGCAGATTACGGGCCTCCCATTGCTGCTGCCAGACATGTAATCTGCCATGGGCCCCCGTACCGACTCCTCATGCTGTGACGTTGCAACAAGGTGTAATTCAACCCTACATATGTTAGACCGCCTTTACGAACAGCTAAAGGCCATCACAGATTTCCTGATGTTAAAAGCGGATAAAGGTACTCCCTGTGTAACTTAGATGTCAGCCATTGTCAGCTCATGTGTGACACCTGCGCTTGCTCAGGCCCTTTGAGGAGGCCACGCTATTCGTGAGTCGGCAGGACTATGGGATGAATGAGGTCAAATCGGCCATGGGCCCCCGTACCGCCTGTTCACGCTGATGCTGGTCCCACAGTGTGACCTGGGTCCCTGTACGGCCTCCCATTGCTTCCACTCTGCCATGTGCCACTTTGAAATCTCCTCACACTCCTGCGGTTGTCCATTTTGTCATAGGTTGCTGGCAGATTACAGGCCTTCCATAGGTGCCACCAAGCCCCATATCGGCCATGGGCCCCCGTACCGCCTGGTCACGCTGCTGCTGGGCCCACAGTGTGACCTGGGTCCCTGTACCGCCTCCCATTGCTCCCACTCTGCCATGTGCCACTTTCAGGTCTCCTCACGCTCCTGCTGGTTTCCATTTTGTCATAGGTTGCTGTATGGCCTCCCATTGCTGCTGCCTCCACCGCCACACTGTGGCTCCAAACACTGGTTTTGGCCCCGTGACTGGCCAAAGGAGTGAAGTGTGCAGTGATTCTAAGATCGACGGCACTCATCTGCATGTCATACTGACAGACAGTATTATTTCTCTTCCCCAGCAGACTCCAAGGGCATTTAAATTAAAGGTACAGTGTTCTGCACTAATATTAAGTCTCTCTGAAGCCTAGAAACACCCTTTTTTAAGTTAAATTCACAGCGAATTTATTCGACTCGAATCGAATATTGTCCACGAATTCGCCGAATCAGTCGAATCGAATTTTTCATTTCTTCGCTCATCTCTAGTTATAAGATTAGTGCATAAGAAGAGCTACGATCAGATAATGAACTTATATGAACTAGTACACAGGGAACCTTGGGGAGGGATGGGGGTAATAGGTAGGGCAGAAACGATGGGGAAGGCTAATAGAAACAGGTAACTGTGGTACTAAATCAACAATACTAGTCATAGAGGAAGAAGATAGTATGTAATTCATAAATTATTATACTCCAAAGGGGGATGCTATCAAACTTGAACTGTACATTTAGAATGAATTGGCCATGATAGCCAAGATCTGTGGAATTTAGGGTAGGAGAGATGGGATACGAAGAATCTCCTTTCCATATCACACTGGATGTTCAGGTTAGTTATTACTTTATTTATGGAGGGGGAAGATGTGGCTTTCCATAGGGTTGTGATATTGTTTTTAGCTGCATAAAGGGTGTGTATAATAATGTTATGTAGGTCAGGGGAGAATTTGTCTATACCGATATGGAGTAGAGCTAGTTCACAGGTGGGTTGTACTATGGTGCCATATATTTCTGATATTATTGTAAAATGCTGTTCCAGAAATATCTTATAGATTTGCAGGACCAGATGATGTGAAATAGGAAGCCCACCTCTCCACATTGTCTCCAGCAGTGTGGAGAATGTGCTGGGTATATTTTGGATAGGCTCAATGGAGTTAGGTATCAGTGGTGTAGCAATTTAAGGTAAGATTCCCAGTGTGTAGTACAATGGGAGGCTTTATAGGTGATGGCAAAGGTTTTATGCCATATCTGGTCGGAAAAATATTGGGAAAGTAATGTCTCCCAGTTTGTCAGAAAGGTTGTTTTTAAAGAAAATTGTGAGTCTAGTAAAAGTGAGTAGAATGTTGAGATTCCTTTTCATGGGTATTTGGGTTTATTCAGGAATTGGAAAGCTGGTATTTCTGTAGTGTGGGGAATCTCATTGGTTTTTAGGCAGTGACTTATTCGGAAATAGTTGAAATTTTCATTTGACGGGATGGAATATTTGAGTTGGAGTTGATGGAACTTGGCTATTTTATGATTTATAAATAGGTGGAGAGGGCATTTGGCGGAATAGATATCTTTCTAGAATTTTGGAGGGAGTGTGTCATGAGGGAAAGCCATGCATCTAGTAATGCTTTTATGCAGGGATGGTTGATTGGAGGGGGTTTGCGGTCAATGTAATTGTCAGGAATGGACTCAGCACTGGTGGTGGGACTCACCTGCCGTGTGGGCTGCAGTACCAGGGCTGACCAGCGGGTGCTCTCAGCAGCCAGAAGCTCACTCCTGCAATCAGCCAACACCTGGGGCTGATTGCAGGAGGTGTATTTAAGGAATGGCCAGACCTGCAGTCAGTGCCTTGGTGTATGTTTCCCATGAGCCCCTGTACCTGGTATCCTGTGTTCCTGCCTATCTGCCTAGTTGCTGACTCTGCTTTGATCCTGACCTCTGCTGACTGTCTCCTGTTGAACCCCTGGCTTGCCTGACCATCCTTCTGCCTGATCCTCTGTACCGCGCTGCCCGTGAGTTACTGAACCCGGCTTGTGACCCTGACTATTCTCTGCCTGCTCCTCACTGCCCGCACGTTGCTGACCTGGCCTGCCTGACTATGCCTGACGCTACCCAGACGATCCATCCCGCACGGATCCAGTCACTACTGTGCAAACCTGCCAGCCCCTTCACATCAGGCTTTCCCCCGGTACATACCCTCGGCGGACCCCTCTACCACAGTTGGGTGCACTCAGGGGCCGCGACCTGGTCTCAGTCCTGCGCCAAGTCCATCCCCACCATCAGGGGCTCTGGTGAAAAGGCAGACTGGGGCTTAGACTCCGCGCCCTGGGGAATCCTGTTCTGTGGGTCACTAGAGATCCCGCCGGGCGGTGCCTGACAGTACCTTACGGCCCGCCTGACCATTCCACCTCTCCAGCCCTGACTACGCCTGTGTTCCTGAAGCCTGCTACTTCCCTGTGTCAGTCCACACATTTCTGGTCACACCTGGATCCCTGACATTACACCAAGGCCATTCCTGATTCCGGTTTAGGGATATTCAGTCTACTAGATGTGGTCAGTGCAATGCTGATTGGTGCATGATCTGACCAGGTTATAGAGCCTATTGAGGAAGAGATAATACGTTGTAATATCCATTTGTCTGTGAGGAAGAAATCTATTCTAGAGTACGGTAATTGGGAAGTAGTCCCTTTCAGAGCCATATTGACATCTCCAGATATCATGTAGGTCATTGTCGTGAAGAAATTGTTCAAGGCGGAGTTTTGAGGGTCGTTTGCCAGATGAGGTGTCCATATGTATATTGCTTACAATGTTGAAGTCTCCTCCGATTAGTAGTTGTCCTTGCTTCATTGAAGATATTTTGGTAATGAGTTGTTTGTAGAATCGTAGTTGGTCTGAATTTGGGCCATAAACGTTTACCAGGGTGAATGGATTATTATTAATCAGAACTACCAATATGTGGAAGCGTCTGGATGGATCAACATATTCCGATTGGAGTTGGAAGGGAATCTTTGCAGTCATGACTCATTTTTTTGTGATGAGATGCCAGATATCGTGTTGAGAAATTCTTGAGGTGAAAGGATGGTGCTTTAGAGAATTAGAGAAGCGAAGTGAGTCTCTTGAACACAGATAATGTCTGCGTGGAGGTCAGTTATTTACTTATTTAAGAAGGATCTCTTGAAAGGTGAGTTAAGTCCTCTAACATTTAGTGATGTTGCTTTAATCATTTTGCGGCAGGGTGCTGGTTGGGTGATTTTGAGGTACTATATATTTTAGCAGTGAACACAGAGGAAGGATGGAAAACTTGTATATTAAAAAATCTTGCTAACAATGCAAGAAACATGAGTAGTCTGGATGACTAATGTCATAGTGGGGCGTGAAGAAGGGTTTGACAACACATAGTTGTCATTATGCAATGACAAAAGAAACAGAGCTAGGATTAGAGATAGGCCTAGGCTCTATAGCAGCAAATTGTGATAGTGTAGTCAGAACTCTGACTTGCTTGAAGGTATTGATCAAGTCCAGTCACCCTCCATTTGGTGTGGCTGGTTAGGGTTGTTCCTGTGCTCATCTTCTGGAATTATATTCCATTCTTTGAGGAGATCTATGCCTTCATCTAGATTCTTGATGATAATGGATCTGCCCTGGTGTTTAAGGAGAAGTTTGGTGGGGAAGCCCCATTGGTAGCTTATATTCTGGTTTCTTAAGGCTTTAGTAATGGAGATCAATTGTTTCCTGTTTTGGAGAGTTTCTTTTGATAGGTCCGCATACAATGTAATGCCTGCGTGTGAGTGGGGCAATGCTGCGGAGTTTCAGGTGGCCATCATTAATTTATCTTTGATGTGGTAGAAGTGTACTCTAATTAGTACATTTCTTGGGTTGGATGCTGGTAGAAATGAGGGTTTTGGAATTCTATGCACCCTATCTGTGGCGGCCTCAGTCACGTTGATTGTTGGAATGAGATGTGTCATCAGTTGTTGTATGTATGGTAGAAGGGCGTCATTGGCGACTGATTCCAGAATTCCGCATATTGTAATGTTGTTTCTTCTGGAGCCGTCTTCCAGGTCTGCTATTTTATTTTTCAATTGGGTGATTTCAGATACTTGATCTGTGTGGGCGTCTACTACCGAGTTATGAGTTTTGAACATTGCGGCCATTTTATTCTCAATATGATGTATTCGCTTGGAGTGATCTGTTAAAGCATTTGAGAGAGGGGCAATCACATTTGAAATATCACTGTAAAGGGTTTGCCTTAAGGAAAGAAACATATTTTTCATTGCCAATTCAGAAATAGGTTGGTCAGAAGCAGGAAAATTCTCAATGGCAGGTTGTAATTGCATTACAGGAGTGGGAGGAGTAGCTGAGAAGTGTGGGTCTGAAAGTGGGGGCTCCTCCATTCTGGGTCTGGACTTGGCAGGGCTCCTAGATGTGGGGGATAGAGGAGGAGAGTACTCACCAGGGTCAGCATCGTACAGGGGGACCAGTAGCCTGGGATCCGGAGTGTAGTTGTCAGTGGCTGCAGCAGGGATGGAGCATCCTTGCTGTGAGGTGTTCGGCGCCGTTTTGGCTCCGTGTGTCCAGGGCCTGATAGAAGTCCGTGAGCAGCTGAGGGTGAGCGGGGACTTCCTCCTTCTAGGCATGGCACCGGAGGGTACTGGTGGGTTATACCCCTTAGAGAATTATTGCGTAGCCCCGGTTGTTGCGGTACATCTAGCTGCTAAGGCGTTGAGGCAGTTACCAAGCTGCCATTTTGGATGCCTGCCACGCATGCGCCCTAGGAAGAATATTTTTAAAATATATTTCAAATATATTTTGCTTCCATATGGTTAAGATCAGGTGTACTGAAAAAACGAGGCTTAATAATATCTTAACTGCAGGTGTGACGACTCCTTATGATGTCCTGTAAATGATGAAATGCATAGGGATTGGGACTTCTGGTACCACATCACTTCTACTAGTTGAAACACATGCTGGTTCTGGATGGATCTGAGCAGCGGCAGTTCCTTACATATATCGGCAGATTATTTCAGGTGCCAGGAGGTACCAGAGCACTTTGACTGCAATATTTGTATCTATGTTTGAGTGGAAGTTTAATAAACTTACTGCACTTTGTTGGTTGTTTTGGCTTCCTCTCTACTATAACACTATGGGCACAGAGCATACCGGAGATTATAACACTAATTAGGGAAAACAGCACTTAATGACCTCCCTGAGTATAATCTTAGGTGGTCAACAATGTTTTATGAGTACAATCCTAGGTGGGGGTACAGGTGGTGACAGGAGCTGGTGACACATTCAAGTGGAGTTTTCTTTTTGAACAGCATATTCACTTTGGTGCAGAAGATTTATTACAGTAAACTTATTGAAGCACTTTTGTATGGATTGAAGATATTTTGTATGCACTTTTATTCACTGGGAACTTTATTAATTCAGACAAACCGTTTGTGTTTGTGTATATGCAGTGTGTATATATATATACAGTGCTCAGCATAAATGAGTACACCCCTATTGAAAAGTAAGATTTTAATGAATATCTCAATGAACACAAGCACTATTTCCAAAATTTTGACAAAACTGAGTTTTATAGAACCTATGTTTAGCTCATTACATGAAAGTAAGGTTAATAATATAACTTAGATTACAAAATCTTCAGTTTTACTCAAATTTATTGATGCAAAAATGAATACACCCCACAACAAAAACTACTACATCTAGTATTTTGTATGACCTCCATGATTTGTAAGGACAGCGCCAAGCCATCTAGGCATGGAATGAACAAGTTGGTGACATATTGCAACATCTTTTTGTTTCCATTCTTCAATAGCGACCTCTTTTAGAGCCTGGATGCTGGATGAAGAGTGATACTCAACTTGTCTCTTATGGATTTCCCATAGGTGTTCGATTGGGTTCAGATCAGGGGACATACTTGGCCACTGAATCATATTCATCCTGTTCTTTTCAGAAATGCAGCAGTGGCCTTAGATGTGTGTTTTGTATCATTGGCATGTTGGAAAAGTGCACGACGACCAAGGGCACGAAGTGATGGTAGCATCTTCTCTTTCAATACAGAGCAGTACATCTGTGAATTCATGATACCATCAATGAAATGCAGCTTCCTGACACCAGCAGCACTTATGCAGCCCCTCAGAAGGGCACTACCACAACCATGTTTCATTGTAGGCACCATTCATTTTTCTTTGCACTCTTCAGCTTTGCGACGCCCTACAGTTTTGAAGCCATCAGTTCCAAAAACATTTATGTTGGTCTCATCACTCCAGAGTACAGAGTCCCAGTAGTCTTCTTCTTTTTGAGCATGGGCCCTGACAAATTCTTGGTGGGCTTTTTTATGCATGGGCTTTAGGAGAGGCTTCATTTGTGGACGACACCCATGCATGCCATTCCTCTGCCGTGTACACCATATTGTGTCATGGGAAACAATCACCCCAGTTTGGCTTACTACTTCTTTAGCTAACTGCAGTGAACTTGCATGGTGGTTTTCTTCAACTCTTCTCATCAGAAGATGCTCCTGTCGAGGTGTTAACTTCTGTGGATGGCCTGGATGTCTCTGTGAGATGGTTGCAGTTCCATCTTTGTTAAATTTTTGTATCACGTTTGCTACAGTATTCTGACTGATAAGTAAAGCTTTGCTGATCTTCTTGTAGCCTTCACCTTTCTAGTGTAAAGAAATTATTTTCTTTCTCATGCCTTGTGGCATTTCTTTTCCATGTGGTGCCATTGCTGAAAGCATGAAATGGGAAGGGATTTTCTTTGTTAAGTAATGCCCATCTATAATCAACTGTCTGCTGGACACCTGTTTAATGAAAAATGTGACTCACCTGTAGTTGAATTCTCGCTAATTAGGATTTTGTTGTCTAAAATTTAGCTTTGCTCCCTAGACTTTCATTGGGGTGTCTTCATTTTTGCAACATGGTCTTGAATGAATTTGGTAGGAAAAAATTTTTTTTGTGTGTAAATTTTGTTTGCAATTAATGACCTGCATTTTTGGGAGTATTTTTTTGTATAGTGTCCCATAGAAAATGTTGATTCTGAAAGGAAAGGTTTTCTGACAAAACTGTTGCAGTGTACTCATTTATGCTGAGCACTGTGTATACATACATATATAACTTTTTTAGCTGAAGGCCTCTGTTCTCAGCTGCAAAAGGGGTTTCCACTTGTGGGGAGGAAGAAACATCAGAACACTGCTTTTCTCAGTGAATAGCTGTGTGTGGGGAGCACCAGTCTGACCATTGGAGGAGAGGCAGGCTGTTGTCCCAGCAAAGCCAGAAAACTGACCATGCTGGGATGGATGTGCTCTAATGCCTAGTGTGGTCAGTCTGAATGAGGAAAGCAGGGGGACTGGCAGAATCGCCAGGTATTCCACACAAAAGGTAGCAATACAAAGATAATAGGATACTTTTTATTAACACAGGTATATGGTACACATATCAGAAATATGAAATGTTAGGGTAACAAATACTTTAAATGAATACAGGTCCTAAAAATGAAATGAATTGAATTATTACCCATTTTAGTCTTTGTGCATTTCACTATGCAATAACTTCAGTATGTGTGATAAATATATCAGCCAGCTTAACCAAAGATTAGTCAGCAACTGCATCCAGAGCGGATGTGGATCAGAACCACCATAACATTTCCGTTGTGTAAAAAAACAGAAGATTTTTACTTGTCACTGTTTCTTTTCTTTTCTTTGACTCCCTGACCCTAAGCAACCAGTTTATACTGTTGTTTGTGCTCTTACCAAAAGTCATATCATCAATAGTTTGCACTGAGTAGGGCTATGAAACACCCACGTGCAACTTAGATAAATGGCTTTATGCTTTAGGTTCTACTTCTGCTGTGATCTAGTAGTTCCAGATGTACACTTGACTGACCTAACCAGCATTACATTTGCGTTCAATAAAATATTATATGTGGCATTCTTGAACCTTGTCATCTGAGAGTTGTTTATGACATATTGATCTATGGGCTATCTGGGGAAGTAAAAGAAAAATACTACACATGTTTATAATTTATTTATTCTAGCCATGCATGCATGTTTTAACTTTTTTAGATCTAAATTTATTCAATCAGATTTGGGATTTAAAAAAAAAAAAGTCTAGAAAAGAAAATTCAGTAAAAACAAATAGTGAATGAAGATTGAAATGATAATATAATAAAAATGTGCTGCTTTAAACCCTTTAAAAAGATCTGAAATTTTCCAACAACTTAATATTTTTGTTGTATTGATTCATCCTGGAAAATCAATTAAAAGTGTTAAAATACATGACACAGCAATCATTTTTTTCTTGTGTATGGTCAGAATATTTAATGAACCGATGAACCAAACAATTTAATTACAATGTGGTGGCACTTGGACACCTGGACATACACACATAGAAATGAAAGCATCTAAAAACACACATTTTAAACGTTTCTTATTGCAGTTCATGCATAATAATATTAAAGACACTAAATTATATATTTTTCTCATATTCTATATGCTATTTTTGGAACTAATAGAATCCTAAGACCAAAAGATTTTTCGTGATTGGGTGATAATAATTAAGCAAATACATTTCCTTTGCTGCAGTTTGCAATGAAGTGACATTTGGCAGTGAACAACCTTTTTAAAGTTCAAGAGCTGCATTAAAAGAGGAATGATAAAGGGCATCATTAGGTGAAAACTGTTATTCACTATTTCAATTACTTAGCTACACGAGTGCTTGTGAGAAATAATAGACACAAATCATTGCTATTGACTAAGTATCCATTCAGCTGCCTGAAAAGCAATTTAGATCCAGATTCTCGTCATAAATTTTGGAATGTTAAAACAAGTGTATATGTATGAACAGCTCTACATTTGCAACATTAAAGATTCCAAAGAGCTTTTTCTTGGCCCAATCAAAATGATGGACCTGGTGTATTCACCTTATTAGCCTGATTGGTGTCTCATTAGGATTGCTGCAACCTTTTCAAGGGATTTAGATATAAATAATGCATTTAATATCTCCTAATCTAGATTTTAAAAGGGTTCTTTCCATGTAATGTGCAATGTTTAATTAGCCCATGGTGGCTGTTCGTACAGTATCATAACATGCCTAATGCAATCTTCAGTATGGTGATTTGTGACGATTATTTTACAGTACATAATGGCTGCTAATGGAGTTCTCAACAGCTAGGAATAGGAATTCTGGGCTATAATAGCAATTTTTATGCAATTCTGAAACAGATTGTGTAATTTGTAATTTATATTCATTTGCATTAGTCCATGAGTGTATCTCTTTTCTTATATTTTGGAATTTAAACAGAAACTGTAAACAAAACTTCCATCTCTAAGGGCAGCTGGAACCATTTTGTATTAGGGATCAATATTTTTTGGAATGCAACTATTGATCCACAAGGACCCTGTGACATCTCTGAGTTATTTCATTACCAGAAATTAATAAGATTCTGGCTGCTGGGGATCAATAACTTTTATTTTCATAATAAGGATTCAATATCTAAGATGACTGTCTCTCAAATGAAAGATGTACCGTACTTTCACATTGAATCAGTCCGGGAGCAAGTCGCTATACATATAACTACAGTGATTTTAGTATTTGTTATATGACAACTCTGCATAGAAGGTATTAGAGATCATACTTGCTCAATCTAAAAAAATATACCAATGCTATTTTTTAAGTAAAACCTAAGAATAAACTTCTCTTATTTTCTCAATTTGGATTTATTTAATATACCTTTGGAAGCATTTTGTTCAATAAATTATAAAAAAAACCCAGTTGATCCTGGCAGAAATCCAGTGAGCTAACTGATTCAGGTGCTTTATGATACTGCTACACTGTTATCAGCTAGCAATGTTTCCAGTTCTCCTTCTGGGGTACAGAAACTCCCAATGCTGCTCATCCATAGAGACAGTACAGTGAATGAGCGTTGTACCTTAGAATAAGACATATGCCACTGGCAGGTTCCCCAGGTGAATATAAAGAAAAAAAAGAAAACCTAATGTGCCATCATACGGACTAGGTAGCTGCAATTCATTAAAGTAATATTAAACTTAAAACGAAAAATAAAAAATATTGCAGCTTATCAATCCTTAGATGTGGTGGCTGCTCTAGGTTTCTTTTTTAGGCTTTTCCTCCTCCGTTTTGACCTGGTGCTTTGGCCAATAACACAATCCTGCATTAGAGTTCCCCCACTCTGGATGAATGAGCCCAGGAACACCTTTGGACAGCAGCATGGTCAGCCTGGGGGGGAGGGGGGTGTTAGATGTACTAGTGGATTCAAATACACTAAGGCTGCTTTCACACTGATCCGTCTTTCTTTCGCTTTAAGCCCTCATGCACACTGGACGCTTTGATAATGCTGGTAACATTAGCTGTGTAATGTCACATTAAAATTTGAGTTTTTCAGCTTTTTTTTAGAGTTTTTCCATTAGCGTTTAGCAGCGTTTTGCCACATTTAGTGGCATTTTCTTGTGTTTTTCCACGTTATTTGTTTTTAGCAGGTTTTTTTTGGTAAAAAACGTCCAAAAACGCTGGTTTGCTTTGTTTTACCGCATTTTTCAGCGTTAGAGTATTTTTTACAGCTAAAAAACTCCTCTAGAAACTAACTAGTCCTCGGTTTTTTTTCCAACCAAAAAGCATCCCAGCCAAAAAATGTTGATTACAGTCTATGTGTGCATGGATACGTAGGATAACATGCTGGGGAGTTTACGTGCTGTAGAAAAAAACATCAAAAGCCAAAAACAGCCGCTGTAAAAATGTCCAGTGTGCATGAGCAGCTATGTTATAAAGCAGAAGAAAAACATGTGACTATGAGGTTGATTTACTAAAGACAAATGGGCTGTGCACTGAAAGTGCAGTTGCTTTAGATCTGAGGGGAACATGCAAGGAAAATTTAAAAAACAGCATTTTTGCTTGCACATGATTGGATGAAAGAAAGCAGCAGAGCTGCGGCTCATTTCAGAGCTTCCCCTTAGATATAAAGCAATTGCACTTGCAGTGCACAGTATATTTACCTTTAGTAAATCGACCCCCATGTATTCCTATGGAACTCTTCACACTGATCTGTTGCGGGTGCGCTGCATTTTTAAAATCCTGCTTGCTGCATTTTTAGTTTGGTGTGATAAAAAAATGCACCTCCCCATTGAAATCTATGGAAAAAGTGGCAAAAATACATTTTAGTAGGTTTTGAGTCACATGTCATGTCCTGTAAAGAATGCATCACAAATGCAGTAAAAACGCAGTAAGAATGTGGCAAAAATGCGTATACGTTTTTACCATGTTTTTGCCGCTGATCAGTGTGAAGTAGCCTAACAAACTGAAGCCAAACTCCAGCTAATACTTAATCATCAGTTACAGCAAACAGCTTTGTTCCTTTTGAGATAAAGATTTTATATATATATATATATATAAATTTAAAAAAGCTGATCATTGTAAGCAGGGGTAAATGGTTTGTCTCAAAGCTACAACTGCTACATTTGGAGGACAGCTTGTTCTGCTGAAAAACAACAGACATACTGGCCAGATCACCAGGTAAAAATAAAAAGAAAGAGAGCCAACAATAGAAAACTAATGCAGCCACAACATCTAAGAATTGGTAAGCTGCTATATAATAAAGGTTTGCATTTGAGTTTAATGCTACATTCAATTGTGTTGGGTTTAGATATGCTTTAAGGTTTAGTTTAATGTTTAGGATTTAAGGAGAAACTGTAAAACCTAAGCAACTACTCTGTCTTTATTGTTACGCTGCTGTTATGTTAATAGTTACGGGGCTTTCTCTAAGTTTATTGATATCTTTTTTATATATTTGACTAAACTGATGTGTCACTTTGGTAGGCATACTAAAGCACAGGATGCACTAAAATTGTTAATAATATAAATGTTTCAATTTTCCCCACAAAATATACTGTAGTGTGCTAACGTGCCACAAATATACAATAAAGCTGGGTACACACAGACTAAAATTCTGCTGGTTCAGAGTGCTTCTAATTTCAGCTTGTTACCTGTATGAAAGACACCTGGTAGCCAGAAATCCTGCTGAATGATAGGGGATCAAATACTTATTTCCCTCATGAACATGCAAATCAGTGCATCATATGTTAGACATGCATTTCTTATGAAATTTTTGATGCTATTCTGTCTCTCAGTGTTACAATACACCTACCATTTGATTTTTAGACTGATCATTTCTTTGTGAGTGTGCAAACATTCAAAATCAGCAGGGGATCAAATACTTATTTCACTGTAGCAGTTTTACTGCTACAGGGCGGCTTTCCTGTGCAAAATCATGTGTGTGTGTGTATGTATGTGTGTATATATATGTATATATATATATATATATGTGATTTTGCACTTCTGCCTCAACGTACGTAGTTGGTGGATCACTTCTGCTGTGAATTGTCACAGCAGAAGCCGATATGTGAGTTCTTTGTAGGAAAGAGAGGACATACATTTCTTTTAAAGTAAAGCAGCACCGTTTCTCAAAAATGGCCTGGTCAGGAGGGGGGTAAATCTTCCGGATGGAAAGTGATTAAACAGCTTAGGTGAAATTTGTTTGAAGAAAAGTCCTACTCTTTTTTTTTTCCTGTACTTAAAGGGTGTGTTGGGCAGGTGTAGGACAGTTTAGGGTCCATTTACACCCACTGCATGCTCTGATGTGTTGTGATGCAACGCATCCGCTGTGTTTGAATAGGATGCCAACTGTGGTGAGCTGCAATGGGTCTCAACAAAAATGTGTGCGCTGCAGAGCATTAAATTGTGGTGTGAATAAGCCCTTACTGCTTATTACCTTTTTGCTCTCTGTGTTTTCTTTTATGCAAAGAAAAGAAAATGTAAAATAATAAGGCTAATGTGAGTGGAATCTTTGGCAAAAAAAAATAGGTTCAGGATAGTTAGCAGTATTAAACCCAAAAGAAAACATTTGTTTCAGTTTATCAATTCTTAGATGTGATGGCTTCATTCATTTTTTTCTTTAGGCTGGTGATCCAGCCAGTAAGCCTGCTGTTTATAAAAAGAACAAGCTCTCCAGCAGAGATAAGGCAGATAAGTTTACCTGTGACAGGGGATAGCTTTTGATTATATGTGTAAAAACCTTTATCCCAAAAAATGATTTGCTAAAGCTGCTTATAAAGCATTAGCTCGAGTTTGGCTTCAATTTGTTAATGTATTTAAATCTGCTACTACATCTAACACTTCCTTCTCTCCAGACTAAAAGTGCTGTTGTCCAAAGGTGTCCCCTGTTCATTCAGAGTAAAGGCATTTTAATACAGGAGGGGTTTTACTGGCCAGATCACCAAGTGAAAACAAATGAAAAAAACCTCAAAAGAAAACTGATGCAGCCACAACATTGTCTCATCCCTACACTATCACTTCCATCCTCACTCTACATTTCGGCCACTAGATGGCGCAGACAGTCATAGGAATTAATCTATTACAATATCTAATATAAGAGGAAAATATTTGTCCAGAAAATGTCTTAGAAATAGATCACTAAGTGTTAGGTCCCATTCAAGTCTGTGCGTTGTAAAATGCTATATGCATTTTACGAAAATACATATTGCATTTTTATTGCATTTTTAATGCATTGCATTGAATTTTATGTGTTTTACGTCCATATTCCTCTACTGGTAAAATGGACATGTGACTCAACTGATTTTTTTTTTTGGGCCATTTTTGGTGTGCACTCATTTCTCATTCATTTGGTGTGTTTTTTCACAAAATGCACTGAAGATGCAGAAAGCGAGTCTTTTGAAAAGAGCAGCGCTCTGTATAAAAATGCAGCACATGTGAACAGATGGGAACAGTTACATAGCATTTAAAGGAGACTATTTTACATATGCTTTTGAAATGCTGACTGGTACGTTTTAGCACACAGATGTGAACAGGTACTTAAAATGATTGTAAAGGCTCAAGGTTTTTCACCTTCCTGATTCTATGCAGGAAGGTAAAAAACATTCTGTGCACATCAGTGCCCCCAACCCCCTCATTACTTACCTGAGCCTCATCGCAATCCATCAATGTGCACAACAGGCTCGGCTGTACCGGGTCTCTGCCTCCTCATTGGCTGAGACAGCAAGTGGGAGCCATTGCTACCAATGACAGCCAGTCAACCAATGAGGAGAGAGAGAGGGGGTGGGGCCAAGCTGTGGCTCCATGTGTGAATGGACACACGGAGCTGCGGCTTGGGAACAGCCTGCCTAGGTGCCCCCATAGCAAGCTGTTTGCTATGGGGTCACCTGACAGAAAGGAGGAGCCGGGAGCACCGACAGGGTACCTGAGAAGAGGAGGATCCAGGCTGCACTGTGCAAAACCACTGCACACAACAGGTAAGTATAACATGTTTGTTATTTTACAAACAAAAACCTTTGTGTTGTATAGACCACGTAGGGAAGAGTAAGAACCCTTGCCAAGTTTTACTGCTATTGGTGCCTCCATTATAGAGATTTCCCCTCACTTCCTGTTCTGCTGTCAACAGCTTCTCCAGATAGGAAGTAAGAGTTTCCAGTGGCAACACAGACAGAAACAAAATGCTTTTTCTGTAGCGAAAATGATTGTTAAAAACCCTGCCAGCTTTGTACTGATATCTGTGTCTCCATTGCAGAATCTCCCCCTTGTCAGCAGAACAGAAAGTGAGAGGAAATCTCTGTAAATGATTCATGGATAGCAGTAAAATCTAACCCATCCCAAAAAAATAAAAAATCTTGGCTAAACAGACACTTAACGGCCACGTTCACACTTGAGTGTTTGTGATCTTGGGCAGAATTGGCTCGATTCTGCCTGCAATTCCAAAACCCTCTGCACAAATGACAAATCGCACCACGCCTGTTCTGGTGCCATTCATTTTCAGTGGCATCAAAACGCGGTGCAGTTCCGCCCCGACGGTCATGCTGAAATTGCTCTGTAATCGTGGTGAACCGCATCGCACAAAGCTAGGTGCCCAAAAGAATCCTTTTTGAGTGACAAGCTTTGCACAATGCGGTTTGCCGCGATTGCAGCCCAAATTATTGTGCGACAGTCAAGGCAGAACTGCACCGAATTTTGGTGCAATTGAAAATGAATGGCACCAGAACAGGTGTTGAAGCATGAGACATCACTATGTGCTACTCGGAAGCTGAATGTCAAAGGAATCACCTCACTGGCAGATATAGAGGAGCAGTGCCCCAGTGTTAGTCCAGTCACATACATGGAGGAAGAAGAAAAGACACTGCTCTCACCTCCCATACAGTCCCGTGTGTAGAGGCTGGCGTCTTCAGTGAAACCAGTCACGCCTGCTGATGCGTTTCGCCCCACCCACTGGGGCTTGATCACAGAGGAGTGCAGAACAACAGGCGCTCTGAGCTTTTATGTGCATCATTGGCCACAAACGAGATTAGGTGTTTGGTAAAGGGGAGTGATAATGAAAATGAGAAGAGAAAAAAAAACAGATGAAAAAGAAAAGTGAAAAGAAAAAAGGGGGAAAAAGAAAAAAGAAACAAATACAATAAATAATAAAGAAAAAAATTTATAAAAATAATGAAATGAAGAAATAAAAAAAATAAAAATATGAAGAAAGTACAAAAAGTAGTATATCTAAAGAAAAAGATGAAAAAGATGAAAAAACGAAAAAAAAACAGGAAGAAGAGAGTAACATGATCCATGGAGAAAAGGGAAAAAAGGGGAAAAAGGAGAAGAAAAAATAAGAAATAGGGATAAAATGAAACTTTATTACATCCATATAAATTTTTTTTTTTTAAAAATGTATATTTCTTCTCCTTTTTTTCCCTTTTCTCCATGGATCATGTCACTCTCTTCTTGTTTTTTTTGTTTTTTTTTGTCTTGCTGCTTTTTCCTTTAGAATTTTTTTTTTTTTATTATTTATTGTATTTCTTTTTTTTTCTTTTTCCCCCTTTTTTCTTTTCGCTTTTTTTTTTCATCTTTTTTTTTCTTTCTCTTCTCATTTTCATTATCACACCCCTTTACCACACACCTGTTCACATTTGTGGCCAATGATGTACATAACAGCTCAGAGCGCCAGTTGTCCTGCACCCCTCTGTAATCAAGCCCCAGGGAGCGGGGTGAATTGCGTCAGAGGGCGTGGTCGACATGATGGCTGAGGCCACCCTGTACACATGGTACTGTACGGGAGGTGAGAACGGTGTCTTTTCTTCTTCCACCAGAACAGGTGTTCTGCAATTTGTCATTTGTGCAGATTGTTTTGTGATCACAGGCAGAATTGCGGTAAATCTGCTCGAAATCGCAAATGCTCAAGTGTGAACAGGGCCTAAAACTAAACGCTGAGCAAACCTCTAAATACTGAGATCAATAACACATATGAGAGCTGTTCTGCCAGCCAAGGAATTTTTATTTCTGTTCATCCAGTTTTGAGATTTATACAGTTCTGCAGTACAGCACTTACTTGACAGCATCTGTCACTTTTGAAATTAAACGTGCAAGGGGTCTGCCCACAGAGCTACGCCATTCATTCAAAGAGATATGTGAATGAATAAACTACAAGTTCTGTCTGCCACCGAGGCAGATGGACTTCTTTTTCTCAATGGAACTCAAATATGGTAATCAGTGTCGATGTACAGGTAGTGAGCCTGAGGTAGAGTCTGCAGGAGCCTGGCATTGCCCCTATGATTCACTGATCACAGGTGCAATGGTTTGCAGGCTCTTGTGAAAAAAAACAAATAAATGCAATTTTTCCCCTGGAAAAATGTGTACTTATTTATTTTTTTTTTTCATTTGGATGAACATTGCCTTGAGTCTGGGTTCACACTGATGTGGTGCAGAATTTGCAGCGTTTTCTGTGTGAATTCTGCACCGCATCACAATTGCACCCCGTTCATGCGTACCACTGCGGATCTGTATGTTAAGTTAACATCACCCCAAAATCGGTCCGCAAAATGCAGTGCGATGTGCAGAATTGGATCTCATAGCTGTGAATACCCATGCTATCCAATTCTAGTGTGGACAAAAAAGGGTCCTGAACCTTTTTGATGTGGATGCGATTTGAGCCATACAAAATGTATGGCTCCAATCGCACCGCACACAATTCGCATGTGATTTGCACAGGAATGTGGTGTGGTTCCTGTGCGAATCACATGTGATATACCGCACCTCACAAGTGTGAACCCAGGCTTAAGGGTTAAAGTGTTACTAAACCCAGGACCCTGCATTCACTATATCTGGTCTCCTACAGTACACAGAACACAGAATTGCAATTAATTTAGTAAATATAAACTGCTAAATACCTTTTCTCCTCAGTAGTATATAGCAGTCTTGTGACTTCTATCAGTGTTCAGCTGAACACAGGGGAAAGCTTGTAGGAGGAGTTTTCATTCTCCTCTCACTGCCCTCTGACCCTCTGTCTGGACAGTGCTGATTGGCTCTGTGCTGATCACATACACCCTCCCAAGAAAAAGAAAACACGCTTTAACAATATACACCAAACTGAGCATGTGCAGAATGTCCCCAAGACTCTTTTCTATCAGGAGATGAAATGGGGAACGTGAAAGAAGGGGATGATCAGAGAAGACAGGATCAAATGTAGAGGATTAACCCGTTAGGTTCCACAGTGAGCATAACAAGCATGCTTTACTGCATACACAGACTGATTGTACTGTTGTGGGTTTAGTAACTCTTTAACCACCTCCTGCCCGCCATATAGTACAATGACTGGCGCAAGGTGGTTCTCTCGTTCTGGGAGGACGTCATATGACGTTCTCCTATTCTCACTGCGCATGCGTGGCTCAAGGAGCGCGCTGCGCGGCGATCGATGGTGCGCTGTGTCTCTCGGACACAGCGGATCACCGATCACGGAAAGAGCCGAAGATGTCGGCTCGGTCATGTGATCAGCTGTGTCCAATCACAGCTGATCACATGTAAACAGGGTAATGCTGGTTATCGGCATTTCTCTCCCCTTGAGCTGTCACACTGACAGAGGAGAGCCAGTAATCGGCTTTCTGCGGAGGGGACATGTTCACTGATCATCAGGGCACTGATGATCAGTGTGCCCTGATGATCAGTGTGGCCCCAGCAGTGCCACCTGTCAGTGTCCATCAGTGCCTTATGTCAGTGCCTCGTGCCAGTGCCCATCAGTGCCACATCAATGCCACATATCAGTGCACACCAGTGCACATCAATGCCACATATTAGTGCCCATCTGAGCTGCCTTTCAGTGTCACCCATCAGTGCCAGTCATTGCCACCTAGCAGTGCTGCCAATCAGTGCCACCTATCAGTGCTGCCAATTAGTGCCACCTATCAGTGCCAGTCAGTGCCGCCTATCAGTGCCAGTCAGTGCTGCCTATCAGTGCTGCCTAATAATGCCAGTCAGTGCCGCCTACCAGTGCCAGTCAGTGCCACCTAACAGTGCCAGTCAGTGCCACCTATCAGTGCTGCCTATCAGTTCCATATATCAGTGCCATTTATCAGTGCTGCCTTTCAGTACCCATCAGTGATGCCTGTCAATGCCCATCAGTGCCACCTACCAGTGCCTCCTCATCAATGCCCATCAGTGCCACCTATCAGTGTCCATCAGTGCAGCCTATCAGTGCCCATCAGTGCAGCCTCATTAGCTCACATCAGTGAAGGAGAAAAATCACTTATTTACAAAATGTTATAACAAAAACTAAGAAAAAACTATTTTTTTTCAAAATTTTCAGTGGTTTTTGGTTTGTTTAAGAAAAAATAAAAAACCCAGAGGTGATTAAATACCACCAAAATAAAGCTCTATCTGTCACAAAAAAATTATAAAAATTTCCTATGGGTACAGTGTTGTTTGACCGCGCAATTGTCATTCAAAGTGTGACAGCGCTGAGAGCTGGAAATTGGCCTGGGCAGGAGGGGGCATAAGTGCCCTGTAGGCTAGCGGTTAAGCGCCAAAGCCCAATTGAATTTTTGGGTACAATTCTGTGCAGTAAAACAGTAAATGTTCTCAGTCTTATAATGTGTTTAGCTCACAAAGAAGCTACAACCATAGTGAACCAGCCTGCCCCTGCCTTTACGCTGCGGGTAGAAGACCACTGCTCTATGTTTATATAGAAGTGATATAGCGACCTCTCTGCAGTGATCTGACCTGCCCCAGTGATTCAGAGCTGGTGCTGTCCACTCAGCAAAGCTCACACCATCTCCTGACTGGTGAGCTCTATCTCTGATTTAGAGGGACTAGCTGCTTTCACACAAGGAGCAGTGGTCCCTTTCTGGAGCAAGATGGCAGGGGACTGGCTTGTTTACTATGGCTGGGGATGCTTTATCAGCTACATTAACAGTAATACTGGGTACACACAGAACGTTTTTCTTCGTTCAACCCAGCGGACTGAATGAAAAAAACATACAGATCGATATACTAACACATCCGATGTTGGTGCTGCAAATCTCCCCACAGCCAGAATACACTGATCAGCGCTCGCAGCCATTGGCTACCAGCACTGATCAGATGTTGATCACCTGCCTGTTTAAGGCTGGCCATACACTATCCAATTTTCTGCCCAATTTCCTTTAGATTTACCTTCAACTATGTAGTGCACGAGCCTGCCTAATTGGATACAATTGAAAGTGTTGTTAGGTTTGACCTCCTATTTTATGGTTTTTGGTAAATCTAAACCAAAAATCTCAAAGTCATTGTATAATGTATGGCCAGCCTAACAGAAGCCAGTCATGAGACTGGCTTCTGTCGGATGAGGAGCTGTACACATAGGCCGTATTGTACCCAGCTTAAAACTGTGGGCAGTTTTTTTTTTACTGCACCTGGAATCTATTTCAATAGTTGTACCTCATGGGGTTTTATTATTTGGGTGGCGTTATGTGCATGGGACACCTAAAGAGTTAGGTTAAGGTCAATGGGCAGGGGTATGCAAAGCAACTTTTTTCTCATGTATGCAATGACAAATAATACCAGCACATAGCATAGTGAAAAATTTTAATTTACTGCATTTGTTAAAGAGGAACTACACTGCATATGAGCATCACAATTCAAGAACGCAATTTAATTAATTTTAATATTCAAAGCAAACACATCCATCCACCCATGTCTCCATGCTTTATTGTGCTGAGAAATCACATTGAAAAACACTCCCTCACTTTGGCCATCTTGGGTAAGGGCAGATGATTCTTGTAGCATTTCCTGGAATCCATCTGCCCTTAGCTCAGGCATGTAGGCAGGAGGGTGTGGTTAGCTGTGAAAACGCCTCCTCCCCTCCTGAAGACTCCTGGCATGTATGCCATCATGGAACCAGGAAGTAACTGAAGAAATGTAAAAAAAAGAAGTTTTAAACATGTAAATATAATATACTTTCCTATCTATTTACTAATGCTGGCAGCGTATGGATTAAAATTAGCCAATGCTGATTGGGAGAGTGAAGATCCACTTTATTGCGAAATACATTAAATCATAGTATTAGAAAATCCATTGTGAACATTTTTTTATTTTACTTATTTATATTACTGTGTATTTTTTAAAATCTATTCTATGGTAACACGGGCAGCTCAGTGGCTAAATGGTTAGCACTTCCCCCTAGGGTCGTTGGTTTGAATCCCAACCACAGCACCACCTGCCTGGAGTTTGCATATTCGCCCTGTGCCTGCGTGGGTTTCCTCCCACACTCCAAAGACATGCTGGTAGGTTAATTGGCTCCTGTCTAAATTGGCCCTAGTATGTGTATGTATGAATATAAGTTAGGGACCTTAGATTGTATGCCCCTTGAAGGTTAGGGACTGATGTGAATGTACAATATATATATATATATATATATATACTGTATATATGTACAGCACTGTGTAAATTGATGGCGCTATATAAGTACCTGTAATAAATAAATAATAATATTCTGGCTGCTGTAAATATGTTTTAACTTTTACATTTTGAAGTATGAAAAAACACACATTAATATTCCATAACAGCAGCAGGTGGCAAGCTTTAGTGAAAAGTCTACCTGGGTAGTTACATACGTCTAATTTCCTTTAATACCACCTCACAAAATAGTTTTAAGCTCAAATCTCATTTTTACGTTTTTTAATGCATACACCTCCACTCATGCAGCCACTGCTGTGTTTCCTGAATAAATAAAACAGCTAACATGAATCATAAATGGCCATGAAAGCATCCCCTGTAAAAGTATTTTAATATTTTATTTCAAGCAAATAAAATATTTGTATAAACATATAAATTCTCATGCAAGAAATCGTTTATTAAAATGCTGATGATTTTCTTGTCTGGCCAATTTTCATTATAACTGAACAATACTGGGGTATATGGGAAAAGACAGCTCTTCAGTAATGTGAGTAAGATTTTAATACACTTTTTTTCCACAATTCCACTGATTCACGAAACCCCTTTATGTCCAATGACCAAGTCTAAAATATTATCAGATTTTGGTTTCAATCCCAGGAAGTCAGATATGACACTGTAAGTTCACAACCTGCACGCTAGGTAAATATATGGTTTCTATGTATTCCAGGACAATCTGTTTTTTCCATCTTCAGGAAGTAATACGTCAACTTAATGTTAATGCTGTGCCAGAGAATGGATTTATTGAAATGATATTCCATCTGATGTTCTATCTAAGACTATTGCAAAAAATACTTATATAAGACTGGTAATTTTAGCATTCACTTAAAGTCTTCTCCACCTTCTTAAAGCTTAAATCAGTTTCAAGCAACAAACAGCTCATCTTTGGGGACAAAATTATGTCTATCACATTAAAAGAGTTATTGCTCTATTGACTTGAATAGCACTCAGCTGCCACATTTACTCACATGAGCTGATAAATTTGCAATGGGTGAAAGACAGAAATAAGACGGAAATTGATTTATAAGTTTGTGTAGAATAGAAGCCCTGAAAATGCCTCTATTAAAAATCTGCAATTTTTCACAAGGCTTCGCTTGCCTTAATAAATGTGAAAATGGGTTTGATTTCATTCAGAATTAATGTAGTTTGAAATTGAAATGAGTCGCACTTCCTGCCTTTAGGAGATCTGCTGACATTTCCACTCTGATCATTGTAGCCTGAGAAACAAAACATAGGAAGAAAGTAGAAAATAAGATAAATTCTGTATAATTTGCACAACAACCACTTAAGACCAATTTTATCAGGTCAAAAATAATTACATTTTTAAAATGTCAGTTCACTATGGGCAATGACTTATGTTTTATACAGAATATCAATAGATATTGCCTGTGCTTTAGCAGTATATTAGTGGCTGACTGATACACCTGAAAATGTTTTCAATTTTTTCTCAGTTTTTTTATTTAAAATTATATAGTTGCATTTCATCTATTGTCAGAATAATGACAGTGACAAAATCTTCAAAGCTCTAGGCCTAAGCTATTCGGTTCATTTTTAGATTTGTCTTTAAGCTCAAAAATTTTCCAGCAATTGGCCTTGAAATGTGATAAAGCTCAGAACAATGGATTCCTGTGTACTGTATTAAACTTCTTCCCCATAGAATGTAGGACAGTGCATTTAACTTTAGATAGAGACCATGGCATTCCACAATCATTTAAGTGACCATTGGACACATAAGTGGAGAAACTAGTTGGCCCTGAACCTGACTAGTTTAGTCCTAAACAAATATAAAAATTATATTAAAAATATCTATAAAACCACTATACCTACCTTTTAATGGGATGTGAGAGCCACTGCTTTCTTTCTTATGACACCATTGTTACATAGTTAGTATGGTTGAATAAAGACTTCGGTTCATCCAGTTAAACCTGAGTGTGTGTGAGTGTGTATGTGTGAGATTACTGTTTTCCATATCCCTGTATATTGTGTTCACTGAGAAACACATCTAAACATTTTTAGTTGAGGGCCCCCTCTCCTGAACCATACCAGGCCACATGCCCTCAACATGGGGGAGCACTCTTCCCCTACAAGGGCCTCTTCTTCACAACCCTTACTTTTGACGTTTTGTTGGTGAATGAGTAGGGGTACTATGTACCCCTTATTCATTCACTTATGGGGCCAGGATCTGGGAGCCTCCTTGTTACAGGGGGCTTTCAGATTCTGATAAGCTACCCTTGGCACCCCCACAGCCACCAGACCAGGGTTGTGGGGAAGAGGCCCTTGTTCTCATCAACATGGGGACAAGGTGCTTTGCCAGGGGGTCCCCCTGGCAAATTGTCCCCCCATGTTGCAGGCACATAGCCTGGTATGGTTCTATAGGGGGAGACGCTTGCTGGTCCCCCCTTTCCTGCCCTGCCAGGCTGCATGCTTGGATAAAGGTCTGGTATGGAATTGGGGGGGACCATCTTTGTGTATATTCCCAATCACCATGTTCTTTATTAAACAATATTGTGAAGTGACACCGACAATCTTCATCAATAAAGTGCTACAGTACGTGTAAGTGAAATGCTCACTTAACAGAACTCTTTGGCTGACAATTCACCCTAGAAGATCATAGTGCCACAACCAGGTCACACAATAGACATATTCAGACCACCCAAAGATGTTGATAAGCAGCTCACACCTGGATAAGGGACCTGACAACTCGCACCACTGCTTGTATCCAAGGAGCCAGCGTGCGTTCCACAAAGACCAGAAGGGATGTGTAGACTGGAACTGGAAGTGATGTCAGAGTCTTAGCCTCAATGCATTTCACGCTCTGCGTGTAATTTGCCTTGTCATCCAAAGAGTCATCTGTCCAGGGATCCAGCTCTGTCCTTTCCTGGGCCGGTTCTTTGTCAAACTTTGTGTACCAGTGCTGGCAGGTTAACTGTGGGAAGCCAGCTGTGACTTATTGCGGCTTCACAGCCAGCTTGCCACTGTGCGTGAGCTAGCCGTGCTGCACCCTGTGCAGTGGTGTATTTTGTTTTTGTGCTGCCCTACACAACACAAAATTTCGGTGCCCCCCTAAATTAAAAAAAAAAGAGGGGAGAGAGAAAGCAGCTGGCCATCTTCAGTGCTCTTGTGTGGGGACAAGAGTCAGCCTCTACCTACACCCTTCAAAAGCCCGCAGCCTCTCTCAGATCCCTTGGTGGAGCCAAGGCAGTGCCTCACCTGATCTCCATCTTCTGTAAACTGCCATGTGTGCCCTTCTTCCGGGGGGGGGGGCGCCCAAGGCAAATGCCTTGTTTGCCTTGGGGTAAATACACCCCTGAACCTGGGAATGGTCCTGCAGCCTCCTTGGATCCGTGCCATGTCCCAGAAGATTGCAGGCAGGGAGAGTGGGGCTCAAACTTCAGCTTAATTTGCCTAGGTGATCTGAGTGGAAGTGGGAGCAGAAACTAGGCACTTACTTCCACCCAAAAAACTAAATTCCAAGTATGGAAGGTGGGGAGGGAGGGAGATGGAAGAGTGGAACTTCCCCCTTTTGGAAAAAGTTCTGCTTTAAATATTACCAAAATAAAACTCAATCTGTCTGGAAAAAAAATATAAAATTGGGTACCTTGTTGTCTGACTGAAAACGTTCAGTTGGTATATCACAGCTCTAATAACTGAAAAATGGCCTGGACAGGAAGGAGTGTAACATGCAGGTCTTCAACTAGTTAAAGACCAAATATATTTATGAATTCAACTTTTTTAGCTGAATAAAAATCTTTAAGTAGAACTGAAAGGAAAACTTTTTTCCCTACAGCACCTGTAAGGTTTATTTTTGCTGTGTCCCATTGGGGGGGGGGTATTTCCCTTCACTTCCTGTACCATAGACAAAACATGAAGTTATATAAAATCCCTCTAAGGTGAGGGAATCCTGGGCTGTCACCAAAATTAGTGTCAACATTGGAAGATATCCCCACTATTCCCCACTATTCCCATTCTGGGGACAACCCAAAATTTGTGATTTTCTTATACTTTCACTTTCAGTGAAACAGGACAAATAAAGAGGTTAAATATCCCTAATGGGGGCACAAACAGCAATCAAAACCTGACAGGTGTTCTAATCCTTCTAAAAAATCCAAAAGAAAAGTTTTGCTTTAGTTATTCTTTAAATATCTATTCTGGATAATACACCTGACGGTCTCTCCATAAGTGGTTAAATAATGCTTTTAAGTGTTGTTAATGAGTAATGGTTCATTTATTCCACAAAGATTCACAAGCTGTAATCTTCCCTTGCCCTTTGACTTGTATGCTCGGATTGATGCTCTATGCCGTATCTATCCTTGCCTCACTTCTTTGCCATACCTATTCACGCTTTCTCATCTCCATAATTTTCTATTTTCCACTATGAGAATGCATGAGAACATATTCTAATTTTGGCTTCAGTGAATAGAACCTGATAACACATGCATTGTATAACAAGACTGGGAAGAGAAGCATATAAGTACCTCTCAAAAATCACCAACTCACTCAACAGTCATAGAATTCATTGAGTATTCTTATACAGATATTTCTTTGTGATTTAAACAAAGTACTAGAGCATATGTTTATGCAGGACAAAGGTATTCAAATAAAAGTGTATTCCTTGTAATTATGAGCTAGGTTTTCAAATTATAAATGTGATGCACACAGGAGAGGAGATGACAAAATTAGAATTTCCTTATGTATCCCACTTCTGTGTGTGTTTGTGTGTCTTTCCAGTTACGTGTTTACCACACAATGGTAAATTGAGGAAGAACTGAAAAACAAATCACCGAGTTTTTGTATTGCTGATACCAGTGGCATATTTAGTATATTTACCACCTGGAGAGCACGCACTATTGAATAGCATGAATAAAAATGCCCAGAACTAAAATGCAGACAGTAAAAATTACAGTGACCCTTACATTGGTGGTCAGTCGCTTTGTCTACAGAGCTGGAAAGTCTGCTCTTTCAGGCTCGTTTACACTGGCATCACCCTCTGAACAGTGATATGTGGTGGATTGCATTTCAGAGGGCATTTCACAGATGGTGAGGAGACATTATATGGCCTCACCATTTGTTTTAAACCCCAAAAACCCACACAAATGCACATGGTTGCAGCATAACCGCATTTATTTAGTTGAATGGGTTGCAGTGTTGTGAATCCTTAAAGTGGTAGTTAAGTGCTGAAATCAAATCCAGCTACCTCTGCAAGTTAATGGCATAATGTGCTAGTATGCACAAGGAATATATATCCTAATTGTTAAAAGTTATAGGAGATTTCCCTCATAATTGCTAACATCCCTTGTGTGAAATTCGATCAAGAAAAAACTCCCCCTAAGGGTGAGATTTTTTTAGGCAATATATAAACAACATTTAAAAAGACAATTTAGAATAACTTTTATTACATAATATCTAAAAGGTAAAACATAGTAGTTTCCACATGTCAGGCAATTATTTTTGCAAAAATGATATACAGCGATTTTTCATACAAGCAGACTTTAGACTGAGTATCCGACGCGTTTCTGAGGCACAGCTCCTTCAGGGGTAACTCTGCTTACAATACGATACGATCTGTAGCAAGATTGAAAATATACATTTTTTAATCACAGAAAAAAAAGCCTTTCTCACATATTATCAATACGGCTAAAATTTTATGATACTCACAGCACTTACCTTTTAGATATTATGTAATAAAAGTTATTCTAAATTGTCTTTTTAAACGTTGTTTATATATTGCCTAAAAAATCCCATCCTTAGGGGGAGTTTTTTCTATATCCTAAATGTGCACCATGTAGGGGATAGTAAGAATTTCAGCAGCCAGTAATGTAACCCGCACATGCATATCGCCCTCTGAAGGAACGGCATACTGAGTATTGAGTAATCTTCCAATCTCTTTTCCTCATGTACACATGAACTCCCCTAGACGTTTAGCTCTAATGGCAGCAGAAAAACTCTAAAAGTGGCAAAAACGTGTGTAAATCTGGTTACTGCTTGGACGTTTATTCATTTGATTGGTTCGAGTATTTTCCATTGACATGAATAAACACCCAAGAGCAAAATGTGGCTAGCATTTAGACATGTTTACAACCATTTTTGCTATGTTTACATGCATTTTTGTTGTGTTTAGTGTTTTTTTGGCCAAACCATTCCTCTCCTGAATGCGATTGTTCTACATTCTGGAGAGGAATGTTTAACTGTTTCTAAACTCTGTTGCTCCTAAAATCTGGTAAAAGCCTATGTGTACATGGACACATAGACTTTTATTGAGTTGAGTTCAGGGGCTTTGGCAAAAAACACCAAAAGCCCCTAACTCATGTTTAGGAATAGCAGTGTCCATGAGGCCTAATCTGTCAGCAGAATGTTCTGGGTTGGGAGTTTCTGGATCTAATATCTAAAAAATATAAATTGACATTGTCAGATGCTAGTTCTAAATGGTTTAAGTTCCTAGAACAGGGCATGGAGGTATGTGTTAATTACAAACCATACCTTTTCATTTATTGGTTAAAGGATCAGTTAAAAAAATAATAATAAATGCACATTTTTTGCAGGTAAAAAATGTACATTTACTATCTTTTTGTAGGAGCCTGCAAAGCATGGCACTCGTAATTAGCAGATTGATAATGCATTGCAGGGCTCCAGTAGACTCTCAGTGTAAGCTGTCTGCCTGTACCTCATATGGGCAGGCAGTTACACAATAACTGGAAGATCCAATGAACTACTAGAGTGCTCAACAGAGCCCTGGAAGTTCATTGAGAATACAAGCCATCAGCCACAAAGGCTGTTTATACTTGTAGTTCATTCTGTAACACCCTGCTGCAGTGTCATTTGCACGATGTTGAAACAGACACAAGATGGCAGTGTCCTGTCCTGGGGATCGGAGAACCATTGAGGGCCCTCATCCGCTGAGAGAGAGACCACAAGGACCTGTGGGAAGCCATAGATCGGGAGAAAGTCCCATACACCAGCCAAACAAGGGAACACTGACACTCCAATCTGTCGCTTTCCTGCACACAGTTCCTATAAAAGAACACATGGATGAGCTCTTGCTGGAGAAAAAAATATTTTTAGCAACAGACAGCATGGATTCATGAAAGACAGAAGTTGTCAAACAAATCTGATTTCTTTTTATGAGGAGGTGAGCAAAACCTTGGACAGAGGGATGGCGGTGGACGTGATATACTTGGATTTGGCAAAAGAGTTTGGCACAGTTCTCCATACATGGCTAATGTGTAAGGTAAATCCGTATGTAAATGGATAGAAAACTGTCTAAAAGATTGTATTCAGAGAGTAGTGGTTAATGATTCATACTATGAATGGTCTAGGGTTGTCAGTGGTGTACCCCAGGGTTCAGTGTTGGGACTCTTACTTTTTAATATATTTATAAATGATATAGGGTCTGGGATTAAAAATCCCATTTCAGTCTTTGCAGATGACACCAAGCTGTACAGTGGAATAACATCCTTACAGGATGTCTCCAACTTACAAGCCGACCTCAATGCACTGTTTAATTGGGCAACTAGGTGGCAAAGGAGGTTTAATGTTGATAAATGTAACGTTATGCACTTTGGGGGCTAGGAATATGCATGCATCATACATACTAGGGGGGGTACAACTGGGGGAATCAATGGTGGAGAAGGATCTGGGAGTTCTGGTAGATCATAAGCTTAATAATGGCATGCAATGCCAAGCTGCAGTTTCTAAAGTGAGCAAAATCCTCTCTTGTATAAAAATAGGTATAGACTCCAGAAAGAGAGCTATCATTTACCCCTGTACAAATCATTACTAACACCTCATCTGGAATATGCAGTTCAGTTTTGGGCACCAATTTACAAAAAGAATATTGGGGAACTGGAAAAAGTGCAGAGAAGGGCAACCAAACTGATACGAGGCATGGAGGAGCTCATCTATGAAGACAGATTAGAGGAACTGAATTTATTCTCTCCTGAGAAGAGGAGATTAAGGGGGGATATGATCAACATGTAGAAATAGATCAGTGGTTCATATAGTAAACTCGGTGTAGAGTTATTCACCCTGAGGCCATCACACAAGACAAGGGGGCACTCTTTATGTCTGCAAATACGGAAATTTTTCTTCACAGTAAGAGCTGTGAAAATGTGGAATAGACTCCCTCAAGAGTTGGTTTTGTCCAGCTAAGTAGATTGTTTTAAAAAAGGCCTGGATTTTTTCCTAGATACACATAATATAACTGCATACTAACATTTATAGGTAAAGTTGATCCAAGGAATATACGAATGCTTCTCTGTGATCAGGAAGGAAATTTTTTTTCCTGCAGGAGCAAAATTGGAGCATGCTTTGCTTGTTTTTTTTTTTTTTTGCTTTCCTCTGGATCAAATGTGGGTCTAGGATTATAACTTTTTATTTTTTTATGGTTGAACTAGATGGTCTTTTGTATTTTTTCAGCCAGATTAACCCCTTGACGCCGACGTCACACAAATATGCGGCCTCACGGAACTGGGCTTTTTTCCGTGGGGCTGCATAGTTGCGTACCTGTCTTTGTGCTGGGAGCGATCGGGACCCGAGACTCCTGATTCCAGGTCACATGATCGCTGTGATAGCCTCTGATTGGCTATCACAGTGATCAGTCACTGTACAGCCCGGCCCCCTTGCTTTTTTCTCTCTCTCTGAATGGAGAAGAGAGATACATTGTATCTCTCTAACTCCTGGCATAGAGAGAAAAAAAATGTTTGTAAAAAAAAAAGAAAGAAGATAAATAAATAAATATTAAAAAAATAAAATAAAAAATAAAGAAAAATACCTAGATCAAGGTTTGATCTAGTTCAGTGCCAGGGTTATTGGGTCAAGGTCAGGGTCAAAGGTCAGGATGTTAAAAAACATTCGTATCAGTGTCAATGTCAGTGTGTTTTAGGTAAAAAAAAAAAAGACAAAAACAAAATGTGCACTATTGTTTCTGGGCTGTACTAAGGGTATAAACAACAAATAACATACACATATGAGGTATTGCTGCGATCGTCAAGAGCTGTAGAATTTATTTTGGATTGTTCTTTGGTTGTAGGTTATGGTAGTAACAAGAAACACACAGCTAAATAAAAAAAAAAATTTTTTTTTACTATTTTGGTCCAGTTTTCTTTTGATAATAAAAAAAATCAGGAGCTATCCATTACCATTTACCACCAAATGAAAGCCCAAGTTGTCCTGAAAAAATCAAAGTATAGTCCACCTGGATGTACAAAGTAGTTGTGATGATATGTACAGTTTTACTAACACATGTCAATGTTGCAGAATTGTGCTTAGGCATTTAGATTTGTTTTACCCTTAAGCATTAAGAGGTAACTATGTAAGTTGAGGACATTGCATATAGTTAAAACATGTTGCGGCCTAGTTTCCCTGGCTGCTACTATTGAACACATTTGCAGCATAGTCCAATCTTTCTTCCCTTGAATTAATCCTTTGAGGGACTGCCACCTTAATCTCTTCCCACTTAAAAGGTCTAAATCGTTGTAGTGCACCAACTGGGCCTCAACGAATGCACAGAAAATTCCTCAGTGTATTTGAAGGGACGTTGACTACCTTAATTAAAGACTTATTTTATATCTCAAATTTAAACATTGTCATCAGATCCTAAGGGCCCAAAGTGAGCTAGTTCAACCTTTTGATAATTTTCTTGCTCACTAGGGACTAGAGACATGTCAGGTTTGAGGTTCTGGGTTAACTTATGAGTTGCAGGCCTGCCAACACTGATTGAGATTGTGCTATATGTGTTGTTTTCTTTGCTTATAGTTGTTACCATTACATACACATATACCACTTTATGCTGTTTTACCAAGCATGCAATCAAGTTTAATATAAACATCATATCAGTTCACTCTGATCTGTGTCTATTTTTGTGATGATAATTTACTCTGGTCAAAAGAATACTGTGGTGTCAGTGGAGGTTGGGCTTTCAGAGAGAGGTTCAGAGCTACAGGGAGCCCAAAAATAACTCAGCAACACCTAAAGAGGTAGTGCTAAAATTCATTCACATAACGTGAGCAGGAACAAGCATGCACATATGGAGATGACACTAATGCCAAATGCTCTATTTAAAGATCAACACTCCCCCAGGGCAGTGGTCATCAGCTCCTGTGACCTGACTTATGCTGCTGATATCCTGTGTGTGGACTGGCTTACCTACTCATTCAGTTTTACCTATATCTCCTGCTGCTAACTTTGGCTTATGTCCTGAATATTTACCTTCTGCCTGCTGTCTTGGTGTATATATATATGTAGCACTTCCCCCTTAGGGATCGCTGATGAATTTGGGTCCCCCTATAGTCCTGCACAGCCAGGTAGTTAGCATTCTCCACACAGCTTTCATCCACAGACAGAAATCAGGAGTTGAGTGTTGGTTTTGTTGTTTTATTGAAAGGATTAAACTTGGATAGGGTATAGAGGTGTATATGATGTCTAAGGGAACTGAAATCTGAGGACAATTTCCTTAACTATTCACAGCTTCTTCTCTTTGACACATAGTCTCTGTTGGAGTCCTAGCCAGCAGCTTCAGTTGTACTACCCCACACTCCAGATGACTCCTCTTCACCCAGCAATCTGAAGGTTTTCTTCTTGAGCAGGTGATCTGGCTCCTGTTTCCTTAAGTAAGGTACATAGTTACTAGCAGAGGGCTCATGTGGTTTCCCACCATAGTGCTCCTTCCCCTATCCAACCGGGGGTGCGGGTTTACACACTGAGATCCTCTCCTGTACAGCTTGTGGAATGGCTGCTGCTACCAGGCCTATCAGCTGGACTGCTCCTTCCATGTCACAAAGGTGGTCCTCTCTCATTGGACCAGTGAGTCCCAAGATTTCCTTCTTTCCAGCTCCAGGCTCTCAGGCAGGCTCCATCCCAGCAGGCCTCCTGGCAGCCTTCTTCTTCCAGCCTCACATCTTCCTGACAGACACTCCTCTCCCACCACCACACTCCAACTTCTGCTCCTCCTATTGAGCAGACTTTAACACCTCTTAAGGGAGTCCAGCCCATTGCCAAGCCTCCTGTTGGGGATTAGCTGAGGTCCCTCAAAGTTGCAGCCTAGCACTCCTCAGATCCACCCACTGCCTCCAAAGTCCTCCTCTGAAAGACTCAGAGCAGGGTTAATTCCAGAAGGGCTAGTAGCCTGCAGAGTCTCTCAGTCCTGACACGAATTTGACCCCTCTGGCTATTGTACCTGAGCTGCTATTCAGCTTCTTTCTTACTATTACGGACCTAGCTCCACCTAGTGTAACTAGAAGTGTGTTTTATTTATATATATATATATATATATATATATATACAGGGGTTAAACAAAAAAATGGAAAAACTACATGATTTGCAGGTGTGAAAGTGATGACATGTTTTGTGTTGAAAGCAGAAGTGAGGTAACACACTTTTGCTTCCTCTGTGTGATGAGACACCTAGATAACAGGTGGGAGCCTCATTTTCATCATTCACTGAATGTACTGCTAGAAATACGGTGTCATGTCAGAGCTTACTTCAAAGAAGGCACATTATTGGTGCCCTCTTAGCTGGTGCCTCTGTGACTTTTCGCCATGTCACGAGGTACAGTATCAAAGGTCATGATAACATATACAGTTTCCATGGAAAATGTTGTCTTATAACCAAAAGCTAAGATAAAACCAAAAGGACTTTGCGCAGGATTGTGAAACGGAATAAGGAAACAACTACTGCAAAAGTGACTCTAGAGCTCAATCTCAGTCTTAAAAGGACTAAGACAACATTTTCCAGGAAATTGTATGTGCCATCATAACTTTTAATATTGTACTCATTCTATAATCATACATGTGTCAAAAAACTATTCACATGTGCTGTGCCACACACAAATTTATATATTTAAAGTCAAATTCTTAAATAAACACTGCTATCAGGCTCCCATGCTGGATAATATAAAACACTTCTTCTTGTAACTGCAAAAAAATTTCTAGTGATTCCCATCACTCCTTCTCCACCGCAGGGCCTCGCTCAAGATGTGCTCTCACCTTAAAATATTGGCGTGCACATTATAAAAGTGATTTAAAGATTTTTTATTGTTTATTCCCCCTTCTTGAGGTCCAGGTTTCCTAAACTTCCTCTCAATCACTCAAGACAAGCAGAGACATACTACATAATGTTTGTTTTGTTTTCATTTTTAAAACCACATTTATTAAAAACCACTAAAAACACACTAACTGTTCAACAGTGCACCATCTCCTTATTGCAAATAAGTAAACCACAATATTAATAAAACACTTCTGTTTAGCATGACCTGTAATCTACGTTTCTCCCTGGTCTGTGCTCAATGATGTCATTAAGCCCCACCTAACATGTTTCATCACGGTAATGTGACTTCATCGGGGGATTCTCTGCTGTCTTGGTACACCTACCAAAACATTTGTCCATGTTGGATAGAGTAGCTACATCTCTGTCAGTGGCTCATTCAAAAGATTTCCTTTCATTTCACAGAAGTAACTTTCCTTTTAGTCTATTGTCACCAGAACAAATGTCCCAATTGAAAGATTTATAATTACATTTTCTCATACATTCTGTCACAGTGACACTGGTCACCTGGACAAATAGAGAAAATCTCTCTACAGTATAAAAAGCAGAAAATAAAGTCTTAGTTTTTCTATACCAATACAACCAAAAATATACCATGACACCAAATGTATCATAAAACAATGCTATCCTAACAAATTCAAACAGTTGATTGCCATCTCAGAAGGAAAGCTGTGCCATCTTTGGCCAATCTGGAATTATTTTGAGACAAAATGTTTTCATCTTAGAACATCAAAAGCCTACAATATTGGTTGCCTACTTACATAAAGAGCAGTGACATTTAGTGCCATGTATGTTTGTGTATGTATGTATGTATGTATGTGTGTGTGTGTGAGGAAAAATCTTGCTGTCGTATTGCAGTATGAAAAATGTCTTTGGTAGACCTCTGTGGCCATTGCTGAGGTTTCACATTGTATCAGTGCCCCAGTATTGCTGTTATAAATATTCATAGAACAGGTTCAACTTTAGGCTGTTGAGGTCTTCCAGGTACTAAAACATTTTCTTGAAGGCAGTGGATTAAATGAAACTCGACTCTCTGCTTTTACATCTGATTTAAAAGCTTTAGCAGAAACTGTGGCTGATGAACAGAATGTGTACAGCAAGTGAAGGTCAATCGGAATGCAGCAGTGATCAGTTTTGCCTCCTGAACCGTATGAACTATTGAGCCCCTGGTAGAGGAATATAATTAGTTAATCGGTAAATTTTTTTATATGAGATTGTGCAAACTGCAGTAAGTTACAGCCAATCAGTTTCCTAACACTTGATCCCTGAATGAGAAATTTGATTGGTTACAATGCATTATTGCAATTTACCCATTGCACCTTGTCTTGTTGAATAAACACAACAATAATGAAGTAATGAAGTGTTAATAATAGTTGATTGAGACAAAAACTGCTTCTATCATACCTGCAAATATATTTGTGTCAGAAAGAGAAATATATCTTATGTTTAGATTTTATGCATTTCATAACTGTAGGTTCCATAAGTATTTGCAATCATGACTATTTGTCATGCTGTATGCCATGTGTCTTAATAGTACCCCCCTCACCTTATTTTAGATTGCCCTTTTTCTATTTATAACAGTTGTTTTGTCATTAATACCATCTAAAATTGTGTTTCTGTTCTTTATCTAAAAAAAATGAAAATTGAGGGTTAAACTTGTGACAAAAATATTTTTTGCAAACTATATTTTTTTACAATGTGGTCAGTTCAATTAGTTAAATTGGATCTGTAGAATTTTTTACAAAAAAATAAAAGTGACGTTTCTATGTTTGTTATTACTTTCCTTTTGTCTCTGTTTTGTATTGGCTTTGACTCATAATCATAATTATGATTATTTTCCTTTCGCCTAGCCTTTAAGTCAAGATAAAAGTGGAGCATGTTCTCAAATGAAGGAAAAGATGGACATATTTCTAAGGGTCACCTCTCAAGTCAAGTGGCTGCTGTAAATAGTTTCTTAATTAAAAATGTTGCTATAGCTGACTGGACTTCTTCAATTATCTGTAATTTTTCATGTACATAATGTACACTCGTTTATCACTGTAATAATACTTGTAGATCGATGGAAAATGATGCAGTGAAATAATTTTTTTAAAGAAGACCTTTAGAAGTATTGCCTCTGTGTAATCACATTTTATTTTTAAGACTTTATTATTATTTTCTGCAAATAAATAGATATTACCTGCAAATGAAATAGTGATCTAATAACATGGTGCTTATGAGTTCATTATGTTCTCTATTGAGATGTAGAGGGATATCAAAATTATGACAGTAATTTGTCACAATTTCAACACACTTGTGTAAGGTAATGTGGATTATGGCATTATGTCTTCTGGCTCATGCAAACTATAGCTTAGAGGATAAATTCACATTTTGTAACATGTTACATCCTGAACATGTAACTTGTTTCTGTACGACCTTCTCCCGCACTGCCCCCCTCAATCCCCTGATGTGACAGCTAGCGGGGATCTTCTCCCACACTAGTAGTCACAATTTTAAAAAAAGCTGCCAGGAGGGGCTTTCCCCACTCAGTTGCATCATTCATTCATTCATTCATTCATTCACAGAGTCCTGTGAATGGGAAACTACAAGTCCTGACAACCACAAATGACCTTCTCCCACACTGCCCCCTCGATCCCCTGATGTGACAGATAGAGGGGATCTTCTCCTACGCTAGTAGTCACAATTTTAAAAAAAGGCTGCCATGAGGGGCTTTGCCCACTCAGTTGCATCATTCATTCATTCACAGAGTCCTGTGAATGGGAAACTACAAGTCCCGAGCAGGGGCGGACTGACAACTCATGTGGCCCCCCGGCAATAGGGGATTATGGGGCCCCTGTGTCCTTGCCCAAACTCAAAAAAGCCTATGAAAAAGGTACCAGGGGCATCTCATGGGGCCCCCTACTGACCCCGGGCCCTTGGGCATTGCCCGAGTTTCCAAATGGTCAGTCCGCCCCTGATCCCGACAACCACAAAGTCTGTTGAGCCCTGTGGTAGGTTATTGATTCTTCCTGTCAGTGTAAAACTGCCTGCTCGTACGAGGTATGAGCAGACAGATTATACTGACAGTCTTCAGGAGACCTGCATGGCGCCAACAATCTGTTGATCATCAGTGTAATGCTTTCCAGGCTCCTAAAAAAAAAAGTATCCTTTAATTATATTACAGTCAAGGATCATCTTTGCAAAAGGTCTTCTGAGAAGTGTCCATACAGAAATTTCTGAAAGCAAGAAAAGCTCTGAAAGAAAGCTCTGAAAATGTATCAACATGTAGGCATGTAAATTACTTTGTGGAATAGATATACCTCAAATTCATGTGGCAGCATGCATATAGTACAATGTCAGTAGGAATATACTGCATAAGAAACTTTTGCTAAGCTAAGTCTGCCATAGTTGTGTAGAAGGGTGGTATAAAGTTGTAAACACATATTGTCAAGTACCTGATAGAGGTTGAGTTAATGAGAAGGCTTTCTTTACAACTCCTAATATCCCTTAGAGTTGGTAGCAGGACATAACAGGAGTGACAAGAGGAATAGCATGAGAGCCTACAATGTGTGTGGATACAGATAATTCAGAGACAGTCTAGACACTGCTGGGATGCAGGAAACCTTCTGACCAGATTTGTGCAGAATACTGATTTGCAGATTGGGCATGGGAACATGCAAGAGTAGAAAGGAGAATAATTGGATGGGCCAGAGTCAACAACAGCTGGGCAAGGGCAAGTACAAACTGAGTCAAGAAGCAAACCAGTTCAAACAGGGTAACAGAAACGTAGGTCAGGTCACAAGTCACAAAAGCTGAACTCAGAAACTTCCTCAGGTAGTGCTGAGCTTTAGAGTGATTGGCTCATGAACACACTTACAAGTGTGCATCTAGGTGTGACTGTAATATGGGCACACACAGCTCTTTGGGCATGGCCATGTGTCAGACCTTCCTGATACATATTGGAATCAAGTATAAAAACATTTTTAAATGGGAGAAAGCTTGTGGGCAAAGAACACTAGTCTGATCACAGGTGGCACTAAGTTACATTCTTTTTATGAGTCACTAAGTTAAAGAGTTTTTAGTGTATCCCAATACTAAAATACTATACTATATAACAATATAAGAATTATCACCATTAACTGTGCCAATTCAATAGATAATCCTGGGATTTAGTGTATTGTTTCTCATTTCTTCTGCTGAGAGAACACTGCAAGATATTACCTGGCTATTACAGGTAAGGCCAACTTGGAAAGTGGAGAATTTTCAGGTTGCTATGTTGGCCATTCATGTGGAATCAGATTGGATACAAGGCTTGAATATTTCTATATATACAAAGAGGTTTTAGGGTAGGGGCACAGCATAGTAAAAAAAAGTTGCCCTTTTCCAGCTAGAATAAACCCTTCATCTTTACTGGATGATGTCATTAGATGTATCACAGGCACATGTAAGAGACCACTAGAGCAGTGAACCATTGCTGCAGGAGGAGGCAGAGCTAAACTGAATCATCTTTGTTATAGCCTTCAGACTGACAAGATGTGACCTTACATCACTTTCTCTGTAAACACAATGCAGAATGAAAGCATAAGTGACCAATGTACACTGCTCAAAAAAATTAAAGGAACACTTTTTAATCAGAGTAAAGCATCAAGTCAATTAAACTCCTGGGATATTGATCTGGTCAGTTAAGTAGCAGAGGGGGTTGTTAATCAGTTTCAGTTGCTGTGGTGGTAATGAAATTAACAACAGGGGCACTAGATGAGCAACAATGAGACAACCCCCAAAACAGGAATGGTTTTACAGG
This sequence comes from Staurois parvus, assembly GCF_062004578.1. Classification (NCBI taxonomy): domain Eukaryota; kingdom Metazoa; phylum Chordata; class Amphibia; order Anura; family Ranidae; genus Staurois; species Staurois parvus. The sequence goes on along the minus strand of NW_028318564.1, from coordinate 3,733,256 downwards.
TGGAGGCCACTGACATTTTGTTTACCTACTCATCTTTTCTGTCTGTTTTTCACTAGTTTTGCATTCGGCTAGGGTCAGTGTCACTACTGGTAGTATGAGGCAATACCTAGACCCTACAGAGGTTGCACAGACAGTCCAACTCATCCAGGATGGCACATCCATATGTGCCATTGCCAAAAGGTTTGCTGTGTCTCCCAGCACAGTCTCAAGTGCATGGAGGAGATTCCAGGAGACAGGCAGTTACTCTAGTAGAGTTTGACAGGACCGTAGAAGGTCCTTAACCCATCAGGTATCTGCTCCTTTGTGCAAGGAGGAACAGGATGAGCACTACTGGAGCCATACAACAGGCCACTGGTGTGAATATCTCTGACCAAACAATTAGAAAAAGACTTTATGAGGGTGGCCTGAGGGCCTGATGTCCTCTAGTGGGCCCTGTGCTCACTGCCAAGCACCATAGAGCTTGACTGGCATTTGCCATTGAACACCAGAATTGGCAGGTCCACCACTGGCACCCTGTGCTTTTCACAGATGACAGCAGGTTCACCCTGAGCACATGTGACAGACGTGAAAGGGTCTGGAGAAGCCGTGGAGAACATTATGCTGCCTAACATTGGTCAGCATAACCGTTGAGGTGGTGGGTCAGTGATGGTCTGGAGAGTAATATCCATGGAAGGATGCACAGACCTCTACAGTCTATACAATGGCACCCTGACTGCCATTAGGTATTAGGATGAAATACTTGGACCCATTGTCAGACCCTACGCTGGTGCAGTGGGTCCTGGGTTGTTCCTGGTGCACGACCATGCCCGGCCTCATGTGGTGCAAGTATTTAGGCAGTTCCATGAGGATGAAGGAATTCATACCATGCCCCCACGCTCACCTGACCTAAATCAAATAGAACACCTCTGGGATATCATGTTTCGGTCCATCTGACGCCACCAGGTTGCACCTCAGACTGTCCAGGAGCTCAGTGAAATACCCCAGGACACCATACATTGTCTCATTAGGAGCATGCCCCAACATTGTCAGGCATACATACAAGTGGGGACCATGCAAACTACTGAGTATCATTTTGAATTGCTGCAATGAATTTTCAGCCAAATGAACTAACCTGCTGCATAATTTTTTTCACTTTGATTTTTGGGGTGTTTTTGAATTCAGTCCTCTGTAGGTTGATAATTTTCATTCCTAACACATTACCAGTCCATATCGGTATAGATATCCAGTATGATATTTTTCCCCATTGAGATCTGATGTGTTTGCAAAGTGTTCCTTTAATTTGTTTTTAGCCGTGTATTATATTCTTGATAATGCATTTATATATGGCTGAACTTTTGATCTACATGAATTATTCCGTTTTAGTACATAGTTTTGTTCAATCAGGAATTAACATGTGCTTGTCTGAAAATTATAAGAATTTTATACTTTAACCACTTGCTCTCCAGAGGATGTACCCCCCTTCCTGACCAGGCCATTTTTTCTTTACGCATTGCGTTACTTTAACTGACAATTGCGTAGTCATGCAATGCTGCACCAAAATAAAATGTACGTCCTTTCCTACGAACAGAGCTTTCTTTCGGTGGTATTTGATCACCTGTGCAGTTTTTATTTTTTGCTTTATAAGAAAAAAATATATATTTTGAGAAAAAAAAATATTTTTGACTTTTTGCTATTAAATATGTCCAGTAAAAAAATTTAAAAATCATAAATTTAGGCCAAATGTATTCTGCTACATGTATTTGTTAAAAAAAAATCCCAATACGTGTAAATTAATTGGTTTACATGAAACTTATAGCGTTTACAAATGGTGGTATATACGCTGAGATTTTGTTTTCTACTAGTAATGGCTGCAATCAGCGACTTATAGTGGGACTGCGGCGGGCATTCTGACACTGGGGGGGAACTGACATGGTGTCACTGACATCCCCAGTGACAGCAATACAGTGATCAGTGCTAATAAAAAGCACTGACACTGTACAAATGAAACTGGGCAGGAAGGGGTTAATGTGGGGCGATCAAAGGGTTAACTGTGTGATTTTATTTACTGTGTACTGTGTTAGTGCTTTCAACTGTAAGTACACTGCTTTGTATTGCTGTACTATGCACAGCCATACAAAGCAGTGTGCAGGAGCTGACAGGGGAGAGAACTGTATTGTTTACATACAGTTGTCTCCCTCCATCGGTAATGATCTGCGATCACCGGGTTCTGGTGAGTAATCACCTGGCCAGGACCCAGTGATTGACAGCCGAGGATGCAAACAGCTGCACAGGTAGGGCTCGCACATGCTCCCTTCCCGGAAATGCGAAGTCACATATATATACGTGATTTTGCGCACCCCTGCCACCTCGTAGCAGTGTATGTGCTATAGGGGAACGGGAAAGCTGTTAATTAAGAATTACAGAAGAGTATATGAACTTTAGCACCAAAGAGCAAATCCGCCTGGGGTTGACTTGTGGGAGCATTAAACAAACTCATCAAAAGGTCCACAAATTGCACATTTTAATGTGAACTGAATGGGAGGTGTAACTTGAAAATCAGTTTTGTCCATTCTTGAGGCACAGGGGTTTATTTTCTAAAGCTGGAGAGTCCAAAATCAGGCTAATTTCTGCATAAAAACCAATCAGCTTCCAGGTTTTGTTGTCAAAGTTTAACTGAACAAACTGAGGTTAGAAGCCAACTGGCTACCATGCACAGCTGCACCAGATTCTGAGTGTACCAGTTTTAGTAAATCTACCCCTAATAGTCAAGGGATTGATAAACAAAGTACATAGGGAGTTGGACACTAACAGAGGGGACAAAGGGGGTCAAAGCCTTTACCAAGTAGCTATAGACCTGTTAGTCTAACTTCTATAGTTGAGAAAATACTGGAGAATTGCATTAAAGACCACATAGATGAGTTCTTGCTTGAAAAAATATTTTAAGCAACAGACAGCATGGATTCATGAAAGACAGAAGTTGTCAAACAAATCTGATTTCTTTTTATGAGGATGTAAGCAAGACCTAGGTATACTTGGATTTTGCAAAAGTGTTGATACAGTTCCCCAAACATGGCTATTGTGTAAGGTAAAGTCTACGGGCTTAGAAAAATCAGTTTGTAAATGGATAGAAAACTGGCTAAAACACTGAATTTAGAAAGTAGTGGTTAATGATTCATACTCTGAATGGTCTAGGGTTGTTAGTGGTGTGCCCCAAGGTTCAGTGTTGGGACCCTTACTTTTTAATATATTTATAAACGATATAGGGTCTGGGATTGAAAATCCCATTTCAGTCTTTGCAGATGACACCAAGCTGTGCAGAGGAATAACGTCCTTACAGGATGTTTCCAACTTACAAGCCGAACTCAATGCACTGTTTAATTGGGCAACTATGTGGCAAATGAGGTTTAATGTTGATAAATGTAAAGTTATGCACTTGGGGGCTAAGAATATGCATGCATCATACATACTAGGGGGAGTACAACTGGGGGAATCAGTGGTGGAGAAGGATCTGGGAGTTCTGGTAGGTCACAAGCTTAATAATGGCATGCAATGCCAAGCTGCGGTTTCTAAAGCGAGCAAAATCTTTTCTTGTATTAAGAGAGGTATAGACTCCAGAGAGAGAGAGATATCATATTACCCCTGTACAAATCATTAGTAACACCTCATCTGGAATATGCAGTTCAGTTTTGGGCACAAATTCACAAAATGGATATCAGGGAACTGTAGAAAGTGCAGAGAAAGGCAACCAAACTGATAAGAGGCATGGAGGAGATTAGCTATGAGGAAAGATTAGAGGAACAGAATATATTCTCTCTTGAGAAAAGGAGATTAAGGGGGGATATGATCAACATGTATAAATACATCAGTGGTTCATATAGTGAACTTGGTGTAGAGTTATTCACTCATTCAGTCATCACAGAGGACAGAGGAGCACTCTTTACGTCTGGAGGAAAAGAGATTTAATCTCTAAATGCAGAAATATTGTCAGCGCCCTGATTATTAGTGCAGCCCCAAAATTGCTGCCCATCAGTGCCCAACAGTGCTGCCAATCTGTACTAGTCAGTGCCACCAATCAGTGCCACCAGTCAGTGCCCTTCAGTGCCGCCTATCAATGGCCATCAGTGCAGCATCATCAGTGCCTCCTCATCAACGTCCACCAGTGCCACCTCATCAGTGTTGCCTCATCAGTGCAGCCTATCAGTGCAGCCTCATCAGCGCACATCAGTGAAGGAGAAACATTACCTACAGGTGAAACTCGAAAAATTAGAATATCGTGCAAATGTTTATTTATTTCAGTAATGCAACTTAAAAGGTGAAACTAATATATGACAAAGACTCATTACATGCAAAGCAAGATAGTTCAAGACGTGATTTGTCATAATTGTGATGATTATGGCTTACAGCTCATGAAATCCCCAAATCCACAATCTCAGAAAATTAGAATATTGTGAAAAGGTGCAATATTCTAGGCTCAAAGTGTCCCACTCTAATCCGCTACTTAAGCCATAACACCTGCAAATGGTTCCTGAGCCTTTAAATGGTCTCTCAGTCTGGTTCAGTAGGAATCACAATCATGGAAAGACTGCTGACCTGACAGTTGTGCAGAAAACCATCACTGACACCCTCCATAAGGAGGGAAATCCTCAAAAGGTAATTGCAAAAGAAGTTCAACGTTCCCAAAGTGCTGTATCAAAGCACATTAATAGAAAGTTATGTGGAAGGGAAAAGTGTGGAAGAAAAAGGTGTACAAGCAGCAGGGATGACCGCAGCCTGGAGAGGATTGTTAGGAAAAGGCCATTCAAAAGTGTTGGGGACTTTCACAAGGAGTGGACTGGGGCTGGAGTCAGTGCATCAAGAGCCACCACACACAGACGGATCCTGTACATGGGCTTAAAATGTCGTATTCCTCTTGTTTGGACAGCAAACTCTCCTGACCTGAACCCCATAGAGAATCTATGGGGCATTGCCAAGAGAAAGATGAGAGACATGAGTCCGAACAATGCAGGAGAGATGAAGGCCGCTATTGAAACATCCTGGTCTTCCATAACACCTCAGCAGTGCCACAGGCTGATAGCTTCCATGCCACACCGCATTGAGGCAGTAATTGCTGCAAAAGGGGCCCAAACCAAGTACTGAGTACATATTCATTAAACTTTTCAGAGGTCCGATATTGTTCTATGTACAATCCTTGTTTTATTGATTGCATGTAATATTCTAATTTTCTGAGATTGTGGATTTGAGGTTTTCATGAGCTGTAAGCCATAATCACAATTATGACAAATCAAGGCTTGAACTATCTTGCTTTGCATGTAATGAGTCTATCTCATATATTAGTTTCACCTTTTAAGTTGCATTACTGAAGTAAATGAACTTTTGCACGATATTTAAATGTTTTGAGCTTTCACCTGTATATGCAAAATTTTATAATAAAAACCAGGAAAACTTTTTATTTTTCAAAATGTTCACACTTTTTTTGCTTATAGTGCAAAAAATAAAACACCCAGTGGTGATTAAATACCAATAGAAAGCTTGTTTTTGTGAAAAAAATTTCATATGGGCATGACCACACAATTGTCATTCAAATTGCAACAGCGCTGAAAGCTGAAAATTGCCTTGGGCAAGAAGGGGGTAAAAGTGCCCAATAATCAAGTGGTATAGTTAGCTTTTACTGTGACATATCATCATATGATCACCAAGTTCCGGGATCCACATTTCCACCGTGTCCACTGCGCCGTACCCCTTAGTGTCAGTATAGAGAAATGTGGAGCGTTTTTAATAGACCACAGAGGGAGAGGCCAGGAACTTTTTGAGCAGAAATAACAATGACAGTGGATTATGTCACAGACATACAGTCGGCATTAAAGGATAAGTTCACCTTTAGTAATATGTTACATATTACACTCATATGCAGGGTGTAACATGTTATGAACAGACCGGCCCCCGATCCCCATTGTGACAGCTAGCAGGGGATCTTCTTTTTCCCTGCTAGCTGTCACAATTAAAAAAAAAAAACTCAGCCGTGCGGGCTCAGTATTCTGTGAATGGGAAAAATTCAAGTCCCGACAACCTTTGTGGCTGTTGACTTGTAGTTCTCAATGAAATATCAATGCATTCCACAGCACCATGGTAGTTCATTGAGCCTTCCTGTCAGTAAGTATCTGCTTGCCCATACAGGAAGTATGGGCAAGCAGATATAGTGATAGAGGTAGACCGGCATGGCACCAGTGATCTGCTGATCATTGATGCAATGCTGTAGAGGCTCCAGAAACAAAAAATAATAAATTTAAATTTTTTTACCTGCAAAAAAAAAGGTTAAAAGGTGAACTTATCCTTTAAATAAGTTGGAATATGAGTCAATTTTGTAAAGGACACAGAATTCAGATTTTCATGTAACTAAGCAACATCTAAGTGTATATGTAACACAGGAAAAAGGAAGAAGTATTGTCCACACTACACAGACAGCATTTCAGCTGTTAATGATTCCTACTCTGAATGAGATGCCTGCTTTACCTGTAAATTCATGATGCTGACCCCCCCCCCTTCTTAAAAAAACATAGCAGAGGACCTGATCAAAACAATATAGAAGATAAAATATACCACTGTACAAAAAAACGCAAATAAAAAACTAACACTAGAACTTCATCCTCTTGGTTGGTTTTTTTTTGCAGGAAAAAGAAACACATTATAAAAATAATAACCAATATAAAAATCAGAAAAAGTGGACCAGCAGCAGGTAGAAAGCAACAGGCATTGTTGCTGGCACAAAAAGAAAGGACTAAAAAGGACTGCTAGGTTTATTCACTGTCAATTTAATGGATGGTACATGCTGCAATGGCTGATATAGACTTGCATGGATTTTAAGGGGAATAGCCATGCAAAAAAAAATAAAATTGTGAGATCTTCCTAAAAATCCATACCACACCCTAATCCACACACGCAGCCTGGCTAGCCATAAAAAGGATGGGGGGGGAGGTTTGGACATGCATACAGCCCCTCCTCCTGAACCATACCAGGTCACATGCCCCTAAGGCAAAGCATCTTGTCCCCATGTCAACAAGGGCTTCTTCCTCTTCCCCACAACACTGGCTAGTGGTTGTGAGGTCTGCTGGAAGGGGTTTGATTGGAATTTGGAAGTCCACTTTATTAATAAGGGGCCCCCAGAAACTGCCTCCTCCATGTGAAAGAGTGTAAGGGTAAAAATAAAAATAGAAAACTTAACCTAGAAATGAAGACACCCAAACATTTGATATGTCCTTTAATAGAAAAAAGGAAACTTCAAAAAAAGTCTCAAATTGTAAATCCATTGTCAATGGCAATGCCCGTTGCTGGCCGGCTTGCTGAAACAGAACCTCATAATCCGGCACACATGACCGATTCCTGTACGCTTGCCAAATATCATCAGCTATATAAGAGAAGGGACAAGGATAGTGGCGACATTATTGCCCAAATATTGAAGTTACACTACAAAGTAGTATCATATAGGAAACAGGCGGGAGGGGGGTGGGCAAGATTTGGAGACAGGAGCTGGAACATATTACATATTCCACCCTAAATATGGGTGGAACATGTATCATGTTCCAAGGGTCAACTTAGCTTATGAGTATTCTTTTGTCTCCAAAAGACACTGACCCATGCATAATAAAGCGGGGAAGGGGGGCACAGCTTGGTATTTTCGGTGTGGATGACCTTGTCCTGGGACTGCTTGCCTCCATGGATCATAGCCTAAATTTAGATACAAATTTAAGATCAGTTTGAAATAAAGTATACTAATGCTGACAGCTATAGATAAAATATACACTGCAGATTGTTAAAATGAATTACCTATACCTTTACTTCATAATAATCATAATGAGAGAGGCACTATACAGTTTTATTGGTGTACGTTTCCAATATTTCCAGGAAATAAAAAATATAAAAAGGTAAAGGTATAAAAAAAATATAATATAGCTACTGTATGTCTTTGTGATGTTATAGAAAACAACATTTTATATGATCTCCGTATAGGAGAACAGCTGCTACCTCTGTAAAGTATAATTATTAAATCAAAGTACATTAAATAAGGTACGATACAAATAAAATAGTATGCCAATATAATGTCATGTCATGTTGCAGTAAATCAGCAATATAAGTAAATGGATTACCAGGAACAGGCACCGTATGGTACACTAAATCATGTGACTGGTGTTGGCTTTCTTTTCTCTCTTGGAAATAGCTTTCATACATTGCATGCTATATATTTATATAAAAATAAAAAAGGCAAAAGAATAAAATATTAGAGCAAATGGCAAAATTGGTGACTATGTAATGCCATTCCTTTTTACAGTCTTTTGTTGCCATGACAGATGACTTGTTAGTTTTATTAATTTGTTTCCTTTTCACTAAAAAACTAGTAACAATCAACCTGTTTTTGTAATGTGTAGAGCTTCAGTCATGGCCTCCACTACACATGGTCTCCCCAGTCCAGTTTGCTGGCTGGTCCTTGGCTGGTTCTTCTGGCCTCCCACCCCATACCATGTGAAGAAAACAACCAGAAAACAACAAGAAGCCAGAGTCTGAAGCTCATTTCCACTGTAAAAGTTTTTTGTGTTAAGTCAGTACATAAATCGATTTGGGCTCCTTCCACGGATACATTTAATTCAAAGGAGCTTAATTGTAGTCTTTTAATAAGGAGTAAAGATGGGGAGTAACCTGTTTGTTGAAAGGAAATACACTTTTAATTGTAGCTGCTTTAGTTAATTCAGAAAATATATGCTTCTTCTTTGCACATGTGATGGAATTACCATTCTCTCTACTCCTGATAGTATTGCTTCTATCTGTTCTTAACAGTGCCCCGCAAACACCACTGCTAAATCCAAAAGAGGTTCAGGTTCACTACTACCCTGGGTTTTAGGTGAATCCAGTGGATTTAAAATTCATGGACCAAGCAAATCATTGTGAAAATACACACATTATTTGTAAACATAATACACTGCCTGGCCTTTGAACTTTGTTCAGCTGGTTTAAAATAGCCAATAAGGAAAAATTTGGATAAGTCAGCTCCTTTACTATACAAGGGTGGTCACATCAGCCATATTGATAAAGTGTTTTATCTGTGATAGGGAAAGCATATAGGGAAAGCTGCTGACAAACTACATAGGAAGAGGCTTTTAGGCGCTATCAGGTCTGTTAAAGTAGATGTAAAGTACATCTAAAGTACATCTAAAGTAGTGAATGTCATACATGTAGCAAATTGCTTTGCATTGTAAAGACTTGAGGGTGATTGCATTTTGTGCATCCTTTGTTACATCTGAATTTTGTTCTGCAGCCTCTTTACATCCTGCAGTTGTCTACACACACTATGGTAAAAAAAAAATGGTTGCATGTGTTTTACCATGGAGCATATTTCCTAAATGTTGTTGGCTACAATTGTTTCTATCAAATGTTTTTTTTTTAATGCTGAAATATGCTTGAGCAATGTGCATCAACACAGCAGCTTATAGGTCCCCTTAGGAAAGCTTTTGTAAGGATGATTTACAGACAGGTGATTGTGGAAGACGGGAAGAGCATTGGTACCACATAACACAAAGTGCCCAACCAAGGACCTTTATATATCAGTTGTCATCGTATAAAACAAGGTGCTCATACAAGGACCTTTATATCAGTATTACCAGCAGCTATTTTCATGGTAGCTAGTGGTTAAAAACACTTTCCAAGTGATATTATTATGTTAAAGCTTTGAGTGACCAAGTTCTTTTAATTGTAGCACTGGGTACTCACAGATCTGCACATCCAAAACCCAAAAATTCTTTCAAGGACCAATATCTGTCAACAACTGATTGACAACAAGCTCTTTAAATGCTGACACATTAGCTACATTTTCTAATTATTTAGTGTATTTTCCTGTGTTATTTTTTTAGATTATACCTTGGGGTAATTGGAGCTCATCAGGCAGTTGTTGCTGATAATCTATTGAATAGCACCATGCAGCACCTTACTTTAGTTTGAAGAAAGAAAACATGTAAAAACAATGTGCACCCAAAATACCACACACCCTCACCCCAGATGCACCAGAACCCCTTGCTGTATTCCCAGATGCACAACTTTTCAAAAATATTAGAGCAATGGTTCTTCAGTATGGTTTGTTAAATATAAATTATCTTGCAGCAGGACAGTGCATAAACATGACCAGGTAGAATAGACTACCAAAGGAGAGCTGTGCATAACTTTAGTCATAATTGCAACCTATGCTTGTGGATGTTCCTGCAGAAAACCAGAAATTTAGTACTCAAACAATTCTGCTTGATCCAGTCATAGCCAGTTTCAAGGGTTCTGGAGGGATTAGAAGAGGAGGAGAAATGGGGTGAATCAAGAAAGGCAACTTTTTCTGACAACAAAGATTATAGTATTCCAAGACCACTTTTGCAAGTCAATCCATTCATAAGTCTTTTGTTTTTAATATTAACCAATGGCAGCCCGACCAATAGCCGTTTGGCGGCCGGCGCAATGCTGTAGATTTCCGGGTGGATGCCATATGGCGTCCTCCCGGCATGCGCAGTTTTCACGCTTGCAGAGCTGCGCAGCGGCATGATCTGTCACCGGCCGTGTACCTTGGACACAGCCGATGACAGATCTGAGTACCGGCCCCTGTTGCCAGTACCATGTGACCTGCTGTGACCACTCACAGCAGGTCACATGACAGTTGTATACAATGGATGGCTTCATTCATGCCATCGATTGTATACTAGTGTCTAGCTGTGAATGGTCACAGCGATCACATGCACATGTCATGTGATTAGCTGTGGCCAAATCACATCTAAGCACAAAAAAAAAAAAAAAAAACCCTGAATGAATCGATGTCATTCAGGTAAATGCTTGCTTATAGCAAAGCAATTCTTTGCTATAAGCAAATTGTGTAAAAAAAAAAAAAAATACTGATCACTTCCCCAAAGTAGTACAATGTTACTATGGTAACATTGTACTACTTTGGACATAGTGAAATATGAAAAAAAATTCTTTAAAAAAAAAATGTAATAAAAAATTAAAAATAATTAAATAAATTAAAAATAATTAAAAAAAATATATATATTTTTTTTTTCATACTGTCACCAGTCAGTGTCCCTGATCACCTCCATGCCAGTTATATGATGACGCTGTACTGCACTGGTGACAGTATGTAAAAAAAAATAGGGAAAATAATTTTTTTCATTTTTTCATTTTCCGAAAAATTATGACAAAAAAAATACAACTTCAAAAAACTCGCCATTCCTCTTATGAAGTACGTCGGACTGTCTACTCTGCAAAAAGGGGTCATTTGGGGGATATCTGTACTGTTCTGACATTCTTGGACCTCAAGAAATTAGGTTGGCTGTCAGTACTTCAGGATTGATCAATATTCAGATCTATACCATAGTTTGTGAACTCTATAACTTTCCTACAAACTAAAAAATACATCCTAATTTGGGTTATTTTCACCAAAGACATGTAGTAGAATACATCTTGGCCTAAATTTATGAAGAACAATTATTTATTTGCAAACTTTTATAACAGAAACAAAGAAAAATGTGCTTTGTTTTCAAAATTTTCGGTCTTTTTTTTGTTAATTTAATAAAAAATAAAAACCCCAGTGGTGATTAAATACCACCAAAAGAAAGCTGTAGTTGTGTGAAGAAAATGATAAAATTTTAGTTTGGGTACAATGTTGTATGACCGCGCAATTGTCATTCAAAGTGTGAGAGCGCTGAAACCTGAAAAATGGCCTGGGAGGGAAGGGGGTAAAAGTGCCCGGTATGGAAATGGTAATCAAATGAAAACATGTTAGGGTGCTGCTACTTGCAATTCCTCAGTCAAAAATACTCTGCCAAAGTAAATGCTCACCAATATTGTCCCATAAAATCACACTGGTTCCAAAATAAACCTGTTATTTGAAAGGTTTAACAAAGATTTGTGTATTGTCTATGTCACCCTCTCAGCCACACGATCACAATAATTTTGTTTTCATTTTTGATATTGGCAGAGGCTTCATATGGCAGTGCCCAGATTGCTATGACTTTTTTATATTAGCTTGCCTCTTAGCCTTGAATATGGCTAAAATCTGTATCAAGATTTTCTCCCCATAAACTTAATTGAGATTCACTGCTAAGTTTCGGTTTATTATGAATTACAAACATGAATAAGGAAACTGTGAATGAAACCCAGACAGATTTGCTCATCTCTGCAGCTGAACCATTCTCAACATTACATTGTGCGCGTAGCTATCGTTTTATGCAACTCTGGATTTTCAGTACAGTGTTTCTGGAAAAATTACTCAAACCTTTGGAGGTTTCTTTGTTGTGTGACTTGTGTCAGTAATTTAAAAGTGTATCTAAACCTAGGAACAAAAATTTAATATATTGCAGACTACCATTCCAGGGGTTGTGTTTGCATTAGTTTTAGCTTTTCCCTTTATTTCCAACTAGTGATGATGCCAGAAAAACATGTCCATTTGCAGTATATGTATACAGTGTGTATAGTATTTCATTGGCAAGGTAAGGTTGGAGCTGGGTTTTTGGTTGAGACCCACCAGGATTCTAGAGACCTTTTAGAAGCTGATTGTTATTCAAGTCCACATTGGAATGATCAAAATTCTAATGCATAGACCAGGCAAAACTGCTGCCCTATGTGAAATAGAATAAAGTATTTCATGGGTGGAGCTGGGTTTATGTATGGGACAGCCCTGCTAGGATTTTTTTCTGAATGTTCTTGGAATTGCAAAATTAACTCTGACGTCCACCCAAATGGTGGACATGACTGGCTTGAAAAATCACAGGGTTAGGTGTTTCCAGAACACCCCATCAGCAAAGGCAAATGTTCTACACATGGCTAAGGTGTCTTAAGTTACTAAAAAAATCTGGGCCAGTAGTTTGTATGAGTTTCCAAGCTAATTGTATTTAAGTATTAATGGTCTAAAATGGTCTTAAATATTGTAATCCTGTAACAAACACTGAATGTTTACAATTTGTACAGTCCTTGTCTGTGTGATTTCGATTAAGATTTTAAATATTTTATCTATAAGTTATTTAGTTGTATTGCCTTAAAAAAATGCACTGCTTATGCCTTTCTTTCAGGTTTCCCCTGTATTTTTGGCTGCATTTCTTCAAAACCTTCTTCAGAATTCTCAAGGCCAAAATTAGTTACAAGAAATATGACTTGCGTTTTGTAGAAAATCTAACTTAATACTTTTTCATAACTTCAGCCTCTAAAAGTCTGTATTCAATCTGTTTCAATGGTGTGAACAGCTTTCTCCCCTTTGAGAGCAATTAAGTCTTTTCTGAGATATATAATGGTGACAAATATTGGACATAGTGGTAGAGGTTAAGACCATCCAGTGCCTTACATATCAATAATATCAGGGGTTTGATTTATACTTTGTTCCCGTAGCAATGTATCTCAGTATATGCTGTACTATTTGAAGAATAGTGCCCATGAGCTGAGGAAGTAATGACTTTTCTTGCAACCCCTATGATTTCTTGTTCCATTTAAGTTAAGTGTCTACTGCTGAATACAGTAGTGATGATACTTTTAATATCTGTTATTGAATGCTGAATGGAATTGACTGTGCATCATATTGAATTAAAATAACTGCCATATTGTTCTATGGACATTATTTTCCTTACCTTCATCAATCAGTTAATGTGAAGGCTTGCGTAATTGTCTTAAATATATTGTTTCACTATAAATATATGGTATGATAGTGTGTAAAGGAAAAAAAAAGATTTAAGGGAAATGACAATTCTCAGCATAAAAGTGGATCTCTACAATGAAAATACTAATATATAGTATGCAGTCATGCCCTGCTTAGGTCTGACCACAGCAATTGCATAATAACTAAGATGAACACTTATTAGAAGGAGAGATAGGGCAATCTGTCACAAAGACTGTGATCACCGAACAGTATGTTGTTTGCCAGGTGTTTGGGTTTGGCACATTGTGGATCAGATGGTCAGATTGTTGGGTGGGGCTGTTGTGGGCTCAGCTGTCATTGTACACATTGATACAAATGACGAAGTCAGAGGAAAATGGAACATCCTTAAAAATAACTATATAAAAGAAAAGGATCTCAAAGGTAGTATTCTCAGATATCCCCAGTGTTTGGCAAACCTGTTATATGCATTATTTTTCATTGTCAACATTCCCTCCATGAAAAATTAGCAGTTAAGTTCTTTGATTATCTCTATAATTGCAGGAAGTGGTGTGTGGGAGGGGGGCTTCCATTTTCTGCCAATATGGAACTTACAAGTATTAATAGCAAGTGGGCATTTATTGTTCTGTTTGCTAGGGAAATCAGCAAACATATGTTAATATGTAATAGAGCCAACTCAATGGTGGGGAGTATAAATGTCTCAATGATGTCAGCTATAGCTATATAATAGGATTTAAGAGTTACAAACCACAATATATGTACAAGAGAACATTATAGGGAGTTAGAGTGAATTATTTTTAGGGAGCCCATATGGAGTGATATACCAGTGGTGGATTGTCCTTTGAAAACGTTTCCAGGGGTTGCAAGAATGTAAAGTGAGGGCCATATTTTATCTAAGAGAATAGTTTTCCTATTTAATTATTGATTCAGATGTAGAATAATTGCCTATAAAAAGGGAGATCCCTTTATAGGGAGATAATAGGCAATATAGTTAGGCATACACATTAGAATCCATTTCTATAGTCATCAGATAGTATCCCTTAACAATAGAAGGGAAATGCATAAATAATAATATTGCTCCATAATCAGGATATAAATCCAAGAGACAGGCAATCAACCATCTTCAAGGATTTGTTTAATTATAGTTCAGATAGTACAGGGATATCTCTACTATGCCAAATATGTAGGTTAAAATCTAGAATAAAGCCCATTAGTCATTTTAAAGGTGCTGGGTGCACTTCATTTCCTTGATCTGGAGAAAAATATGGTCCTTCCAAGCTTTCAGGGTGTCTTGAAGGGTAGGGAACTGAATCTTGGAAACCAGAGCTCCCATTTTAATGGCTAATAAAAGATATGAGATGTTTCTACCTGATAGTAATTGCATTTTCATCTTTGCCATCTTTTGTCAGTACAAAATGACCCCCAATATTTTAGATGATCAAGGATAAAGGCACACTGATATTGAAAAATGTCATGATGTGTTTGGTGAATATGGTAAAACTGCATCTGTCTCAAAACCATATTTTAATGCCAGAGAAGACTAGTTGCACTCCAATTGCCTGTGCTAGGGGTTCCATTACAATGGCAAATATAATAGGAGAGAGAGGAGACACCCTTGTCTAATACCATTTCTAATCTCAATTCTGTGGATAGCATCCTCTTGGTATATACTTTTAGTAAAGCGACATTATGGTGGAGAGGATTGGCCCAGAGAATCCAAACTTCTCTAGGGTCATTCTAATATAGAGCCAATATACCCTATTAAATACCTTCTCCATATCCAAGTAAAGGACCTGAAAAGGCATTCCAGATAATTCAATCAGTGATTTTTATTTGGGGCTGGGGGATGGTTTAGTAATAAGTAGAGCATGCATTTTAAAGTAAGAACTGTTTTAATTTAACATTGGAAGCATCTGTTTGAACAAAAACTTATTTTGAAATCTGAAACAGTCAGATTGGGTAGTTGGCATAATGCTGCCTTAAATTGCAGGAATGTTTTTTCAGGCTTTGCATTACTGTCAGGGCAGGAGCTGTGGAATGGACAGTCAGGCCTAATGGCAGGGTCACGCACCGACTGACGACAACCACCACCCATAGACCGGAGTCCCTCAGGGCGCAGAGTCTAAGCCCCAGGCTGCCCTTCACCAGGGCCCCTGATGGTGGGGATGGACTTGACACAGCCAGGGACCAGGTCGTGGCCCCCGAGTAACCCCAGCTGTGGTAATGGCCGCCGCCAATGGCGTATAGCTGGTAGGAACCAGATAAGAACGATAACGTAGTCGGACAGACAGTACAGAACGGTAGACAAGAATACACAGGTCACAAGCCGGGTTCAGCAACGGGAGGTCATATAAAGGGATAAGGCTGAGAATAGACTTAGACAAAGCTGAGTCAATTTCCAGGAGAGCCACGAGAGTAGAACAAGAGCTCACAACAACACTATCATACAGGACAGGAATGCAAAGAGCAAGTGCAGACAACAGGCTTAAATGTGATCAACCACACCCCTCTGGGGGATGGACCGCAGAGGCCTGAAAGCATAAAAGGCTCCCACCATGCTTTGCAGAAACCCAAGATGGATGCCAGCACATGGAGCAGCATAACCTCTCGGAAAAGGTAGGACCTTGAAAATTACATATTTCCTTTGATAACTTGTTTTCTTTGTTAGGTTTAGTAATGGTAAAGCTATAGAAGCAATATGCCAAATTAACTTTATACATGTTATGGTTCAAGCCAAATGTATATTACATTATCCCACAGAACTGTCTGTGTGTCTCATTTACTTGTTAACTCAAAAAAGTTATTCTCAAAGGTTGTGTATACTGACTGAAACTGACTTTATCAACATGTTGGAATTTGTGATACATCTGCTGACTCATTCAATCCATGGATGGTTAAGTGTAACATATTATCATACAAATGGCTGCTATTTATAAAACTGCTTTATAATTATTGCTGGGACTTATGGTACATTTGACTACCTGCATTGCCTTTTGTTGAATTAACTGGCTTGAATGCATGATACACCTGTTTATCTATAACTTGCATGAGTATCATTTCATAAAGAGGGGGTATACCCTTGAAATGCATCAGCAATTTGGAGTGTCTTTCCTTTACTGGGATTGGAGCAGTGAACCAGGTGATGCAGGACACTGTGGATACTGATGAGCTTGATATCATATGCTGTTTGTGAGTAGATCTCAGTTTTATTTCTTTAATAGAACGATTTATAATGCGCAGATAATAAGCAAGGCTGGTGCTCCATCTGTTTCTGATTTTCAAGTGTTGTCTATAAATTTACATGAAATCAAGCTGTTTAGACTTAGTCTTGCTGAGACTTATGATATATCTTGCTGTTAAGTGGATGACTATATGTGCCTTTTTAAATTATTCCCTACAAAAAAAGTTAGAATTTTTTTGTATTTCATTTAGATTAAATATTTGATAATTATCCAGCTCTCCAAAAAGTTTTGAATAGAAAAAGAATATGAAATCTTCATTTACTTGAAGCCATGGGCATCACAAGTATTTGATAAGGAGGCTTGAAAGTCCTATTCTTGTTGATTGTATATAAATCCTGTTTTTAAGCCCTTTGTTTTAGGTGTTATTTTGGCATTATTCTAGCCACTCTGTCTTAAGTCTAAGATGTAAGTTGTATTACCCTTTCGTACAGTGTAATGTCATTTCCCTTGTTTTCTTAGTAATATCAAGTTATCCTCTAGGGTAAACTCAAATGGCAAAAACACCTTGGAGACGTGAGGTCCTTTCTTAATTGAAAACAACAGATAGGCTAACGGACAATCCAAATACTGTCCATCTTTTTTACAACCTTTTTCAAAATGCCCTTTAACGTTTTAAGTATACTTTTATGTGGAAAACAGTAAAAAGAATATAATTTTAATAAATCAAAGAAAATGTCAGTCCACAGCATAGGCATCATGTTTCAAGCACAGCAACCCAAAATGCAGCTTAAACAATCTCAGAAAAAATGGCTCTGGGCATATAAGCATAACAAAACTTTGGAATCAGTATGGAACAGTAGAATTGACTCTTAGGAGTTAGAGTGCAGCATGTTTTCAAATAAAGCTCTGCAGTAGATGACTCTCTCCTCAACTCTGAGCACCACCATCTGCAACAAGCCTTTAAGAAATAGCAGAACTGCACATATCTGAGCTAAGGGGGAATAATATATAGAACATGGAGAGGAGCATATGATTTTCATGGAACCAAAGACCCTAACTTAGAGGTTTAGGTGAATTATATACTGTCTCTAGCACTGTACCAGTGTATGATTTTAAATATTAAAGGGTCATGCAGTGATTTTGTATATGTTTATTTGACATATTTGTCATGGTCATCCTAATAAAATATTGCATATGAATATTATCTACTTTTATATACAGCAAACATCTGGGCCTGTTGGCTCCTTTTCACTTTTTCTAGGCTCTTCAAGTTACTTATGGCGGTGCCCAGCTCTCCATATTTGTTTGAGAATCCCTTGCCTGTTAGACTAGACAATAGCTGTTACTGATTTCTAAGATTCATCTCATATTGACTTCAATGAGGATTGGATGCAGCATGTCAGTAATGATTGGTGAACGCACCCCTGAATTGAACTCACACATTTGGCTCATCACTAATAGTGACCGAAGTGGGTGACAGGACATTAAATACCTTTAGACACAGAATCTTTAAATACTTTTTCTATAACAAAGTGGTTGTAAATTCTTAAATATACCTAGTGAAGTGACTGGCCTCAGGTACTACACAGAGATATAACAGATCCTCCTAAAATCCTCCTACGCAATTTGTACCTGTCTATCTGCTCTCTTCTTTACATTACTTCATTGGTTGCCTTAAAATCTAAATGATAAAGGTTTTTTTTCCTGCAGCATCCATACTTGCATGGCACAATTTTAATACTCTGTGAAGTCCCCATTACCATTGAAAGGAAACCTATCATGATAGAGTCTGCCATTGATGTTCCTGAAAATGTTATATGCTTACATGCTAGAAGTCTTTCTGATCCTCTTGCTTCAATATTTTAATTCACTGAAAGGTAAGGGCTTATGATTTTTCTTTGGGTTTTGTGGTCTGCATAGTTGTTCTGGGAAATGGATTTAGTATGGTAGTATTGAAATATAACTAATATTTTCAGCCTCTTTGAAAAAGCAGTGTAAAACATGATATGTAGTGGTGGGCATATCTGCCTGGGTTTGTATTTTCAAGGGTTTTTGCCAAACTTCTTGAAAGTTTGTCAAAATTGTAGATAAACGCTACAGAAGTCTACGGGGACAAATCTTGTTAAAACCAGACCATTTTTAGGGCTCTTAGGCAAACAATTACTGACTTTGAGGGCAACATGAAAAAATCCAATAATTACATGCTTGGGAGAAGACTTCAAGAAGTTTGAAGTATTACATCGCAGTACAAATTCCACATACAGCTTTAGTGAGACTTAAAGTGGTTGTAAATGCTTAAAGGTTTTTACCTTCATGCATTCTATGCATGGAGCTAAAAAACCTGTGAGCAGCAGTACCCTCAGCCCTCCCAATACTTACCTGAGCCCCATCGCGACCCAGCGATGTGAATATCAGCCTTGGCTGTCCCGGGTCTCTGCCTCCTCATTGGCTGAGACAGCAAGTGGGAGCCATTGGCTCCTGCTGCTGTCAATCACAGCCAGTCAACCAATGAGGAGAGAGAGGGGGCAGGGTCAACCACAGCTCCGTGTGTGAATGGACTCATGGAGTAATGGGTGCCCCCCATAGCAAGCTGCTTACTGTGGAGGCACCCAGCAGGAGGAAGTTGCCAGGAGAGCCTGAGGGGAACCTGAGAAGAGGAGGATCCAGGCTGCTCTGTGCAAAACCACTGCACACAGTAGGTAAGTATAGACATGTTTGTTATTTTTAAAAAGAAAATTAACCTTTATAATTGTTGTACGTTCTGGCATTCCTTATTTTGGATGTTTTATTGATCTTTAACTTTTAACCCAAAAATTCAAAACACAGACTTCGGGTATGTGTTTAGTAGAAATTGGCTCTGGAAATAAATGCTAGAGTGTATTATTTCAGATGTACAGCCATAGAAAAAAATTTTAAGCAATGCACTTGAGAGGTAAAAATATGCATGCAAGTTACGCACTAGGGGAAGAACCTCTGGGAGAATAAAGGATGGGAAAGAATCTGGGGAACCTTGTAGATCACAGACTCAGCAATAGAATGCAATGTCAAGTTACGGCAAGCAAGGCTAGCATACTATTATTGTGCATTACAATAAATATTTAGTCATGAGATAAACCTATATTTCTACCACTTTACCACACGTTGATTATGCAGTCCTGTTTTGGGCCCTAATCTTCAGGAAGGTTCAGAATTGTCCTTTGACCTGGAGAGAGTCTAGAAAAGGACAATAAAACTAATAAGGGTGCTAGAGAGCCTAGAACTTCATAGAATTTTGGGACTTGAGCTTGTGGAGTATGTGCTTGAGCTTCTGGCTTGTCTGTGTTTTATCTGAGAAGACCTTAAGTGCAGCAGAAGGTTTTGGCACTCAGAAGTAAATCTGCTTGTCCCCTAACACTGTGGACCAGCTCACTTTCACAAAAGTGAACCAGTCTTGCATTAGAAATAAGTACAAAACCTCTGTTGCTGATACTGACAACTTTCCAACACTTGCCTTTCCACCATTACCAACTCTCTTTGCCTGCCAAAGGTGCCACACATTGTTTCCACAACTGGACCTCAGCTACCCAATTTGTAATGTTTACTGCACAGTAAATCCTTCTATGTGTCTACAAGTTTGCAGCCTATTCCAGTGCTCTGGTACTGTAACCCCCGTTCCCGCTACACAATGTTGGGACTGCGATTTTAAAGTAATTCTGTGTGCTGCATAGGGCAGCCTTTTCTATTAAATATCTCGCCCTATGTGCGTTTTTCTTCCAGAAAGAAGGCCCTGCTCCTTTTTGGGCAACAAGCTACACACATAGTTACATATACATAGTTACATAGTCTGGTTGAAAAAAGACACAAGTCCATATAGTTCAACCAATAAAAAGGAAAAAAAAATACAATCCTATATACACAATCCTATACCCACAGTTAATCCAGAGGAAGGCAAAAGAATCACAGCAAAGCATTATCCAATTCACTGTTGCAGGGGATCAAAATCCATCATGATCGGTTAAGAGGCAATCAGATATTCCCTGGATCAACTTGACCTATAATTGTTAATATCCAGTTATATTGTGTGCATTTTGAAAAGAAACCAGGCCTTTTTTAAAGCAATCTACTGAGCTGGCCAGAACTAGATCTTGAGGGAGTCTTTTCCACATTTCCCAGCTCTTACTGTGAAAAACCTTTACGTATTTGGAGATCAAATCTCTTTTCCTCCAAATATAAACAGTTCACCCTTGTCCTATGTGATTGCCTTAATATAAATAACCATACACCGAGTTCACTATATAGACCACTGATGTATTTATACATGTTGATCATATCCCCCCTTAATCTCCTCTTCTTAAAAGAGAATATATTCAGTTCCTCTAATCTTTCCTCAAAACTGAGCTCCCCCATGCCTCCTATCAGAATTTTTGCCCTTATCTGTACTTTCTCCAGTTCCCTGATATCCTTTTTGTGAATTGGTTTTTAAAAATTATATATCTCTTTCTGGAGTTTATACCTCTCCTAATACAAGAAAGGATTTTGCTCGATTTGGAAACCACGGCTTGGCATTGCATACCATTAATAAGCTTATGATCTACCAGAACACCCAAATCATTCTCCACCATTGATTCCCCAGTTGTACAACCTCTAGTATGTATGATGCATGCACATTCTTAACCCCCAAGTGCATACCTTCACTTTTATCAACATTAAAATTCATTTTCCACATAGTTGCCCAGTTAAATTTTGCACTGAAGTTGGCTTGTAAATTGGAGACATCCTGTAAGGACGTTATTCCACTGCACAGCTTGGTGGCATCTGGAAAGACTGAAACAGTATTTTTAATCCCAGGTCCTATATTGTTTATAAATATATTAAAAAGTAAGGATCCCAACACTGAACCTTGGGGTACACCACTAATGACCCTAGACCATTCAGAGTAGGAATCATTAACCAGTACTCTCTGAGTACTGTCTTTTAGCCAGTTTTCTATCCATTTACAAACTGATTTTTCCAATCCTGTATACTTTACCTTGCACATTAGACGTGCGTGGGGAACTGTGTCAAACACTTTTTGAAAATCCAAGTATACCATGTCCACAACCACCCCTCTGTCCAAGGTTTTGCTTATCTCCTCATAAAAAGAAATCAGATTTGTTTGAGAACTTCTGTCTTTCATGAGTACATGCTGTCTGTTGCTTGAAATATTTTTTTCCAGCAAGAACTCATCTATTTGGTCTTTAATTGAACTTTCCAGTATGTTCCTGACTATAGAAGTTAAACTAACAGGTCAATAGTTACTTGGTAAAGACTTTGATCCCTTTTTACATATAGGCACCACATTGGCCTTACAGTACACCTATCCAGTGGTACTATGCTATCCAGCGGCCAGACTCATCTACCTTACCAACCGCTCCGCTTCTGCCACCCCCCTCTGTCATTCCCTCCACTGGCTCCCGATTGCCTAACGCATTAAATTCAAACTACTAACACAGACATACAAAGCCATTCATAATGCTGCCCCAAACTACCTCACCGGCCTGATACCCAAATACCACCCTACCTGTAATCTTCGCTCCTCACAAGACTCCCTACTTTCTGGTCTCCACCTCCCATGCCCGACTGCAGGACTTCTCCAGGACTTCCCCCATCCTCTGGAACTCACTACCCCAATCCATCAGACTGTCACCTACCCTCCTCACCTTTAGGCGCACCCTGAAAACCCATCTCTTCAGGGAAGCCTACCCCGCCCTCACCTAACAGCCGATCTCCTCCACTCCTCCTACCACTCTATCCCCCACAGCCACTTCCTCCTGTACTACTATCCCCTCCCTCCTAGATTGTAAGCTCGAAAGAGCAGGGCTCTTGAATCCCTCGTGTTTTGTTACTGTATTGTCTCATGTTCTGTCCCCCACTATAATGTACAGCGCTGAGCAAACCTTTTAGCGCTATATAAATACTGTATAATAATAATAATAATTATTAGAGTCCCCAAAAATTAGAAACAATGGCTTTGAAATGACAAAGCGCAATTCTGTCCCTGTCACTCACTCTAGATTATTTTGTAAAGGGCCTACATGCTCAGATCTGACATATTTACTATTAATATATTTGAAGAATTTTTTCGTAGCTTGTCCTGCTATCTTTTGCAATCTTGTAGTTAGTTTTGAATTTTTGGGATCCTAATTAACTTTTTACATATTCTGTTATTGTCGTTGTAACAATGAAATGACGATAGCATTCCTTCATTCTTATATTTTTTAAAACCTCTTTTCTTATTATTTATAGCTTTTTTAACTTTAGTAGTGAGCCACATATGATTTAATGTTAGCCTTTTAAACTACTTGGCCATGGGAATTTATTTTGCAGTGTAAAGGCACAATTTACCATCCTGTTGCTTGACAATCACGGCAAAATTGCATCACATTTGGGGTGCCATTGAAGGTTAACGGCACCCAATTGGGCGCAGATTGTTGTGCTGAGATTGCTATGTGATTTGGGATCATGGGCAGAATAGCTGCTGTTTTGCTGCAATTCTGCCCGTGATCTCACATTGCGAGATGTGATAGGGGCCTAAAGGTGCTACAGAAATGTTCTACAGCTGGACCTCAGCTGGTAAATTTCAAATGTTTTCTACAGGGTAAATCCTGCTTTATGTCTACAAGTTTGCAGCTTGTTTTGGTACTGCACTCCACAATGGGCACAGCAGCTTGTGGCTCCATTAACTGGTGCCTCCTATGCATGTTTTTTTTTTTAACTATTTTGGTGGTGCTGTGCTGGGTTCTTCAAGGTAATAGATAAGATTATGATGGCTGCTGGAGAGCATTCTCACATTCGGTAACTCTGCAAGATGCAGCATGGAGAGCTGAGGAGAGCCTGATAGGTGGCCCAGGGACCCCGAAGAGGAAGGACTAGAGTGTAGACAAGTTAGGGGATGCTTGCATTCATCTAATCAGTGGAACATACAACATTGAGCTTTAGTGTATAGAGAGTGTGCATCTGGTGAACAATGATAGCAGCTGACTGCTAATGAGCTCCATCCTAGCCTGGGGAGAGCTAGAATCCTGTGCTAACCCTTAGATAAATCCTATTGCACACAGTCTACTGATAATGAGTGCCTAGTTTGGAATGAAGAGCAGTGCTGTGATACCACTTGACAGTTTCGCAAGCAGGTTTAGTGATGCAGATCACTTATATAGATGCAAGCATATAGTATACAGTATTTGATATTGGACTGCAGAAAAACAGCTGTTACAGCTGTAAGTGATTTTTGTGGAAAATTAACATACTGGAGGATATAGTGAGAACAGTGCGGGCACCGGTGATTTTTACACTTGAAAAGCGGCAAAGGAGACAGAGAGTGAGAAAGCAGAAGTGAGAGTTTGCTTGAAAGGCTAAAGGAACAAGTATACAAGTATCTTTCTCACTAATGCTAGATCTATAGTTCATCAAATAGAAGTGCTGGAGCTACAGATTGTCGCAAATAACTATGTCCATAATTGCTGGGTGATGATCATAACTGAACTTGGATTCACACAAAAATACTAGATGCAGCAATACAGATAGTGGTTCATGCAATCCATCACTATGACAGGAAAAAAAAGACTCAAGTAGGAGTAGAGGTGGTGGACTTTGCATTTATGTGCTTAACCACTTGATCTCCAGAAGGTACCACATTTATGACTAGGACATTTTTTGCTATTTGGCACAGTGCAATACTATACACAAATTAAATTTATATCATGTTTACACACAAATAGAGCTTTCTTTTGGTGATATTTAACCACGTCGTTTTTTTTTGTTATAGTATATAAATGAAAAAATACCCAAATATTGAGAAATAACACATTTCTGTGTTATAACAGTTTTTGTTATAAACTTTTGCAAACAAATAATCCGTCTTCACACATTTAGTCCAAAATGTAGTCTGTAAAATTTATTTGGTTAAAATAACCAAAATCAGTATATATTATTTAGTCTGTGTGAATGTCATAGAGTCTACAAACTGTGGAATATGTATTTGAAAATAAATCAGTCTTGATGTACTGACGACTTATCTCATTTCTTGAGGCCCTAAAATGCCAGGACAGTATAAATATCCCCCAAATGCAAAGTAGACATTCCAAGAAAGTAAGGCATGGTGAGTTTTTTAAAGTTGTAATTTTTTTGTCACAATTTTTTGAAAATGAAGAAATTTAATTAAATGTGTTCTTTTTTCATAATTGTTTTTTACATTCTGTCACCAGTGCAGTACACCATCATCATATGACTGGTGTTCTGGTGATCAGGGTTACTGACTTAAGAATGTTGGAGATGATAAACAGTTCAGTGAAGGGGGACTCGCAGGGAGTGTAGGTGTAATCCAATCCCAGGAATAGATAAATTGCCTGCTTACCAGAAGCGCAATTATAATGCGCATGTACAGATTACATGTAGCCGGGATCCCATGTAGGCGCTGCTTTATAGTACCCAGATGGTCCGTCGGTGGTAAGACGATGCTGGCCTGGTCGGATCACACTGCACCTTGGATCCACACAGAGAACCTAAAAATGCTGGGGCTGAGGTATGGGAACTCAGTGCCAGGTGTAAGGAGTAAAAATACTCATAGTGTAGTATGTTTTAAAATTATTTATTAAATCCAATATGTAAAACCATATAAGTTTACAAAACGCATGCCTGCAGCCTGTAGCCAGTATATGCAGCTTGAAAAAGAGATCCTATACACTGACCAGTAAAAATCATGGGTGGGCAGCCGGACCTCCTGACCTGGCGGCGTAACGTCAAGGCGTGCGAAGGCTCCCCCTAGTTAGGAGGAGCCTTCGCACGCCTTGACGTTACGCACACATATGTGGGATAACCACAATTGTCAGGAGTAGCAAATAAATAACAAAATTGGTTGTTAATTATTATTATTATTATTATGCAGGATTTATATAGCGCCAACAGTGATTTACAATAAAAGGGAGACAATAGAGCAACAATACAGTTCAATACAAGAGGGTTAGGAGGGCCCTGCTCCTTGGAGCTTACAATCTAAGAGGGAGGGGCTGGTGGTACAAAAGGTAGGGGGATGGACTGGTAGGAGGAATAGAAGATTCCATTATTAGCTGAAGGCAGGATATGCTTCCCTGAAGAGATAGGTTTTCAGAGATCACCAAAAAGTGGGCAGAGTAGGCGATAGTCTGATAGATTGGGGTAGATAGTTCCAGAGGATGGGGGAGGCTCTGGAGAAGTCCTGAAGATGAGCATGGGAGGAGGAGACAAGGGAGCTAGAGAGCAGGAGGTCATGCAAGGAGCGGAGAGGACGGTTTGGGTGATATTTGGAGACAAGACTGGTGATGTAATTTGGTGCAGAGTTATAAATGGTTTGATATGTTATTGTTAATGTTTTGAATTTTATTTGTTGGGCAATGGGAAGCCAGTGGAGGGATTGGCAGAGAGGGGTGGCAGATACAGAAGGGTTAGTAAGGTGGATGAGTCTGGCAGCAGTATTCATGATAGACTGAAGAGGGGATAGCCTCCAATGAGGTAGGCCAATGAGGAGGGAGTTACAATAGTCAAGGCGAGATATAACCAGGGAGTGAATAAGTTGCTTAGTGGTTTCCGAGGTTAAGAACGGGTGTATCTTGGAGATGTTGCGGAGGTGAAGTCTGCAAGATTTGGACAGTGATTGGATTTAGGGCTGAAAGGACAGATAGGAGTCTAGGATTACACCTAGCACCCTGGCATGAGGAGAGGGACTGATGGTTGTATTATTGATCTTGATGGAGAAGTCAGGGGAGGAGGCACGGGATGGAGGGAATAGTATGAGCTCAGGTTGTTAAGACTAACAGCTGTCAGTAACAGCATGGTCTTTGAACTAGGGACACATACACTATAGATATTTTTTTAATTTTTTAATAGATTAACATTTCCTCAGCATAAATAACCAAGCCTAAAACTGTAGTCTATAGAACAGAATAATAAATTGATAGTAAACATAGAGAGAGGGATTAGTTTTTTTTTAAATAAACCTTTTATTTTTAAATATACTTTATGTTTGGTTTTTTCTTTTTAACTTTCTTTGGGGTTGGCCCCCTAATAGACTCATTCATCACTTCACTGAGGAAGCAGGTAAATGACACGTAATGCCTTTCTGTTTGTACCTTTTTCCAGAAACAACAGTTTTGTGGAACAGCTAGATGCTGTTTTTTCTAGGGGCAGCCTTCATGAAACACTAAAAACAATTGGGCTGGTGTTATTATATCTGGAAGCCAGCATGTCTGAAGGTAGATTGAATAGTTTTATAGGTCAGTGGTACAATGGACTATAGCAGTTATGAGCAAACTTCTGTGGACAATAATCAAATACAGTCGTACAAATATTGCTCTTTTGTGTCTAGATATTGTGGTACTAAAATAAATTCTAACACTTGTTTGAACTTTTGATGCTTGAGCAGAGCTTGAACAATAGAGTTAAAGGCTTGGTAAAATTGGCTCCAAAGAATAAAATTACTTTGTACAAGTTCAGTGAGGCAGGCTCCTAACGTCTGTAGAGTAACAAGCTCTTCTAATAACTGACTCTGTGGAGTAAGATCATATAATCAATATTGTCATATCAGTTTTAGCTGCAAGAGCTCAGGGGTTTATTCTGGGTAAGTGTTAAACTATTTTGTAACTTGTAACTATCTACTATCATCTGACCCTGTTTAGAAGGCCTCCTTGACGTAAAAACTAAGCAATGTCTCTTATTACTGTTACTAATTGCACATCTGTGCCTGGATAGTAATTGTTAGATGGGTTAAAGCCCTTACTAAGTTAAATGTGTTTCAGTTGCCAAAGACAATATGTTGTTTGACAAGATGTTTGGCTGCTCTCCATACTCTTTTCCAGCTGATGAGATGTTTATTCCAACTGACTGTTATCACAAGCATGGCCTTTAAAGGGAAACTATAATGGTTCTGGGGGCAATTTGTTTTTTATTTAGGTTAAGAAGTTTTAAAATAGATAAGTTATAACTTTCTTTAATACAAACCAGAAAAATTGTGCCCATTTCAGGCAATGGATTGAGGTTGGTATGATGGTAGCCATATTGTTCAGTGAAGGAATGTAGAGGGTATGACTACAGGTTTGATGTATAGGAGAAGTGTGTGGCTGGTATCACGGCATGCAGTATATGCCCGAGCACTGGTGCGACCTGTCATACAAATTTGACATGTCGCACCCTATTGTCAGCAATGAAACCATTCAATCAATTTTGAAAATAGTTCCTGCACTATTTTCGATGATTTCAAGTGCTATTTGTATTGACATCTGAGCACGAAGTCACACAGATGTAAAGCAAGCTGCATGTGAAATCGCACCAGGTCCGCAGATTTGAAATCATGCTACTTCAAGTGCAGTAGCATGATTTCAATGTTGCATTTGGTGTGAACCAGGGCTGAAAGTAGTTTGAAGACTATGACAGCAGAAAATGTGGGCAGGAGTGGAGCGTGGAGATTATGACAGTGGGTGGTATATGCAGGTGAAGAGAGCAGAGGGCATGATAGCATGCAATATTTGTGAGAGAGGAATGTAGAGGAAATTACAGCAACCAGCATATACAGGAGAAGATTGCAGAGGATATGATGGGAGAGGGGATGATGTGCAGAAGAAGAATATGTAAGGTTATGACCTCATGCAGGATGTGCAGAGGGTATGATGGTGAAGGGAGGGTCGGTGCAGGAGAAGAGTGTGCAGGTTATAACATGCAGCAGTATGTGCAGGAGAGGAGTACAGAGGGTATGTGAATGCACAGTATGTGCAGGAGAAGAGTGTGGAGAGAGAGTATGATGCCAGGCAGTATGTACTGGATAGGAGTGCAAATGGTATAATTAAAAAGCAATATGTTCAGTAGAGGAGTGTGGAGGGTATGACAGCTGCCTGAACGTACAGGAGGAGAAAACAAAGGACATGACAGGGGGAACCAGAAGGTACAGGAGAGAATTGCAAAGGATATGACTGGCCAGTATATGCAGGAGTGTGAAGAATATGACAGTGGGCAGTATAATCAGAGGGGAACTGTAGATGGTATAACACTGGACAATAGGTGCAGGAAAATAGTGTGAAGGACATTTCTGAGACCGGATCATGCAATGCCCAGGGCAAAAATACCAGGCTACACCCCTTTCTTCATAATTTGCATGCCCAATCATCTTACCATGCCCATAATGCATGTCCACTCATCGTACCCCTGTCCAGAGTGCAGAGTTCAGAAGTGTAAAATGTACAGACTGCAGGGGTGCAATAAGCAGAGTGCAGAGGCCTGGAGTAAATTAAATAACATACAGAATGAAAGGGTCAGGATTAAGTAAAGGGTCAGGAATGTATAATGTACAGAGTGCAGGAGTCAGAAGTAAAGGTAATGTATATGGTGCATGAGTCAAGGGTCAAAGTAATTTACAGAGCAGAGAAGTCAGGAGTAAAAGTAACATACATGGTGTAGGGGTCAGGAGCATATACACCCTAGTGCATAGCACTTCCTTTATTCATTTCATTACATCCCATTTATTACAGCACAGCAGTACCCCTTATGAGGCATTTCAACAACACACAAACATAGCTACACACATACATTCACATACCTACATACACACACACGCGCATGCACACACACTTACACACACACACTGTACGTAATACAACACATATACATGCATACATATACTCACATATATACATACTGTGACAGTAGGCAGGTGAAATCACCTGGTTGCGTCCTGGATGGACGATATATTTGTCCGAGATTCAGGGTTTATGGGGATTTGTACCACTAGAGGGAAGTGCTGAGTCCTTCAGCACTGAGATAATGAGCCCAGCTGAAGGTAGTGGGCTCATTAACACTTGTATAAAGCTTCCCAGAGTGCTTAGGGAGTTGCTCCACCCTGGAACCAGATCTGTGCCTGAACTGTCTGGGGAGCTGACCTGTTATCTGTGTGCAGAGAGACCAAAGCCTGTGTGGCTAACCTCCCAGTACTAGCAACTAGGTATAGCAGCAGGCTGTACCTAGTGGGTAGCTAGGGAAAAGCTGTTGTTGCAGTAAGTAGCCAAGTTGGCCAGGATTTATTTTGATGTCTCTTTTTGTTTATCATTTTTTCTGTAAATATTGTAAATAAATTGCACCTGTTTGTTTTCACCTCCACTATTGTTGTGCTGTGCCTATCTTTTTGTGTTGTGCACCCATCCAGGGGGTCACACACACCCGCTGCCGAGCTAACCTTGTTACAATACTCACACTCATAGCGAATGCATACATATATAGATACACTCACATGCTTAAATAATCCCAATACATACATAAATACACTCACATACATACATATATACACACACTTATAAGTACTCTCACATACATACTGTAACGTACATGTGACATGATGTAATGTGCATGTGACATAAATGTACAGATTTCAGTAGATAAGATGTGATCAGTACCAATATGTAATTTTAACTGTAGAGACATTCCATTGTCATTAAGGATGTATATTCTGTAGGGACATTCCATTGTCAGTAAGGATGTACAGTCAGGTCCATAAATATTGGGACATCGACACAATTCTAACATTTTTGGCTCTTTACACCACCACAATGGATTTGAAATGAAACGAACAAGATGTGCTTTAACTGCAGACTGGCAGCTTTAATTTGAGGGTATTTACATCCAAATCAGGTGAACGGTGTAGGAATTACAACAATTTGCATATGTGCATCCCACTTATTAAGGGACCAAAAGTAATGGGACAATTGGCTTCTCAGCTGTTCCATGGCCAGGTGTGTGTTATTCCCTCATTATCCCAATTACAATGAGCAGATAAAAGGTCCAGAGTTCATTTCAAGTGTGCTATTTGCATTTGGAATCTGTTGCTGTCAACTCTCAAGATGAGATCCAAAGAGCTGTCACTATCAGTGAAGCAAGCCATCATTAGGCTGAAAAAACAAAACAAACCCATCAGAGAGATAGCAAAAACATTAGGCGTGGCCAAAAGAACTGTTTGGAACATTCTTAAAAAGAAGGAACGCACCGGTGAGCTCAGCAACACCAAAAGACCCGGAAGACCACGGAAAACAACTGTGGTGGATGACCAAAGAATTCTTTCCCTGGTGAAGAAAACACCGTTCACAACAGTTGGCCAGATCAAGAACACTCTCCAGGAGGTAGGTGTATGTGTGTCAAAGTCAACAATCAAGAGAACACTTCACCAGAGTGAATACAGAGGGTTCACCACAAGATGTAAACCATTGGTGAGCCTCAAAAACAGGAAGGCCAGATTAGAGTTTGCCAAACGACATCTAAAAAAGCCTTCACAGTTCTGGAACAACATCCTATGGACAGATGAGACCAAGATCAACTTGTACCAGAGTGATGGGAAGAGAAAAGTATGGAGGAGGAAAGGAACTGCTCATGATCCTAAGCATACCACCTCATCAGTGAAGCATGGTGGTGGTAGAGTCATGGCGTGGGCATGTATGGCTGCCAATGGAACTGGGTCTCTTGTATTTATTGATGATGTGACTGCTGACAAAAGCAGCAGGATGAATTCTGAAGTGTTTCGGCAATATTATCTGCTCATATTCAGCCAAATGCTTCAGAACTCATTGGACGCCGCTTCACAGTGCAGATGGCCAATGACCCAAAACATACTGCAAAAGCAACCAAAGCGTTTTTTAAGGGAAAGAAGTGGAATGTTATGCAATGGCCAAGTCAATCACCTGACCTGAATCCGATTGAGCATGCATTTCACTTGCTGAAGACAAAACTGAAGGGAAAATGCCCCAAGAACAAGCAGCAACTGAAGACAGTTGCAGTAGAAGCCTGGCAGAGCATCACCAGGGATGAAACCCAGCGTCTGGTGATGTCTATGCATTCCAGACTTCAGGCTTTAATTGACTGCAAAGGATTTGCAACCAAGTATTAAAAAGTGAAAGTTTGATTTATGATTATTATTCTGTCCCATTACTTTTGGTTCCTTAACCAGTGGGAGGCACATATGCAAACTGTTTTAATTCCCGCACCGTTCACCTGATTTAGATGTAAATACCCTCAAATTAAAGCTGACAGTCTGTAGTTAAAGCACATCTTGTTTGTTTCATTTCAAATCCATTGTGGTGGTGTATAGAGTCAAAAATGTTAGAATTGTGTTGATGTCCCAATATTTATGGACCTGACTGTATATTCAGTCCTTGTCATTGGGGAAATGAGATACTCAGACAGTGGTCATCAATTAGCATCAATTAGGCTGAAAAGCCCTGCTTCTAGGATGTGACACCTTTGTGTTAATAAGGTTGTCACCTTCTGGTGAAACCGGTTTAAAGGAAGTGGCTCCAGACATTCCGGCTTCATGATAGCAGGGAGCTAAAGGTATATCCATCCATCAAAAGGGGTATGTTTAATCTCTCATAAAAGCTAAAATATTAGTTGCAGAGAGATGAACATACTCCCTTCTATTTGGGCACTCTGTAGGCTACATCTGCATATAAAAACCATATTTGTGATTAGGTAGAATGCCAGGAAAATGCAGGGAATGGTTAGGTGGCGCTGGATTGCGACAGTCGAATGGTGTTTGGTACTGTCGCGATCGGACTGATGCGCTGGTGTCGGAAATCCAATCCCTGACTTGGTGCTTCAAGCCGGTCTTAGTCCGATTGAACTTGGCCAGTTTAGCATCCAGAACATCCTGTGGGCAGGTACAGGAGCAGCCCCACATGCATGGTCAATTGGCCGAGGACTAATGTCCCGCCTACGTCCATATCCCCATAAAAGGAGTACCCAGGCATTGGGACATTTGTGATTCGTATGGAGCCAGTTCGATTTGACTGACGGATTGCTGATGCTCTGACTTGCTCCAGTCGCAGGATAGATCTTGGTAAAAGTTTTATTCTGTTTTATTCCCTTTTTATTTTATAGTGAATAGTCATTTGTGTGTCTTCTTGTATTTTTTGTATTTCTGTAACTTTTTATATTTTGTACATATTTTATGCACTGCCCACTTTCAGGAAATTATATATAAGATTTGTATATGCCAGTGTGTGGTCGACCAGCTGGATTGGAGTGGAGTCTCCATCTGGTGGTGGCCAAAGGTAGTGCGGGCTGTGAAAGGGTATCAAGGCTGATCTTATATTCAGTTTTATATATTCAAAGTTAAGTCCCCTTTATTCCCTCTTACCCCCAGTCACGGCTGTGCATGCGCGCCTCGGTTAGCTAGTCGCTGTGGGTGTGTGCATGTGGGGGATCCGTGATACATACATACACCTAAATTTATACAAACACTCACACATGTGCACACACACGTGCGCACACACACATACAGTACGTTCATGCAAACACATACATACATATATACACTCATATATATACATACTTACACTCATAGCCAATGCATGTATACATATACATACACGCACATGCTTATAAAAACATATAAACATACATACTGTACATACACACTATATACATATACATTATATTGCCAAAAGTATTGGGACACCCCTCCAAATCATTGGATTCAGGTGTTTCAATTATCCCCATGGCCACAGGTATATAAAATCAAGCACCTAGGCATGCAGACTGCTTCTACAAACATTTATGAAAGAATGGGACGCTCTCAGGAGCTCAGTGAATTCAAGCGTGGTACCGTGATAGGTTGCTGCCTGTGCAATAAGTCCATCCATGAAATTTCCTTGCTACTAAATATTCCACGGTCAACCGTTAGTGGTAATATACCAAAGTGGAAGCAACTGGGAACAATAGCAACTCAGCCACAAAGTGGTAGGCCATGTAAAATGAGCGGGGTCAGCGAATGCTGAAACACTCAGTGCACAGAGGTTGCCAACTGTCTGCAGAGTCAATAGCTAAAGACCTCCAAACTTCGTGTAGCCTTCAGATTAGCACAACAACAGTACATAGAGAGCTTCATGGAATGGGTTTCCATTGCCGAGCAGCTGCATCCAAGCCTTACATCACCAAGTACAATGCAAAGCGTCAGATGCAGTGGAGTAAAGAACACCGCCACTGGACTCTAGAGCAGTGGAGATGTGTTCTCTGAAGTGAGGAATCATGCTTCTCTGTCTGGCAATCCGATAGACGTATCTGGGTTTAGCAGTTGCCAGGTGAACGTCACTTGTCTGACTGCCTTGTGCCAAGTGTAAGTTTGGTGGAGGGGGGATTATGGTGTGGGGTTGTTTTTCAAGGGCTGGGCTTGGTCCCTTAGTTCCAGTGACGGGAACTCTTAAGGCTTCAGCATACCAAGACATTTTGGACAATTTCATGTTCCCAACTTTGTGGGAACAGTTTGGGAATGGCCCCTTCCTGTTCCAACATGACTGTGCACCAGTGCAGAATGCAAGGTCCATAATGACATTGATGAGTGAGTTTGGGGTGGAGGAACTTGACTAGCCTGCACAGAGTCCTCACCTCAACCTGATAGAACACCTTATGGATGAATTAGATCGGAGACTGCGAGCCAGGTCTTCTCGTCCGATGTCTGTGCCTGACCTCACAAATGCGCTTCTGGAAGAATGGTCAAACATTCCCATAGACACACTCCTAAACCTTGTGGCCAGCCTTCCCAGAAGAGTTGAAGCTGTTATAGCTGCAAAGGGTTGGCCAACTCAATATTGAACCATATGGACTAAGACTGGGATGCCATTAAATTTCATGTGCGTGTAAAGGCAGGCGTCCCAATACTTTTGTCAATAGAGTGTAAATATATACATGCATATGCCAGATTATGCAGATACCAAATTCTACCAGGAAATACATTATGACACAGAAACTAACATCATTACAAGAAGACCTTGTTACAAAAGGGGGTTGGGAAGCTACATTGCAGGTGAGATTCCATCTTAAAAATGTAAGATGGGTGCCACAATGCACGTGCAAAATACACATTAGGAAAGGCTTCCGTGGAAGAATCAGTGATGGAAAAGGATTTTGAGGGCTTGCAGATCACAGACTTAGCAATAGTATGCAATGCCAAGCCACAGCTAAAAAGGCTAGCAAAATACTCTTGCACATACAGGACATTCATTCAAAAGACATGGACTCATGTTGATTATGCAGTTCATTTTTGTTCACTAATCCTCTGAAAAGACAGTATTGAAATAGAAAAGGTTCAGCAAAGGGACAAAATTAATAAGGAATACGGGGGACCTCAGCTTTGAGGATTGATTACATAAATTATGTTTTTTTTACATAATTACATAGTTAGTCTGGCTGAAAAAAGACACATCTAGTTCATCCATAAAAGGGTAAAAAAAATTATATCCTATACTCACAGTTCATCGAGAGGAAGGTAAAAAAAAAACTCAGCAAAGCATGATGCAATTTGCTCCTGCAAAGGAAAAACGTATTTCCTGATCCCCCAAAAGGCAATCGGATACTCCCTGGATCAACTTTACCTATAAATGTTAGTATCCAGTTATATTCTGTGTATCTAGGAAATAATCCAGGCCTTTTGATAAAGCAATTTACTGAGCTGGCCAGAACCAACTCTTGAGGGAGTCTATTCCTCATTTCACAGCTGTTACTGTGAAGAAACCTTTCTGTATTTGGAGATTAAATCTCTTTTCCTCCAGACGTAAAGAGTGCCTCCTTGTCCTCTGTGATGACCTTAAAGTATTACTAAACCCACAACAGTAAAATCAGTCTGTATATGCAGTAAATTATGCTTGTTATACTCACTTTGGAACCTAAGGGATTAATAATCTGCATTGTGTAAAAAACCTTACTTCTCTGCCCCTCCTTTTGTTGAAATGACCACTTGATACAGACTGAATCCATAGTCACATGCAGATGCTCAGTTTGGTGTGTATTGCTAGAAGTTTTTTTTTCTTGGGAAAGTGCATGTAATCAGCAAAAAATTAGGATAGAGGATTTTAAATCATTTCCATTTTCATGTTGCTATTAAATACCCTGAAAAAACTCAAGATACAAATAACACAATGATGGTAGTTTTTGTTATGTTGCACAATATTTGCACTACTGTTTATCAAACCTATATATTTAGTAAACATTTGTCTGTTAATTACAAAAGACAAGGCTGCAGTGAGTAAATGGATGCTGAAAAATGTCAAGCCTCAAAATTGCATGCACCTGTGATACAGTAAAAATGGCAATATCCATAAGTGTCCCAATCACCTTAAAACACTTTAAAGCACATTAGCTGAGCATTAACTGTAAATGATAGCCCCATAATAATTCCTCTTACTCCAGCATACCCTAGGATACCTAATATGTGCATATGTCATTTAGTGCATGCTTGCACCCTACATGTGCTTTTGTGTGCATATATATGTGTGGATAGGGGGCTTTGAAATATTCTTTGTCTTTCTTTTTTATATGGCAGTGTGAACACTGCACAAACATTGTCTTAAAGCAACAGGGGTGCCTGGATTCATCTTAATGATACATCTAGGGTTGTCGCTAGTGGCTTCAAATCACTTGATTGTTACAAAATGTAAGCAAGCATGAAAATGCTCAAGTATATGCATGTAGGCATGAAGTAATAACAAAGAGGCTACAGGGGATGTCAGCACCAAAATACAACAAAGAATGAAAATACGTTAAAAGAGTATTTTATAAAAACAGTGTGACAATTGTTTAAACACACAGTGTTTTATCACACTAAATGTCATTCGGTTAGACTTTAATTGTACTATCAGAAATGATCATGTATAATTTATGTTTTGCATGAAACATTTTTTCTTGCTGATCTTTAGCGAAGCAAGACCTTTACCCCTTACATTATAAACATAACGGTTTTGTAAAATTTTAAAACAAACACACACATGAAAATGCAAATACAGTGCAGCCCTCTGTTGTTTGAGAGATTTGAAGGGAACCCTTTCACTTGACAAGCCTGCAGTACTGAGCAACTTGAAATTATTTGTCAAATATCCAAGGAAAAAGAGAGTTAGACACATCATAACATCTTATCTGCCTAAGAAAGGAAATTGCCAGGAGATTTTCTGGTAGAAATGTGAAAAAAATACTGTCAATATGTTAGAACAATAAAAATCTCCTGGGTAGCTATAAAATTAAATGGAGCCTGTTTCACCTTGCCTTCTGTCTCACTACTGAAAAATAGGTTTGATCAGCCTGACTGGTCACTTGTGTCATCTCTCTCTGAACATTCTTCTTTATGAGAAATATCTGGCTGATATAAATGATTGTTGCCGCCTTCAAAAGGGTAGACGAGAACAAATGAACATGCAAAGGATTTCTTTACACAATGGGGAGTGTGTGATCACAGCAAAATGTCATAAAAAAATCTTCCAACATGTTAAAGTAACCATGGCAAAAGTGCAGAATGAATGTACAATTATTGCAGCAACTAAAGCCAATAAGGTCTAATATAAATCATAAGCGTAGCCGGCAAATAGCTATTGATATTTCCAGAAATTAATATTTTAAATGATGGCTTGTTTACACATATACTTTGCCTATACGGAGAAAAGATTAGATGCAATTATATAAATTTATCATAACCATGGCATCAATAATACAGTTAAAATACTAAAACTGGCAATAATGACTAGGATGAGAGATGATTGACCCTATGCCAATGTAGAAAGTAAAGACACAAGATAACATCATGTAAAATTAATGCCCACATGGCACTGCTATCAAATAATTGCTAATTTATGTATTTATTTATTGCTGTTGGAGGCACACTCATAGTATAAAATTGCAAAAATATGTGCTTTCATTGCTCCTTCCTTACCTTTGTACATTATGGAACTGAAAAGTCCCACCTATTATGTTACCATTTAACAGGACATGGCCTGATTGGTGCCACTAGGGCAATATATTCTAGCATAAATTGTGATATTTAGGCAATGTTGGGGTTAAGAGCAATACTGAACACTTCTAAAATATTAAATATCTTCTTACTACAGACAGAGAATTTTAGTTATTTTCCAAAATGTCTACAAACTGTCAATGACTGCTCTCCTTTTCAGTAGAAATCAGGATGAGACTTTTACTGTATGTGTACCACATCTGCATTCCTAGCACTTGGCTCACTTAGAGAAAGTATGGGGAAAATTGTTTGAGAACGTAACAACTAATTTAGTTAATACATGTCAATGGCCTACCTATCATGTGTTTGTTTTGTACAATGGCATGACAGTCTACTTTGCATATGCTGCATATGTTGAAAGATCAGCATACCAGAGATGTGATGTTTACTTGGAAGAAAAAAGCGGGAGAAGGAGGAAACTGCTCCTTCCAGTACATATCATCACTATAGAAATCAAGATATATCTCCCAGTTTCTAGTCTCTTGACAAATTTTTATTTGTTGGACATCCACTGCAAGCATAGCCATAGCAGAAAAGTAATGGGTATGGGAGACCCATTAGAAAAAGTAATGTAAATGGGAGACTCGAGACCCAGTGCGCTTCATGAGCTGGTGAAAGAATCTATATTCCACAAGCTGACTGTACAGCCAGACTTAATATTAATGATTGATTTGGTGCAAATCTTGGCTTCCACTGAAGGCATTCCATAATGGGTGAATTGTGATTGTAAGAGGCAGGATAATAAAGATTAAGAAAATGGCATAGTACATTTGTGTAGCCATCTGTAACGAAAAAAAAACAATATCATGTTCCTAGTCCTTTTTTTTTCATGCGTACACTAACCTCTTTATAATTACAAACAGCTAACATTTAACAGTCTTCTATGTTTGTAAATTAATTGATACTTTCTCTTTTTTAACATTTGAGACTTAACCTTATTCCTTTCTTCTAGTGCCTTGTACCTTTATTAGTGATAAGTTGTTGTTAACAATAGGGTCCTATTTTTGATCTACATGTCTTTTTAGTACAATTTTAGCATCACTAAGACTTATTGTATATGTAAACTGTAACAATAGATATCTGTTATTTGCTCCCTATTGGCCTGTTAAATGTATATTTTAGGTTTTGTTATATCTGTTCAATAGCTAGAAAACATTACTTATTTATCCTGCCAGAAACTCAATGAGCTTGCTATTTCCTGTGCAAATATGAAGCAATTATTAGTCCCTCCCAATTTATGTTTTGAATTTCAAAGCCTCTTCCCCAATTTTATACTGATGTGGAGATGTAGATATTTCGTAATTCTAACATAATTCCTGTCCTAGGTTGACAACTATGCTCTTCCAGAGATACAGTGGGGCAAAAAAGTATTTTGTCAGCCACCAATTGTGCAAGTTCTCCCACTTAAAAAGATGAGAGAGGCCTGTAATAGCCTTTGTTACGTTGGTCCCAGCTCTCTGCAGGTCATTCACTAGGTCCCCCATGTGGTCCTGGGATTTTTGTTCACCGTTCTTGTGATCATTTTGACCCCACGGGGTGAGATCTTGCGTGGAGCCCCAGATCGAGGGAGATTATCAGTGGTCTTGTATGTTTTCTCATTTTCTAATTATTGCTCCCACAGTTGATTTGTTCACACCAAGCTGCTTGCCTATTGCAGATTCAGTCTTCCCAGCCTAGGTGCAGGTCTACAATTTTGTTTCTGGTGTTCTTCGACAGCTCTTTGGTCTTCACCATAGTGGAGTTTGGATTGTGACTGTTTGAGGTTGCGGACAGGTGTCTTTTATACTGATAACAAGTTCAAACAGGTGCCATTGATACAGGTAATGAGTGCAGGACAGAGGAGACTCTTAAAGAAGAAGGTACAGGTCTGTGAGAGCCAGAAATCTTGCTTGTTTGTAGGTGACCAAATACTTATTTTTCACCATAATTTGCAAATAAATTCTTTCCAAATCAGCCAATGTGATTGTCTGGATTTTTTTTTCTCATTTTGTCTCTCATAGTTGAGGTCTACCTATGATGCCATTTACAGGCCTCTCTCATCTTTTTAAGTGGGAGAACTTGCACAATTTGTGGCTGACTAAATTCTTTTTTGCCCCACTGTACAGTAGAGGGATTGAGTTTTGTCCCCCTAAGACGGGATGTGTGTCACTGGTGGAATCACCACATGAAAGGAAATAATGAAAGTGGGCTATTGTTTAAAAGGGTTTCACATGCAATTATTCAGATCACAAATATGAAAAAGACCCTTCATAGTGGACTTTTATAGTACCCACACATCACAACCTATCAGATAAAAATAATTGTTTGAAGCAGGGAAGTGGAAGAGAGCTATGTAGCGAGATCAGTGAGTCTGCAAGTAACTCCATTGGCCCAGTCAGTCCAGTTCAACCTGCATACTGTACATGTAGGTGTGTGTGATTTTTATTCTCTAATAATTCCCTTAGCTCTATATAATCTGCATCTTGAGCTAGACCTCTTAATTGTTTAATTTTTTTAAAGTTTTTTTATTTTTTAGTTGTTGACAATCTCAGCTAGTACTTTGTGGCCGAGTGAGTTCCAAATTTTTACTGCTCTAACAGGAATGAGCCCTAACCAAAAAGTCGAGTATCTAGCTGCTCGTCCCCAATACAAATACACATGTAGGGCCCCCTTATATGGGATTTAATGCAGCGACTATAGTACACATACTCATAAAAATGTCTTTAAAATACATGCTTTATTCCATAAACATACTTAAAAGATACATATTTTTTTAGAGAACATTGACTCTGACAATCTATAAAGTACTTTCACAAAATGAAAAAACTCCCCTAAAAAGAGAGACTATCCTACGCGTTTCGATCATTCCATTTTTTTTATCTTCTTCAGGGGGCATGGATACAAGAAGAATTTCTAAATAAACATATATAGGTAAATGATAATGTACACATGGATAGTAGGTAAATGACATTGAGGTAAATGCCATAAACATACTTACAAAAGGATTAAACAGGCATTAATCAGAGCAATTATAAAATAATGGTGTCCAGGATGAGACTGCATATTCCAAAGCCTCAACGGCATGGACCATCAAGAAAAGTAAGGGTGGTCAGATATCCATCTTATGGCTGACAGCAACTGGGGAACACTAAATCACCCTCAATATTCCTCTATAAACATCATAGAAGATACTGTATAATGTAAATTAGATACAAGGCTAATTGGACAGGTCTAAAAATTGATATTCTGATAGATCTATAAGAAAAAAATCGCTGTTGCAACTATCCATAATGCTTACTGAAGTGTAGGGAAATTGAAATATTCCAAATCTCAGTAGACTACTGAGATTTGGAATATTTGGAATATTTCTATTTCTCTACACTTCAGTAAGCATTATGGATAGTTGCAACAGAATTTTTTTGTACTAATATAGGCAGTTATGCCAATACATTTTAAATTTTTTGATTTTCATTATATATCAAATAACTGCTTTAAATCTGTGGTTCTGTGAGATCCGTGACTTGTTCCCCATAATAGCAATAAGCACTTTAGTTCTCTGTGCTCATCTACCATGTTCTCAATATGGTTAGTCTTGTTCTTATAGATCTATCAGAATATAAATTTTTAGACCTGTCCAATTAGCCTTGTATCTAATTTACATTTTATCTTCTATGATGTGTATAGAGGAATATTGAGGGTGATTTGGTGTTCCCCAGTTGCTGTCAGCCATAAGATGGATATCTGACCACCCTTGCTCTTCTTGATGGCATTGAGGCCTTGGAATATGCAGTCTCATCCTGGACAACATTATTTTATAATTACTCTGGTTAATGCCTGTTTAATCCTTTTGTAAGTATTATTATGACAATTACCTCAATGTCATTTGCCTACTATCCATGTGTACATTGTTATTTACTGCTATATGTCTATTTAGAAATTCCTCTTGTATCCATGCTCAGTGAAGAAGATGAAAAAATGGAATGATCGAAATGTTCCAGGGTAGTCTCTCTTTTTTTGGGAATTTTTTTCATGTTGTGAAGGAAGTACTTTGTAGTATTGTCAGAGTCAATGTTCTCTACAAAATATGTATATTTTATAAGAATGTTAATGGAATAAAGCATGTATCTTTTTTAAAGATGTTTTTATGAGTATATGTACTATGGTCACTGTATTAAAGTGCCATATAGGGGGGCCCTTCATGTGTACAGGAATGAGCCCTTTCCCTAATCCTTTCCTTGAACCTCAAACAATGGCTATGTGTCCTCCTTGGGGTCCATAGAGAAACAGTTAATTACAGTTAATGGTATGACCCTTGATATATTTGTACATTATATCCTCTCTTAATTGATCTCAACAAAATGGTGGCTGCCTGCAAACAGACACTGACTCCCTGTTGCATGAGTATGAAATGAAATGTGCAAAAGATGGCTTTAGCTTCTGTTCTCCACCTGTAGAGAATTCCTCAGATGCATTTGCCCTTTTTGGGAATACATTATAGAGGTTGAAATCTTTCTAATTTGATAAAATCTTTGCAAAAACTTCATATTCAAGATGAGGCTAGACCATTGTTTTGTAAAGGGGTAGGGTTATTGATTGATCTCTTGAATGCATACCGTTTTATTGCATAAGAGTGTCTTGCCAGCTTTATTAGATGTGGCTTGCTGTTGATAAGTCTGGGTAGCATTTAGGGGAGCAGATCCCCATAACAGGGATGTGATTGGTTGTTGGACTTTAGCCCTGTCTTCTGTGTTAGTAGTACAGTACTATGTTAATAGTAAGCGACACAGCATTCAGAGGTTAGTAGTAAGTGATGCAGAGGCCAGTAGTAAGTGGCTGTCAGGGAGCGAGGAGCCAGACACACAAGGAGGTGCAATTAAAGGTAGGTTTATTAATATAAAAATAAGACAAGAGTCTATGCAAGTCCAACAGCGGAAATCGTAGCCAAAGCCGGGATCAAGAGCCAGGAAGAATCGTCGCCAGAGCCGGGATCAGGAGCCAGGAAGAATCGTCACCAGAGCTGGGATCAGGAGCCAGGAAGAATGGTCGCCAGAGCCGGGGTCAGAAGCCAGGAGGAGTCTTAGCCAAAGCTGAGTCGGTATCCAGGAAAGCAAAGAGTAGCTAAACAGGAGCTTGTTGCTGTGCAAGAGACAGGACATGAATGCAATGGACAGCTACAAACAGCAGACTTATATGTGATAAGCCGTCACCTCCTGGGGGAGGAGCTGCAGAGGACTGAAAGCATAAAGGATCCCACAATGCTTTGCAGACACCTAAGATGGATGCCAGCACATGGAGCAGCACAGCCTTGAGGAAAGGTAGGACCTTGACAGTGGCATAGAGACCAAAGATCAGTAGTAAGTGACACTGTAATCAGTAGTAATTGACACAGCAATCAAAGATCAGAAGCAAGTGATACAGTGTTCAGAGGTCATTAGTAAATGATGCAGAAATCAGTAGTAAGTGACACAGAGTTTAGAGGTCAGTAGTAAGTGATGCTTAGATCAGTAGTAAGCAACGAAGAGGTCAGGGATCAGTATTAAATAAGTCACTTAATACTGACCCCTAGGCATGTGCCCCGTTGTCTAATGCTGGGCCTGACCATCCAATGTACCTTAATAGATACTATGCTGTATGGTCCGTATTCAACACTCTCTCATGCGTGCCACATTTTTTTCACAAGCAAGGGAGTCCTAACTTGAATTCATGTACAAAGGCTTACTGCTTCTGGACAAAAACCCTGGGTGTGTTGCAGGCATATAGGTAAGTTTGAGGGGAAATATGCATAGGTAAAGTGGTGAGAGGAAGGGTACAGATACAGAGGTGGATAGAGGATTGCTGGCACAAGAGGTGGAAAAAGGGGAGGCTGGGGGTGTGTTGGGTGTGGAAGAATGAGGGGATGCAGGTGTAGCAGTTGGTACCACAGTAGGTGGTGAGAGAAGGAGGGCTGCAGGGGTGGTAGGTGGTGAGAAAAGGTAGGTGCTAGGTGTTGTAGGTTGTTTGCTCAGTGTGTGCTAAAAGAAGGGGGTGCAGTGTAGTGATGGTGGTGGAGTGGTGAGAGGATGAAGGTGTAGAAGTGGTGATTTTGAGAGGAGAGTGCAGGCATGTTGGAGAATAAGAGCAGGGGGAGTGCAGGTGCGGTGCCTTGTGGAGTGGCTAGCTGAAATTGCAGGAGGGTGGGTTCTGTGATAGTGGCTGGGAGGAATAGCTGAGATTGCTTGAAGAAGTCAGTTGATAG
This sequence comes from Staurois parvus, assembly GCF_062004578.1. NCBI lineage: Eukaryota > Metazoa > Chordata > Amphibia > Anura > Ranidae > Staurois > Staurois parvus. Next base: position 3,689,433 of record NW_028318564.1, on the reverse strand, counting down.
TGTTTGGGAGATTGCAAAGGGTCGCCCACCAGCACAAGCACATTCCCTAAACAATCCAATCCACTAACCAGTCTTCCCAGCTTCTGTCACCCAGTACTACCCAGCCAGGAGCCTCCCTCAACACTCTGGGGGATCAGACAGAAGAATACCTACCCTAGCTAAGTCTCTGCCTGTTCCCAGTTCCCTGCTGCCTCCACTATTGTGGAGCCATCCCTTCCTCAAGCTGCTGCTACTTGGAGGGATGCCAGATTTCCGAAGAACTTCTGTGCTGCTGCAGTAATCTCTCACTCAGACTGCTCTCTGAGGCCTGACAGGGTATGTAGTATATTGGACATAGTAAATTGATAGTGCAGAACCTTAGATAGATGTTACCTGGTACATGTAATTGGTTTTATCAAAACTATACTGATAATGTCCCAATGGAACATTTAGATCAGGGGTTAAAATTTAGAGTCCAGACCTACTAGCCGGTCACAAAACTTACTCTCCACCAGTTGCCCCACCCAACCCCGCCGCGTCCCAAACCCCACCCTGGCCTGCCCCAAACCCCACCTCTGTCCCGCCCCCAACCACTTCCCCTTAAAGCTTATGAAATTACATTTTCCTTAAGAATAAAGGGTCCAAAACATAAAACTGTACACAGTAATGTATATACCAGCTCCCCGTACTCCATTATAGTGATATGACCTGTATAGGGGCGGACTGACCATTTGGAAACTCGGGCACTGCCCGAGGACCTGGGGTCAGTAGGGGGCCCCATGAGATGCTCCTAGTACCTTTTTCATAGGCTTTTTTGAGTTTGGGCAAGGACCCGGGCCCTATGATCCCCTATTGCTCGGGGGCCCCATAAGTTGTCAGTCCGCCCCTGGACATATATACAGTAATGATTACTGTATACATGTCATATCACTATAATGGAGTACAGGGGAGCTGGGATATACATTACTGAGTAATGTATATCCCAGCTCCCCTGTACTCCATTATAGTGATATGACATGTTGTATACAGTACTTACTCTGAGTCCCCCGCGGCGGTGGAGAGGGTGTCTCCTCTCAGTGGAGGAGAGCGGACCACTCCTGCACCTGTCCCCTCTCCTGCACCTGTCCCCGCAGAAGCCGGAAACCGGAAGTTGTAAACCGGAACTCAGCTTCACAAAGAGGCTTGGAGCGCAGGTGCAGTCACTCCATGCTTCATCTGTGCTCGCTGCTCGCCACAAAGGAATTTCTCCTCGCATTTGGCGAGCGGGCGAGTGGCTTTTTTAAGCCCTGATTTAGATGATATCGGGACTGCTTCTGTGCATCAAGGGACTCTCACAGAACCTTGGGGTGCAATTGTAATTGTTGAATCAGAAGATTGGAGCTCCATACTGAAATGCTGAAATATGAAAAAGAGGCTTTATTCCAAACATGTAGTGAACATAGCAGCCAATGGCTGATAAAGACTTAGATAAAGACTGTAGATAAAATTGAATATCAAAAATAGCTCGGTCCCATTCTGCAGTCCTGCAACAGTCCTGCTGAACGGGACTGAGCTGAGTTTGATATTCAATTTTACCTATAGTTTGAGTCTTCACCAGCCATTCTCTTAAAGCCTGATAAAAGAGGCAAAGTGTAGCTTCCAAAATATGTTGACTGTTAGGTTGCATGATATAAACAGAGCTCGGAGAGCAATAAGGAAGAGATGGCTGTAGCAGTCTGTTCTCCCCTGGAGGACAGGATGGCTCTGCTATCTGCATGTAGCCTGGGTGCAGACATTATTGCCTCACTTGGCATACAGCTCTTGTTGGAGAGTCTTAGGGGGAAAAAATCTGCTTCTTACACCACTTCTGAGCCTCAGTGAGATGGTCCCCACCCCTCCTGCACTAAGTATACTTTTTCCTAATACTCTGTACATGGTCTCCATCAAATGCTAGCTCTGGTTCCACAGGTGAATAAACAGCTCTCTATCACTGTATGACCTACAGAATATTATCCAGTAACAATGCAAGCCATCGCTATGAAATTGGGTGGCCATGGAACATATGCATCAGAAGTAGGAGGAGTATTTCAGAGGCTAGGAAAATGGAAAATTGTATCAAATACTTACCAAAATTTGCCTTTCCTGGTGCCAAATACATGTGGTAGTATGCTGCCATGTTTTTGCCAGGAAAACAGAAAAACATACCAAATACTTACCATATTTTTCCTTTCCTGACACTAGTCCATGGCAGCATACTACAATATGTATGCTATCATGTTGGTACCAGAAATTCCCCATCACTGGCAGAGGTTTGTGCATTGGGGATGTTAGCTGACTGGGTTTGGTCAGATGTTTGGAGGGATATGTGGAGAAGTGTTGTAAGGTGACAAGGAGTGCAGGAGGGTTGGATGAAAGTCTGAATGTGGGGGAGGGGGAGCCGGCTTAGATTGCAGGTGCTGTGCTGCACTGTGTCCTATTGCCGTTTTGCCACTGGGGACCAGAAACCGAGGCAGTGTCACTTATTTCTATTCCCCCAATGTTGCATTTGTACTTGTTTTTGTTTGCCCAGTATAACATTTTAATATTTTTAAGGATTATGCAAGCTGTTTATATGTGATATAAACAGGTGTTTTAGTGCTTCCCAAAAATATGTTGCTGTCTGATTACACGCAGCTAAGCAAACTGCAAGCTGACAAGTAGCTGGCCCTTTAATCATCAGTATTGCTCAGTTTAACACAATTCAACTTTTTTTAATGCAAACATGAGCTCTCGAGCTATTGCCAAAATTGATTTTTTCGGTTTTATAGCTCATTGTGTTGGGGCAAACAAAAGGATACAAGATATACAGCCATGGGGGGCTTTATAAGTACTGTTATTAATCTAAAATCATGACTGTTTTGGAAAACAGAAGTTGTGGAACTATTTTGACAAAATATATTTTTTACATGGGGGCTTGCTGTGGCTAGGTAAACAACTGCATAAGTTTGCCCAGAGGGTATCTTTTACAAACTATAGCTAGTACAGCGTACTGTGATTTTATCAGACACAGAGTAATGGAACCGTTGACAACAACTCTTTTTCTTTTGCACCAAGATAAATAATAAAATACAAGGCATGCGGCCACAGAGGGCTGAATACACTTTATGGTACATTACAGTGACTTTAGGATACAGCACAAGGTAACTTTAACACAAACAGGAGTTATGGATTATTGGTAAAATGTAAATTTTTGTTTTGGAGCTTAAAAAAAGGAGCTGCAAACAAATTAATATTAATAGAAAACACTATCTCTTAAATAGGTACTATGTTTTTTGATATACATAAAGTTATTTATTTTTTTCAAAATGTCATTTAAATTGCGAACTTGAAAATATGATGATTTATTTGGAGCCCTAACCCCCAATATCTTAACCAAGGGTCTTCAAAATAAAGAAAACAAATAGATCACATGATATCATGGAACTCCTCAATGGCAGTGTTTTTTATTTTCTACATTATTTATAGTGCAATTATCTGCTTATATTACTCAGTACCGAGGTGGCATTTGGAAAATTAGATTTTCTGTAGTTGTAATGAAAACTGTCCGTTGAATGTTAATTTTCCAGTCAAACTCAAATATAAGTTAACTACAGTAATCTACAACAAGCAATGGTGATGGAACAAATTGTTATACAGTATTTGATGAGATGTTAAGTGATTTCAATCAGTTACTTGTCACAGATAACACGGCCATCTATTTTTCCCCCTAAATTATTAATAGTGCAATTATCTGCATGCACTAGTATGAAATTGAGAAAGAAATGGTTCCTGTAATTGTACAAAAATGAGCTGATTGAATCGCTAACCAACCAAACCCAAAAAAGTTACCAACATCAGTTACTCAATTTACAACTCAATTGACATGGCTGGCCTTGAGCTGATGAAATACTGTACTCAGACCATGCTGAAGGCATGACTACATTTATTGCCAAAATGTTATGTGGTCAGTGCAAAAAAATATTTACAGCATTATTATTACCGCAAATGATATTTTTTACCTTAAAGGGTTTGTGATTGTGATAAGTAAAATTCAAAATTTTACCTTGCGATTTTATCATATAATTAGTGTTAATATATTGCCAGGGCTGAATAGGTTCCCTGTACTGCTGTAATAATAATAGTGCTACTGGACTTGGTACCCAGTGACTAGGATAGACTTAAAACGGCTTTTGCTTTCCCATACATAGGATACAAAACCTGCTTGGAGAAAGTCAAATGTAGATCAGAAGGAGCTTGGCTGTAGGCTCACTTCACTGATAAAAGTTCACAGATAAAAGATCTCACAATATTGGTTGAGGACGATGCTCATGACTAGCAGAAAGAATGGTCCAATGTAATGGTAGAAAGTCATTTTTACTGAAGTACTAGTTAGTGGATGCTTGAAACAGTCTTACTGACTAAGATCTGGTTCACATATGTGCATTCCTGCCGGCTGCGTTTTGAGCGAGCATGAGATCCCATTCATTTAAAAGGACTCCCGTACCCCAGGACACGCAGGGAAGTCCCTGCACTTCTTTGGAAACTGCAGCCCACACGGGAACCTCGGTTCCTAGTGCGGTTGCGATTTCCAGTGCGGGTGGCATGCCATTACAATTAATGGCACCTGGCCGCGGGTCCACATTCTTCAGTGTGGGTGGTGTGGCTCCATGGATTTTTGTGCGGATCCGCATTGGCACCACCCGCACAGATGTGAACCAAGCTTAAGAGGTTGTGACGACAAGCTTTTGTTTGCATAAAACGGCTTTTGCTTTCCCATACATAGGATACAAAACCTGCTTGGAGAAGGTCAAATATAGATCAGAAGGAGCTTGGCTGTAGGCTCACTTCTGCATAGAAACCAATCAGCTTCCAGGTTTTATTGCCAAAGCTTAATTGAACAGGCTGGGATTAGAAGCTGATTGGATTCTTTGCAGAAGTGAGCCTGATTTTGCAATCTCCAGCTTTATTAAATAAACCTCACAATGTCATCACCACAAGCCCAAAGCTGCTGATACAGTCTCATATTTATTCAATCAACAAGTGACCACCTCAATACTGGGCACCTTTACCCCCTTCCTGCCCAGGCCAATTTTCAGCTTTACCGACTGTCACACTCAGGGGCGGACTGACCATTTGGAAACTTGGGCATTGCCCGAGGGCCCGGGGTCAGTAGGGGGCCCCTGGTACCTTTTTCATAGGCTTTTTTGAGTTTGGGCAAGGACACAGGGGCCCCATGATCCCCTATTGCCCCATGAGTTGTCAGTCCGCCCCTGGTCACACTTTGAATGATAATTACTCACTCAAGCAACACTGTACCCATATGAAATTGTTATCATTTTTTGAGACAGATAGAGCTTTCTTTTGGTGGTACTTAACCACTTTTATACTGGACACTTTTACCCCCTTCCTGCCCAGGCCAATTTTCAGGTTTCAGCGCTCTCACACTTTGAATGACAATTGCACGGTCATACAACACTGTACCCAAACTACATTTTTATCATTTTGTTCACACAACTAGGGATTTCTTTTGGTGGTATTTAATCACGACTGGGGTTTTTATTTTTTGCTAAATTAACAAAAATAGACCAAACATTTTGAAAAAAAAACATGTTTTTCCTTGTTTCTGTTATAAAAATTTGCAAATAAATAATTGTTCTTCATAAATTTAGGCCAAGATGTATTCTGCTACATTTCTTTGGTGAAAGTAACCCAAATTAGTATTTATTATTTAGTCTATAGGAAAGTTATAGAGTTCACAAACTATGGGATATATCTGAAAATTGATCAATCCTGAAGTATTGACAGCCAATCAAATTTCTTGAGCCGCAAAAATGTAAGAACAGTACAGATATCCCCCAAATTTTTTATTAATAATTTTTTGAAAAATGAAGAAATTAAAAATATTATTTTCACACTGCAGTACTGCGTCATCATATAACTGGTGTGGCGATGATCAGGGACACTGACTGGTGACAGTATGAAAAAAAAAAAAATTAATTATGTTTTTTATTAATTTTTTTCTCTTTTTTTAAGATTTCTTTTTTCATATTACACTACGACCAAAGTAGTATAATGTTACCATAGTAACATTGTACTACTTTGGGGAAGTTATCAGTAATTTTTTTTTTACACAATTTGATTGGTTATAGCAAATGTATTCTGTTTTTATAAAAGAATAAAAAGCATTAAAAAAAACTGCTTCCAAGATGGCGGACAACGCGATGACATCAAAGGGAGGCTCTGTGTGACACGTTTCATCCGGATAGCCCCGGAAGACGTCTTTTGATGACAAAACGCGTTGGGTGGAGCCTCCCTCTGACATCATTGTGCTGTCTGCCATCTTGGAAGCTGTTTTTTTAATGCATTTATTCTTCTGTAAACCTGTAAGTAGGATTTTATTTCCGCAAATAAAGGTACATCGATTGTTTTGCATGCTTTATTTTCCATGACATTATCCTGACACTGCAATGGCGATGGTGCATTGATGGTGCATTGATGTGTGCGGATTTTGGGTCCTGACATGATTTGAGAGAGAAACTGGGTCCTGACAGCTTATGGAATTCTGGATGACAACTCATCAATACAAAAGCTGACTATGACCCCCTATAGTTAAGGGATCTTTCCATCTGATAAGCCTCCATTTATTCATATGGTGGTGGTTCACTCACATTGGTGATTGATTGGATGAAAGAGGATCTACATTATCAATATTATATTCAAGGAACGAAAAATCCTTTATACAAGTATTTGTGGAAGTCACTATTCATGTGGACTTTATTTTCCTGTATATCGACTATACAGGAATCTGTTTATGTAATATATTTATGGCTGTTAGAACCCGCCAGGTGGTGCCCCTGGCTGCCCACTTGACAGACCTACCCAAAGCGTGGAGTCTAAGTCCCGGTCTGTGCTTTCACCAGGGCCCCTGATGGTGGGGATGGACTTGAAACAGACCGGGACCAGGTCACGACCTCCGAGCAGGCCCACCAGTGGCAGGGGCAACCTCCGGGGATGTATGGGTACCGGGAGAGCCAGATGTGAGGAGGACGGCAGGACCTAGCAGGATGGATCACGAGCGGGGGTCCCGTGGGGTAGGCGAGGTACAGAATCGGCAGGCGGAGAGTAGTCAGGTCACACGCAGGGTCAGCAGGATAAGTCAGTCCGTAGAGAGGTCAAAACAAGCCGAGGGTCAGGATGGGAGAAGGCAGAGTAATCAGTTACAATCCGGGTCAACACAGGAGTAGGCAGCGTAGTCAGGGTCAATCAGGGTCAAAAACACAGGTACAGGACTCAGGAACTCAGATAGACCTTGCGGCGATTACTGACAGTGCAGGGCATCTTTAAATATTGCGCCCTGCACTGTCATTGGCCGCTCGGGACGCGCCCCCGGGCTGTCATTGGCCGCCCGAGGCGCGCCCGCGGGTCCCACTGCGCATGCGCGGCATCCTGTCATCCACGGCTCGCCGGGACCTAGTGCCTGTGTCCCGGCGTGAGCCGTGGCCAGCGCGCATGCGCCGGCCGACAGGACGCCGCGATCCCTGACATTGCCCCCCCCCTATGGGCACCCTCCGGGAGCCCCACTGATCTCTCCACCGCGGGTGGCCACGAAAAAATTCCCGGATGAGTCTGGGGGCGTGAACATCCTGGATGGGCACCCAAGAATTCTCCTCAGGGCCATAACCCTTCCATTTTATCAGGAACTGCGTCTGGCCCCCCCTCTTTCGGCAACTGAGAATAGTTTCTACCTCATATTCCTCCTGGTCACCTATGGCGACTGCCTCAGGAGGTCTGGATTGGCGATCCGGGAAGGAATCTGGTCTGGATGGTTTCAGGAGAGAGACATGGAACACCGGGTGTATTTTGAAAGACTCCGGGAGCTCAAGTTCATAGGCCACTTCATTGATCACTCGTTTAATTGGAAATGGTCCTAGGTACTTCGGTCCTAACTTCCTGGAAGGACACAGCATTTTCAAGTTGGTCGTAGCCAACCAAACCTGATCCCCCGGCTGGAGCAACAGCTCTCCTCTTCTCTTCCTGTCGAACGCCTTTTTACTATCTTCTTGGGCCTTAGTGATGGCCTCCTGAATCGTTTTGTTATTGACAGAAAAGAAATGCAAGACATCTTGAGATGCGGGTACCGGACTTTCGGGCGTTAGGTCGGGGAGAAACGTAGGATGATATCCGAAATTGGTAAAAAACGGTGATTGTCCCGTCGCTGAGTGGCTTGAGTTATTATAGGCGAACTCTGCAGAAGGCAACAGTGTTAGCCAGTCGTCCTGGAGATAGGAGGTGTAGCATCTGAGGTACTGTTCCAATGTTTGATTGGTCCTTTCTGTTTGCCCGTTGGTCTGTGGATGGTAAGCAGATGACAGTGACAGTTTGATTCCTAATGCTTCACATAAGGCTTTCCAGAATCTAGATGTGAACTGGACTCCCCGATCCGATACTATGTCTTCGGGTATCCCATGTAGCCTTACTACTTCCTTGATGAATATCCGTGCAGTCTCCGGTGCCGACGGGGTTCTTTCCAAGGGCACGAAATGAGCCATCTTTGAAAAGCGATCCACGATCACCATTATAGCAGTGTAGCCTTGAGACGGTGGGAGTTCGACCACAAAATCCATGGCAATCATTTGCCAGGCCCGTTTGGGTATCGGCAATGGACGCAACAATCCCCAGGCCTTGCTTCTGGAGGGCTTGTTCCTTTGGCAGGTGGGACAGGTCTGGACGTAGCGCTCGCAGTCTTTGACCATGTTTGGCCACCAGAATGAGCGCCGTAGTAGCTCCAGAGTCTTCGCCACCCCAAAGTGCCCTGCCATTGGATGGTCGTGGCAGTGCCCCAGGACGAAAGTTTGAACTCCTTCTGGCACCACGATCCGATTTTCCTTCCAAAGCAGACCATCGCGGTTCTGGAGAGGCGACCCAGGCGGGACTGGCAGTCCAACGGAAGCGTCAATCAGTCTGGAGCGAAGTTCCGTTTGCAGGACGAGGAAGCTTCCGGATGGCAAAATTGTGTCAGGTAACACTGTATCGTCGGGGTCCTCAAACATGCGGGACAGAGCGTCTGGTTTTGTATTTTTAGACCCAGGTCGGTACGTTATATGAAAGGTAAATCGAGAGAAGAAAAGAGCCCATCTCGCCTGGCGTGGTCTCAGTCGTTTCGCCGTCCTTAAATACTCGAGGTTTTTGTGATCCGTGAATATTAGAATTGGGTGTGTGGCTCCTTCCAGGAGATACCTCCATTCTTCTAGAGCGGACTTGATGGCCAGGAGTTCCCGATCTCCAATATCGTAATTGCGCTCCGCCGGAGTCAACTTCCTGGAGAAAAACGCCACGGGATGCAGTAACTCCTTGGTACCACTCCTTTGGGAAAGAATCGCTCCTACCGCGTTTTCGGAGGCGTCCACTTCCAAAACATATGGAAGAGAAGAATCTGGATGGCAGAGAATGGGAGCGGAAGTAAACAATTTCTTGAGCATGTCGAACGCGGTCTGGGCTTCAGGGGTCCATTTAAAACGAGTCCCTTGTTTAGTCAGTTGCGTGATTGGGGAGACCAGCCCTGAGAAGTTCCTGACAAACTTTCTATAAAAGTTTGCGAATCCAATGAAACGCTGTACCCCCCTCTTATCGGTGGGTGTTGGCCAATCTAAGATCGCCGTGACTTTCTGGGGATCCATCGCGACCCCCGCGGGAGAGAGGACCAGTCCCAAGAACGTTATTTCACACTGTTCAAAACAGCATTTTTCTGCCTTGGCGTAAAGCCCGTGTTGGCGTAAACGTGTTAGGACCCTTGCCACATGCTCCCTATGAGCCTCCAGTGAGGGTGAAAATATCAGGATGTCATCTAGGTAGACAACCACGAAGACATCGAGGAAATCACGAAAGACATCGTAATAAAGTGTTGGAAGGTGGCCGGTGCGTTACAGAGCCCGAACGGCATCACCAAATATTCGAAATGACCGAATCTCGTACGAAAGGCTGTCTTCCATTCATCCCCCTCCCTGATACGTACAAGGTTATATGCCCCCCGCAAGTCTAATTTAGTAAAAATCGCTGCTGACCCTAACCTCTGGAGGAGCTCAGGGACTAGGGGTAACGGATAGCGATTTTTTACTGTGATTTTATTCAGGTCTAGGTAGTCAATGCAGGGCCGTAACGATTTGTCTTTTTTTTCTACAAAAAACAACCCAGCCCCGGCCGGGGACGTGGACGGGCGAATAAAACCCTTCCGCAGATTGTCATCAATATACTCCCTCAAAACCCCTGATTCTAGTTCCGATAATGGAAAAATGCGACCGAAGGAAATCTCAGATCCGGGTAGGAGGTCTATGGGGCAATCGTAGGAACGGTGTGGGGGAAGAATGTCTGCTCCTCGCTTACTGAACACATCTAGGAAATCGTGGTAGGCCGGAGGGATAACCTGAGACAGATCCGTATCACTATCCATGCATAGGAGAAACCGGGGCGGCACGGGCCCTGGGACGTGGCAGTGATCCCGGCAGTATGGTGACCGAAACTGAACCGTTCCCTTCTCCCAATCAACCTGGGGGTTATGGGCCCGCAGCCAAGGAAGCCCCAGAATGATTGGGAAAAGGGGGGATGCGATGGCATCCAGACGGAGGAACTCCTGATGATGGTCAGCCATCGTGGTAAAAATAGGGGGAGTCTCCTGATCCACCACTCCCGACTTTATGCTAGACCCGTCTGCCAGGAAGATGTTAAACCCCCTTTCTTTGGTCTGGAGGGGGATCTTTTGCCGGTGAGCAAAAGTAAGATCAATGAAACAACTACATGCTCCCGAATCAATGATTGCGGTCACCGACAGGGTTCCTCTGGGAAGCTGTAACGACACAGGTATTGCCAGGTAACTAGATAGGTCACCCCTTTCTGTAGGTAAAGGAAAACAGGAAACTGACTTACTCATTTTTGCAGGACAGGAGCGCACCTGGTGACCAGCTTCCCCACAGTACAGACATAGGTTCTGCGATCGTCTCCTCTGACGTTCCTCGGCCGATAACGTGGAACGGGCCAGTCCCAGTTGCATGGGTTCTGAGGTGTCCCCTGCTTCCGTGCTCCGAGCATGGCTCCCTGGGGTTGGAGCTGCTTCTCTCGGTGGGGTCCATGCCACCCTTTGACCCTGGCTACTCCTTTCCAGGCGACGCTCTCTCAGTCTGCGGTCAATTTGGATGGCCAACTCTATCAGTTTCTCAAGAGAGTCCGGTAGTCCTACTCGTGCTAATTCGTCTTTTAGAGACTCAGACAGCCCAATGCGGAACTGGTGACATAATGCCGCATCGTTCCATCTGGTATCTCCCATCCAACGCCTGAAATCAGACGCATACTCTTCGGCCGCCCGGCGGCCTTGCCGCAGAGAGTATAGAGTAGCCTCTGCAGAGGCAGCCCGCTGGGGGTCGTCATATAGGACGGCCATGGCCTGAAAGAACTCAGTCACGGAATCGAGATGGGGGTCACGCTTCTCCATCAGGCGGTGAGCCCAATCCTGGGGCTCATCCTGAAGGAGAGAGATTATAAACCCCACCTTGACAGTCTCGACGGAAAACGTGCGGGGCTGCAGGTCAAAAAATAAAGTGCACGCGTTCCGGAAGGCCCGAAAACGGCTTCGGTCTCCACGGAATCGTTCCGGCAGGGGAACGCGGGGTTCGGGAGCTAGGGGTGCCGCAACTGCTCCGGATGCTGGAGCAGCGGGTGATTCCACTGTTGCGGAACTTGGAGCAGGGGGAGTCTGGGTGGCAAACGACTCCATGCGGTCCTCAAGTCGGGTGCAGCGGCTGTGAAAATTCTGGAAGGCCTGGGTCAGAGTCGCCAGGTGCTGGCATATATCCTCTAGGGACGCCGGTCCTCTTCCTGGCTCTGTCATGGCCGCAAGGTACTGTTAGAACCCGCCAGGTGGTGCCCCTGGCTGCCCACTTGACAGACCTACCCAAAGCGTGGAGTCTAAGTCCCGGTCTGTGCTTTCACCAGGGCCCCTGATGGTGGGGATGGACTTGAAACAGACCGGGACCAGGTCACGACCTCCGAGCAGGCCCACCAGTGGCAGGGGCAACCTCCGGGGATGTATGGGTACCGGGAGAGCCAGATGTGAGGAGGACGGCAGGACCTAGCAGGATGGATCACGAGCGGGGGTCCCGTGGGGTAGGCGAGGTACAGAATCGGCAGGCGGAGAGTAGTCAGGTCACACGCAGGGTCAGCAGGATAAGTCAGTCCGTAGAGAGGTCAAAACAAGCCGAGGGTCAGGATGGGAGAAGGCAGAGTAATCAGGTACAATCCGGGTCAACACAGGAGTAGGCAGCATAGTCAGGGTCAATCAGGGTCAAAAACACAGGTACAGGACTCAGGAACTCAGATAGACCTTGCGGCGATTACTGACAGTGCAGGGCATCTTTAAATATTGCGCCCTGCACTGTCATTGGCCGCTCGGGACGCGCCCCCGGGCTGTCATTGGCCGCCCGAGGCGCGCCCGCGGGTCCCACTGCGCATGCGCGGCATCCTGTCATCCACGGCTCGCCGGGACCTAGTGCCTGTGTCCCGGCGTGAGCCGTGGCCAGCGCGCATGCGCCGGCCGACAGGACGCCGCGATCCCTGACAATGGCTCTTTTCACATTCATATAAGTGTATTTAATTAGTTTGATTTTTTCACACATAGCACAACATTTATGATTTTGTTTATATTGTTTAGAATAATTACATTACAATAGAAATATGAAGTTTTTTGTTGAAAGAACATAATTCTATTATAAACAGTATTTTACTTATAGTATACCAATGTGAACATACAGTATAAGAGGTAGATAGTCAAGTCAGCGGCATGCCCTAAACTTGAATTCGAGGCACATCTATAAAGCAACCGCCAAGAAAGTGTAAGCTGAAGAAGAGGGACAAAAATGTTTAGACCTAAACAGGTTTATATACCACTGTAATATTCAAAACTATTCACTGGAACACAGTGTAAATAGTATATATATCTTTATCCATACCAATTAATATCCAACACTGTGAACAAAGAAAAGAAGTCCACCTTCACAATCACTACCCCTAGAATGTTAATCCACATGTATCCACATCTGACCACTATCTAAGATCCACTATTTACTGTTTATATTATAAAGAAATGTGGAAGCATTCCCAAACTTGCTCTTTCGGCCTATGTGTACAATAATAATGGGAAGGATGTTGATAAGTTATAATAGATATGTGTACAATCCGTATTTAATATAGTTTTCAAAGAAATGTATCCATTTAGTCTTATTGCCATATGGTCCCCTTCATATTGGGCTACAGATGTGGGCATCCTTCTTACGCTAGGTTCACACTTGTGCAGTTTGCATTTGATCCATTTTTTTGTTGCTAGGCAGATTAAAAAGCAAAACGCATCAAAAATGCATCACAAAACGCCGCAAAAACGCACTATATGCTTTTCTGCAGCATCTCCATTGTAGTCTATAGAATCAAAAATGCAACTTTTTGCATTTAAAAAAGTCCCCGACTCTTTCCAAAAAATGCACCAGGTGAAAACACGGAGATGTGAACCTGTCCCATAGGAAATCATGTTAAATGGACTGTAGTGTGTTTCTGCAAAACGCAAAATGCTGCGGAAAATGCTTAGATGTGAAATCTATGGCTGGTTGCTTACCCCTTTACTGTTATTAGCAGGACACTCCTCTTCACATCACCGTCTCCCGATGCTGCTCCATGCCTCTTCCGAGTCCCTTCATATATGTGCCCGAACCATAAACCTCACACCTGCATGGTGTGTGACGTTATCCGATCTGGTCACAAAACCACGCCTGTGCAAAACCCCACCTGCACATGCACACTCCAGCCCTGCCAAATGGACGAAGTGGAAATCCCGCTAGCCTGAGTGGGAATCGCACAACTGCAGCTATGAGGCTGACAGCCTACGTTATATACGTAACCAATGGTAAAAGGCTTTAATTCCCAAACGCCAAGTATATTCTGGAGAGTGTAGAGTAAGTACTAGAATAATGTGAGAAAACTGGTCTGCTGGATGGCACACCCGCCAAATATATACCTTATATAATAGATATATAGACCCTGACCAGCCCTTCTCCCAGGGGGAAACATATCCATCCAACCATCCATCACCATGTTGAAATCCCCTACTTCCAAAACTGGTACCCTTGTCTTTTTAGCTCCATCTTAAAGGGGGGAGAGATATATAAACATTTAGCAATATGCATGAAATACCTACTAATAAACAATACATAAATATATACCGACCTCCACTATCAATCCTTGTCTGTCTGTAGGAGAAAGACACCGATCTGTGTATTAGTATACTCAGTCTTCATGAATAAGAGGTGTATACTAAGTGGGAGTGATACTGAGTGGGATATCCTTTATGCTTCAATTGTATCACTGTTGCTTTGATAAGATGCGTCTCCTGCAGACAAAGAACAGTTGTCTTGAGAGTGGTGGCCGTTTTGAATATAGTTATTTTCTTTACCAGATCTTCCAACTCCCTTACATTCCAAAAGCAAACAGTCACCCCCTTAGTCACCATAATGAATACCAAAAAATATTAATAAAACCAAAGTTGTAACCCCCCCCCCCCATGTTGAGAAAGCTGTACAAATTTAACACATTGCCTCCCCCAAGTGCCAAAAATTGCAACAATAATTTTTTTTTTTTATTAATATTTGTTGTGTCACCATATTCAGGACCCTTCTCATTCTGTGCCATACTATCTTTTTCTCATTCTAAACTAGTGTTTCTGGGCTCAGGCTTTCCTTTACTGTGTAGCTTCTAATCAGCGGCTCAGAGACCACAGCAGGAGTTTCTTCTTGCCCTTATGCTCCTGCCATTTGACAGCTCAGCCCAGGGACTGCAGGGCTGGAGATTACTAAAAGGAGCCAAATGAAGCCGAGCAGAGCTGGCAGCCGCTCCTCTCCGCCCTTGCCAGCCTGAGACCTGCTCCTCCGCTTCACCATTCCAAAACCACAGCATCTCTCCCATTCACCGGCAAACAGTCCAGCCCAAGCAAGACACGACAGCAGGGGATCAGGCACAGCAGAACACACCGAAGGATTAGCAGGATAAAGGAGCAACAGGTGAGCTATACCCGCCTACTCACATAGGCGCCAGGTCACGCCTTCCCCAACTAAACCAAAAGGGAATCTTTATATTCTTACTTATAGCAGGTAGAGCTTTGATCCCCTGACATTGGAAATCCCCCATGATACCTACTATACAGGAATGGGTTACGGAATTAAACTATATCATATGCATGGAGGAACTATTATCTATTACCTATGAAAATTTCACTAAGTTTAGGAACTTGTGCTTTCCATGGATAGAATTTTCTGATTCCCCAAAACTATTGCCATTTTATAAGACATTAGATATAGGTACTTACTTTCTGGTAGTACGTTGGGATGATCCTCCCTCCCGGATACCCCCTCACCAGTTCTCTTGTCCTCCTTCTGCTCCCCATTCCTCTATTCTTCCCTATCTTTTTATTCTATTTCCCCACTTTTCTCAGAAAAGGTGACCCTGATGGTAATTTTATATTAAAAGCAGCTTTTATTGGTGGCTTACTCTCATGAAATCTTGCATTTTTCTATCTGCAAGGTTTGCTTGGTATTTGGATTGTTTTTTCCATCCCCTTAATGGGCCTTATTTAGCACAGTTGCCCAAATGGACGCTTTAACTTGCACCTGTTGGTATTTTATAGTTGTTGTTTTGTTCTTTCCCTGAGCCGTACTTATGATAATTGTATGTTTTGATGTCGTTGGCCTCAGACCTTGAATGTGTTATCACCATTACAGTATAATGCTCAAGTGCCTTGCTTTGTTTTATTATTATAAATGTGCCACATCTCAATAAAATGTTATTCTTTAAAAAAAAACATTCAGTGCCTGCATGAATGGAATTTTCTGAGCAAAAACCACATTTGCTATTAAAAAATTGTTAATTTCAGAAACAAAATTCATCCAACTCCTTCAAATTTTCTTGTCACTATGGTCAAAAACAAACAAAAAAAAAAACATAGATACAAACAAACCATTAGAAAACTGAAATATTATGAAACATTATGAAAATGAAAAATCAGAGATCTTGTGTATTACCATAGGCTAGTTTATCTAGTTTCCCATTTCTCTTCCAAAAACTGCTCACCCATTTCTTGTTCCCATGCTTTCTGGTAGTACATGATACAGCCCTTAAGTTGTTTACTAGGTGGCATTACACACGTTCTAGACTAGCTACTATTTATTTGCAGGTTTCCCCTATCTGCTTTTTTGGCTGTTCTCACCCAGGTACCTTTCTTTACACTTTCTAGGAGTGCAAAAAATAGCTCCGATATGGCAGGAAATGATTAGCCTCTGCTCTCAATTTGTAGGCATGCAGTTAACTTTAACATGCTCTCATTGTCTCCTCTTGACCCTTAGAAAGATTGTTTCACACCTTATTTGTAGCCATGCTCTGGACAATAGGATATCACTGGAAAACACAGACTTTACCATTTACTCAAGTTGTGTCTAGAATGGATGCTTTAATGCTGATGGAGAGAATCTTTCACACCATCACTGATTCTAAATTAAGATTTGATGCTAAGTGGGACCCTTGGTCTCTATACAGTCTACCTCTCTAATGTATACTTACATTATCTCCTTGCTTTGGAGAAAGAGGATCGTGACATAGCCTGTTCATTTTCCATTCCAAATGTTCCACACATCTTTACTGGTTCATTATATACTTTCTACAAGAACAATGAATATATTCTTTGTTTTATTTCACTGGTACTTTCATTACTGGGAGACTAGAGCTGTTGCACTATCGATAATAACTGATAGTTTATTGTTTGTTTGTTTTTTGTCTTTTTATGTCTCTTCTTTCGGTACTGATCTGTTCTAATTTTGATCTTAGAACATCTTCACTTCACATATATTACTGATCACCTATTTTTTGTGAGATCCTTTTTTGAATTGTGAATTGATCTATTTATGATCTCCTTTTTGTACTTACAGATATAAGTCACAATTTGAAAGGTTATTTGCATTTTATTTGTTGATTCAATAAGTTTGTAAACAAAAAAAAAACAAAAACAAAAACATAAAAATAATTGACCCATAGATGTAGCAGCAACAACATACCTAAAAGCTTTACGCTTACAAAAATAAAAAATCTTAACCCCTTAATTATGTATTAATTATGTACTGGCCTGTAGAAAAAAAGTTTCATAGTGTAGTTTGTGAGCTTCTTTTTCCTAGTACCACACAGCATTACTTTTTATTATTATTATACAGGATTTATATAGCACCAACAGTTTGTGTAGAGCTTTACAACATGAGGGCAAACAGTACAATTACAATACAATTAAATACAGGAGGAATCAGAGGACCCTGCTCGTTAGAGCTTATAATCTAAAAGTGGAAGGTCAAGTGATACAAGCGGTAATAAGTGTGGGGAAGGAGCTGATGGAGAAATTCATGTACAGTTGTTAGGTGGAGGCAGGATAGGCTTCTGTGGAAAAAAATGTTTTCAGGGATCACCTAAAAGTGGACAGATTAGGAGATAGTCAGACAGATTGGGGTAAGGAATGTAAGAGAATGGGATAAGTCCTGGAGGCAGCATAGGAGGAGGTGACAAGGGAACTAGAGCAGGAGGTCTTGGGATGAATGAAGTGAGTGATTTGGTTGGCATTTTGAGACTAGGTTAGTGATGTAGCTGGGGGCCAAATTGTGGATGGCTTTGTAAGTTGTTAGTATTTCTAATTTAATTCTTTAGGTGAGTGGCAGCCAATGCATGGATTGACAGAGAGGGGCGGCAGACACTGAACAGTTCGTAAGGTGGATAAGCCTGGCAGCAGCATTCGTGATGGACTGGAGGGGGGATAGCCTATGTAAAGGTAAGCCAAAAAAGGAGGGAGTTGCAGTAGTCAAGACGAGAGATAACCTGGGAGTGAATTAGGAGCTTTGTGGTGTCATTGGATAGGAAGGGGCGTATTTTGGAGATGTTGTGGAGATTGAGATGGCAAGCTTTGGAAAGTGATTGAATTTGGGGCTGAAAGGAGAGTTCAGAGTCCAGGATTACACCTAGCACCCTGGCATGCGGGGACAGGTTGATCTTGACAGAGAAGTCAGGGTAAGGGACATGTGGTGTCCTGCACAGCAGTACCTGGAGAATGTCTTCCGAACATAAACAACTCAGGCAATGTTTCTGCATCCTATACTTAGCTATGGTAGATATCATGACTTGGGTAGGGCTGAGAGGGTGGCGTCATATTGAACATCAATACCAATCACATTAAACACCATACATTATATAATGTGACACAAATTTTTTTTGTAGGAGTAATATGGCCACAGCTTTTATTAAATAAACAGATAACAACAATAACATAATTCAGAAGTCATGTCTTCAAACACATGCAGGTATTCTAATATAGCCATTAAAGCCAGGTCCTTGACAGTGCCACCCAATGTCATGTTCCATAGTAAACCTGTATGGGCCACCAGCCATTCACAACCAGCTTGGTGGGTATATAAATAATATGCTTAGTGATAATAATAAATAATAAATATTCTTATTCCCCCAAAATTACAAAAAAAGTCCTGTATCCACAAATCCAAAAATTAAAGTCCCCTTCAAACAAAAATTATGTCCAAAAATATTGTCCAAAAATAGTGATAGATTCTTCAAAGTTTTGTGAACTTGATTTTACCTCAAAAAAAACAGAAATAAAAACCACATAGTGCATTATCCTTAATATATAAATATCATATAACTCATCCAGTGATAATTCACCAAAGTGAAAAACGTGTAAACAGCAAAGATGTGCCAATACACTATTTATAGTGAAAAACTGTGTAGGTGAATCACTCTTTATAGTGCTTATGCCACACACCTAAATCACATCTACTGCAGTAAGGAGTGGATACCCTTACCAATGTGTTTATCATTAAAGGCTTTAGATAAACATCCCCAAGTAGGTTGTATGATGGGACGAGTAAACGAATAATATTCTGCCAGTATCCTCACTTTCACCTCCTCATAATTCAATGTGGATCCATCCACACTATTTCCTCAGACCATTTTCATCACAGCCGCCATCCCGATAACGATATATATATACACACATAAAGAAGTATATAGTGTAATACCGCCACACATTCGATTCACAAATTTTATTGGTGCTGCTTACAATATCAAATCTTTCTCATCGCATGTTTAAAAGTATGAAAAACCTGCATGCCGCACGTCCAGGAGAGTCCAAACCGCTATCCACAGTCTTACTTCCACTCTCTGCAATGGCCGCCGCTCCACTTCCGGTTTCTCGTTTGCGTCTGACGTCACCTCCCTCTGACGCGTTTCGTCATTGGACGTAATCATAAAGGGTGTGGTTATCAGACACGGACGCTTCTTTATACTCCTCCTCTCATCATGGTGAAGCCGCAATCTCCATTCCTTGAAAGGGCACCGCTCTGCCTTTGACGGAGACTTAAAGCTACATCCTATACTGACATGGATAGCAAATATTGCCGGCACAAAATCCGTCTTCAGGAACAGCATTGATCAAAAAAGCCGCGGATCACCGCCCACCATGAATATAAAATTAAATAAGCTACAACCCTCCAATATAATCATAAACAATAAAATACCTACATAATATATAAATAATGTGCAATTACTATTTATAGCACTCGCATATCAATAAAGGTAGCCAAATTATCTTTGATATAATTAAAATTAGAATTATTAAATCCATCTATTTATATACTCCAGAGATAAATATGTATCGAGCTAACCCCAACATATTTCATATAATTTATATACACATATAAATAAAACACCAACCCTTTATATTATAAATTGAACATCAATACTCTAAAATTGAGAGCCACCCTCAGTATGTTTCTCATATATTGCCCTCTCCTATTCAATATATATTCTTTAAAATAAATAAAACTATTAAATAATCCCTTGACATACTATCTTAATATCCTCATATAGGGTCCACAATAATCTATTGATATTATTTATCTTGCATATATAATTATACTATATCATTATTGTATATACGATTCAGGATATAACATCCCCAATCATATAGTAAGAAAGGTTTGTCATAAATACATAAAATTATTTAAAATATATTTAAATTAGCCATATTCTAAAATAAACATTTCTATTATTTTCTAAAACTTTCTCCTATATCCATCCTCAACAGATCAACCCATAATATTCTGCACATATCCATCTTTTGTATTATGATAAACTTATGTTTGCAGCATACAACTACACCTTTTAGGTTAAAAATTGGAAACAAAGCAATTTAAATCTAAATCTACATTTAAACCTCCTGGTTTCATCGTTCTTAACTCATAAATCCAGTAGGTTTCGTTCTTGGATATGGTTTTGATTTTGTCACCCCCCCTCCAGTGCGCCTCTATTCTATCGATTCCGCAGAATTTTAAGCCACTAGGGTCACAGTTATGATGGTCTCTGAAATGCCTCGATAGACAATGGTCTTTTTTCCCTTTTAAAATATTTGTAACATGTTCACTTAGTCTTTTTTGTAAGGGTCTTGAGGTCCTCCCCACATACTGTAACTTACACGGGCATTCCAGTAAGTATGTTACAAAGGGGGTAGTGCAAGTGATAAAATTCTTCATGTTGTATGTCCTTCCAGTTTTATTAGATGTAAAATTAGAAATCACTCTCATATTCGTATTCGTTATTGTGCATATTCTACATTTTCTACAGGGGTAAAAACCCTTAAAATCAAACATATGTTCCTTCTTTTTCTTTGGAGGAGAGATAACACTTTTAACTATAACATCTCTCAAATTCTTAGTCCTTCTATAAATGAACGAGGGCTTTTTTGGGATTAATGGACCTAAAATAGTATCTTTACTTAATATTGGCCAATGTTTAAAAACAATTTTTTCAATATCTTTATATTGGTTATTATAACCAGAAATAAACGCATATTCTATCTTATTCCTATTACCAGGATTCTTTTTAGATGGAACTTTTACAACCTTCTTATCTCCTAGATAGCCCTTACTCACTTCATACCTAGTCCTTTCTAGTACCTCGGGGTCATACCCCTTCTCAATGAATCTATTTTTAATAATATCTGTTTGTTCAACATATTCCTTCAATCTAGTACAGTTTCTAAAAATTCTTCGAAACTGTCCTTTGGGTATCCCATTGATCCAGGAAGGATGGTGACAGCTATTGGTAGGTATATATCCGTTCCTGTCTGTTTTTTTAAAATAAGTTTTAGTAAAAATAACTTTATCCTCAATAAAAATATTAAGATCTAGAAAATTTACAGAGCACCTATCCATACTAAAGGTAAAACCTAAACCATGCTCATTATTTTCCAGAACAGAAATAAACGCCTTTAGAGATTCCATTGGTCCATCCCAAATTACAAGAATATCGTCGATATACCTTTTCCACATAATTAAACCCTCCCATTTTCTATTAAAAATAACCTTCTCCTCCCATCTACTTAGAAACACATTTGCTAGACTGGGCGCAAATTTTGCGCCCATTGCTACCCCTTTCTTCTGCACATAAAATTGTCCACCATACCAAAAGTAGTTTTTTCCCATGCAAAACTCTAATAGAGACACAATAAAATTCCTTTGTTTCCTACATAGGTCAGTAAAATTCCTTAGACCCCATTTAACTGCTTTAATACCATCCTCATGTTTGATGCTGGTATACAAAGAATTAACATCTATTGTAACTAGAATGGTGTTATCAGAAACTTTCCTATACTCCACCAAATCTATAACATCCTGTCCATCCTTCAAATACGATGGCATTACTTTAACTATGGGCTGCAAATAGAAATCAATATACTCCCCAGTTCTCGCATGTATGGAGTCAATACCGTTTATAATCGGTCTTCCAGGGGGATTTATTAAACTTTTGTGTATCTTAGGTAGATAATATATTATAGGCATTTTACAATGGGAAGGAATTAAATATCTTGCCTCTTTTTCATTCAGAATTCCTTCCTTTTGCGCTCTGTTAACTAGTACTTGGAGTAATTTTTTGTATTTAGTCACTGGGTTACTCTTAATTTTCATATATGTGTCTGAATCATTTAGAATATTATCCATAACATGTTCGTAAGCCGATCTATCCAGAATCACCACCCCTCCCCCCTTATCGGCTGGTCTAATCACCACATTATTTGCCTTCTTTAAAGAATTTAGACCCTCCTGAAATTCAATACTCTCTTTAACTTTCTTGATTTCTATATCTCTTAGTTCTTCAGTTACCATCTGTTTAAAAACTTCAACAAAATGATTTTTATTATTGATTGGGTTAAAAACCGAATTGTTCCTCAATCCGCTGTGTACATATTGATTTACAATATCTGGACTAGATCTAACAACTGAAGATCCTTGTCCAGGTAACGATAAAAAATATTTTTTGATGTTCAATTTCCTAATATATCTATTCAAATTAATGTACGTCTCAAACTTATTCAAACTCCTTTTAGGGGCAAATTTTAATCCTTTGTCTAAAACCTGGGTCTGATATTGTGTTAAAGGGATGGAACTAAGGTTATAAATACCTTCCCCTACACATCTTTCCTTTTTCTCTTGTTGTCTGTATTTGGTTCCATCCCTTGAGTTATCTTGTTTTCTCCCTGATTTCCTTGCTCTTCCCCTCTTGGTTGGGGTGGCCTTTCCTGTTCTCCCCTGTATTGGTTTTGGTAATAATAGGGTGGATCCCTCATCATCCCTCGGCCCCATCCTTGTTGATAATATGGGTTTCTTGGTGAAGAAACCCATATTATCAACAAGGATGGGGCCGAGGGATGATGAGGGATCCACCCTATTATTACCAAAACCAATACAGGGGAGAACAGGAAAGGCCACCCCAACCAAGAGGGGAAGAGCAAGGAAATCAGGGAGAAAACAAGATAACTCAAGGGATGGAACCAAATACAGACAACAAGAGAAAAAGGAAAGATGTGTAGGGGAAGGTATTTATAACCTTAGTTCCATCCCTTTAACACAATATCAGACCCAGGTTTTAGACAAAGGATTAAAATTTGCCCCTAAAAGGAGTTTGAATAAGTTTGAGACGTACATTAATTTGAATAGATATATTAGGAAATTGAACATCAAAAAATATTTTTTATCGTTACCTGGACAAGGATCTTCAGTTGTTAGATCTAGTCCAGATATTGTAAATCAATATGTACACAGCGGATTGAGGAACAATTCGGTTTTTAACCCAATCAATAATAAAAATCATTTTGTTGAAGTTTTTAAACAGATGGTAACTGAAGAACTAAGAGATATAGAAATCAAGAAAGTTAAAGAGAGTATTGAATTTCAGGAGGGTCTAAATTCTTTAAAGAAGGCAAATAATGTGGTGATTAGACCAGCCGATAAGGGGGGAGGGGTGGTGATTCTGGATAGATCGGCTTACGAACATGTTATGGATAATATTCTAAATGATTCAGACACATATATGAAAATTAAGAGTAACCCAGTGACTAAATACAAAAAATTACTCCAAGTACTAGTTAACAGAGCGCAAAAGGAAGGAATTCTGAATGAAAAAGAGGCAAGATATTTAATTCCTTCCCATTGTAAAATGCCTATAATATATTATCTACCTAAGATACACAAAAGTTTAATAAATCCCCCTGGAAGACCGATTATAAACGGTATTGACTCCATACATGCGAGAACTGGGGAGTATATTGATTTCTATTTGCAGCCCATAGTTAAAGTAATGCCATCGTATTTGAAGGATGGACAGGATGTTATAGATTTGGTGGAGTATAGGAAAGTTTCTGATAACACCATTCTAGTTACAATAGATGTTAATTCTTTGTATACCAGCATCAAACATGAGGATGGTATTAAAGCAGTTAAATGGGGTCTAAGGAATTTTACTGACCTATGTAGGAAACAAAGGAATTTTATTGTGTCTCTATTAGAGTTTTGCATGGGAAAAAACTACTTTTGGTATGGTGGACAATTTTATGTGCAGAAGAAAGGGGTAGCAATGGGCGCAAAATTTGCGCCCAGTCTAGCAAATGTGTTTCTAAGTAGATGGGAGGAGAAGGTTATTTTTAATAGAAAATGGGAGGGTTTAATTATGTGGAAAAGGTATATCGACGATATTCTTGTAATTTGGGATGGACCAATGGAATCTCTAAAGGCGTTTATTTCTGTTCTGGAAAATAATGAGCATGGTTTAGGTTTTACCTTTAGTATGGATAGGTGCTCTGTAAATTTTCTAGATCTTAATATTTTTATTGAGGATAAAGTTATTTTTACTAAAACTTATTTTAAAAAAACAGACAGGAACGGATATATACCTACCAATAGCTGTCACCATCCTTCCTGGATCAATGGGATACCCAAAGGACAGTTTCGAAGAATTTTTAGAAACTGTACTAGATTGAAGGAATATGTTGAACAAACAGATATTATTAAAAATAGATTCATTGAGAAGGGGTATGACCCCGAGGTACTAGAAAGGACTAGGTATGAAGTGAGTAAGGGCTATCTAGGAGATAAGAAGGTTGTAAAAGTTCCATCTAAAAAGAATCCTGGTAATAGGAATAAGATAGAATATGCGTTTATTTCTGGTTATAATAACCAATATAAAGATATTGAAAAAATTGTTTTTAAACATTGGCCAATATTAAGTAAAGATACTATTTTAGGTCCATTAATCCCAAAAAAGCCCTCGTTCATTTATAGAAGGACTAAGAATTTGAGAGATGTTATAGTTAAAAGTGTTATCTCTCCTCCAAAGAAAAAGAAGGAACATATGTTTGATTTTAAGGGTTTTTACCCCTGTAGAAAATGTAGAATATGCACAATAACGAATACGAATATGAGAGTGATTTCTAATTTTACATCTAATAAAACTGGAAGGACATACAACATGAAGAATTTTATCACTTGCACTACCCCCTTTGTAACATACTTACTGGAATGCCCGTGTAAGTTACAGTATGTGGGGAGGACCTCAAGACCCTTACAAAAAAGACTAAGTGAACATGTTACAAATATTTTAAAAGGGAAAAAAGACCATTGTCTATCGAGGCATTTCAGAGACCATCATAACTGTGACCCTAGTGGCTTAAAATTCTGCGGAATCGATAGAATAGAGGCGCACTGGAGGGGGGGTGACAAAATCAAAACCATATCCAAGAACGAAACCTACTGGATTTATGAGTTAAGAACGATGAAACCAGGAGGTTTAAATGTAGATTTAGATTTAAATTGCTTTGTTTCCAATTTTTAACCTAAAAGGTGTAGTTGTATGCTGCAAACATAAGTTTATCATAATACAAAAGATGGATATGTGCAGAATATTATGGGTTGATCTGTTGAGGATGGATATAGGAGAAAGTTTTAGAAAATAATAGAAATGTTTATTTTAGAATATGGCTAATTTAAATATATTTTAAATAATTTTATGTATTTATGACAAACCTTTCTTACTATATGATTGGGGATGTTATATCCTGAATCGTATATACAATAATGATATAGTATAATTATATATGCAAGATAAATAATATCAATAGATTATTGTGGACCCTATATGAGGATATTAAGATAGTATGTCAAGGGATTATTTAATAGTTTTATTTATTTTAAAGAATATATATTGAATAGGAGAGGGCAATATATGAGAAACATACTGAGGGTGGCTCTCAATTTTAGAGTATTGATGTTCAATTTATAATATAAAGGGTTGGTGTTTTATTTATATGTGTATATAAATTATATGAAATATGTTGGGGTTAGCTCGATACATATTTATCTCTGGAGTATATAAATAGATGGATTTAATAATTCTAATTTTAATTATATCAAAGATAATTTGGCTACCTTTATTGATATGCGAGTGCTATAAATAGTAATTGCACATTATTTATATATTATGTAGGTATTTTATTGTTTATGATTATATTGGAGGGTTGTAGCTTATTTAATTTTATATTCATGGTGGGCGGTGATCCGCGGCTTTTTTGATCAATGCTGTTCCTGAAGACGGATTTTGTGCCGGCAATATTTGCTATCCATGTCAGTATAGGATGTAGCTTTAAGTCTCCGTCAAAGGCAGAGCGGTGCCCTTTCAAGGAATGGAGATTGCGGCTTCACCATGATGAGAGGAGGAGTATAAAGAAGCGTCCGTGTCTGATAACCACACCCTTTATGATTACGTCCAATGACGAAACGCGTCAGAGGGAGGTGACGTCAGACGCAAACGAGAAACCGGAAGTGGAGCGGCGGCCATTGCAGAGAGTGGAAGTAAGACTGTGGATAGCGGTTTGGACTCTCCTGGACGTGCGGCATGCAGGTTTTTCATACTTTTAAACATGCGATGAGAAAGATTTGATATTGTAAGTAGCACCAATAAAATTTGTGAATCGAATGTGTGGCGGTATTACACTATATACTTCTTTATGTGTGTATATATATATCGTTATCGGGATGGCGGTTGTGATGAAAATGGTCTGAGGAAATAGTGTGGATGGATCCACATTGAATTATGAGGAGGTGAAAGTGAGGATACTGGCAGAATATTATTCGTTTACTCGTCCCATCATACAACCTACTTGGGGATGTTTATCTAAAGCCTTTAATGATAAACACATTGGTAAGGGTATCCACTCCTTACTGCAGTAGATGTGATTTAGGTGTGTGGCATAAGCACTATAAAGAGTGATTCACCTACACAGTTTTTCACTATAAATAGTGTATTGGCACATCTTTGCTGTTTACACGTTTTTCACTTTGGTGAATTATCACTGGATGAGTTATATGATATTTATATATTAAGGATAATGCACTATGTGGTTTTTATTTCTGTTTTTTTGAGGTAAAATCAAGTTCACAAAACTTTGAAGAATCTATCACTATTTTTGGACAATATTTTTGGACATAATTTTTGTTTGAAGGGGACTTTAATTTTTGGATTTGTGGATACAGGACTTTTTTTGTAATTTTGGGGGAATAAGAATATTTATTATTTATTATTATCACTAAGCATATTATTTATATGGTGTACACCTCTAAGAGTAGGGGTGAAGTGTGCTGACACGGGTTATTTTGGGTAGAGTGATTTATTATTAATAAGCTTGGTGGGTACACACCAGAAACTTTACACCATTATTCAACTGGAATAGACCTTAATAAGTACTTCATTTATGAACACCACATAATCATACATATATGTGACCATTAAGGTTCAACCACTCATCCAAACATAAGCAGCAATCTTTTTTTTTGGCACTATTAAGGACCTGTTGATGAAGTGCCAAAAGTACAACATATATTCCCCAATATAATATTCCCCAAAAGTCCCCCATCCTCTTTCCACACTTCAGTTTACCAAACATATGCACTCATAATCATAGCCATATCCATACCTTTTACCCAGAGGGTGTGTGGGTGGGCCACATTGCTCACCACTTCATCCATTACTCCTTGAAATTTCCCTAAACCATGACCAGCTCCTCCTTTCTCCCTATATCATATCCTTAAACTATTCCCCACACGTTGTTAACCCTTCGCCTGCCTTCCAGCCTGTCCTGCCATTGTGCCCTTTCTCTTGTATGCTCAGGATAGTCCTAATGATAATACAACATGGGGAGCCAAAGTTTGGGGAACAGTAGGATAAAATAATCATGAATAAAGAAGCTTACTGATAAGAATTTCCAACAATACTCACAAATATGACATTTTATTCTTAAAACAATGTAGCATTCTGCATGCAATTCATTTCTATCACAGTGCAATCATGCCATTCACAGTGCATGTTCGATTCACTAACAGTTTTTCCAATGTTTTTCAGTGTCATCCCTACGTTTTTATTTTTTAGGTATAAAAGGAACTTCATGTTAATATAATAATCCCACTGCAACATACTGTGTTACATATAATAATAGATCAGGAAGAGACACTGTAACAGACACTGAGAAAGGATCCGTTTTTCTTCGTGAGCAAGTCCTGTTAACTCTAATGCCCCTGTCATGGTGTCTTGCTAATGTGTGAATTCATGCATCTCTATCTTTGGTGAATTGTCAGTGGAGATAAGCTTTAAGAAGACAGGTGCATCAAGAAGAAAAAAGCAACCTTTCATGTCATCAGATAGCAAGGCAGTAAAACTAATAAGCAAAAAGGAAACTGAAATTGAAACAGATTTTAAAATGACAGTTTAATGAAAGTTGAGCAAAGTATTAATCTGACATAAAACATTTATTGTCAAATAATCTGAAGTGATTGAACTACATTACATGCAGGAAAAACTGGGAGGTCAATCTGATATATGCAAGGCAGAGACCCGAGAAATGCTGTTGGACAGTTATATCAACCTTTCTTTTAGAATGAGTTATTCAAATGGCCAGAGAAAGATAAATTGAATATATTATAGATATTGATCTTTGAGGTTTATGTTAAGAATCTTAGTGAAACATGACATAACAAATAAAGTGATGTCTTGGAAATGTAAGTTGTAATACCAATTTGCTGTGGTAAATTGCACATATTAATTGCCATTGTTTAAATGTCAACACATAATTAACTCATGGATATGTAAAATATATCAATGGGTGTTGTGACTTACACTTAGCTTTCATTTTTAGACTCGATATACAGATATATATGAAGGGTCACATAACATTAGATAACGATTGTCCTTTTTAATCGTAATGTTGTAAGACATTGCATTAGTATGTTAAACATTTGAGACAAGTGTAATACTTGCTGTCTGCAGAGCACTGGTATGCAAAGGAGGTTAACTGATCTCAGTATATTTCTAGCAATAATTGTTTCCACCTATATTGCTCTTCTGATGGCCAGATCATCTGTTTAACATCTGTTAAAATGCACATACAACACTAAAATGTCCAGGGCAAGTATTGTCTCTCTAATTCATGCAGCTAATGGGAGATCAGTGACACTCATGTTCACCAGTTCACCAGTGATCCCACTAATACCAACAATACAGGTTTATTTTTATCCCAATATCAGCCATGATGGGACTTATTTTATTACCACATCCTCCTCAATGTACCCCCCAGGCCCTGTTTTGTCTAAGATATAGCAAAGCAAAGGGGAAAGGTGCCACAATGCAAGCCTTATGCCATGAAGTCCCACCCACTTTGCTGACCACATCAACTCATAGCTATGCATTCAGAGCCTTTAACCCTTTGAGGACCAAGGGACGTATTTGTCCCATGTTTTTAATTGGGTGTATCATCTGATTAAGAACTTAAAACTCTTTTTTTTTTTTGGTTTGAGTCAAAATATTAGTTCTTATCAACAAACAACAAATGGATCTAGCTTTTTGCCAATTATTTCATGAAATGGCTTAGTTACAGTAACTGAAGTGTACAAACTTTAAAAACAAAAAAATTGATTCTTTTGGCACTCCAAAACCTTACGGTCCTCAAAGGGTTAAAGGATAAGTTCACCTTTGGGAACATGTTACATGTTTTTAGGAAGCAAGTGCGGCTTCTGTGTTTACAGCTGACAGAGACACTTACAAGTACTGAATTTTATACTACCCAAAAAATGTAAAGAACAGTGCATTTTTACAAGACAACAAACTTGCTTTGAAAGTACTGCTTAGATGTGGTGTTCTATGGTAACCACATCAGTTTAAAAAAGTATTTAAATGTAGTCTATTCGCATACTAAATATCTGCTGTTGCTATGATATCTATCCTGGTATATGCAGTAATACTGTTCAGATTTATTATTTTATTCTCTGCAAATTGTGGTGGGATTTTTCAGCTCAGGTACAGATTCCTCACCTGTTAGTCAGTGATGCCCAATTCAAATGATAGTATGTAGCTACATAGAAACCAGACAGACTCAAGTATCTTGAATCAGTTGCTCTTATCTTTAAGTCTAACAGATTGAAGTATATTATGTAGGTTGTGTCAAGATATAAAACTGACAAATCAAAGAATAATATGATTACAATAATCATTGGTTAATTGTCTTGTGATTATGGTTCATCAAGAAGTCATTCTAAAAAGGATGTTTATTTCTTGTGACTTAAGTTGCCATTCAAAAATAGCTTCCAGATGCTGATTTCCAGGAACAGCTTTGCCACAGGTTCTACAAACATAAATCATAAGTTTTGGTAAGTCATCAAAATTATTTTTGCAAAATGCCAAGAGTGCACGTAAAGGGAAGCCATACGCACAGATTCAAATTCTTATAATGAAGCCATTTTGTCCCTAAACAGCCATCTTGTTTTTTGTCACCTCAAATTTGTAAAGGTTCCAGCTGTATAATGTGGAACAGTGCAGTTATGGCAAAATGGAAGAATGTCAATAGACCTGGAAAAAGATGTCCACATTCTGATGCACTCATCCATGTCTACACATCAAGGTATATTTGAAACCCTGGAAAGTGAAAACTACCTGGTTATCCTTGAGTCCTTGATTGACACTAGAGTGCATGATTTGACACTAGCTTTAAGAGCTCAACAATAGCACCAGATTATTGATAAGGTATCGCAAAATACTCCCTTCCTACAATAGAATGTTTTGGGGGTCTTTTTTTTCATTTTTTTTATTCAGACAATGTGAACTTCCAGCTAAAGTATATAATAAACATTACCTGAAAAAAAAAATGAGAAAAGAAAATAAGTACAAAAGCAGAGTTGCTAATACCTGCAATCCCATTACATGTTTCATCTGATGGGAAAATTAAACAATTCTGAACTACTGAAGTTTTATTAAATCAGCCTCATCAAATAAACCAAATATCCCAAACAGTGCTATATGTACTATATATATATATATATATATACACAAAATTTTAATTGAAACAGTACTATATACTGTATATTTCAAAGTCATTCCTACAATCCCACAATTAAGCTGTTTCTGTACCAGTAAACATATTTCTTCTCTGTTAAACCTTATACGTACAAATACATACATGAAATGCCATTGTCATCATTCACATTGCCTACAGTGTCTGCTAACTTTTAAGCTGTGGCACGTGTTCATTACAGTGGATTTAGAGTGCATTGACACTGTAGCTTTTGTGCATGAGCATTTGTACCTTGTACTTGAAAACATTCTACAGGGCGGTCTGCTTTTAGTCCCAAAATCAATTACATAATCAGTCATTTACTAACTATTAATATGGTCTCATTATGATGTAACAAAACAAAAACAAATAGGTATTTCTATGAGTGGAGCACATTAGTGTCTTCTACTGTAGTTTGAAATCCATTTTTTCTTCTTGTTTCTTAAAGAAAATGTAGACAAAGGCAGGATTTCCTTGTCTTTGCATCTACAAGAATTCTAATATTATCACTTATTGCATTCTTTTTCCTGGACTAAAAATCTTAAGCCATTGATGACAGTGATAGTACTTTTGTAAAAAACACCCTATTTTGACCTTCAATGGTGTGTTTGCTGTTCTGTGCATTCTGATCAAAATAACTTTCTGCACCTGAACCACCTAGTTAAAAATTTGTGTAGCAGGAATACAGTATATAGAAAACATGCACACACCATCTTCCAGCTCCCTCAATTCTGTCATCCTGTTTGATGGAAATTCGATATAACTATTCCCTCTTGGTAAATAATAGTTATGCACTTACAAATAGCTGCTTTATTCTCCAGTTCTCATTCTTACTTGTAAATGTTTGCAGGCCAGTTACTGGGCAGAGCATTCTACCCGATTCATTATTTTTTTCAGATACCTAGTAGCTTACAATCTGAGAGGGAGGGACCGATGGTACAAAAGGTAATAAATGTGGGGGATGAACTTATAGGAGAAATAGAAGATTTGGTTATTAGTTGAAGGCAGGATAGGCTTCTCTGAAGAGATAGGTTTACAGGGATCGCCTAAAAGTGGGCAGAGTAGGCGATATTCGGATAGATTGGGGTAGAGAATTCCAGAGGATGGGGGAGGCTCTGGAGAAGTCCTGGAGACAAGCATGGGAGGAGGAAACAAGAGAGCAGGAGGTCATAGGAGGAATAGAGAGGATGGTTTGGGTGATAATTGGAGAAAAGATTGGTGATGTAATTTGGGTCAGAATTATAAATGGCTTTATATGTTATTGTTAATGTTTTCAATTTTATCCGTTGGGCGATGGGAAGCCAGTGGAGAGATTGGCAGAGAGGAATGGCAGAGAAGTTTCAAGTACAGCAAGCTTACTCAAAAAAGAGAACCAATATACAGTACATCTATCTTTTGCAGATATCTGTAGACAAATGTAGATGAAAAAACTCTTATTTTGTTTACTTATTGATAAAGGTAGGCTTGGTGAATTCTGCTGTGTATTTACATTGTATGATTTCTGGTTTCAGAATTTTTTCCTGTGAGTTTTGCATGCCTACATGTCTCAAAGTATTACCGTTATATTACACTTTGAGGCTTTTGATGGGTGTTAATTAGAGATGAGCGAATTATTCAAAAATTCGAATTTATTTGCCGCTAATTTAACTTATTTAAAGGGTTTCTAGGCTTCAGAGAGCCTTTATATTAGTGCAGAACACTGTACCTTTAATTTAAATGCCCTTGGAGTCTGCTGGGGAAGAGAAATAATACTGTCAGTCAGTATGACATGCAGATGAGTGCCGTCGATCTTAGAATCACCGCACACTTCACTCATTTGGGCAGTCACGGGGCACGACGAAGAAGAAGAAGAAGAATGAAAAGAAGAATGAAAAGAAGAAGAAGAAGAATGAAAAGAAGAAGAAGAAGAATGAAAAGAAGAATGAAAAGAAGAAGAAGAATGAAAATAAGAAGAAGAAGAATGAAAAGAAGAAGAATGAAAAGAAGAAGAATGAAAAGAAGAATGAAAAGAAGAATGAGAAGAATGAAAAGAAGAATGAAAAGAAGAAGAAGAATGAAAAGAAGAAGAAGAAGAATGAAAAGAAGAATGAAAAGAAGAAGAAGAAGAATGAAAAGAAGAAGAATGAAAAGAAGAATGAAAAGAAGAAGAAGAAGAAGAATGAAAAGAAGAAGAAGAAGAATGAAAAGAAGAAGAAGAAGAATGAAAAGAAGAAGAAGAAGAATGAAAAGAAGAATGAAAAGAAGAAGAAGAAGAAGAATGAAAAGAAGAATGAAAAGAAGAAGAATGAAAAGAAGAAGAAGAATGAAAAGAAGAAGAATGAGAAGAAGAATGAAAAGAAGAATGAAAAGAAGAATGAAAAGAAGAATGAAAAGAAGAAGAATGAAAAGAAGAATGAAAAGAAGAAGAAGAATGAAAAGAAGAAGAATGAAAAGAAGAATGAAAAGAAGAAGAAGAAGAATGAAAAGAAGAAGAAGAAGAAGAAGAATGAAAAGAAGAATGAAAAGAAGAAGAAGAATGAAAAGAAGAAGAAGAAGAATGAAAAGAAGAATGAAAAGAAGAAGAAGAAGAATGAAAAGAAGAAGAAGAAGAATGAAAAGAAGAATGAAAAGAAGAAGAAGAAGAATGAAAAGAAGAAGAATGAAAAGAAGAATGAAAAAAAGAAGAAGAAGAATGAAAAAAAGAAGAAGAATGAAAAGAAGAAGAAGAATGAAAAAAAGAATGAAAAGAAGAAGAAGAATGAAAAGAAGAATGAAAAGAAGAAGAAGAATGAAAAGAAGAAGAAGAAGAATGAAAAGAAGAAGAATGAAAAGAAGAATGAGAAGAAGAATGAAAAGAAGAATTAAAAGAAGAATGAGAAGAATGAAAAGAAGAAGAAGAAGAAGAATGAAAAGAAGAAGAAGAAGAATGAAAAGAAGAATGAAAAGAAGAAGAAGAAGAATGAAAAGAAGAAGAAGAAGAATAAAAAGAAGAAGAAGAAGAATGAAAAGAAGAATGAAAAGAAGAAGAAGAAGAATGAAAAGAAGAAGAAGAAGAATGAAAAGAAGAAGAAGAATGAAAAGAAGAAGAAGAAGAATGAAAAGAAGAATGAGAAGAAGAATGAAAAGAAGAATTAAAAGAAGAATGAGAAGAATGAAAAGAAGAATGAAAAGAAGAAGAAGAAGAATGAAAAGAAGAATGAAAAGAAGAAGAAGAAGAATGAAAAGAAGAAGAAGAAGAATGAAAAGAAGAATGAAAAGAAGAAGAAGAAGAATGAAAAGAGTAAGAAGAAGAATGAAAAGAAGAAGAAGAAGAATGAAAAGAAGAAGAAGAAGAATGAAAAGAAGAATGAAAAGAAGAAGAAGAAGAATGAAAAGAAGAAGAAGAATGAAAAGATGAAAAGAAGAAGAAGAAGAAGAATGAAAAGAAGAAGAAGAATGAAAAGAAGAAGAATTCCAGTACAGCAAAAAGTGTATCTGCAGAGAGCTCCGCTATTTCTGACAGTTCTCTGACAGTTCTGACAGTTCATTTACAGCGGTTGAAACATTGTATCTATTTATTTCCGAATAAAAACATCTGTATCCTAAATGGAAACAAATAGATACAATGTTTCAACCGCTGTAAATGAACTGTCAGAACTGTCAGAGAACTGTCAGAAATAGCGGAGCTCTCTGCAGTGACACTTTTGCCGGCTGATCGGGGAAAATTCGATTCGTGCATCCGAAGTTTGCTAAAATTCGGATTTGATGCGAATCAAATTTTTCCTGATATTCGAAACGAATTCCACTTCGCCAAGTTCGATTCGCTCATCTCTAGTGTTAATGGTACTCTGTCACAAAATGCTCTGTTGGTTTTAGAAAAACATAAACAGGGAAGACTGCTTCTAAGTGTA
Source organism: Staurois parvus (assembly GCF_062004578.1). Taxonomy (NCBI): domain Eukaryota; kingdom Metazoa; phylum Chordata; class Amphibia; order Anura; family Ranidae; genus Staurois; species Staurois parvus. The sequence continues at coordinate 3,654,762 of NW_028318564.1, read as the reverse complement.
GAGGAATGTAACACAAGTGAGTTATGGAATTAGGGTAATACTCACCTTAGTAAATTGCTGTAGTACACAAACATGTAATCCAACTACTTAGGCTTGATCATGGAAAGTCAGTTGTTCCCTGAAACCCAGCTCATTCATATTCTATTTGCTCCAAGGGCTTCCATCTCTGAGTGCAAAAAATATTGTAAGCGGGCTTGTGGTTGGGATCTACAATACAACATGTAGCATGACTACAGAGAGTTGTACTTTTGGAAAAAAAGTATTGTACTTTTTCCAAGAAAATTTAACAGCATATAGAACACACAAGTAACAGTAAACATACAGTGGCTTAGTGGTTAGCACATCTGCCTTGCAGTAAATGGGTCATGAGTTCAATTCCTGACCATGGCACCTCCTGCATGGAGTTTGCATGTTCTCCCTGTGCTTGCATGGGTGTGCTCCAGTTTCCTCCCACACTCCAAAGACATGCTGGTAGGTTAATTGGATCCTGTCTAATTTGGCCCTAATATGTGTATGTATGAATGTGAGTTAGGGACCTTAGATTGTACACCCCTTGAGGGTTAGGGACTGATGTGAATGTTCAATATATATGTGTAAAGCGCTGCGTAAATTGATGGCGCTATATAAGTACCTGAAATAAATTAATATAGAGGTACTGGTGGGAGATGTTGTTATGCCAAGTTCATTACTACTTTCAGCTTTGATTACTTTATGAAAAGGATTAGATAAGAGACTTACTGTTGCTGTATTAACGTACATGCTGCCTACCCAGGGACAGTGTGCTGCTGCTCCCTCATTGAAAGGTCTTTGTTTACGTTGATCTGATTTTAGAAACCCAATTTGGACACAAGTTTAACCGCTAGCCTACAGGGCACTTATACCCCCTTCCTGCCCAGGCCAATTTCCAGCTTTCAGCGCTGTCACACTTTAAATGACAATTGCGCGGTCATGCAACACTGTACCCATATGAAATTTTTATCATTTTTTGTGACAGAGCTTTCTTTTGGTGGTATTTAATCACCTCTGGGATTTTTATTTTTTCTTAAACAAACCAAAAAACCTCTGAAAATTTTGAAAAAAAAAATTTTCCTTAGTTTTTGTTATACAATTTTGTAAATAAGTGATTTTTCTCCTTCACTGATGTGCGCTAATGAGGCTGCAGTGATGGGCACTGATAGGCTGCACTGATGGACATTGATAGGTGGCTCTGATGGGCACTGTTTAGGAGGCACTGGTAGGTTGCACTGATGGGCATTGACAGGCATTACTGATGGGCACTGAAAGGCAGCACTGAAACATGACACTGATACATGGCACTGATATATGGCACTGATATATGGCACTGATAGGCGGCACTGCTAGGCTGCACTGACTGGCACTGTTAGGCGGCGCTGACTGGCACTGATGCGCACTGATAGGCGACACTGACTGGCACTGATATGTGGCACTGATTGGCAGCACTGATAGGTGGCACTGATTGGCACTAACTGGCACTGATGGGTGGCACTGAAAGGCAGCTCAGATGGGCACTGATCTGTGGCATTGATGTGCACTGGTATGCACTGATATGTGGCATTGATGTGGCACTGATGGGCACTGGCACGTGGCACTGATCGGCACTGGCACGTGGCACTGATGAGCACTGACAGGCGGCACTTATGGGGCCACACTGATCATCAGGGCACACTGATCATCAGTGCCCTTATGATCAGTGTACATGTCCCCTCCATGGAAAGCCGATTACCGGCTCTCCTCTCCTCTCGAGCTGTCAGTGTGACAGCTCGAGAGGAGAGAAATGCCGATAACCGGCATTTCCGTGTTTACATGTGATCAGCTGTGATTGGACACAGCTGATCACATGACTGAGCCGACATCTTTGGCTCTTTCCGTGATCCGCTGTGTCCGAGGGACACAGCGCACCGGCGATTGCCGCGCTGCACGCTCCCTGAGCCGCGCATGCGCAGTGAGAATGGTAGGACGTCATATGACGTCCTATCAGAACGAGAGAACCACTTTGCGCTCGTCATTGTACTATAGGGCGGGCGGAAGGTGGTTAAACAATTCAAAACAGCCATTTTAACAGTGTCTATAGCATACTGATACCTGTATTAGGAACTGGGTTAAAAAATGGGAGAAAATATGTTTGTGCTTTAGAAGGGTAGACTTTTGTGTGACTTAACAGACTGCACTAAATATTACTGTTTTTTCTGAAAACATTTTTTTGCTATAGAATTCACCATTTTGTACTATAGATGGATTGGTTTTCCTGTAATTTTAGAGACTGCACTGAATTTTACTTCTTTTGGTGGAAATTACCATTTTGTTCAAAAAATGTCCTTTCAATACGTAATATTTGTTTGATAGAAAGTAAAAACACTACAGTACACATTCTAGTTTTTCTAAAAGCTATAAATGTAGTACAAATCGTATCTGCCTTTTTACTGGGTACTTTCTGATAGACCACCAGTTTATTTTGGTCCTATTACTCAAAGTTCTATTTAAATCATTATATTGCATTGGCTTTGTCTTGTGTTTATTAAAATAAAATCAGAAATAAAGAAAAAGCTATTATTCCTATGAAAAATAGCACTTGGCGTTTAGACTGACATTTTAAAGAGTAACACTACTTTTGTTATGAAAAACACATTCCCCTTTGGGTGATCTAGGTGCATTGCAGGGATTTTAACATGCTTTGTTTCCTACCTTTTGTTATTCTGAAAAAACAGCTGTTTGTTCTTTTGTGTCCATGTGCAAAGTGAATATGAATCACCTGTTGATCTGCATGTACAGGGTTCTTGTGAGGAAGGTGGCAGGGTCTGGGTCCCCTTAGAAGTGTTTAACACCTTGGGAGTAGCTCACCAAAACTGAAATGCGTGTTGCAGAGGATGCCTAAAATATGATTTGTATCTTAGTGCAGACTTCTGGGAAAATCAGTGACCTAATCACACAAGCAGAAAATGACATTTCTGGGGGACATTGCGTACACCATCTGTGTACGGAATGCCTCCAGGTTGTCATATTTCAGTGAATTTTACAGAAAATTACAACGCTATAGATTGAAATGGAAATAAGTTTTAATAATGTTATATTACAATATGACTTATGTTGCAATTGTATATGCTATATTTTTTGTTTATTTGCAATATTTTTTCCCACATAAATGAAATTATCCTTTAATTTTTTTTAATAGTGCCAATATTTAAAATTTTAACTAATGTGCAATAGATATATAGATAGTTATAAATAGATAGATACACTCAACGGCCACGTTATTAGGCACACTTTGCTAACGCCAATAAAATATCCCCCATATCATTACACCACCACCACCAGCCTGAACTGTTGATACAAGGCTGGATGGATCCATGCTTTCATGTTGTTTATGCCAAATTCTGACCCTACCATCTGAATGATGCAGCAACCAGTCTGCCCATTCTCCTCTCACCTCTGTCACCAACAAGGCTTTTTTGTCCACACAACTGCCGCTCATTGGATATTTTCTCTTTTTCAGATTATTCTCTGTAAACCCTAGAGATGATTGTGTGTGAAAATCCCAGTACATCAGCAGTTTTTTAAATACTCAGACCAGCCCGTCTGGCACCATCAACCATGCCACGTTCAAAGTCACTTAAACCCCCTTTCTTCTCCATTCTGATGCTCGGTTTCAACTTCAGCAAGTCATCTTCACCACGTCTACTTGCCTAAAAGCATTGAATTGCTGCCATGTGATTGGCTGATTAGCAATTTGTTTTACCAAGGAATTGAACAGGTGTACTTAATAAAGTGTTCGGTGAGTGTAGATAGAGAGAAATGAGCAAGGTACCTAGAATTACACTAGGTTGTTAAAAACCATGCTGTAAGTATTGGGCATTTGACAGATTGGTGATTATTTGTTTCAGTTTCTAGTTTTTTTTTGTTTTTGTTTTTTTTTTAGCATGTGGAACCAGCTACCATAATTAGGACTGCCTACCTCACTTGAAAATATTACTTGTTTCTTCAGCTTTGCACATTTTAGTAAAATTTAAAAACATCTAAACCTAGCTTGACATTCAACAATTTGTTCATCCTCCCCTGTCCAAAACAAAGACTTTCCCAATGAAGAATTAAGCATCTTATTAATACCACTTTGCCTATAATAAAGCGTTATGCCATTTTACAAGTTTATATTTTAACTGGAAGTTATTTGTGCACTAATAAAAGTCATTTAAAAAGGAATTGATGTTGAAAGTAGAGGCTGCACAATTAGATCTGTTTAGGGAAAATGAATATTTATTAGAGGAATGAAACACAGCTTCTGGGAAGGGGATAGGTTACATCTGTAGATGCCTTCTACAATAAAAACATAAATGTACTTGTAAATGTAGATTAGCACAACCTAAAGAGAAACTTCATTCCTTCCTATTTCCCCTTCCCTTTTTTTGCTGAGTTATGGACAAACAACATACTCATGCACCCAGAGGACCACGGGAGTTCTATAAGGATCAGCCACTCCATTGCTGCATACTTCATCCTGTGCCACGTTCTGCCTATGTGATGTCAGCTGAACCTTCCAGGTTCTTGCAGGTAGTCCCCGATGATGTACATGCACCACGGTGCACCATCAGAAGGCTGACTGCAAGAACCTTTAAGAGATGACTGATCCCATAATGGTGATCCATTCGCATGCACTGCAGAGTGCCCCAAGGCTTCCTGGGGTGCATGATATAGATATCCCAGAAGGCTGCAGACAATGGGCACTACATTCTAGACTCATGAGAATACAGGAAGTGCAAGAATGTCTATACTGAGAAATAGAAACTTTTTTTAGAGGGGGGGGGGTAGGAGTTTAAATGCAGTAAACTGGGTGTGGAGAGTAAACATCCAATTTAAGTGACCCTTACATTGAAAATGCAAGACAGATATACTAGATCTACTGAGGTTCTTTAGTACATAAGAAAGGTGAGTTTTGAGCATGGCTAAATGATTTATGTCTGAATCCAAATGTATTCATTACACTCAATTACAGAAAAAATGTGATATTAAGAAAGACAAGAATATTGTTTTGTTACATACAGCAATGGGCTTAGTTCATTAAAATCGAAGAAGAAGAACAAACACACAGCAGCTGATGTGAGAATATAGGACACAGTATTTGCATTAAGGGTTAATGCAACGTTCCAGACCATTGTGTCTGAGCAGAGAAAGCTGTGTTTTTTGCTTTCTCCAAACTCTGTAGTCCTGGATTGGAATCTAGAGCTTGGAGATGCCAAAGTGTATTGGGAAGGACAAAACCTTCAATCCTGTGTCCAGATTTTGCTAAATGTCTGCAACCTGTCGGAGTACACAGATGTGCAGGGTTGTTATATACTCAAGCCTGAGGATAGCTCTGGGCTCAAAGTTTGGAGACAGCTCCAAGTGTGGGAGACAGAAGGTCTCACTCAGGGGTCAGAAGAACTCCAGCCAGGAGCCAAGAGACAGGAGGTCTCACCCAGGGGACAGAGCAGCCCCAGCCAGCAGCCAGGAGATAGGAGATCTCATTCCAGGACTAAGGTAGGCTCCTTTTGGGGTGTCTGGAGAACCTAAATACATGGGTTAAGAGTGGGCTGTGCAGCAGGGCGCTGTGACTAGAGGCTAAGAGAGCCAAATGAAGTCCAATGAAGACTGACCTCTGCAGCCACCTTTGCAGCAGTTGTTTTCTTATGCCGGGTCACAATCCTGCGCAATGTCCTTTTTTCTCTTTCAGTCAGTTAACCATTTGCTTATGCTTCTTAGACGATGCTACCCAGAAACTGTATATACAGTACCACCATAACCTTTGATACTGTACCTTGCAACACAGCAAATAAATTGGCAACTGCAGTCACAGAGGCACTCTCTAAGCAGACACCAACAATTTACCCTCTTTGAAGGTCTGCTCTGACATGACTCCGTATTACTAGCACAGCACACTGGAAATGATGAAAGTGAGGCTTCCTATCTGTTAGCTAGGTGTCTCATCACACAGCGGAAGCAAAAGAATGTTACATCACTTCCGCTTTCAATGCAAAACATGTCATCACTTTCACACCTGCAAATCAAGTAGTGTTTCCATTTTTTTGTTTATCCCCTGCATATTAATTTAACTACTTGCCTACAGGGCACTTTTACCCCCTTCCTGCCCAAGCCAATTTTCAGCTTTCAGCGTTGTCGCACTTTAAATGACAATTGTGCAGTCATGCAACACTGTACCCAAACTAATTTTTTTTTATTTTTTTGAGACAGATAGAGCTTTCTTTTTATGGTATTTAACCACCACTGGGTTTTTATTTTTTACTAAAGAAACTAAAAAAGCTTGAACATTTTGAAAAACATTTTTTTTTCTTAGTTTCTGTTATTAAATTTTGTAAATAAGTAATTTGTTTCCCTCACTGATGTGCGCTAATGAGTCTGCAGTGATGAGCACTGATAGGCTGCTCTGATAGGCGACACTGAGCAGGAGGCACTGATGGGCATTGACAGGCATCACTTATGGGCACTGAAAGGTAGCACTCATATATGGCACTAACAGGCAGCACTGATTGGCACTGATAGGTGGTACTGATTGGCATTGTTAGGAGGCACTGATGGGCACTGATAAACACTGAGCGGCAGCACTGTCTGGCACTGATAGGCGGCACTGATATGTGGAACTGACTGGTACTGATAGGCAGCACCAACTGGCATTGATAGTTGGCACTCTGATGGGCACTGATATGTGGCATTGATGTACACTGATGGACACTGGTATGTGGCATTGATGGGCACTGATAGATGGCAATTATGGACACTGACAGGTGGCACTGATGGGGCTACACTGATCATCAGGGCACTGGTGATCAGTGTCCTGATGATCAGTGTACATGTCCTCTCTGAGGAATGCCGATTACCGTAATTTCCTTATATGGCAGGCAGGAGGAGGTTAAAACATGCTTTTAAAAACTCCAACCCAAAATATACTGACCCTGACCTGACATTGACCTTTGACCCTTACCTTGACCCTAACACTAACCCTGGCATGGACTTACAGTAGATCACACCTTGATCTAGCTATTTTTTTCTTTTTCTTTCTTTCTTTCTTTCCTTCTATATTCTCAAGGAGAGAAAGATATAATGTAAAAGAGTAAATAAACACAGGGACAGGCTGCACAGTGACTGATCACTGTAATAGCCAATCGGAGGCTAACACAGTGTCCAGGTGACCCGGAACTAGGAATCCCGGGGCTCTCAGTTAGAGCTCAGTCTCTGTGCTGTCCATCACAAAGACAAGTTCTCAGATATCTGGCCATACATATACAGGCCCACTTCCATAAGGCTGCATATCTGTGTACAGTCTGCAAGAAGGGGTTAAAATGGACCACACTAGGCATGAGTCAACAGCGCAGTTCTCTAGCTGTGCTGGAAATTCAACCTGCTCTCCTCCAAAGATCAGACTTCTCCCCTGTACAGCCATTCACTGAGAAGGTTAGTGTAATGCTGTTTCTCCTCCCTGCGCCCCATTTGCAGCTGGAACAGAGATTATGTGATCACTTATAAAAAGGGTAAAAAAGGTTTTTATAATATTTTTATATCTATACACAAATGTTTTACCTTTCATTTCTAGCTTACACTGAATGGGGTGTTTTACAAGGTGAGGTTACTTATTCTTTAAGTCCAGGGACTGTTGGGCTCTGCTGTTGCTATCTTTAGGAGAAGATTTCCTGATCTATTTTTTCCATTTTATGCAAATAGTACACTTAAAGCGGTATTAAATCCCAAAACAAACATTTATTTTCTTCCAGTTTACCAATTCGTAGGTATGAAGACTACATTAGGATTTTTTTTCTTCTATTTTCATCCGATAATCCAGCCAGCTGGTTGTTTTTCACATCACAAACTCTCCAGCAGAATGTATCAGTTTACATGGATAAAGCATACCATTTACCACTGGCAGGGGTGTATAAAATGATCTGCTTTTATTTATTAATGTAAAACCTTTTTTCAAAAAGAAAAAAAGTTTGCTGCAACTTATTTTAAAGTGTGAGCTGGAGTTTGGCTTCAGTTTATATATGGTTGTAAATCTACTAGTACATTTATCACTCCCCTCCCCTAGGCTGACAATTCTGCAGCCCGCAGTGCTTCCTTTATACTCATTCCTCCAGACTGGTGTCTCACTAATACAGGAGGAGGGTTGATGGCCAGATCACCAGAGGGAAAAAAGCCAAATAAAAGAAAACTAATCAGCCACCACATCTAATGATTGGTAAGCTGCAATATAATACATTTTTGGTTCTAGGTTTAATATTGCTTTATTTTTTTTTACAGCATAGGCCAATGTTTATATCACTTGCATGCTTGCCCTGAGGAACACTTCTTAATAGTTTCAATATTCCTGTGGCAGGGATGAAAACAGTTTTCTGGGTTTTTTTTTTTGCAGTGTTCACAAGCTCACTTCATTTCAGCTGATAAAGTTCATCTGATTTTTCTTGCTGCTAGTATCAGCTATTACTTATTAATGTCACCACATTTCCTTGCTTGGTGAACTCCATCACTGACGGGAGGTTACATTCAAAATAGGAACATATAGTACATGTTTGATAAGTATCTTTCTGTTGACAGTTTGCAATAGAGGGTAGTGTAGATAACCTTTCCCTATTCTTTCTGAGACCATACACTATCCATTAGCTGTTGTAATTCTCTTGGTCTTGCTTTGATCTGGCTGGGTAAAGAGATGTTTTATCTCTGGTCATATGACTTGTAGCTCCAGAGTTAATGCACCAGGTAAAAAAAAAACTATTAGGCATTCTCTTTGGAGAGAAAGGCATCTTTTATTTTTTCTTTCATATGTTTGGCCTTTTGTTCTTTAAATTGCCCTTCTCAATGTTTCATTCTAGCTCTCCAAATTCTGCTTCTTTTTGCTCACAAAACATTCATGTTTCAAGATGCATATTACTATTATTGTGGTAGTTGTGTGCAGATTCTGCCATATGAGCATTTTCACTGTTTTTCATGAATACACAGGGCTTTTTTTTCAGCAGGAACACAGCACCCCCAGCACTGAATGTATGTACTAGCAAAGCGTGCTTGGACATGCATGCAAGCACCCCAAAATATCACCCAACACCCAAAACAGCAGCTGCCATAGAGAGATTCATATATCCTAATAATATTTTTAATTAGCAGATGCCAGGCAGTAGGACTACTTAAGTGCAATCAGACAATGGTTTTATCTCAACAGCATTTGGTGGCACTTGTTTTATAGCTCTGGGCCGGTTTAATTAGTCAGCAGTGGAGTGATATACCCTCTGCCTCCAAAAGGTGACATATGTGCTATCCTGTCCCTTATGGTTGACTATGCCCTTCTCTGTAGCCCTCTGCAGTAAAAGAGTTATAATTTATTCATTACCTTTACCTGCAGTGACTGACAGATTGGGAGGTCTATATTTGCTGGGGGTGGGTCTTTGTTGCTGGGGGGATCTCTTGTCACTGCGGGGGGTCTATTTTTGATGGAGGGTGACCTATTGTTGCGTGGGGGGGTCTATGGTTGCTGGGGTATCTATTGTTGAGGAATCTAGTGCTGTTGAGAAGAATCTTATGTTTCTGGGGATAAATATTGTTGTTGTTGGGGGGGGGGGTCTATTGTTGCTGACAGTTTACATAATTAGTCTGGCTGAAGAAAGACAAAAGCCCATCCAGTTCAATTATAAAAAAAAAGTTATAATCCTAAACACAGAGTTGATCCCCCGAGAGGCAATCGGATATTCCCTGGATTAACTTTGCCTATTACTGTTAGTATCCAGATATATTCTGTGTATCCAATAAACAATCCAGGCCTTTTTTAAAACAATCCACTGAGCTGGCCAGAACCAACTCTTGAGGGAGTCTATTCCACATTTTCACAGTTCTCACTGTGAAGAATGCTTTCCGTGTTTGGAGATTACATTTCTTTTCCTCCAGACATAAAAAGTGCCTCCTTGTCCTCTGTGATGACCTCAAGGTGAATAACTCTACACCGAGTTCACTATATGAACCACTGATGTATTTATACATGTTGATCATATCCCCCCTTAATCTCCTCTTCTCAAGAGCCAGTTGTGGGTTCTATTGCTCATGGCTGCAGGGGATCTTTTTTACTGCCTTTCTTGTTATCATAAACAAATTCAATACAAATTACTTAGCACCACAAAATGACACTTGGTTCTGTATTCTCTAAAAGGGGGTGTGCCGAGAGATAGGTATGGGGTGATGACAAGGGAAGGTCCTTGAAAGGGGATAGATATTTGTGACAAGTGCGATTCGGTATACCTGCAGCTATTTTACAATAAAAAAAGTCCTGCTTTTGCTCATCCACAAACATGCTTTTAACATATTCCAGGGTAAACTCCTCATCTGGGAGAGCATAAAGCAATGTAACAAGTGACTCACAGCTATCTGGGAGATCAGTAAGTAGTAGTACTCCTATATTAAAGTTGCAGGATTTCCAGCATGTATAAGACACATGTTATATAGTCCTGCATGTGCTGGCCATTCAGTAATTTAGCCTGGTATAGCTTTTTAATTATTATTATTATTCAGAATTTATATAGTGCCAACATTTTGAGCAGCACTTTACAATCTAATTAAGAACAGCTATACCTTCTGTAGATAAACCCCATATATTTTTTGTAGTTTCACTATGCTGTCTGATTTTTTTTCTGCCCACTCATCTGTAGTTGGTCTGGGCTCCTGTATACACTTCCAGGTACCTTCTCTTATCAGCAGTATCTTCACTTTAAATATCCAGGACTGGTTTGCCAGGTTAGCGACTGACAACTTTTGTAAAACATTGTTAGTAGCCATTACATATGCTTTCTGACTTTTTTATTTTAAAGAGACTATCTGTTGTATCTATATGTACTTTGGCTGGATCTGAGCACATAAAAGGCTGCAGATAAGACTCTTACTAGTCAAGATGGTGCTGGACACATGGCTGAGCCCATCTAGTTTTACTGGAAAAAAAAGGAATATGATATCTATGTAGTATCACAAGAGAGAACACGTAGCAATACCCCCTTAAGTGTTGCCCAGCAATTTTTGGGTTTCCTGTCAATCTGGACCTGCTTTTGAAAGCCCAACCACTGCTGATACCATCATACTCTTGTGACCGCAAAAAACCACAACTGTAAAATGGACTCACACACAAGGTAGTATAAAATATTATGAAGTTTATATTGGCATTGAATGTAACTTGGTCAAAAAGAACAGAATAACATGGGTATATGTAGCAAAGATCAGTCACTTTTAAGTAAAAGTAACAGCATTCACAGTGAAATACCCGTAACTGTTAGCAGGCTGGCTTTCAGAAATAATCCAATGCCTCCAATCTGAGGAGACTATTGAATCCCCAGTGAGCAAGAAGAACTATCAAACAGGCAAGCTCACTGTGGGTCCTCAGAACTAGACAACAGGGATTACATGTGAAGTGAAGAGAGCTCTCAGTTATAATCGATCAATGTCACTTTAAGAATACTATAGAGTCTTCTGCATGCTTGTTGGGGCCCAGTTGGTATAAAATTGAAGATCACAGTTCCTCATAACGGTAACACAAAAATGAGGAGGAAAGGAAGGATTTAACACTTTTCTTTTTTGCTGGTAGTGAATTAGAGCAGGGTCCCCTTTAAAGCACTAGATAAAAGGCAGACTTGAAATAGTGGAGGATAACAATTGGCAGTGTTCTCTAAGTTAGTGGATACTTGGGACTCTGTCATCCGATCACTGTGGTCCGGCAGATTATAGCTATCTGGCTTTTCCGGCAGGTGGGGGCCCCACACAGACTCTCCAGTTCTGATCCAGTGTTCCATCTGGTCTCCTACTAACAGATTGTCTCGCTGGGCAGCGTGGCAGGACAGGTGATCAGTAGGCTCTTTCCACTCCTTCTCCCCCTCCAACTCTGGCTCTGTGGCCTAGCTCAGCACTTCAGGCATCAACACACTTCCTCCTCTCTCATCAGCTCTACTCCTCTTGTCCCCAGTCTCCCAGGCTTTCATATTTATATTGAATGAGGAAAGAACAAAGAGAGGGCGCACAGGCCTAGGGCATTACCATACAAAATGTTTAATAAGAAATAAAATAGGTGTTGTACTCACAAACAACAATAAAGTCAAGGCACATCATAAAAGAACAACTGGGTCAACACCGCGCTGATTAACAGTCCGTAATGGGGAATGTAAACATCCAATAGGCTGACGCGTTTCGAGGACTTGCCTCTTCCTCAGAGCCCTAGGTGGAAAGTAGGCTCTTTCCACTCCTTCTCCCTCTCCAACTCTGGCTCTGTGGCCTAGCTCAGCACTTCAGGCATCAACACACTTCCTCCTCTCTCATCAGCTCTACTCCTCTTGTCCCCAGTCTCCCAGACTTTCATATTTATATGCTCCCACCCACACGCTACCTCAGTCTCTGAGCACCCTGCTCACCTTTCAAGTCTTGCTGTTTAGCATACAAGTTCCAGAGGGCTGTTCTGCAAAATGTGAATGACCCTAAATTGCAGGCCACCGCCATGTACTGTCCATTTTAAAGTACTGCATCTAACACAATTTCAATGGGTTACAAACATTACACTGTATAAGCATCAAACACAACAACACCACCTACTGGTAGAACTTCTCTTCATAGTATAATATATAGAATAGTTGTTGCCCCAATGTCTGTATAAACAGCATGCTACAAATACTACTCTCAACCTAGTGTCCACATTCTTTTACATACGCTGATCAAACTTTTCTGATTACAGGGCAGTGACTTGTAAGAAAAGTATAGACACAAATAGAATGAAATCTTGGTTAAATACTAAGGTCAGCAACATACCAGGATTCAATAAAAGTCTTCTGCTTTATTGGTCACAAAGGATCCATAAAACCAATAAAAGCCTTAGTCATAGCATGCAAAGGAGAACAAAGGTGCTCATTAAATAGCATAAATCCATATTCTATCCGGAACCAGAGCAGTTGTAGAAAGTAATACATAAAATGTGGAATGAACCATTAAAATCTAAAAATATACACAATGAAACAGTTATAAATGCATGTCATAATAAACTGCTAGTAAATAAAACATATACAGAGGAAGAAACTAATGATACAAAAATAGCAAGAGAATTGTTGCAAAAGTGTTTCAGAAAGATTTAGCCCCACAGGGATCCCATTAGATTTCATACCCCATAGACTCCATCTATATAGACAGAAATCCCAGAAAACTCGGCTGAAAGAATTTCCAACATAGAACTCCTACCATCTTTGAAAAAAATTACTTTAAGAGTATAACAATTAAAGTAGATCTATATCAAGTCATTAAAATCACATATAAGCTGTACTATGTTAATATGATTGCAAACTTTGTTTTTAGTCTTATTATAATTAATGTTAATCCTAACAGCAAGTCATTTAGATTGCTATAGTACTGTGATTTATACACAATGCCCACATTTTTTTCTTTCTGAAAATACTTGTTTTGATACATTGTTATACAGTATCTTCGGGCTGCCGATCTCCTGCAGCCTCTTGCTGTTCACTCAATCATCAGCTGCACATCATTGCTCTAGGCAGGTTTCCTGTTGATGAGAACCACAGGAAAGACTTATGCCCAGTTGAGGTCCCTGATATTAGGAGTGGTGCGCTGAAATAAAATCCTCTTTGTGTGTGTCCTAGGATCCAGGACACTGCAGAGTGTCAGCACTAGACACTGTTTCATCAAGCATCAAGTGGAGTCATTGTAGATCAATGCCTTCCCTGATGAAGAACAGCTACAGACCTGTTGTCACATTTCTTCTCATAATGCCTCCTCCCAGCCACAGAAATTCCATTCTCTTATTGTGCAAAGCTGCTCAACACTCCTCAATGTCCCCATAGCCTTTTGCAGAACTCCCAACTATGTATAGTTTCCCCAAGCCTGCCCCAGGGCTCCCTTCCACCCACAAAATCCCAAAGACCAAGATAGTGCCCATTAGACTGCTATAAATCCCCATTCCCTTCTCCTACCCCCAAGTTACCACCAAGTCCCATACAGGGCTACCCAGCCCCCTACAGATTCCCTAATATTCTTCCTCCCTCATACACCAATATTGGGGTATTTCTTTCCTCCAGTGACCACCAATGCTGGTGCATTTTTCCTTTTTAACACTTTTGCTGCCACCAATGTATGACATACATTGACAGCAGAAGAAAATACATGTACATCTCACTAGCCACTGTTGGTTTTCAGATGGAATCAACCAAATCACTTCCATGGACCATCAGAAAGTGCTATCACACCTGCGGGCCCTGGACTTATTCAGACCTATTTTTTACCTCTTACTGACCGTTGAAGCCAAGGTACTTGTTCCTCTTAGTAACAACTGATGAGACAGGTGCCTACTGCATGTCACTGTTTTGTTGTATTTTGCCTGTGTTAACTATTATTGTGTTATGTGACTTTAAATGTTCTGGCTGATTGCTGCATGGGTTGGTGTGAATTTCTTGTGATACATATAGCTGCAGAGGACAGATCCAAAAGAAAGTCTAATGGGAATAGACCTGTGAGGACCAACTGCTGTGTTTTAATTTTTATTCTTTACTATCCACTCCTTCCCTGGGCCCATTCTACAGAGAATCCAAGTTTCATGGACTTGCTATTTCTAAAATCCATTGCTATGGACTTTATCCAATTCAGGTATGGGCTGCACTGAGTTCTCTATGCACCTTTCCTAATGTAACTGCTATGAACAGTGTATCAGTACAACAGCACAGCCGTGTCTATCTCATCAAATTGCACAGCCAAATTTTATGTAATGGATTGTACATGTATGTGGAAAATTTTCATAAGAATGATATTAATTGTATATGCATCTCTCAAGTTTGTCAGCAACAGAATTTTAATTTAAGAAGTTGTCAATGTCAATTACTATGAGAAATGTTAAAGTAAGAACTAATGTAACCTTGGTGTATCCAAAAGAATGTCACATTAGGAGGTTTAGGCCGTACAATGCCCTGGGCTAATTATCCTTGCACTGCTGTAGAACATACCATATGTACCAGATTAACCCTTGTGGTCAAGCACATATGGTGCATACCACATTTTAACCTTCGAGTTTGGGATGCATGTACAAAATATAAGGGCCAGCCTGGGTAGGACACGGGTGACAGTGCCCTGTGATGGTGTCTTCCTGGAGTGGTTCATTTTTAGAAGTCCATGAAGAAGGTACATAATAATTAAATTGTTTCTCCCAGTCAGTTATTCTTTTGTTTATTGTGGGACTAGTAAAGCAATTATTATTGTTCCTGATGACCTCAGTGACTTCTCGGTTAACTTGTTGGTCACAGAGAGTTCAGATGTAGTGCTTCTCAAAAACTGCCCACTGTCAATAATAACTCTAAAGCCTGGATTAAAGCCACTCCAGGTACCTCAGTACCCTTATTCCAAGCATCAGTAAGAATGAATTGAGCTCTTGATCAAATAATTTTAGAGAAAGGGATCTTAGTCCCCTGTCAGTCAGAGGCAAGTACACCAATGCTGCCCTTAAAATGCCTGAGAAAAAAAAATACAAGCTTGTGCACCATGTGGTGTTTTTAGTATTCTTGTGCTCTAATTCTTAGTCCCTCCACTCTAGTTTCCAGAATTCCTAAAAGTTCAATAACTTTTTGATAATCCATTTTGTTACAGCCCCTTTAAATTCTGAGTGTTATAATCTTTTTGCTTCTACCTTTAGAGGTAAACAGACTGATTACTGCAAAGGAAGAGATCTAGCCCTCTGACATTTCCAGCCATTTCTGAACACTTTGTAGAGCTGGCTACCACCTGAAAGGTTTGTTCTTGTGCAGTACTTTGATGACCTGTTGTTGGCCTGTGACGTGGAAGATGTCATTAGGACAGCTGCTAAAGACTTACTATGGATTCCCTGTTAAGTTGGATGCAGGGCCTCCCCTTCTAAGTTACAGTTATGTTAAAAGAAGGTAATTTTCCTGAGCCATTCAAGATTCAAATGTTCTAACTACTGAAAGTGTATCTGTCACTCTTAGAGCCTGATTGCCTAGGAACCAAAAAAGCTTGAGAGGTTTCTTAGGGTTGTTGGGCTATTGCCACCAACAGATAACTAATATGTCCACTGTGATGATCCCTTTGATTGGGATAATAATATCTTCCACTCCTCAGATTTGTGAGTGAAAGGAAGAAAGGGAGAGGCAGTAAATCATCTTAAGTAGAGCATAACCTATTCCCCTCCCTTTGCACACAAAAACAATTCAATACCCAATTTTTTGTACAAAAAAAGTTGAAGTTGTGTTGAATAAATAGATACTAAATATGTCAAACTTCAAAATGTGTGCTCGTGAAAAATTACAGTACCCCAAATTATGAATATGCGAGGCTTTAAATGCTTTTACAGCTTATTAGTTCAGAGATAACCATTGATGGGGGATGAAGAAGTATTGATCTCATTCTGTCTGTGCCACATTATTGAGATTTATCTTCACTTCCTGTCATGGAGATTGAACAGGAATTGAGAGTACATTTTTACTAACTGAGGGGAATTCACCATTTAGATTGTAGTCACTAGAACAAGAGTCCCTGTTGGAAGATTTCCCCTCTATTCCTGTTCTGGAGATAACTGTAACAATATTTCTTGATTTCCCATAATGTTCTATTTCAGTGACAACAGACAACAGGTCAGATAGAGAGCATGAATCTTTCCAGGGGGACGATAGCATTAAAAACAATGTAGGGGTTCAATCCCCTCTCCTATTCTACCCCAAAGGAGCTCGCTATGGGGGCACTTGGCAAGGGGGAGGGGCCAGGAGTGCCAGCAAGGGACCCACGAAGAGCTGTCTATTGGCTGTCTGTTGTTTAACCACTTGCCTTCCAGAGGATTTACCTCCCTTCCTGACCAGGCCATTTTTTGTGATACAACGCTGCGTTACTTTAACTGACAATTGCGCGGTCATGCAATGCTTGCCCAAATTAAATTTAAGTCCTTTTTTCCCCACAAATGAAGCTTTCTTTTGGTGGTATTTGATCGCCTGTGCATTTTCTATTTTTTGTGCTATAAACAAAAAAAGACTGACAATTTTGAGAAAAAAAAAACTATATTTTTTACTTTTTACTATTAAACATGTCCAGTACAAAAATAGTAAAAATAAAATTTTGGCATAAATTTAGGCCAAAATGTATTCTGCTACATGTCTTTGCTAAAAAAAATCCCAATATGTGTAAATTAATTGGTTTACGTGAAGGTTATAGCATCTACAAACGGCGGTATACAGTATATACTGGAATTTTTTTTTCTAATACTAGTAATGGCGGCGATCAGCAATTTATTGCGGGACTGCGGTGGGCATTCTGACACTGGAGGGAACTGACTAACTGTTACTGACATCCCCAGTGACACTAATACAGTGATTAGTGCTAATAAAAAGCACTGTCACTGTACTAATGACACTGGGCAGCAGGGGCGAACTGACCATTAAAACACTCGGGTGCTGCCCGAGGGCCCAGGGTCAGTAGGGGGCCCCATGAGATGCCCCTGGTACGTTTCATTGGCTTTTTCATAGGCTTTTTTGGGTGTGGGCAAGGACACGGGGGCCCCATGGTCCCCTATTGCCCAGGGGCTCCATGAGTTGTCAGTCTGCCCCTGCTGGGCAGGAAGGGGTTAACATCTGAGGTAATCAAAGGGTTAACCGTGTGCTGTGTGTGTTCACTGTGTCAGCACATTGCTTTGTATTGCTTTGCTATACAGAGCAATACAAAGCAGTGTGCAGGAGTTGACAGGGGAAAGATCTGTATTGTTTACATACAAACCCCTCCCCTGTCAGTGATCCTCGGCGATCGCTGGGTGCCAGCAGGGAATCACCTTCCGGGACCTGGTGATCAATACCACAACTGCAAAATCACGTATATAGACATGATTTTGCGTAGCCCTGCCATCTTGTAGCAGTATTTCTGCTATAGGGCGGCAAGAAAGCGGTTAAGATATTAGGCATGGGAAAAGCTATATTGTCTAATACGCAGTAAACCTGCTATGTGTAAAAGACTGTCTTCTGAAAATTAAGAGAGATTTGGAGGTCTAGAGGGCTACATAAGTGGATTTGTCTGGCAGTAAGGAGAGTTATGGTACATATTAATCATCATCTTTACATAGATGACCAAAATGGTATCAATATATCCTGAAATACAGTATAAACAATTTAGCACTTTCCTCTTTGCTGTTAAAGTGTCAGGTATATACAGTATGTTCAATACCTTTTCACCAACCAAGGCAGTGGCCTGCATTCTTCTACAACAGCATCATGGACGAAGTCTGCCTCCAGAAAGAGATCTGGACTTCTGATTTTCTGAGATCCCACAGTGATGCAGCTTTTTCCCTTGTTGCTGGTAACCAGGTTAATTACCATCTTTATGACTCTGGTATGCTGCCACCTATCACACCATACACTAAGCTAACATTATTTTATTCAGCAAAACATCCCACAAATGCATTGACAAAGGTAAAGTTCGTTGTGTTACCTATGTGAACCTGTTTGTACATGGTACTCTCAGCCATTTGGAACTTCATTCTGCTGGGAGAGGTAAAACAAATAACCTTTCTGTTTTACTGGTAGAGATGAATGAGGAAGCTTCCACACCATCACACACATTAAAGATCCAAAATAAATTCAAACAGTTTACCTTTATAATAGACTGAAAGAGCTGGTTTTGCCAGCCTAAAATAATCTGTCTTTGTCACAGCTCTTCTTTGTTCTATAACACTGAGGCAGCAGTTGTGCATACATAAGCCAAGCAACTAGAAAATTTCCCATTTAAGTCAGTAACACATGATTATGTTTGCAAAATATGAGAGATGAAGGTTCTGTAGTAATGAAATGAATAGCAATGCAACCACTCATACAGTTCTTGTTCAAATAGCCTACTGCACTTGTTTGGATAAAAAGAGATGAGAAAGAAGCTGACAATGTAATGAGCTTATATTGTGAACGGTATTTACCAACATTTCACTATGTGAAATTTGTAGAGCAAAAGTCTTTTTGTTTTATTCTGCTTCCTTTGCCCTCTGGCATTGTTACTACATGGATAACATCAGCACTTTTCCCTGATGATATCATCCCTCATACACATCAGCAAACGTTACACATTGTTTTTGTACATGTGGTAAATTGTCAATGGCACTTCCACACGATCACCCTGCAGTCCACCACCAAACACAAAAGCTCTGCCCTCAGCTCTTTATTTCTGAGCCCGTGAAGAGGGGCTTGAATCACTTTTCACCAATTAACTCTCAGATTACACTTAGCTCTGTGCTCTAGCTCTGTAGAGTGTGAGACATCAGATCCCTGCCCCCTGATTTCTACTGCTAAAAAAATCCTTTCATCTGTTTGTTGTAGAAGGATGTAAGGACAGGTGGCTGTAGAAAAACAGGTACAACTTATGTAGGAGAATTTGTTTTATCTCTGTGTATCACCGGAAGCTAGTTGCTTCACTGAGTATATGTAAGGGTTTACAACCACTTGCTTGTAGATTTGGGAGATGCAGGTGCTGGGGGTGCAGTGTGGATTCAGACATCCCCATTGCAAGATCTCCCTGCAAGTGAGAGAGGAGGAGCCACCTACAGCGTGCGGGGAGGTAGTAGAGCTGGCTGTGTGCTTCAGCTTAATACAGCAACAAAAATAAGACATGTAGAATTTGGAGCTTTTAACCACTTGCCTACTGGGAACTTATACCTTCGTGCTCAGGCCAATTTTCAGCTTTCAGCACTGTTGCACTTTGAATGACAATTGCGCGATCAGGCAACACTGTACACATATGAAATTTTAATCTTTTTTTCACACAAATAGAGCTTTTTTTGTGGTATTTAATTTAATTTTTAATTGCTGCTGGTGGTTTATTTTTTGCGCTATAAACAAAAAAATTGCAAAAAATTAGAAAAAAAAGTGTTTCTTTGTTTCTATTATAAAATGTTGCAAACAGGTAATTTTTCTCCTTCACTGATGTGCATTATTGAGGCTGGACTGATAGGCAGCACTGATGGGCAATGATAGGCAGCACTGATGGGCACTGATAGGCGGCACTGATAGGCAGCAATGATGAGGCAAAATTGATGATGCTGCACTGATAGGTGGCACTGATGGGCACTGATAGGTGGCACTGATGGGTGGCACTGACTGGCGGCACTGTTGGGCACTGACTGGTGGCACTGCTGGATGGCACTGATGATCAGTGCCGATCCATCCTCTGACAATTGCCAGTAACAGACATTACTGTGACAGTGTGAGGAAAGTGCAGCTGATAACCGGCAACTGTATTTACCCGGTGATCTGCTGTGTAATTGGACACAGCTGATCACATGGTAAAAGGCCGCTGCGATTGGCCTTTTACCACATCACGTGATAAGCTGTGTCCATAGGACAAAAATACAAAAAATGGCCACTGTCCCAGTCTATAACTAGCCTTCACAGCATGGAGAACATGGAAGGGCAACACATGTCAAAAAACAAAAAAGAAAAATTTCGAGCTCCAGCATGTCAGCCAGCCTGCAAACAAACCAAATTAACCTTTCTAACAGTATACGTTAAAAACAAGGGTTTAGTTAGCACACATTTGCAAATACATGCGCAAGCTACAGAATCTCGTCATGGCATCCGTAGGACACAGTGATCAGAGATCACCGGGTTAACGCCCCCGGGGGCGCGCGGGAGGGCACGTTCTGGGAGGATGTCATATGACACCCTCATTCGGCTATAGAGTACTTACCAAGTGGTTAAGGAGAAGGGAGAAGATGGGGCAGTGGAGGGAGGTTGCATGCAGAGGTCAGAGCTGAAGAGCGATGAAAGTGAGAAGGCTGAAAGCTGACCATTCTGTGTGTAGCGCACCCCTGAACTCTGCACTCTGTATGCAGCGCACCCTTGACCTCTGCACACTGTATATAACTCCCCCTCCCCCCAACTCTGCACTCGGTACATAATGCACTCCTGCCCCTTTAAGACCCCCCCCCGCTGAGAAAAAAAATGCCCTGGCTGAGGGTTTGAGTTATCTGCTGTGTGCTGGAGGGGGGAACATCTCTTAGGAGGCTGTGTCAGCTTAATCTCTTATTTCAGGTACTTATATAGTGCTGTCAATTTATGCAGTGCTTTACATATATATAACACATTTACATCAGTCCCTAACCCTCAAGGGGCGTACAATCTAAGGTCCCTAACTCACATTCTACATACACATACTAGGGCCAATTTAGACAGGATCCAATTCACCTACCAGCATGTCTTTGGAGCGTGGGAGGAAACCCACACAGGCACAGGGAGAACATGCAAACTCTAGGCAGGTGGTGCCGTGGTTGGGATTTGAACCAACGACCCTAGTACTGGGAGGTGGAAGTGCTAACCATTTAGCCACCGTGCTGCCCAATCTCTTAGGAGAGATTCAAGCAGATAATGCAGAAAGAGGAGAGATCAGGGAGCAACCATATTCTGTGCTTTGGGTTCAGGTTAATACACACTATAGTAGGATGTACTTTATGTATTTCATATGTCTAAGGTTTACAACCACTTACAACTTCCACTTACAACCACAAAAACAAATAGAAAATAGGCGAATAGGTGATACTGCTTGTTTGATGATAAACTACTGGTAAATTTAACTTAATAGTAAACCTGTCAAAACCTAGGCAATTCAAAGTAAGCCTGATTTTGAAGCAATGCACAAGAAAGGATAGCCTTTCATTTAAATCACAAGGCCATTTTACCTCTGGATCTAACCTTTGGTGCCCGCAAGTGAAGAAAACAGGTCTACAAGCACTAAAGCTATCTATATCTCTGGATTTACTGCTTTTTTTAATCATGTGCCCATCAAATATGTTTAATTATTTTAGATTATTAAACCAACTAGTTTCTTTTAAGCACAAGTTAACACTAAAGTATAACTAAAGGCAAAACATTTTTTTGTAAATTTGGATAGATTGAAGAGGGATTAGAACTCCTGTAAGGTTTTTATTGCTGGCTCATCCTCCTTTAAGGTCTACCTGTATTTGGGAGAGTGTCTCTCCACGGGACACATTATTTGCTGAATACCAGGTAGACATGGGGGCGGGGTCACCCAGTGACATCACTGAGTGACCCCGCTCTCATGTTTACCCGTCATTTGGTAAGTGATGCGTACAGTGAAGAAATTCTGAAGGAACCCTCTGCACACTGGTGTATACCCTTTCCAGCAAATGTTGCAATAATAAAACAGGGACATTTAGTGCACACATATTGCAATACATGTTTAACCTGGCCAACTGCGTCAAAGTACCCCCTCTATGGCCAGTCCCACTCTGCTCTGCCTACGCAAATGCTACTGTGGACACAATACCAATATAGTGGAAAACAGACAAAATGGGGGAGAGCTACTACATTTACAGCCTGGTCGCACTGGGTGCAACTTGCCATGTTACTTGCAAATCGTATTCCAAGTCGCACCCTATTTTCCGCAATTACAGGGATCAAATCGGTGTGGTTCCGACTTGGTCAGAGCCGCACCGATTTCTAAAGTAGTACATGTAATACTTTTGGTGCGATTTGCATAGACATTTGTGTCAGATGTCTTACAAATTGCACCTGAAATTGGCATGTCCCCCGACTTTGAAATTGTGCGATTTCACTGTAAGTCGCACGATTTCAAAGTCGGGCTGGATGTGACTGGGGTGTTAGGTCTGGCTACTGACCCTCAATACAACAAACAAGACACACCTGTGTTCAAATCCCAATAGCTTGTACATGCATTTATCTATCAGGTGCTAAAGGGGTGTAATCACATATCCCCTATTTTGGCAAATGATAGAGTATGCTTTGCAAAGTGAAATTTCACTTTTTTCAACTCATTCACTGGAGTAGGAGAAAGTTTGCAAACTGAAAATTCACTTTGAAAGTGCACATGATCTACTCATTATGTAAATCAGTTTGTAGTTTCAGATGTGAAAGCTACCACATTGTTCTGATCATCTAATTAACCCTGACATTTTAGCAAGTGTTGTGCCTTCATAAACAAGTAACTATGTACCATAGTATGAGCATAGGTAGCTCTATAGTAGAAAGGGTCAATTGACTGTAGATGTCAATCACAGCTGTCTAAATTTCAATAGGCTGTCAAGGAAATACATTTCAGTTACTGATCATAGTATTCTGCCAACATTTACACTGAGATTTCTGTTGTGATGGTTTGCTTGAAAAAGCCCTGTGATTTTTGTTCAAACATTTTGAAAAGTATTGGTTTACCATCTCCAGTAGAGATTTGCAGTGCATCGCCCTATTCCTGTCACCCCTCTAGACGTGTACTGCTGTCATATGTTAACATACTCATATGGGTAGAATAAACACTTACACTTGTGTTGACTATTACAGATAAGTGCGAAAATGTTTTTTTTTTTTTTTCTTAATCAAAACTCATC
The DNA here is from genome assembly GCF_062004578.1 of Staurois parvus. Taxonomy (NCBI): domain Eukaryota; kingdom Metazoa; phylum Chordata; class Amphibia; order Anura; family Ranidae; genus Staurois; species Staurois parvus. The sequence goes on along the minus strand of NW_028318564.1, from coordinate 3,631,370 downwards.
CTCTACCACTTGGAATCTATAGACAAGGAGAAAAATAAATAACCAGTATTTTTTTTAAAGACATTTAGCTGTAAATTAAAAGTCTACATTTATTCTATAATTTGTCACATTTTAATGACAAAAAAACCCAGTAAAATGTTTCAGATAAAAAGCATTGCAAAGTTATTTGTAAATAAAAAAGGTGTTTTTATTTCTTAAACTGCACACATTGTCCTGCAACACTGAAACATGTAACAAACAAAACAAATGACAATAAAAAAGTTAAAATGGCAAAATACTGAAATAAAAAGGGAGGATAATGGAGGCAGAATGCTGGGTTCATAAATGTAAAGGCAAACATGACAAATTCTATAAGATGTGGGCTACATGGATCCAACTCTCACCACAGATGTTAACTAGAGGGACATTATAGGATTTTTGGAAATTTAATAATGTTTGTTTGTACCTAATCTTTGAGATATATGTTGATATGGACTGATTAACTAGTTTCATATATTTTTATTTCCTGCAGAAAAGCATTTATGTGAACAAACAGTTGTATATAACTCAAATTATTTTATGCACTTATATTTATTCAGAATGTGTAGTGGCATTTACCTTACCTATTTCATCCCCTCTCTTTACCGGTCCCCCCTTGCCATTTTGTTTTTTTTCAATATTTCCCCAATTTTTCTTTTCTTCTATTTATTTATTTGTGATATTCTGTGTATTTGTAAATTAATATTGTGAAATCAATAAAAATAAAAAAAAAACAGGAATAAAAGGATGAATAATAAAAGTTAAGGAGGGGGCATTAAATAGGACTTGTTAGTGTTTATTAAAAGTTAATAAGGAGTTAAGGTTCAGTGCAGCTCAAAGGTCACACCTTTGATCTACATTACATATAAATGAAATTAATAAATAGAACAATACACTAATTCATTGTATTTACTCAATGACACTTGAAAATATCTACAAGTGTCATTTTACACAGTGGCTGCATTTTGACAGCTGCTCCTGCTAAGTAATGCAAAGCAATTACTGGCTGTCATTTTGACAGTGGAAATTGATAGTAATATCAGCTGTGGGAGAGAAGAGCTGGATTATTGGAGTAAGATTATTGTGGAAAATGTATAGGATGTAATTTTACATTCAAAATCCTCAAGTGGTTAAAGATAGTTATAAAATGTAACATGAGAATTATGAGGGCGCCATTGTTGACCTTCTAATACTATTTATATCTAATACTATGAGTATGCCGTTCCTTCAGAACACATGCACCTGTGATGTCACCGGCTGCTACACAAGTAAATATCTCCTAAACAGTGCATGGTTAGGATATATTTATTGGACCTACAGGTAAACCTTATTATAGGCTAACCTGTAGGTACAAGATAAACCTACCACTTTTACCTTACTACCACTTTAATAGCACTAAGCCTTTTAACATTTTAAGAGTTGACTTGACTTTCAACTTCTCTTTTGCTTGAAAGGGGGTAGTTTACTGTATGTGAGGCACTACCCCCTTAGTAGTTTCTGAGTATTTGCTCTCTCTATAGCCCTGCACAGCCAGGCAACAAGCACTTCCACAATGACTTGACTCCAGGAGTCAATAACCAGTCCTTGAGCTTGGTTTTGGGTTTTATTAGGGGAATTTCAGCTTGGATGGGGTAGGGGGATTTATGGGATGCCCAAAAGACCCTCGAAACCAATGACAACTTCCTGGAACTATTTACAAGCCTTTACAGCAAAACCGTCTCTTGTGGAGAGCTACTCAGTATCTTTTGTAGTACCACCCCCGACCCCAGATAAATACTTTTCTTTACCCAGCTGTCTAGAGGAATCCCTAAACAGGTGATCTGGTGTCTGCAATAAATTTGATGAAACACTTCTAGGTAGCAGGCTAATCCTGCTAACCACTAGAGTGCCTCCTTCATCTTTCTGGTCCAAGATGTGCAGGTCTACTCACTCAGTCCTTCTCCTGTGCGGCTGGTGGGTTGGTGGCTGCTACCAGGCCTTCCCTGCTACATAGGTGGTCCTCGCTCTGGGGGCAGGTGAAGGTCCTGAGCTTTCTTCTTTCCAAGCTCAACTGACTGTAGGTGAGTCCCTCTCCCATCTGTGCCCCCTCCCAGGCTCCTCTCTCTAGCCTCACGTCCTCTCTATCTACAATCCAAACTCTCCTGCTGCTGAGTAGGTTCTCTCACTTTTAAGGGTTATCCTGGCCCCTTCCCAAGCCTCCTGTTGAGGATTGGCCAGGATTCCTCAAAAGTGTACATCAGTCACTCCTCAGATCCACCCACTCTCTCTAGACCTTTCTTCAAAGTTCTAGAGCAGGGGGAAATTCCAGAGGACTGGTCTGCAGAACCTCTCAGCTCTGACCATAGTTTGACCCCTGCTAGCTATCACACCCAGGCTGCTACTCAGCCTTCTTTGCTAACAAATGGAGTTTAGCTCCCCCTAGATGATTAGGAGGGTGCTACACCACTATTAATTTTTGTTTGCACTCAAAAACAGATGTATTTTCTGCAATTTATTTTAATATAACACTATTACATCTTTTTTTTTTTTAAAGAAAGGGGTTTATATTCTCATGTCTGGATGATTTCTTTCAAAGTGTCTTCTCAAGGGATGGTGTTTAATATGCTACATTCTTGTTCATGTATTAAAGGATATCTAAACCCAAGAACAAAAATGTTATAAAATGCAACATACCAGTCTTTGGATTAGTTTTCATTCTTCAGGTTTCACCAAGTACAGAAAATAATTGCTGATCCTGCTTGGAAAGCAGTGTTCTTTAAACGTTTTGTGAAAAAAACTGAAATCACAAGATATTATCTACCTTCCAAGATATTTTCTGTAGAGTATAAATTACCCAGTCCTCCGTAGTATGAAGATGAAGTAACAAAGATGTGCCTGTAGTCCAGCAGAGCAGTCTAAAGTAACAACCAAGGCTACCTCCATGGATCTAGGATACAGAGAGACTGTATATATTTTAGAGAATTGAGGGTGGGGGTTGATTTTGTTTTTCCTTTTTCTTACATTTTCCTTTGTTACATTTTCCTTTGTGCTTCTGATGTCTTGTACCTGATCATATGCACTACAGTCATAACAGCCTACATGCACATTTTCACAGGGCACATTTTCTAATGGTTAATAGATGCATGTAGTTATTCACAGTAGATTTTTCCATATGGTGACAACAGTGGATCATGACTGTGAAATGTGCATGAGCACAGTAGTTTGTGGTTTCCTATTGGAAGATGATGTGTCAATATGATTTACTGGCAGGAGATTGTGGTTGACTGATCTAATGCATTGTCACTCTACAATATAAAGTACCCAAACAAGGAACTTTATATTAGTAGCATCAGCTATTATTTTCATGAAAGTTAGTGTTTAAAAACCTAAGAAAAATAAAACATTTTCCAAGTAAACAATTATATGGGATTTTAGTGGTTGGTTTTGCATATATATTTTAAAAAACTATGCTTGAGTTGTTAGAATTGCAGTGCTGGGGTGTATTCTATTATGTGCCCTGCCCATGTTCACAGATTTGTACTAGCTCCCAAAATCCTATTAGTGACCAATATCTGTTCAGAACTACATATTTGCTAGTTCTTCAATGCTTTACACCTTAAAAAGGTTCTAAAGACAACATTTTTTTTTTTTTACCTTCATGCAGTCCCTGTGCTTCTTTGTTCATCTACCCCCCAGCCCCCCTTATACTTACCTAAGCCTGACCTCGATCCAGAGCTGTGCATGATAGCAGTGGCTTTCTCAGCTACCTCCTTTCTCATAGGCTCAGACACAGCAGTGGGATCCATCGGCTCAGACACAGCAGTAGGATCCATTGGCTCCCACTGCTGCCAATCATAGCCCGTGTGGAGGGAACACAGGCGGGTCCAAGCCATGCTTTTTGTGGCAATGGACACAGAGTGTAGCTCAGGAATGAAACCACATGAGTGCCCCCCTAACAAACAGCTTGCTATGGTGGTCACTTGGCAGGAAGGAGGAGCCAGGAACACTGGCAGAGGACCCGAGAATATAAGCATCAGGCTGCTCTGTGCAAAACCATTGCACAGAGCAGGTAAGTATGACATGTTTGTTATTAAAAAAATGTAGGTTTACAATCATTTTACCTACTTTGTTTTGTGTTAGTTGGGGTCTGTCCCTTTTTTTGGATGCTGTTTTTTACTTTAGGGTAATTTGAGCATATCAGACAGTTCTTGACTATCTGTTCAAGAGCTGCCTTTTTTGCAGCACCTCACTGCAGCATTTTAGAAAGAAAAAATATGTAAAAGCACGTTGCACCTAAACATTGCACTCCCTCAGCCTGGATTCACTGCATCCCCCTACCATATCCCCAAATTTTAATTTTTTCAAGACTAATCAGGGTACACAAGCAACCGTGGGAGCTATTTACTAAAGCTGCAGGGTGCAAACTCTGGTGCACCTGTGCATAGAAACCAATCAGCTTCCATGTGATATAGCCAAAGCTTAATTGAACAAGCTGAAGTTAGAAGCTGTTGGCTACCATGCATAGCTGCACGAGATTCTGAGTGCACCAGTTTTAGTAAATCTCCCCCAGTGTTCCTAATCACTGCCAGACTAGTGTAAGCCAGTGACAGTGTTGCTGATCACCACCAAACTACTATAGGTGACACCAAACCAGTGTTTGTGATTGCTACCAGACCAGTGTAAGTAGTGCCAGACAAGTGTACCACAAAACCAGTGTGAGGTATAGATGTGCACGACAAAAAAAAAAAAAATTTTGTTTTGGATTCATTCATTAAGTAAATCTTTTAATTTCGTCATATTCATTATGTTAGAATTTTTTGTTTTTTAATTAGTTTTGTATAATCAAATTAGTTTTATATATTCTTTGTTCTGAATCAATTCATATTTTCAGAAGTTATTTCAAAAGATTAGCTATATTCATGTTAATTCATTATTTTGGGGAATTACTTATGCACTCTCAGTCATTCCTGTTAGTTCAACCCACAAAGAGAATGGATTGGGCTGACTGGATGGTATTAACTGGAGTAATGAAAGTAACAAATGAAACAAAATTAATTTTGTATTCATTCAATATGTTATGGATATTCTGATGGATCCACCTCCATCCAACTCAAACACAATAAGCAGGGATCATCTTTTTTTCACTTTTATACCTTGTTGTATTTATTGCAATATGCTTCCATTTTATATGGAGTACATTTTTATAATAATGAAAAATGTTAAAGAATCTGCTGATTATCTAAGGGACAAAGATTATGATGAGAGATGTCACTCTCATCTGAATAAAATGAAAGGGTCCGAATTAATTCAGATTTGTTTTGTCGTTACATTATTTTGAATGTTTCAAACATTAACCTCTTACCCTTCTGAGGATTAACCCCCCTTCCTGACCAGGTCATTTTTTGCATTACGGTGCTGCGCTACTTTAACTGCCATGCAGCACTGCACCCAAATGAAATTTATGTCCTTTTATTCCCACAAATTGAGCTTTCTTTCAGTGGTATTTGATTGCCTGTGCGTTTTTAATTTTTTGCACTATAAAAAAAAGGACGACAATTATGAGAAAATTACAATATTTTTGACTTTTTACTATTAAACATGTTCCGTAAAAAAATAAAAAAAATAAAATTTCCTCATAAATTTACACCAAAAATGTATTCTGCTACATATCTTTGCTAAAAAAAATCCCAATACATGTAAATTAATTAGTTTACGTGAAAGCTTTAGTGTTTACAGATGGCGGTATATATACTGGAATTTTTTTTTTACTAGTAATGGCGATGATCAGCGACTTATAGTGGGAGTGCGATGAACATTCTGACACTGAGGGGCACTGACAAAACAGTCCTCCTCCCCATCGGAGATCTTCGGAAATCACTGGGCGTCGGCGAGTACTTACTGGCTGGGACACGGTAAGTGACAGCCACGACCAAAAATACAAAATCACGTATATATACGTGATTTTGCGCACCCGTGCAGTATTTCTGCTATAGGGTGGATGGGAATCGGTTGACAAAAGGCCAAAACTATCGCATTAAGTCATCCAAATGAAAGGAAAGAATATGAATTAGCTTTTTGTTTTTGTTATAATTTATTTTGGATTCATTGAAATTTGTTACTATTTTGTTTTGGGAATTTGGATACATCCGAATCTATGAGTAACAAAAAATTCAAATGAATTTAAATTTGTAAAAAACAAATCACACATGTTTAGTGTGGGGTAGCAACAGTGTTTCTGATTGCAGTTACACCAGTGCAGGTGTCATTAGCCCAGTGTAAACTAGCAACAGCATTGCTAATTGTTAGCCACTTCAGTCACAGTGTCGCAATTCACCAGACCAGTGTAAGCAAGCAACAGTGTTCCTAATTGTTAGCCAATTTAGTCATAGTGTCGCCAGACCAGTGTTAGCAAGCAGTAACAGTGTTCCTGATCATTGCCACAACAATCACAGTCTCACAGTTTTCCCAATTATTTCTACACCATGGTGAGCCAGCCAACAGTGTTCCTAGCCACTGACACATTCGTTCTAGAGTCTAAAGATCAGTGTAGCCAGCAACAGTATTCCTTATTGCCACCTCACCAGTCACAGTGCTAATAGACCAGCAACACTGTCAGAAGAGCCAATTAAGACAGCAACATTGTCCTGATCACTAGCCACACCAGTGGGTGTTTCATCTGTCCTGACCCTTCAAGGCCTCAAGAGATATGGTAAGTATTCATGAAATTAGACCCGCAATTTATGCCCCTTGAAGGTTGAAGGTGCTTCTTGGCATTTTGGACCATCTATACACATAAACAGTTGAAAAATCTAACATGTTTGGGGCACACTTGTAATTATGTCTAGGTCATGTGTGAGTAATAAAAATGTTATTTGCTTTCTTTATTTTTCAAAAATGTTGGCAAAAACAAATTACAGCTTCACAAAAATGTATTATGCCTCTAAATACCATCAGGTTTGAGAAGTGTCATACAGTATCTCACAGAAGTGAGTACACCCCTCACATTTTTGTAAATATTTTATTCTATCTTTTCATGTGACAACACTGAAGAAATGACACTTTGCTATAATGTAATGTAGTGAGTGTACAGCTTGTATAACAGTGTCGGTCCTCATGCACACTGGACATTTTTACAGCAGCTGTTTTTGGCTTTTGGCATTTTTTTCTACAGCTAGTAAACTCCCCAGCATGTTATCCTGTGTGTTCATGCACACATAGACTGTAATCAATGTTTTTTGGCTGGATAAAACCCCCAGAACTAGTGGGTTTCTATAGGAGTTTTTTAGCTGTAAAAATGCTCTAACGCTCTTACAACGTGGCAAAATGTGGTAAATCACAGAAAACCAGCATTTTTGGACTTTTTTTGACCAAAAAAAGTTTTATTTGGTAAAAAAACTCTAAAAAGCGCAAACGTGAAAAAATGCATCAAAACGCTGCTAAATGCCCATATGAAAACGCTAAAAAACACTGAAACTCATATTTTTAACGTGACTTTACACAGCATTATTAAAATATCTAGTGTGCATGGAGCCTAAATTTGCTATCCCCTCAAAATAACTCAACACACAACCATTAATGTCTAAACCGCTGGCAACAAAAGTGAGTACACAAAAGTGGCATACATTTATGAAGAATATTATTTGTTTGTAAAGTTTTTGATTTTAATATTTTTAGCAAAGTTTTACAAAATACAATATGAAATGAATGTGTGTTTTGTTTATCACACAACGTACAAAACTGCAGCAACAGTAAATTATATTAGAGAGAATAAAAGGTGAATTAATAGGGTAGGAATTTTATGAGCAGCTGAAAGATCAACAATAGCCTACTTAAGAAAAAAGGGGAAGCTTCAGAAACTAGGAAAAACAGGTTTTGCTTCAAAATGTTCAGTCTTTATTACTATAGTGTAAAAAATAAAAAACCCAGTACTGAATAAATGCCACCAAATGAAAGCACTGTTGGTATAAAAAATATATATCAAATTAATTTGGGTACAGTGTTGCATGGCTGAGTATTATTTGTAGTATTTGTTATTTAAATGTGACAATGCTAAAAATTGAAAAATGGCCTGGACAGGAAAGAGGGTTAACATGCTGATCATCAAGTGGTAAAATAAAAACATGTTGCTTCGTTAAATGTCTCATACTGGCCTTTCTTTGACAATAGCTTGCCTATTAGCCTTGAAAATTGACAGAATTCAGTATCAAGAATTACCCCACCAAAGACTTCATTGTGATTCAGCATCCCCCCACCCCCTTACGCATATCAGACCCAGGAAGATCTGCCCATCCCTATTAACCAAATACTGTGGAAAAATTTAGAACTAATATGCTTCAAAATAAATAAATCATAGCAGTAATTGCAGTGACATATTTGATTATTAAGAACTATGTATTTATATTACATAAAGGATAACTCCAGCATAAAATAACAAGGAAAAATGAATAATCCATTAAAACATATTTTCCTGCATTATTCATCTTTAATTCAGAGATTTCCCCTGCAGTACTTTTTACTGTTCACCTTCTCCTGTAGCAGAAGTTCTGAAAACTAGATGTGAGTGCAGAAAATGGTACTAAAGACCTTATGGTGGTTAACCACATTGCCATTTTGTAGGCTTTTATTATATGATTTTATTATTGCAATTAGAGCAGATCACATGACACATGATCACACCAGAATGACATAACTTTTCACTGTGAGACTGTAGAATCCCTTAACAGTGGTGTTTGTAAGTATTTTAGGGTTCTTTATTATGTTATGACTTCATGGGAACAGAACAGAAAGGGAAGAAAAGAGGAAATCTTTGTTTTATTATGTATCCATTTTAAATAGTTTCCTGTAACATTAGAAACCCAAACAATTCTGTCAATAATTGGTAAATATCACTCATGTTCTTGGATACATATATTTAGGTGATTAAACAGGTTTGAAAGGATCTATTACAATAGCAATTTAATTTAAATTGACATCAAATCATATGTTACCTTGCATATAAAGCAAACAGCATCATTTGGTCAAAAACGATCATTACATTATGACATAAACTAGATTTACAATGTTTATATGTTAGGTTCTGCCTCATATAGCTGCATAATGAAAAGGCATTTTGTAAAGAAAAAAACATCAATAAAAAGAAGTAATTATAAAATCTAAAGTAACTATCTGCTATCAGCCTTAGAGGTATTTTTAGAAGATATTTCTCTGATTACATAACATTGTGGCAAAGCAAAAAAATTCTGGACTCTATTATACTGTTCCTGTGTAAGAGTAAGGCCTCATTCTTATTCATTTTTGCACCCACTTTTAGGGCTGTCTGGCGTTTTCTTTTTTACTGCTTCCAAACGTCCCTTCATATTATTCTATGTGTCCATGCAAACGTAGATTTCAGAAGCTTTTATTGGTAGGATCTTTTAGAAGCTGTAAAAAAACCCCCACTGCCAGTGTGTCCAGAAGCAGCACCGTTTTGGTAGGAAAAAAAAGCTTGACACGTCTAAATGCATGTTAACACTAGGCACGTTTAGCGCTTGAGCAATCATTTATTTCAATGGCCAGAATAAATTATTATTCTGGTCAATGAAATGAATTAATGGCCAAGTGCTTGATGTCTGTAAACACGCTTAAACTCTTGTAAAAGCATTAGACACTTCTGCCAAAAGGCTGCTGCCAAGAGGAGGAGCATTTTTAAAACATCCTGTGCGCATGAGGCCTAACTCCTTTTATTAAAGCCCAAGTGCACTTTCAGATGAAATTCTAGCTACATCAAAACAAAAGGTTGGCATTGTCTAACAGGTTGTTTTTCTTAGAAACCATTTGCAGTCTGGGTAAAAAAAGCCGCTCCACTGCCAGCATGTTGTAAGAGAAGGACCCTGGCTTTCTGTTTGGAAGTGGTGATCTCTCTGCAGAGGTCTGATGCATCCCCTGTTCACTCAGAGCTTGAGCTCTTTAATTAGCAAGAAGAATGAACTTAGCTGATTGGGTAGCACTGGTTCTGATTCAGCATGGGGCATGTCAGACCTATGCAGAGACATCACTGATTCCAAACAGTAATTAAGGATCCTTCTCTACAGCATGCTGGCAGGAGACAAACTTTTCTGGTCTAGGCTGTAGCTGCTTTCCCAAGAAATCAGACTGTAAGACTTTGCCCACATTTTTTTTTTGATGCACCTGAAATTTATTTTGCTGCTTTAAACTTTAAGTTCAATTGGGCTTTGATTATTTTTATATGTCTCACCAGCAATTAGATATATATACAATTTTTTAATATATTGTTGATGTTTTGCTTGCTGTCACTTTTCAATAAAACATGAAGTACCAACCCTTTAGAGGGAACACCCATTACGATAAATGTTACCTTTAGAAAACCCAGTCCATGTAGCGGGTAAAATAAATCAGTGTATAAATAAGGCTGGGAATTATATTATTTAGCTTTCAACATAAAATTATCCTTCAACTTCTGCCCTAGTGTGCTAAATGCATTTTGTCCAATGCTTATACCTATCAGATACATTAAGGCAGACTTTCTCAACCTTTTTGCCTTCGAGGAACCGTTGGCAACAAGACTGAGATTTCGGGGAACCACTGAACAAAAAATTAAAATCTACAGCTCATGGAACATTGGATCTGATTAGCGAGCTGTAGATAAAACTGCAATTAAGAAACCGTATCAAATAATAGAATAAATCATTAAAAAAAAAAGCACACCTCCTTAATGTGAAACTTGGGCTCGCTTTTTTTCTGCACAGATTCTCAATTCTGGGTCGAACTTAAGATAAGCACACACAAATCTCATCTTCAACTGAAATTAAACAATTTCTTTCTTGCTCTTGATGTTTGTTAAACAGGAAAAAACTTTCTCACACATGTAGGAAATAGAAAACTGCAGAAAAACATTCAAAGCCTTTCTATAAATGGCAGGATACTCTTCTTTGACTGAAATCCAGAATTTGTCCAAGGATACATCATCAAACTGAGGGTACGATCAGAATGCAGATCACAAATTTCTTCCTGTACTTTTAAACTCCAGTTCTCTGACTGAACAGAAGACTCAGAGAAAGGGCCCCTAACCCAATCATACGTTTGTGTTGAAAGAGAAGGAAAATAATATTCAATTTTGCTCTGCAGTACATCTAAGTGGCTTTCAATTAGACTTGAAACTTGCTGGTATCCTTCCTCACTTCCAAGGCCAAGCAACAGAGGATACATCTCCAGATTTCCTTTAACATGGCTTTTCCAAAGATTTAATTTCCTTTTAAATCCAAGTATCTTGTCACTTGAAATCAGGATATTTTCTCCAGAACCTTGCAGAGACTTGTTCGGCAGGTTTATGTGATTAAAAATGTCAGCTAAGTATGCCAGTTTCTGCAGCCATTCTTCATCTTCAAAGAACTCAGCAAAATCTGACCTACTAATTTTTTGAAAGTACTCTTTTAGTTCTTCTTTCAGCTCAAATATTCTGTGGAGAACTTGACACCTGCTAAGCCACCTGATTTCTGTATATAGTAAGAGAATTATGTGGTCCTTCTTCATGATTTTACAAAGTTGTTGAAACACTCTTGAGTGAACTGGTCTTTGTTTAATAAAGTTCACAATTTTTGTTGCATCATCCAGAACACTTTTCAGTTCAGCTCCAAGAGTTTTGGATATGAGCACTTCTCTATGAATAAAGCAATGTGTTGTGACAATATTAGGGTTTTCTTTTTTTACAAATAAGGAAAAGCCTTTCATGGAGCCAACCATTACTGGGGCACCATCACTATAGATTCCAAGACAGGCCTTGTGATTCCAGATAGGCAGGCAAAAGATTAAATATATCTTGACCCTTGGTTGTTTCAAGTAGTTCTTTGCAGCAGAAAAAGTTTGCTTGAATTTCACCACTATTTTAAAATCGTACAAATGCTACAAGATGGCATGCATTGGTGATATCACTGGACTCATCAACCTGGATAACGAAGCAGTTTTTTTCAGGATATCACACAAAACCTCTTCCACATCATGTAACTTGTCATCAATACGCCCACTTATTGTACTGAGAGTGGAACCTTTTCAATTTCTTTTACTGCAGCTGCTCCTAGCATGTGATTTACAATAATTTTACATCCTGGCATTATTATATTCTCACCAACTGTGTGACTTTTTTTTTCTGGGCAATCATTTCTGCCACCAAATAGCTTGCTTCCTGAGCCTTTTTACTAATGGGGACATTTTTAATAAAAACTGTACTTTGCTTGCTTTGAGATTCCAAAACCTGATTGAAATAATCAGTACCTTTAGATGCCAAAAGGCTGTGGTTTGTAGTAAAGTGTCTTTTCAGTTTTCAATTTGTAAGTTGCTTGCAACAGATGAGGCACAATGGAATGGGACATTGTGGATCACCTGTCCATGAAAAACCCATAGTTAGGTAACTGTCAATGTAAAGGAGGATTTTTTTTGGGACTCAGAATGTTGTAATTCTTGCTTATTAGAATTTTCTGTAGTAGAGGATGAAGGTGTACTATTCTCCTCTTGTGCCTCACTCCTTCTCCTCACAAAATGCCACATTGGACTTTTGAACCAGTTTGTTTTTAACACAACTAATAAAAATACACTGGTATACATCTGTAAATCAACCACACTATCACTAATATCAACAACTATGCATTATATAGCAAAAGTCTTTCTGCAATGCAATTATTGCACATATCTGGTTCTTAGTGCTAAATCTACACTGCAGTGCAAAAATGTTGACACAGTTGAAAAACTCAACTTATCTGCACCTGTCTCTACAAGGGCACAAATACAACTTTTTTTTCCTGTGTGCATAGGCACAGTACAATGTGGAGGTCATCAGGGCACAGTACAATGTGTGCTACAACCACATTAAGAAGGTGTGCATGTTCCAGGACATTCTTAATGTGGTTGTAGCCTGCATCGAGTCCATCCCCAAGCGCAGGAGCATTTATGTTTGCTGGTTCACAGTACAATGTGTGCCTTGTTCACAGCACAACACAGGTATCATGTAAGCATTTTTTTCTGCACAGAAATCTGCAACACATTTGCAGTTTTCTGATTAAAAAAGACAGGAAAAAAATCACAAGACAGCAGTGTTATGGTGTGAACAGGGACATAGGAAACAAAAGGGTTGATTTAATAAAACTGGAGAGTGCAAATTCTGGTGCAGCTCTGCACAGAAACCAATCAGCTTCCAGGGTTTTTGTCAAAACCTGATTGAACAAGCTCAAGGTAGAAGCTGACCACTCCCCAGTTTTAGTAAATCAACCACAAAGTGTCATTGCATTGAGCAATCCCCCCCACAGTTTAGCATAGTACTTACAAGAGTTCTTTCTGTTCCGTCAACTGTGTTTTCTCCTGGATTGAAAGTACTGCTTCCTGTTGGTAGGTTTCAGCCAAGTCCTGAAGTTGCAGTGTCATCCTATTTTGTAACACAATCAGCCCTGCAGAAAGTGATAAATTAGTCATGTTCATAAAAGGACAGAAAGCAGAGTAAATTGGGGAGGTCACCAGGGCACAGTACAATGTAGAGGTCAACAGGGCACAGTATAGGGAGCTGGTTTCCTCCACGTGCAGAGCAGCACAGGGAAGCAGCTGTAACATGCATTTTCCCCTTGATTCCGGCTAGCCCTCCTCTTGTCCATCCCAGGTGATATCACATGCAAGACCCTGGGAGAGACAGAAGAGGAGGACCAGTGAGGAACAGTGCACTATATATCAACATTACCAGAAGTCCCCAGAGGTTCAGCTGCAAATAAATATTCTGGTGATTGTGTCTGCTCAATGCAATTTTTTAATACACTGAGAGTACGCACCTGATACCTCCTCTGTAGATGCTGCAGAGGGCATCACGAGAGGAGCGTAGAGAGTGAGAGCATGTGGCTTGATCAGGAGGTGACATTCAGTGTATGGCAAGTGCTGAAAGCAAAGAAAGGGAGCAAACAGCAGGGGCATGTGGCTTTAGGAGACTGATTGTAGCAGGGGGTGAGATCATAGCTTTATGACATGTTATTATGCCATAATAAAACTATTAAGAATTCAGCATCTGCTAAATTCAGTCTGATCCAGCTGTGTGCTCCCCCTCTGTGCATCACCACTTCCATACACAAGATGTCACCTTCTGCTTCAGTCATATGCTGCCATACACATACAGACAGTCTCACTTCCTGACACAGCCACGTGCTCCAGCGTCTCTCAGGTCTCCCCGCCCCCCGCACTCTTCATTGGTAAGGAATTCTTCTAATCCAGCCATCAGTTATGTGCTCTCTGCTCCCCCGACACTCCCCCCCCCATAACTGCAGCTCTAAGAGTCTCACCCCCGATCCAGCCATGTTCCGCCATCGGCTCTGTGTGTCCCCTGCAGCTCTCACATCCAAATCCAAACCCTGCCCCTCCCTTCCCCTCCAGAGCTCTCACCTCCTGATCCAGCACATCAGCAATGTGCTCTGGTGGCTCTCTGCCCTCCCCTGCACTCTGCATTACTGCAGCTATAGGACTCTGGCTGTACTGTGGTAATGCAGAGTGCAGAGGGGACAGAGAGCCACCAGAGCACATTGCACAGTGCAAGAGGGAGGCAGTCAGCTGCTGGCTGTACAATGGGTCAGGAGCTCACCTTCCTATTGAGCCACATGTTCCTGCTTGGTCAGCCCTCTCATATACAAAGGCAAAATCCACCTCCTTCTTCAGGTCCCGCTCCCGCTCTCTGCACTTCCTGCTCCACCCCCTGACTTTATAGATGGCGGAACTATAGACGGAGCTCAGGGTATTCATGCACACTGACAATACTGCCTCAGCGCTCATTATGCACAGTATTGAAAATATATTTGGTGGTATAAATCTGCCATAATGTAGATTTGCCACGGAACCCCTGAGGACTTCTCATGGAACCCCAGGGTTCTGTGGAACCCCGGTTGAGAAACACTGCATTAACCTCCCTGGCGGTATTCCCGAGTGTAGCTCGGGGTAAAGTTTCAGTACCACAAGCGGAAACCCCAAGCTATACTCAGGCTTACCATGCGGTGCTGCTCCGGGATCTCTTCTTCTCTTACCTTGTCCTGCACTCCCGCGATGTTCCTCCTGCAGTGTCCCCTGTAATGTCCTCCGGCGGATGTCGGCATCAGTCTTCTGGGTTCCGTCCCCTGCGATGTCGGGACGTACGGGGACAGAACTGGCGGGAAATTTGAAAGTGACAAAAAGTGACATTCACTAAAACCACATAGTAAAACATTACTGTATCAAACCATTTCACATACATTTTGTCCCGAGTGCTTTGTCCTGTTCCCTGCCTGCATTTTTACTGTTCTTTCTGCCTGGAAACTGAGAAACGTCCATGGCGTCCAGAAAATGTCCCTTTAAGTCAAAATCGGTTTTAGACCATCTACAGAACAGCGATAGTAAATTAGAACCACTTGCAGAATTGAGTGATAATGATTCGTGGGAAAATTCATCATCAGACACTGAAAACGATTTTGCGACTGAGCTCAGCGATGTGCGAACTTGGCGTTATATTTCAAATTTCAGTGTTTTTGGTTTGATTATATTATTGAATTAAATGTATTATTATATTATTTTTTATGATTATTTATTAAATTATAATTTATGATTTTGTGTTTCAAACTTTATCATACCCGGGATGTTTACTAGACTCTTGTTCGGACAGATTTCAGTGAGTTATTCCTAAAAATTAAAGGCCTACAATAAAAAAAATACATATTTCCATGCAAAAAAATGTACCGCTTTGAGCACAGAAATATGGTCATAATCAGACCGCTAGGGAGGTTAAGGGATATAAAACAATTACATAGGAAAGCATTGCAGTAATTTTTTAAACTATATAAACATTGAAACTAAAGCAATACTGACTCCAAACCTGTTTTACAAATCAAAACAACTTAACCTTTAAGGTGGAGTTCTTGTGAAGTAGAAGGAAAAACACCAATGTCAGAGAACCTGCTTGCAGGACTCACATGACTTAAATATACACTGCTTAAAAAAATTAAAGGAACACTTTGAAAACACATCAGATCTCAATGGGGAAAAAAATATCATACTGGATATCTATACTGATAAGGACTGGGTAATAAGTTAGGAACGTAAGGATGCCCCATTGTGTGATGGAAATGAAAATTATCAACCTACAGAGGACTGAATTCAAACACAAACCAAAAAATAAAAGTGAAAAAATGATGCAGCAGGCTAGTCCATTTTGCTGAAATTTCATTGCAGCAACTCAAAATGGTACTCAATAGTTTGTATGTCCCCCACGTGCTTGTATGCATGCCTGACAATGACGGGACATGCTCCTAATGAGATGACAGATGGTGTCCTGGGGTATTTCCTCCCAGATCTGGACCAGGGCATCACTGAGCTCCTGGACAGTTTGAGGTGCAGCCTGGCAGCGTCGGATGCCAGGGGTTCTATTGGATTTAGGTCAGGCGAGCATGGGGGCCATTCAATGGTATCAATTCCTTCATCCTCCAGGAAATTCCTGCATACTTTCGCCACATGAGGCCGGGCATTGTCATGCCATAGGAAGAACCCAGGACCCACTGCACCAGCGTAGGGTCTGACAATGGGTCCAAGGATTTCATCCCGATACCTAATGGCAGTCAGGGTGCTACTGGCCAGTCTGTAGAGGTCTGTGCATCCCTCCATGGATATGCCTCTCCAGACCATCACTGACCCACCATCAAAACGGACATGCCGAACGATGTTGCAAGCAGCATAACGTTCTCCACGGCTACTCCAGACCCTTCCGCATCTGTCACATGTGCTCAGGGTGAACCTGCTCTCATCTGTGAAAAGCACAGTGTGCCAGTGGTGGACCTGCCAATTCTGATGTTCAATGGCAAATGCCAATTGAGTTCTATGGTGCCAGGCAATGAGCACAGGGCCCACTAGAGAACGTCAGGCCCTCAGGCCACCCTCATGAAGTCTGTTTATGATTGTTTGGTCAGAGACATTCACACCAGTGGCCTGCTGGAGGTTATTTTGTAGGGCTCTGGCAGTGCTCATCCTGTTCCTCCTTGAACAAAGGAGCAAATACCGGTCCTGCTGATGGGTTATGAACCTTCTATGGCCCTGTCCAGCTCTCTTAGAGTAACTTCCTGTTTCCTGGAATCTCCTCCATACTCTTGAGACTGTGCTGGGAGACACAGTAAAATTTCTGGAAATGGCACATATTGATGTGCCATCCTGGAGGAGTTGAACTGCCTGTGCAACCTCTGTAGGGACAAGGTATTGCCTCATGCTACCAGTAGTGACACTGACCCTAGCCAAATGCAAAACTAGTGAAAAACAGTCAAAAATGATGAGTAGGGAAAACTATATCAGTGACCTCCACCTGTAAAACCGTTCCTGTTTTGGGGGTCGTCTCATTGTTGCCCATCTAGTGCACCTGTTGTTAATTTCATTAACATCAAAGCAGCTGAAACTGATTAACAATCCCTTCTGCTACTTAAATGACCAGATCAATATCCCAGGAGTTTAATTGACTTGATGTTATACCCTGATTAAAAAGTGTTCCTTTAATTTTTTGAGCAGTTTAAATATTTATGCAAAATATTTTTCTTTATCCAACTATATGAACATACAACGGAATTGGAAATAAAGGCCCTACTATTGGTAACAAGTATAGCAACAGGTAAAGAAAACATAAAGTGTTTTTCTCCCTATGTCTCAGCAGAAATCTGTAAAATAGAGATTTATTTTGATTTTCTTTATTGGATGAAACATGCTGTGCAGCAACCGGCTTAAGAAACACACAGCAATCATGAGTGAAAATTTGTAGAAGTAATGTCTTCAAAATACACAGCCTAAATCACAGCAGAATGCAACTGTCCTACCAGTTAGAGTAACATACACAAAAGAAAACCTTTTTTTCTCGTTACACAAAAAATTACCTCTAAAGAAAAGATATATTTGTTTTTCTTATGTGTTTATTTGTGATAGGTTGATTTTTTTTCTCTTTTTTTTATGTAATCCCCTCATGACATAAGGTAAAACAAATACTAATGGCTGAACTTGTTAAAGTTGCAAACGTTTTGCAACTTTAATATGTGTTAGCAAAACTGTACCTATCATTGCAACTACTGGGTGTATCCAAGTGAATTACATTTGTATTTCAGGATACATTGGGCTTTTATTTTATGATAAATGGTAATGCATATCTTCATAATCATATCTATCCAATTTTTTTTAAATGGTAAAACTAGCACAAAATAGTAAAACAAATTTTTTTTTTTAATTTAACTGTATGTTTCTTGCTATTACCATAACCTACTGCCAACAAACAAATCTAAAATAAATTCTCCTGTTGCTGACAATCACAGCAATAACATATATGTGTTTATTATTTGTTGTTTGTACTTGTAGTAGCTCCTAATGCACAATCCCAATGCACAGTTCCTGGAAAAATGGCTGTGTATGTAAACAGTTGCTGTATCGACCATCAGCTGGAACTGAGGATAGTCAAAGCAGAAGAATGTCACCATCACATTATGGATCTCCATTGTGGGTCCATAACTTTATTCAGCAATCACATTGTTACAGGAAGAGCAATGTTTTGGAGCCTCACAGGACCCGTTCATCAAGTATGTGTCCCAGACACAATAGTGAACATTTAGCTTTTTTCATCCTACCTAAACCACATTGACACTGGGACTGAAACTAATTAAAAAAAAAAAATTTAAATCCTATCTAAAATACCCACTGACCATGACCTTTGATTCCAACCTTTCACCCTGACCTTTGACTCTGATCATGACCTTTGATTCTAACCCCTGATCTAGCTATTTTTTTCTTTCTTCTTTCTTTTTTTTCTAAACACACATTTGTTAACACTTTTCTCCTCTAGCAATGAGAGAAAACCCAATGTATCTTTTTCTCCTTTCAGAAGGAGAAAATAACACCAGGGTGAGCCGTACAGACACTGACACGGTGATAGCCAATCAGAGGCTATCACAGTAATCAGGTGATCAGGAACGGGGAATCCAGGGCTATCAATGAAAGCTGCAGTGGCGTCCCTAGGCAGGTACGGGGGTGCGCGCTGCACTGGGTGACACCTATCACACGGGATGATACCGCACCCGCTCCATGAAAAGGTATGTTTTAAAGCAAGCCGATGAACCCCGCAGGATGGATCTGATCTGCGGATTGAGCATAATGGATCGGAGTCCGATCCATTATGCTCCCCAATCTGCAGATCCGATCCATCTTGCGGGGATCGTCAGCTTGCAACCTACAGTATATGGGGCTAACTGATCTCTCCATGAGCTCCATGAAAAGGTCGGCTTGCTTTAAAACTTACCTTATCATGGAGCTCGTGGAGATATCAGTTAACCCCGTATAGGTTGCAAGCCGACGATCCCTGCAGGATGGATCGGATCTGTGGATTGGGGAGCATAATGGATTGGACTCCGATCCATTATGCTCAATCCACAGATCTGATCCATCCTGCGGGGATCATCGGAGGGGTGACACCAAGTGTTCCGGCACAGGGAGACACCAACCCTAGGGGCTCCCCTGGAGAGGTGTTAATTGTAATGCAGTATGTTTTTGTTAACCCCTTCCTGTTGGTTGTACACATATTTACCTCATGGAAGTGGGTCTTTATATGTGGGGATGCATATATATCCTACCCCACATCCAACTGGTATCTAGATCTTGCAGGCTCCACCTCCGCAACATCTCCAAGATACGCACATTCCTCACCCCAGACACCACCAAACAACTCATACACTCCCTCATCATCTCACGCCTGGACTATTGCAATTCCCTTCTCACTGGCCTACCCAAACGAATGCTATCCCCACTCCAGTCGATCCTAAACTCAGCGGCTAGACTCATCCACCTCACCAAGCGCTCCACATCTGCCTCCCCCCTCTGCCAATCCCTTCATTGGCTCCCGATTGCCCAACGCATCAAATTCAAACTGCTAACTCTGACCTACAAAGCCATCCACAATGCCGCCCCAAACTACATAACTGACCTGATACCCAAATACTACCCTACCCGTGCCCTCCGCTCCTCACAGGTCTTCCTACTCTCTAGCTCCCTGGTCTCCTCCTCCCACGCCCGATTGCAGGACTTCTCCAGGACTTCCCCCATCCTCTGGAACTCCCTACCCCAATCCATCAGACTGTCACCTACCCTCCTCACCTTCAGGCGCACCCTGAAAACCCTCCTCTTCAGGGAAGCCTACCCCAACCTCACCTAACACCTGACCTCACCTAACAACTAACCTCCTCCACTCCTCCCACCACTCCATCCCCCACAGCCATCTCCTCCTGTACCACCTTCCCCTCCCTCCTAGATTGTAAGCTCGAAAGAGCAGGGCCCTCGAACCCCTCGTGTATCGCATTGTTACTGTCTTGTGTCATGTTCTGTCCCCCTTGCTACTGTACAGCGCTGAGCATACCCTTTGGCGCTATATAAATACTGTATAATAATAATAATATATATGAAACTGTGCTTGTGCTGGAAGCATTCTCTCAGTACAAGCACAAGTACACATATATGCATCCCCACATATAAAAACCCACTTCCATGAGGTAAATATGTGTACAGCCAACAGGAAGGGGTTAACAAAAACATACTGCACTACAATTAGTATAACAATTACACAGCAATTGCAGGAGCAAGAGCAAATTCATCAGGAAAACGTCTACAAAATGAACTGCTTAAAATCATGGCATTATTTTACTGGCAAACAATTAGAACAGGTTCATTTTATGAATGCATTGGACCATTTGGAAAAGCCAAAACTTTTTTCACAATGGCTTTTTTAACCACTTGCCCCCCGGAGGATTTACCCCTCTTCCCAACCAGGCCATTTTTTGCTATACAGTTCTGCGTTACTTTAACTGATAATTGCGCAGTCATGCAATGCTGTACATAAACAAAATTTATGTCCTCTTTTTCCCACAAAAAGAGCTTTCTTTTGGTGGTACTTGATCACCTCTGTGTATTTTATTTTTTGTGATAAAAAAAAAATATTGACAATTTTGAAAGAAAAAAAAAACTATATTTTTGACTTTTTGCTGTAAAACATATCCAGTAAAAAAAATTTAAAAAATCTAATTTCGTCATAAATTTATGCCAAAATGTATTCTGCTACATGTCTTTGCTAAGTTATAGAGTCTACAAATGGCGGTTTATACACTGGAATATTTATTTACTGTATTTATTTTTTATACTAGTAATGGCGGCGATCAGCGACTTATTGCTGGACTGCGGCAGGCATTCTGTCACTGGGGGGAACTAACTAACTGCCACTGACATCCCCAGTGATACTAATCATTCCTAATAAAAGGCACTGACACTGTACTAATAGCACTGGGCAGGAAGGGGTTAATATCTGGGGCAATCAAAGGGCTAACTGGGACATCTTTTATACTTTTTATGTAAACTGCAAACACACAACACACAGATTTCCCAAAATACACAACACTTCATCCTGCTCTAAGCATTACTGCAAACAATAGGCTCCTTCCACTGAATCAGACACAACCAGGGGCGGACTGACAATACATGGGGCCCCTGGGCAATAGGGAATCATGGGGCCCCTGTGTACTTGCCCAAACTCAAAAAAGCCTATGAAAAATGTACCAGGGGCATCTCATGGGGCCCCCAACTGACCCCGAGCCTTTGAGCAGTGCCGAGTTTCCAAATGGTCAGTCCGCCCCTGGACACAACCTTTTTACAGAATGGGGTACCTATTTAACTTCAGAGAGAAAATTAAACTAACACTCTCTTTAAATTGTTATTTCAAAAAAGTATATTCCATACTTATCATTCAAAACAACATTCAAATAGTCACAAAGCTAAATTTGCCATTAATTAATGTGCAAAAGCAATTCCTTCCTCCTCCTAAGAGAAAATGATCTATCCCTCAAAGTGTGCCCCCATTAGCATGGCAATGGATACAACATATAACCCACCTATTTGCAATCTTGTTGAGTGGTGTTATGATCCGCCAGGTGGTGCCTCAGGCTGCCAACTGACAGACCTACCCAGAGCGTGGGGTCTAAGCCCGGGCTGTGCTTTCACCAGGGCCCCTGATGGTGGGGATGGACTTTAAACAGTCCCGGGCCAGGTCACGACCTCTGAGCAGGCCCACCAGTGGCTGAGGAGACCTCCGGGGACGTATGCAGGTACCGGGAGAGACAGATGTGAAGAGGATGGCGGCCCCAGCAGGGTGGTAACGGATCGGGGTCCCGTGGGGGTAAGCGGGGTACAGAATTGGCGGGCAAAGAGTAGTCGGGTCACACGCAGGATCAGCAGGGTAAGTCAGTCCGTAGAATGGTCAGGGCAATCCGGGTCAATCACAGGAGCAGGCAGAGTAGTCAGGGCAATCCGGGTCAATCACAGGAGCAGGCAGCGTAGTCAGGGCAATCCAGGTCAATCACAAGGGCAGGAAGCGTAGTCAGGGTCAATCAGGGTCACTAGACGGGTGCAGGAACTCAGAATCACAGATAGACCTTGCGGCAATCTGTGACAGTGCAGGGCATCTTTAAATAGTGCGCCCTGCACTGTCATTGGCCGGCTAGGTCACGCCCCCGGCTGTCATTGGATGCCTGAGGCACGCCCGCGGCTCCTACTGCGCATGCGCGGCGTCCTGTCAGCCGCGGCTCGCCGGGACCTAGTGCCTGTGTCCCGGCGCATGCGTGGGGGAAGGCGGCCCGATCCCGGATTCCGGAGCCGCGATCCCTGACATTGCCCCCCCCAATGGGCACCCTCCGGGAGCCCCACTGATCTCTCCACCGCGGGTGACTACGAAAAAACTCCCGGATGAGCCTGGGCGCGTGAACGTTCTGGGCGGGTTCCCATGAGTTCTCCTCAGGGCCATAACCCTTCCATTTTATCAGGAACTGTGTCTGGCCCCCCCTCTTTCAGCAACTGAGGATAGTCTCCACTTCATATTCCTCCTGGTCACCTATGGTGACTGACTCGGGAGGTCTGGATTCACGGTCCGGGAAGGGATCCGGTCTGGATGGCTTCAGGAGAGACACATGGAACACAGGATGTATCTTGAAGGTTCGCGGAAGCTCGAGTTCGTAGGACACCTCGTTGACTACTCGTTTTACCGGAAATGGGCCAATGTACTTGGGTCCCAGCTTCCTTGAAGGACACAGCATCTTCAAGTTGGTCGTTGCCAGCCAAACCTGATCCCCTGGTTGAAGCAGTAACTCTCCTCTTCTCTTCCTGTCGAACGCCCTTTTACTGTCCTCTTGGGCTTTAGCGATGGCTTCCTGAATCGTTTTGTTATTGACAGAAAAGAAGTTCAAGATGTCTTGAGACGCCGGTACCCGATTTTCAGGCATCAGATCAGGAAGGAATGTGGGATGATACCCGTAATTGGAAAAGAACGGGGATTGACCCGTAGCTGAGTGATTCGAGTTGTTGTACGAGAATTCTGCGGAAGGCAACAACGTCAGCCAGTCATCCTGAAGGTAGGATGTGTAGCATCGTAAGTACTGTTCCAGCGTTTGGTTGGTCCTCTCGGTTTGGCCGTTGGTCTGTGGATGGTAGGCGGATGAAAGCGACAGCTTGATTCCCAGCGCTTTACACAAGGCGTTCCAGAACCTGGAGGTGAATTGGACACCCCGATCTGACACTATATCTTCGGGAACCCCATGAAGCCTCACTACTTCCTTAATGAAGATCCGTGCCGTTTCTGGTGCCGATGGGGTCTTCTCCAGGGGTACGAAATGTGCCATCTTTGAGAAGCGGTCGACGATCACCATTATTGCTGTGTACCCTTGGGATGGTGGGAGTTCGACCACAAAATCCATGGCTATCATCTCCCAGGCCCGTTTGGGTATAGGTAATGGACATAACAATCCCCATGCCCTGCTCCTGGAGGGCTTGTTCCTTTGACAGGTGGGACAGGTCTGGACGTAACGCTCGCAATCCTTGATCATATCCGGCCACCAGAACGAGCGCCGTAGTAGTTCCAGAGTTTTCGTAACCCCGAAGTGACCCGCCATTGGATGGTCGTGGCAGTGCCCTAGGACCAAGGTTCGCACTTCTTCTGGGACCATGATCCGGTCTTCCTTCCAAAACAGCCCACCGTGGTTCTGGAGGGGTGACCCAGACGGAACTGGTAGTCCTACAGAAGCATCGAGAAGTCGGGAGCGAAGTTCCGTTTGTAGAGCGAGGAAGCTTCCGGAAGGTAAGATGGTGTCAGGTACCACTGCGTCGTCGGGGTCCTCAAACATGCGGGACAGAGCGTCTGGTTTTGTATTCTTAGTACCGGGTCGGTACGTTATATGGAATATAAATCGAGAAAAGAAAAGAGCCCATCTCGCCTGGCGAGGTCTCAGTCGTTTTGCCGTTCTTAAATATTCAAGGTTTTTGTGATCTGTGAATATTAGGATTGGGTGTGTGGCTCCTTCCAGTAAATACCTCCATTCTTCTAGAGCGGATTTAATGGCCAGGAGCTCCCGATCTCCAATGTCATAGTTACGTTCCGCCGGTGTCAACTTCCTGGAGAAGAATGCCACAGGGTGCAGTAGTTCCTTGGTACCATTCCTTTGGGACAGCACTGCTCCTACCGCGTTTTCGGAGGCGTCCACTTCTAAAACATATGGGAGAGAAGAATCCGGATGGCAGAGAATGGGAGCAGAGGTGAACAATTTCTTGAGCTTTTCGAATGCCGTCTGAGCTTCGGGAGTCCACTTAAAGCGGACCCCTTGTTTCGTCAGTTGCGTGATCGGGGAGACCAGACCGGAGAAGTTCCTAACAAACTTTCTATAAAAGTTAGAAAAGCTGATGAAACGCTGTACCCCCTTTTTGTCGGCGGGTATTGGCCAATCTAAGATCGCCGTGACTTTCTGGGGATCCATCGCGACCCCCGCGGAAGAGAGAACCAGTCCCAAGAACGTGATTTCGCGCTGTTCGAAACAGCACTTTTCTGCCTTAGCGTATAGCCCGTGTTGATGCAACCGTTCTAATACCCGTGACACGTGACCTCAATGAACCTCCAGTGAGGGGGAAAAAATTAGGATGTCATCCAAATAAACCACCACGAAAACATCGAGGAAATCACGAAAAACATCATTGATAAAGTGCTGGAAGGTTGCCGGTGCGTTACAGAGCCCGAACGGCATCACCAAATACTCATAGTGGCCGAATCTCGTACGGAAAGCCGTCTTCCACTCATCCCCCTCCCTGATACGAACAAGGTTATAGGCCCCCCGCAGGTCTAATTTAGTAAATATCATTGCTGATCTCAATCTCTGGAGGAGCTCAGGGACTAGGGGTAAGGGATAACGATTCTTTACCGTTATTTTGTTCAGATCACGGTAGTCTATGCAGGGCCGTAATGATTTGTCCTTCTTCTCAACGAAGAACAACCCGGCCCCGGCTGGGGATGTGGATGGACGAATAAATCCCTTCCGAAGGTTTTCGTCAATATATTCCCTCAGTACTCCTGATTCCGTTTCAGACAAAGGAAAGATACGGCCAAACGAGATTTCAGATCCGGGCAGGAGGTCTATGGGGCAATCGTAGGAACGGTGCGGAGGAAGAATGTCAGCTCCTCGTTTACTGAAAACGTCTAAGAAGTCATGGTAGGCCGGAGGAATAACCTGGGATAGATTGGTGTCGCCATCCAAGCACAGGAGGAACCGGGGAACCACGGATCCTGTGACGTGGCAGTGACTCAAACAGTAAGGTGACCGAAATTGAATTGTTCCCTTTTCCCAGTCAATATGGGGGTTATGGGCCCGCAGCCAAGGGAGCCCCAGAATGACTGGAAAAAGTGGAGATGCGATGGCATCCAAACGGAGGAACTCCTGGTGATGGTCTGCCATTGTGGTGAAAATGGGTGGTGTCTCCTGGTCCACCACCCCTGATTTTATACTGGACCCATCTGCCAAGAAGATATTGAACCCCCTTTCTTTGGTCTGGAGAGGGATTTTTTGCCGGTGGGCAAAAGTCAGATCGATAAAACAACTACAGGCTCCCGAGTCAACGATTGCGGTCACCGACAATGTTCCTCCGGGGAGCTGTAAAGACACAGGTATGGCCAGGTAACTTGACTGATCATCCCTTCCTGTAGGTAAAGTAAAAGAAAAGGACGTGGACTTACTCATTTTTGCAGGACAGGAGCTCACCTGGTGACCAGCTTCCCCGCAGTACACACATAGGTTCTGTGATCGTCTCCTCTGACGTTCCTTGACCGATAAGTGGGAACGGGCCAGTCCCAGTTGCATGGGTTCCGGGTTGTCCCCTGATTCCGTGCTTCGCGGATGGTTCCCTGGGGCTGGAGCTGTGTCTGTCAGGGCTCCCGGATATGACCAGAGGTGTGTGACTGACGCAGGGAAACGCAGACTTCAGATATGTTATAAACAATATAATTTATTAACACTAACAATACAAACATAAACGCAGTGCAATACTAAAACATAACACAGTGCAAACAAACCAAACCAACCACCCACAGATGACAGTACATACAATGCAAGCATCGTCAGGCAGGCCGGGTGAATATCAATCGGGCAGGTAGGTACAGGGGGAGCAAGCGGAGAATGGTCGGGGTCACAAGCCAGGTTCAGCAGGTAGCGGGCAGCGTGGTACAGAGGGTCAGGCAGAGGAGAATGGTCAGACAAGCCAGGGATCAGGAGCAGGAGAATGGTCAGACAAAGCCAGGGATCAGGGCAGGGTCAGCAACGAATCAGACAGGAGCAGGAACAGGATACAGGGCCCAGGAGAAACACACACCAAGGCAGAGTCTGCAGGTCTGGCCATCCCTTAAATACACCAGTATAATCAGTTCCAGGTGTTTGACTGGCTGCAAGGTTGAGTCTCTGATTGCTGGGAGCACCCGCTGGCCAGCCCTGGTACTGCAGCTCATAAGGCAGGTGAGTCCCACCATTGCTGGCCAGTCCATTCCTGACAGTACCCCCCCTCAAGGAGCGGCCTCAGGACGCTCCAAACAGTCCTAGCTGGGCAAAATGTTCCACCGCCCGGGTCTGGTAACTGGCGGGATATCAAAGACTGGCACACCGGGGAGGACTCCGGGCAGAGGCACACCGGGCAGGACTCCGGGCAGCGGCACACCGGGCAGGGGCACACCAGGCTGGACTCCGGGCAGAGGCACATCGGGCTGGACTCCGGGCAGAGGCACATCTGGCTGGACTCCGGGCAGAGGAACACCGGGCTGGACTCCGGGCAGAGGCACACCGGGCTGGACTCCGGGCAGAGGCACACCGGGCTGGACTCCGGGCAGAGGCACACCGGGCTGGACTCCGGGCAGAGGCACACCGGGCTGGACTCCGGGCAGAGGCACATCGGGCTGGACTCCGGGCAGAGGCACATCGGGCCGGACTCCGGGCAGAGGCACATCGGGCCGGACTCCGGGCAGAGGCACATCGGGCCGAACTCCGGGCAGAGGCACATCGGGCCGAACTCCGGGCAGAGGCACATCGGGCAGGACTCCGGGCAGAGGCACATCGGATTACCAGGCGAAGCAGCAGGCACCGGGCCACCAGGCGGAGCAGCAGGCACCGGGCCACCAGGCGGAGCAGCAGGCACCGGGCCACCAGGCGGAGCAGCAGGCACCGGGCCACCAGGCGGGGCGACAGGCACCGGGCCCCCAGGCGGGGCGACAGGCACCGGGCCCCCAGGCGGGGCGACAGGCACCGGGCCCCCAGGCGGGGTGACAGGCATCGGGCCCCCAGGCAGGGTGACAGGCATCGGGCCCCCAGGCGGGGTGACAGGCATTGGGCCCCCAGGCGGAGCGGCAGGCGCCGGGCCCCCAGGAGGGGGGACAGGCATCGGGCCCCCAGGCGGGGCGACAGGCATTGGGCCCCCAGGCGGGGCGACAGGCATCGGGCCCCCAGGCGGAGCGGCGGGCGCCGGACCCCCAGGCGGAGCGACAGGTCTCGGGCCCCCAGGCAGAGCGGCGGGCGCCGGACCCCAGGCAGAGCGACAGGTCTCGGGCCCCCAGGCGGAGCGGCGGGCGCCGGACCCCCAGGCGGAGCGACAGGTCTCGGGCCCCCAGGCGGAGCAGCGGGCGCCGGACCCCCAGGCGAAGCGACAGGTCTCGGGCCCCCAGGCGGAGCGGCGGGCGCCGGACCCCCAGGCAGAGCGACAGGTCTCCGGCCCCCAGGCGGAGCGACAGGTCTCAGGCCCCCAGGCGGAGCGACAGGTCTCAGGCCCCCAGGCGGAGCGACAGGTCTCGGGCCCCCAGGCGGAGCGACGGGCGCCGGACCCCCAGGCGGAGCGACAGGTCTCGGGCCCCCAGGCGGAGCAGCGGGCGCCGGACCCCCAGGCGAAGCGACAGGTCTCGGGCCCCCAGGCGGAGCGGCGGGCGCCGGACCCCCAGGCAGAGCGACAGGTCTCCGGCCCCCAGGCGGAGCGACAGGTCTCAGGCCCCCAGGCGGAGCGACAGGTCTCAGGCCCCCAGGCGGAGCGACAGGTCTCAGGCCCCAGGCGGAGCGGCGGGCGCCGGACCCCCAGGCGGAGCGGCGGGCGCCGGACCCCCAGGCGGAGCGGCGGGCGCCGGACCCCCAGGCGGAGCGACAGGTCTCGGGCCCCCAGGCGGAGCGGCGGGCACCGAGTCACCAGGCACGACAGTGGGCTCCGAGTCAACTGGCATGACCGCTGGCACTGGGTCAGACATTGGATCGTCTGGCTGGACAGCGGGCATCGGGTCACCAGGCATCAGGTCATTTGGCTCAACAGCGGGCACCGCGTCATCTGGCAAGACAGTGGGCAGCAAGTCACCAGGCACGACAGTGGGCTCTGAGTCAATTGGCACGACAGCGGGCACCGGGTCATCAGGTACCGGATTGTCTGGCTCGACAGCGGGCATCGGGTCACCAGGTATGACAGCGGGCACTGGGTCACCAGGCATCAGGTCATTTGGGTTGCCAGCGGGCACCGCGTCATCTGGCAAGGCAGTGGGCACCGGGTCACCAGGCATTGGATCGTCTGGCTCGACAGCGGGCATCGGGTCACCAGGTATGACAGCGGGCACTGGGTCACCAGGCATCAGGTCATTTGGCTCGCCAGCGGGCACCGCGTCATCTGGCAAGGCAGTGGGCACCGAGTCACCAGGTACGACAGCGGGCTCTGAGTCAATTGGCACGACAGCGGGCACCGGATCAGGTACCGGATCATCTAGATCAACAGCGGGCATCGAGTCGACTGGCCTAATAGGATCATCAGGCTGGATCAGTTCATCATCCTGGATAGAGGCATCAGGCTGAGTGGAGGCATCAGGCTGAGTAGAGGCATCAGGCTGAGTAGAGGCATCAGGCTGAGTAGAGGCATCAGGCTGAGTAGAGGCATCAGGCTGAAGAGAGGCATCAGGCTGGGTACAGGCATCAGGCTGGGTACAGACCTCAGGCTGAAGTGCGGGTGCCGAGGCACCAGGCTGAACCACGGAAGGCAGGTTCTCAGACGGCAGGCTCACCGGTTTGGATACTGGCAGGATGGTACTGGTTGGAAAGAATTTTCGCTTTTTTCTGGTTTTAACTACTGGAGCACTGCAAGTAAACGCAGGTCTGCAAACGAATGGAGCAGCTGGAGACAGAGAAGAGCTGGAGGATGGGACAGAGGAGGGAGCAGTTGCTACAGAGGGCTTTTTTACAGGGTTAAAGGCAGGATAGGTGCAGTGAGTGGGAACAGGGTACTGACATGCGGTAGATAGCAGGGCAGGAGGAGCTGTTGGGAATGCAGGAATAGAGCTTTGAGGAAATAGATTAGAAGCAGGACTGGGTTTTTGTAGGCTGACTGAGGCTGGGTGCAACAAATCTGTCCATGTCTGCAGTACGGGTTGAACGAAGCTCAGCTTACATAAAGCCTGTCTGACCAAAGACTGCACTGCGTTTATACAATCCCTTAATACCTGTGGTGAACATGCAGAATAACGCTCCAGAAAGTAATCCACATCATCCTCTAATAACCATACCAGGGACTCTACCTGGTCGGCACTAAATGGCGGCAAAAATTCATCCCTGCATTCGGGGGTACCAGATGAAACCAACTCCGCACAAACCTGAATCAATGGCTGCACCTCAGAGGATTCTGTGCCCTGATCTACTAGAACATGAGCGAGCCGTATACATTCTAGCAGTTCATCCCTGGGATACTCCTTCAGAGTCTGATAAGCATACTCTCTGTCATCAAACACTAGCAGAGATAAATACACAACCTCATCAAGATCCATCCTTCCCATCAACAAACCAAGATGGCTTCCCTGTGCAGCCACTTCTGGTCAGGATTGGCCTTGGTGTAATGTCAGGGCTCCCGGATATGACCAGAGGTATGTGACTGATGCAGGGAAACGCAGACTTCAGATATTATTATTATTACTACGAGTTTATATAGCGCCAAAGGGTTTGCTCAGCGCTGTACAATAGGGGGGACAATACATGGCACAGTACAACAACAACAAACAATGTACGAGGGGTAAGAGGGCCCTACTCTTACGAGCTTACAATCTAGGAGGGAGGGGGTAAAAGGTACAGTAGGAAGTGGCTGAGGGGGATGAAGTGGTGGGAGGAATGAGGGAGGATGGCCGTTAGGTGAGGGTGGGGTAGGCTTCCCTGAAGAGATGGGTTTTGAGGGAGCGCCTGAATGTGAATAGGGAAGGCGACAGTCTGATGGATTGGGGCAGTGAGTTCCAGAGGATGGGGGAGGACCTGGAGAAGTCCTGCAGTCGTGCATGGGAGGAGGAGACCAGGGAGCAGGATAGAAGGAGGTCCTGTGAGGAGCGAAGGGTACGGGTAGGGTGGTACTTGGTGATAAGGTTGGTGAGGTAGTCAGGGGCAGTGTTGTGAACGGCTTTGTAGGTCAGGGTTAGGAGTTTAAATTTGATGCGTTGGGCAATCGGGAGCCAGTGGAGGGAGAGGCAGAGGGGGGTGGCAGAGGTGGAGCGGGTGGTGAGGTGGATGAGTCTGGCAGCTGAGTTCAGGATGGTCAGGAGCGGGGAGAGCCTGCACTTGGGTAGGCCAGTGAGGAGGGAGTTGCAGTAGTCAAGGCGTGAGATGATGAGGGAGTGTACTAGAAGTTTGGTGGTGTCTGGGGTGAGGAAGGAGCGTATCTTGGCAATGTTGCGAAGATGGAGCCTGCATGTGTTTGTGAGTGATTTGACATGCGGTTGGAGGGAGAGGTTCGCGTCAAGAATGACGCCAAGGACTTTGGCTTGCGGGGCGGAAGTGATAGTGGAGTTGTTGGTGATGATGGATAGGATGGGGGGGGGGGGTGTTGGCAGGGGGAAAGACGAGAAGCTCGGTTTTGGAGAGGTTGAGCTTGAGGAAGTGTAGCGACATCCAGTCTGAGATGTCATTTAGGAGGTGAGTGATGCGGGCGGAGATAGTGGGGGTGAGGTGAGGGGTGGAGAGGTAGATTTGGGTGTCGTCAGCATAGAGGTGATAGTTGAAGCCGTGAGATTGTATGAGTTTGCCCAGGGAGGAGGTGTAGATGGAGAAGAGAAGGGGTCCAAGGACAGAGCCTTGGGGGACCCCAACAGAGAGGGGGAGGGAGGGGGAGGTGGCACCATTGTAGGTGACACTGAAGGAGCGTCGGGATAGGTAGGATGAGAACCAAGAGAGAGCAGTATCTCCGATGCCAAGGGAGAGTAGTTTATTAAGGAGGAGGGGGTGGTCAACTGTGTCGAAGGCCGCAGAGAGATCCAGGAGAAGGAGGACAGAGTAGTCGCCCTTGGCTTTGACGTTGAGTAGGTCGTTAGTGATTTTGAGGAGGGCAGTTTCAGTGGAGTGTAGGGGACGGAAGCCGGACTGTAGAGGGTCAAGGAGGTTATTGTCTGTAAGGTGGGAGCTTAGGCGATCGTAGACTAAGCGTTCAAGGAGCTTGGAGGTGAGTGGCAGCAGGGAGATGGGTCTGAGGTTGTTGGGGTCCGCGGGATCCAGGGAGGGCTTTTTGAGGATGGGGGTGATATGCGCGTGCTTTAGGGGGGAGGGGAATACGCCAGTAGAGAGGGAGAGATTGAAGATGTGGGTGAGGGAGCGGATGAGGGAAGAGGGGGGTGACCGGAGGAGTTGAGAGGGGATAGGGTCCAGGGGGCAGGTAGTGAGGCGGGCTTTTGAGAGGACTTTGGCGACTTCCTCAGTAGTGACAGGGCTGAGGGAGTGCAGTGCGAGGGGGGTTATGGTGGGCGGGGCATTGGGAGAGGAGGGGGGCAGTGCGGTTGTGAGGGCAGAGGAGGGGGGAGATGAAGGGGTGACGGGGGCGAGGAGGCTAGGTGGGGAGGTAGATTGCAAGTTGACGATGTCCTTACGGATAGCGTCAATCTTGTTGTGGAAATGGGTGGCAATCTCGTGGGCGGTGAGAGAGGTACTGAGTGGAGGAGGGGGGGAGAGCAGGGAGTTGAAGGTGGAGAAGAGTCGGCGGGGGCAGGAGGAGAGGGTGTTTATTAGGTTAACAAAGTAGGCCTGCTTAGCGGCGTGGAGGGAGGAGGTGTAGATAAGAAATGCAGATTTGAAGAGGGAGAAAGTATGAGGGGACCTGGTTTTGCGCCACAGTCTCTCCAGTGCGCGACTGCGACGTTTGAGGCGTTTAGTGCTGTCGGTCTGCCACGGTTGAAGCGGTCTGGGTTTGATGATGCGTGTGGTTAGGGGTGCCAGAGAGTCTAGGGCAGCTGACAGTGAGTCATTGTACAAGGTGGTGGCTATGTCAGGACATGACAGTGGGAGGATGCTGTCGTGTAGGCGGTCGGCGGCAGAGTGGAGGGGGGCCGGGTTCAGGTTGCGGAGGTTGCGGCTGGTGATGGTTTGCCGTTTTTGAGGGGGGGAGTTGGGGGAAGGGGAGATGGAGAAGGTGATGAGGTGGTGGTCGGAGAGAGGGAAGGGGGTGTGCGAGAACTGGTTGAGGGTACAGAGGTGGGAAAAGACAAGGTCCAGGGTGTTCCCTCCGAGGTGGGTGGAGGATTGAGTGTGCTGTGTGAGCGCGAAAGAGGAGGTTAGGTGGAGGAATTGGGAAGTAGCCGGGGTGTTGTCGTTGATGGGGATGTTGAAGTCCCCGAGGATGATGGTCGGTAGCTCAGAGGAGAGGAAGAAGGGGAGCCAGATATGTTATAAACAATATAATTTATTAACACTAACAATACAAACATAAACGCAGTGCAATACTAAAACATAACACAGTGCAAACAAACCAAACCAACCACCCACAGAAGACAGTACATACAATGCAAGCGTCGTCAGGCAGGCCGGGTGAATATCAATCGGGCAGGTAGGTACAGGGGGAGCAAGCGGAGAATGGTCGGGGTCACAAGCCAGGTTCAGCAGGTAGCGGGCAGCGTGGTACAGAGGGTCAGGCAGAGGAGAATGGTCAGACAAGCCAGGTATCAGGAGCAGGAGAATGGTCAGACAAAGCCGGGGATCAGAGCAGGGTCAGCAACGAATCAGACAGGAACAGGAACAGGGAGCAGGAACAGGATACAGGGCCCAGGAGAAACACACACCAAGGCAGAGTCTGCAGGTCTGGCCATCCCTTAAATACACCAGTATAATCAGTTCCAGGTGTTTGACTGGCTGCAAGGTTGAGTCTCTGATTGCTGGGAGCACCCGCTGGCCAGCCCTGGTACTGCAGCTCATAAGGCAGGTGAGTCCCACCATTGCTGGCCAGTCCATTCCTGACAGTGTCTCTCGGTGGAATCCATGCCACCCTTTGACCCTGGCTGCTCCTTTCCGCCGACGTTCCCTTAGTCTACAGTCAATTTGAATGGCCAACTCAATCAGTTTTTCCAGGGAGTCAGGTAGGCCTACTTGTGCTAGTTCGTCTTTGAGAGACTCAGACAGCCCGATGCGGAACTGGTGACATAAGGCCGCATCGTTCCATCTGGTGTCTCCCATGCAACGCCTAAAATCGGACGCGTATTCTTCGGCTGTCCGGCGGCCTTGCCGTAGAGAGTATAGGGTAGCCTCTGCGGAAGCAGCCCGCTGAGGGTCGTCATACAAAACAGCCATGGCCTGAAAGAACTCGGTCACGGAGTCAAGATGGGGGTCGTGCTTCTCCATCAGACGGTGAGCCCAATCCTGGGGCTCATCCTGAAGGAGAGAGACTATAAACCCCACCTTGACGGTCTCGGTGGTGAATGTGCGGGGCTGCAAGTTGAAATACAGGGTGCAAGCGTTCCAGAAGGCTCGGAAGCGGCTCCGGTCACCACGGAATCGTTCCGGCAGGGGAACACGGGGTTCAGGAGCTAGGGATGTGGCAACCGCTCCGGATGCCGGGGTAGCGGGAGGTTCTGCAGATGGAGGACTCTGAGCAGGGGGAGTCAGGGGGGCTAACGACTCCATGCGGTCCTCCAGTCGGGCGCAGCGACTGTGGAAATTCTGGAAAGCCTGGGTCAAAGTTGCCAGGTGCTGGCAAATATCCTCTAGGGACGCCGGTCCACTTCCTGGCTCTGTCATGGCCGCAAGGTACTGTTATGATCCGCCAGGGGGTGCCTCAGGCTGCCAACTGACAGACCTACCCAGAGCGTGGGGTCTAAGCCCGGGCTGTGCTTTCACCAGGGCCCCTGATGGTGGGGATGGACTTGAAACAGTCCCGGGCCAGGTCACGACCTCTGAGCAGGCCCACCAGTGGCTGAGGAGACCTCCGGGGACGTATGCAGGTACCGGGAGAGCCAGATGTGAAGAGGATGGCGGCCCCAGCAGGGTGGTAACGGATCGGGGTCCCGTGGGGGTAAGCGGGGTACAGAATTGGCGGGCAAAGAGTAGTCGGGTCACACGCAGGATCAGCAGGGTAAGTCAGTCCGTAGAATGGTCAGGGCAATCCGGGTCAATCACAGGAGCAGGCAGAGTAGTCAAGGCAATCCGGGTCAATCACAGGAGCAGGCAGCGTAGTCAGGGCAATCCGGGTCAATCACAGGGGCAGGCAGCGTAGTCAGGGTCAATCAGGGTCACTAGACGGGTGCAGGAACTCAGAATCACAGATAGACCTTGCGGCAATCTGTGACAGTGCAGGGCATCTTTAAATAGTGCGCCCTGCACTGTCATTGGCCGGCTAGGACGCGCCCCCGGCTGTCATTGGACGCCTGAGGCATGCCCGCGGCTCCTACTGCGCATGCGCGGCGTCCTGTCAGCCGCGGCTTGCCGGAACCTAGTGCCTGTGTCCCGGCGTGATCTGCCGCCAGTGTGCATGTGCGGGGGAAGGCGCCGCGATCCCGGATTCCGGAGCCGCGATCCCTGACAAGTGGTATACTTGATTGGCGGGCTTCCAAATCCTCCCCTGCTGATTGGAAGAAGTGTGTACAAATTTAGATTGATCCAGTTTCACACCCAGCTGCAATGCAGTGTTGATGTACTAAAGGAGACATAGGGAGAGACAACCTTAGAAGCCAAAAGGCAAATAAAGGCTGGGCTCTTAGGTAAATGAGACTGACAGCAGGGAGATGCAAACAAAGCCAGTTCAACCCCTGAAGAAGGTTTGAGGACCATTTTCCCAATCAAATCCCCAATGTGCACAGTGAGTCTACACTGGGCCCCTACCCCCTTAGAACCCGCGTGTATTGCAAAATTCAAATATCCACAAAGATAAATTTAGCATTAATTAATGTGCAAAAGCAATTCCTGTCTCCCCATTAAGAGTAATTGGTCTTTCCCACAGAGTGTGCACGCATTGGCATGGAGATGGATGCAAGGTGTAACCCACCCATTTGCAGTCCCATATGAGTTTATTAACTAAAGCTGGCTCACTCAGAATCTCATGCAGCTGTGCCAATCAGCGTCTAACCTCAGTTTGTTCAATTAAACTTTAGCAATAAAACCTGTGGGCTGATTGGTTTCTATGCAGAAATGCACGAGATTCTGAGTGAACTTTAGTAAATAAACCCTATTGAATAGTATACTTGATTGGCTAGCTTCCAAACCCTCACTCACTGATTGGAAGAAGTATGTTTATATTTAGTATCAGGATCCAGATCTGAATCTAAAACTTCTGTGATGTCTGGCTGTGGTTCTTTTTGTGCCATTGGGAATGTTGGACAGCTCCCTGCCTGATTCCTTGCTTTGTGTTTCGTTTCTGGTGAATCTTGAACCTTTTGCTCCTTCCATGAGCCTCCTGATTTAAACCATGTTACTTTTGTTCCTGTTTGCCAGATTAATGTGCTCTTTCTAACCAATATCTTGCTCCTTGCATACCTGCTGCTGTCTTTATATTTGCTACCACACGTAATCAACCCTTGACTTGTTTATTCACTATGCTTCCGTCTGATCATATCCAGCTTCTACTCATTACTGACCTTTTGGCTTGTTCATCTACCACACTTCCATCTGATCCCATTCAGCTACTAGTCATTACTGACATTTTGACATGTTCATTGACTTCTGCTTGACCCTTGTCTGTTTCTGTCCCACCTTTGCTCTTTTTCTGCTGGGGCAATCCAGAGGGCCACAACCTGGCATTATCACTCAGGGAAACCCATCTCCACAATCAGGAGCTCTAGTGAAGATCTGCTCATACTTAGACCCTGCATATCAGGTGAGTCCGCATCATCATCATCTGCTAAGGGATCTGCTTACATATTTTCAACTGACTACTCGTGAAACTCTATTGTACAGCCACAGGTATCTGAGCCTGATCCTAGGCCATGACTTTTTGGTTGTTTGGGTTTCAGGCCTGGCAGTAATGCAGCGTTAATGCTCTAGAGGAGACGCAGGGAGAGACAGCCTTAGGAGCCAAAAGGCAGATAGAGGTCATACACCAAACTCTGGAAAATGAATGAAAGTGCACTTGCAAAGTCTATTTGCTTTTAGTAAATCACAGTAAATGCACAGTCTATTTGCTTTTAGTAAATCAAATTGGGTGATGTATTTAAAATGGATATATTAATTTTTGTCATGGTGCTCTCTGAATTCAATTCTGGGTGATTGGCTTTAGCCTCAGCCTCAGATAGCACTTTAGAAAGCTTCTTATGAAACTAGCCCTTTTTCAGACATTAGTAGCATTAATATGGTACCGTAACCTTCACAGTGTATAAAAAGGTTAAAATTCTCAGATTCTTAGGTCTTAGGAGTCTAGTGTGCTATTAGCAGTCGGTGAGTTCTGATCGTTGGGTAATATGCTCTGCTCTGTGCACTAGGGGTGGCCAGGGGCGGACTGACCATTTGGAAACTCGGGCACTGCCCGAGGGCCCGGGGTCAGTAGGGGGCCCCATGAGATGCCCCTGGTACCTTTTTCATAGGCTTTTTTGAGTTTGGGCAAGGACACAGGGGCCCCATGATCCCCTGTTGCCCGGGGGCCCCATGAGTTGTCAGTCCGCCCCTGGGGGTGGCACATACCATTGCATTACAGATGAGAAGGGTATCAAATTAATTTTTTTCTAAGTGGTAAATGAAAAAAGAAAACATGATTTATTATTAGCTGTGTAATTTATTTTGTAGGTGCATGTGTATGGTTTTGAAGAGTGAATGCATTATGTGCGTGGTTTTTTGAATGTACATGGTTCAGAAAAGTTTTAAAATTACATTGTTCTATGGTAGTTTTTTCTTGTTATAGCAGTTTTGTAAGATACTAAAAACCATTCTTCTATTGTATCTCAATATGGAACAACAAAAATGGCATTGCTTTATAATCAATTTGATTTGGGCTATAATGGGAAACAACATATATCTGCATTATAAAATCACTTCCTTATCACATTACGCTTAATGTAAATTTGATTAAAATGTGATTGGAGACATAATGGTATCCATTACATTAATGATAAAACAAATAAAACAAACGGAAAAGGTTTCAAATTAAAAATAAAACTGGTACAAGGTATTCATTTTCACATACTTTGTTAATGAAAATGTTTTATCAATAAAGACTTTACCTTAACTAAAGTCCCATTTAACAAGAATGCATCTGTATTAAGCTTGTTTTTAAAAAGCAGAAGTAATTCAGCAGTTTTGTCCTTTCTTATTAAGACTCCAGACAAATGTAGCAATAAAAAAATACTGAACCTATTTTTTAAACTATATTATGTGTAATTAATTTTTTTAAACATCTTTTGTGTACTTGTTAAAGACAAATGTACCAAGCTTGTACTTTGTGGAAATTACTTAAATGCCAGGGCAAAGGGGAGTTATGCCCTGCAGTTCTCCCCTTCTTTACTTGCTCCAGTGTAATTGCTGAAGTCCAACTTTTAGGTTGACAGGCATGGCCATGGACTGGGATTTAGGAACTCTGAAAGCCATGTATTTCTAAATTATGTTTAAAAAAAACAATACAAAAATATTGTTATATTGTATGTTGTTGCAGCTCTTAAAGGTGAAGTCTGAATGTTCCTGGCTCCCAATCTAAAATTTTGCCAATCTTCCAACTTGTTCTGAAGTCAAGTCATTTTTACCTTTATGCATTAACAGTATAATACTGGCGCACAGAGGTATGTTATCCAGAACCATAATAGTCAAGTGGCTGTGGGCACTCTATACAGAGCCTTGACCATGAGAGTCCATAAAATTATCAAAGTCCTTGGAATGCTGAGCGTAGGGGCTGCCTTTGTTTAGAGTGTTGCCAACTCTAAATACCAGAAGAAGAGAGAAAAGAAGGAAGTAGATTAGTAAGCAATTTAATGACACAGGATAAAAGACACTCACAAGAGTAAATCTGAAACAGGGATCATCTGTAAATCCATGGGCCGCTCCTTTCCGTCCTGCAGAAACCACCAGCTGCAATCCCAGGAGATCATGGAGATGAAGATGGACACCAGACTGCTACCAAGTCCAGGAAGCTTCACGCCAAACAAGTGTGGAATGCGCTGGTGGAAGTAATGTCACCAGAAGAGGCGGAGGGCCTGATCACAGAGACACACAGGCTATGCACTCAGAGCCTCTAACTCCTACAGGCCTAGGTCTAGCTAGGTCTTGAGGCTGGCGGTTCCTGCAGGATGGAAAGGAGCTGCCCATGGATTTAAAGATGAGCCCTGTTTTTGATTTACTCTTGTCTTTTATCCTGTGTCATTAAATTGCTTACTAATCTACTTCACTCCATTGGCGCTTCCTTCATTTCTCTCTTTACCTTTATGCATTCCCTGCATTGCGGTAAAAATGTCCCGGTAGCAGTATTGCACCCTCACACCCCTAAATACTTACTCACTTCTGCATTGGCTCATGCTGCTGTCAACCAAATCCTGTGAGCAGAGAGCTGGGGGCAGGGCTGAGCTGCGCTATGTGTGTCTTTGAATGCACACAGTCCAGTTTAGGAGCAAGCCTACACTTCTGCCCCCTAGCAACCGCTTGCTATGAGAACAAACAGAAAAGAAGGAGCAGAGAGCAGCGGCGTGGGACCCCAGAAGGGGAAGTTTGGGTCGATTCAGTGCAATTTCATTGCAAAGACCAGCTTTGTATACTTATGTATGTTTATTGAACAATGATCCTTTACAAATACTTTATTACTTCAGCTACAGAAGTTTTTACCCCCTTCATGATATTTCTTTGCAATTCAGCACTGTGCTACTTTAACTTGTAATTGTGTGTTCATGCAACACTGTATCCCAAATTTATATTATTTTTTTCACACAAATAGAGTTTTAATTTGGTGGTATTTGATCACCACTGTTTTTTTTAATTTGTAATTATATAAACAAAAAAAGACTGAACATTTGGTCCCAATAAGTGTATATTGATTAGTTTGGTGAAAGTTATAGCATCTACAAACTATAGTATATATACTGGAATTTTAATTTATATATTTTTTTTACTTATACTACTAATGGAGGTGATCAGCAACTTATACTGGGACTTTGAAAGTGTAGCGGGCAATTTGACACTAACTGACACTGGGTGGGAACTGACTTACTGCTACTGACATCACCAGTGACATTAATACAGTGATCAGTGATAATACTATACACTGTCACTGTACTAATGATACTGGCTGGGAAGGTGTAACATCTAGGGTGATCAAGGAGATAAATGTAGCAAACAAGCAGTTAAAAGACATGCATTGTTATTACACTGCAGACAACCTCCTTAGTACACCTCTCAAGAGCCCTTATAAATGGAGTGTGCTGGCTCTTAGAAGAAAAGGTGAGAAATTTGATTACTAGAAAGACTGCATGCCCATGTCAGACAAAGTGCTGCGCCATGACTAATACCATTGAAGTCCAATCAAGTAAAAAGGATGAGCCACTGACAGCTACGCTGGGGAAAAGGGTCTGCATGATTTTGGACATTATTCGTCCTGGAAGTTGAACTGGAGATACTGGGAATAAATAAACTTCCAGTGATTTTTTTTATTAATGCTGAAAATTTGAATTCCTGCATGGACTGATGAAATAAGATAAAGCAATCAAGGGGTGACCGACACAAAATCAAATCTGAAATTTCTCTTATATGCCCTTGCTATCAGTGTATACTGTGAGTGAAAGAGATAAGAACAGCGAGGAGTGAGGGTTAGAGAGTATCTTCAGTGGTTGGAATAGCAGAGAATTTGTTTGCTTGAGGGGACTCAGTCGGCAGCTCTCCTTTTGATACTCTATTTTGAATAAACTGCCTTCTTAGCTAGACATATTTTAGCAAAATGTGACCTGTATCAGGTGCATTATACAATGGGTTCAGTCTGCAAGGTGAATATGCAAACATGTGGAAAATACAAGCTATAATACATTGGGGAGATTTAATAAAAGTGTTGCACACAGAATCTGGTCTCGTTGTGTATAGTTAATTGCACAAGCTGAAGTTAGAAGCTGATTTGTTATTATGCACAGTGGCACTAGATTCTGTGTGCTCCAGTTTTAAAACATCTTCCCCATTATATTGATATACAGATTCATCTCTGTCTTAAAGCTTAACTCTATACAAACAGCTAAACACATAGATAAAATAAATACAAGTATAGACTTATTGACTCTATCAATGTATTTGATCTTACAAACATCAGCTCTTCATTGGTGGAAATGGTGCCTACAGAAAAAGTGATATACTTTAATAAAAAACACAAGGAAATGTTGTCTTTTTAATCAATTATTCAACCAAAATATCAGTAGATGTAATGTTGTACTGTGAAAAAAGAAAAATGCACCTTTGGCCTCAGAAGCGTGTATTGCCCCAGTTAGCAGAAACTACTTGTATTGTAAGTGTTTTCTGAAACTGCTTACCAGTCTATGACATCCAGTTGATGACATTTTTGACCACTTCTCCAAGCAAAATCTCTCAAGTTGCAAGATGTTTGTGGGTTTTTTGCCTAATCTGCCAATTTAAAATCCTAGCAAAGCATTTTAATCGGATTCAAATCAGGACTTGCCATTCCATAACCCTCAACTTCTTAATTTTGACCCAATTCTTGGTGCATTTGCTAGTGTGCTTTGAATCATTATCACGTTGAAAGGTACAGTACATTTTAGGTTAACTTCCACTGACCTGTGCTCAAATCCCAACAGCTAGTGCATGCATTTATCCATCAGGTGCTAAAGGGGTGTAACCACAGAATAGGGATATTTAGTTCACACATATTGCAATACATGTTTAAGCTGGCCAACTGTGTCAAAGTTATCCCTCTATGGCCAGTCTCATGCCGCTTTGCCCACGCAAATGCCACCATGGACATAATGTCAATATAGGTGAAAAAACAAAGTGGGGGAGAGCTACTAGGCCTAGGTCTGGCTACTGACCCACAATACAACAAACAAGATGTACCTGTGCTCAAATCTCAATAGCTAGTACGTGCATTTATTTTTCAGGTGCTAAAGCGGTGTAACCACATATTAACACTAGAAATTCTGAAGGACCCTCTGCACACTGGTATATACCCTTTCCAGCAGACTTTGCAATAAAGAATAGGGATATTTGGTTCACACATATTGCAATACGTGTTTAAACTGGCCAAATGCGTCAAAGTAATCCCTCTATGGCCAGTACCACACCACTCTGCCCACGGAAATGCACAGGTATATCTTGTTTGTTGTATTGTGTTTCAGTAGCCAGACTTAGGCCTTTCCCGCACTTTGTCTTTTCCCCTATATTGACATTGTGTCCATGGTGGTATTTGCGTGGGCAGAGCGGAGTGAGACTGGTCATAGAGGGATTACTTTGACACAGTTGGTCAGCTTAAACATGTATTTCCATATGTGTGAACTAAATATCCCTATTCTTTATTGCAAAGTCTGCTGGAAAGGGTATGTACCAGTGTGCAGAGGTCTTTCTCATTGAGCCCAAGCTCTGTTGAACAAGGGACTGTAAGAGACTAATGTCAAGTCAAATTCAGGTATTTACACTGTTTACATTTATTTGTGTTTTGCTTGAAGTTCAGCTCTAAAATGCCCATTTCATTTGATTTTGAAGAATAAATCAAAAGAATTGCTTAAAATAAGAAATAAAATAACTAATGAAAAATAACATACAGTCATGGCCGAAATTGTTGGCACCCTTGATATTTCTCCAGGAAATCATGTATTTCTCACGAAACGTATTGCATTAACACATGTTTTGCTATACACATGTTTATTCCCTTTGTGTGTATTGGGACAAAACAAAAAAAGGGAGGAAAGAAAGCAAATTCGACATAATGTCACACAAACCTCCAAAAATGGGCTGGACAAAAGTATTGGCACCCTTTCACAACTGCGGATAAATAAGAATGTTACAAGCATGTGATGCTCCTGTAAACTCACCTGGGGCAAGTAACAGGTGTGGGCAATATAGAAATCACACCTGAAAGCAGATAAAAAGGAGAGACGTTCACTTAACCTTTGCATTGTGTGTCTGTCTGTGCCACACTAAGCATGGACAACAGAAAGAGGAGACGAGAACTGTCTGAGGACCTGAGAACCAAAATTGTGGCAAAATATCAACAATCTCAAGGTTACAAGTCCATCTCCAGAGAACTAGATTTGCCTTTGTCCACAGTGCGCAACATTATCAAGAAGTTTGCAACCCATGGCACTGTAGCTAATCTCCCTGGTCGTGGACGGATGAGGAAAATTGATGAAAGATTGCAACGCAGAATAGTCCGGATGGTGGAT
Organism: Staurois parvus; assembly: GCF_062004578.1. Lineage (NCBI taxonomy): Eukaryota > Metazoa > Chordata > Amphibia > Anura > Ranidae > Staurois > Staurois parvus. The sequence continues at coordinate 3,588,457 of NW_028318564.1, read as the reverse complement.
AAGCAGCCCCAAACATGTTCCAAAGACATTCAAGCTGTCCTGCAGGCTCAGGGAGCATCAGTGTCAGCGCGAACTATCCGTCGACATTTAAATGAAATGAAACGCTATGGCAGGAGACCCAGGAGGACCCCACTGCTGACACAGAGACATAAAAAAGCAAGACTACAGTTTGCCAAAATGTACTTGAGTAAGCCAAAAGCCTTCTGGGAAAACGTCTTGTGGACAGATGAGACCAAGATAGAGCTTTTCGGTAAAGCACATCATTCTACTGTTTACCGAAAACGGAATGAGGCCTACAAAGAACAAAACACAGTACCTACGGTAAAATATGGTGGAGGTTCAATGATGTTTTGGGGTTGTTTTGCTGCCTCTGGCACTGGGTGCCTTGACTGTGTGCAAGGCATCATGAAATCTGAGGATTACCAAAGGATTTTGGGTCGCACTGTAGGGCCCAGTGTCAGAAAGCTGGGTTTGCGTCCAAGATCCTGGGTCTTCCAGCAGGACAATGACCCCAAACATACGTCAAAAAGCACTCAGAAATGGATGGCAAAGAAGCGCTGGAGAGTTCTGAAGTGGCCAGCAATGAGCCCAGATCTAAATCCCATTGAACACCTGTGGAGAGATCTTAAAATTGCTGTTGGGAAAAGGTGTCCTTCCAATAAGAGAGACCTGGAGCTGTTTGCAAAGGAAGAGTGGTCCAAAATTCCGGGTGAGAGGTGTCAGAAGCTTATTGATGGTTATAGGAAGCGACTGATTTCAGTTATGTTTTCCAAAGGGTGTGCAACCAAATATTAAGTTAAGGGTGCCAATACTTTTGTCCAGCCCATTTTTGGGGTTTTGTGTGACATTATGTCATATTTGCTTTTCTGCCTCTGTTTTATATTTGTTCCAATACATACAAAGGGAATAAACATGTGTATAGCAAAACATGTGTTAATGCAATACCTTTTTTGTGTGAAATACTTGATTTTCAGGAAAAATATCAAGGGTGCCAACAATTTCGGCCATGACTGTATGACCTGGAAATGCACCTTGAAAGGGTGATATATGAAAATTATGAAAAAAAATATGTAATCTTATATATTTGTATTTTTCTGTTTTCACTTTAGCTAATTTAGGAATTTTTGATTGCCTCTCCATCATTAGGTTTGTTGTAACCCTACTACCATCATATACAAAGGAAGATGCTTCCTCAGAAGCAGAACTTGTTGTGGCATCTGGTGTTCCTTGCCCATCATAAAATTGCCCAGGTGTAGAAGATAGTCCAGTAGTGCAAAGGCTAAGCAATTCACACACATCCTGTCAGGGTCCAGATCTGAACCTGGGACCTCTGCAATGTCTAGCTGAGCTCTTCCCTTGTATCTTGCTTCTGGTGAGCCTTGAACTCTTTGCTCCTCCCATAAACATCCTGAATTAAGTCATGTATCTACATTTCCTGTTTGTCAGACTATTGTGCTCTCTCTAGCAAATATGTTGCTCCTTTTAATCAATAAAACAATCAGGAATGAAATGTTAGACCTAATTACACAAAAGATCCTAAAGGAGGCATCATCCCCAAAATATCAATCAACAAAATCTTAAGAAAAGAAGGGGGACTTTTAATATGCCCATTAGGGCTTTAAAATCACATCATCTTAGATTTAGCATTGGGTAAAGGTATACATTAGAGATCAGTATATCAATTTCTTGGATGTAAATATGCTGAGGACCAAAGTCTACGTATTTTGTGGAATCATCTTCTTCAGGACTCTTCCAGTCTCATATGCTTATAAAAAAAATATAATTTCTAGAAAGGAACCAAAATAATCATTACAATAAATAATACAATGACACAATTCTGCTCAAGATCTGCCTCACCACGATATCCAAGCAAAAGGGAGAGAAAGGGAGAGAGAGAAAAAAAATGAAAAAAAAAAAAAGAGGGAGGGGGGAGGGGTAGGGGAGAAAGATAACAACAACACTAGACCTAAAGACACCTATATAGGTGACGATATATGTGATGACTCCCACCTCAATGATCCATTCCATAGGCGCCACTCCACCAGGGTCTGAAGACCTGGGCCCAAAGGGCCTGGAGGACCCTCACTGCACACCAGCTGGCAGTCAAAAGACACACAAAGTTAGCTCAGGGTGTCATTGGGGTCAATTTATGACTTCCTTGACCAAATCTTTAAACAGTAAAAAATAATAAACATACATGAAATAAAGCACATGGCCCAGGAGTGAAGAAAAGACAGTCCATGCAATTTTACTTAAATCATCAGAGTAGCAAGATATGGCTATATGTTAGAATTTAAGTGCAGCAGCCCTTTAATTAAACCAATTAGGGGTACACCCAAACAATATAAACTGCCACAAGCATACCAGTCCCTCTCACTGTAATAAAAAAAAAGCATAGTCTAGATAAGAATATTATATATTGATAACATACCATGGGTGCCTAGTCACAATATAATGATCCCATCTGTAGAACTGCAAATGCAGCAACTACCTGCTTACTCTATGTCTTTATAGAGTGTGCAGCACTGCCCCCCCCCCCCCCCCGCCTTGGGATGCCTCTCTGTACTTGTGAGTGGGAGCAGGTCAGGACCCTGTCCGATCATGTGTCTGTGGGAGCAGAGCAAGTCCCTCCTCACCTCCTTCCACGGAATCCCTAGGAACGGCAACTGCTGTAACCAGAAGTGACCTCAGGGTTGGAAGTGATGCATGCACAGAGACACGCACACCTGGCCGATGTAAAAAGACACCCGGGTGGGCGTTTTATTGGTTTTTCCAATATAGAAAGAGTCACATGCACATGTACTGTAAGTAGATTCACAATTCTAAATGTGTCACAACAAAGTGTGTCTCAAATGCTAGACTTTATTGTTTGGCAAGGAGATCATATTTCCTTCTTTTATAAACTGACAATATGAACATTTACAACATTTAAACATTCCTTGTGGTGAGGAACAACATGGGTGAAACTTACTACTAGCAAAATGACTAGGAGTCAGCAGATAGCATAAAGATAAATTATGTCTAATGGTAATGCGTGGTGACTCAACAGATCGCTGGATCAGCCCTTAGTATGTACCAATGCTTTCCAGGAATATGGTGAATTTTATTCAGCTGTTGTAATAAAATTTCTTTATCGTTTTATTTGATGGTGTGTGTAGGTGACAATTCGAAACAAATTTAACCGCTTCCTGACCAAAATACTGCTACAGGGCGGCACGGGTTCGCAAAATCACGTATATATATGTGATTTTGCATTTCTGGGTAGGAGGCACACGCCTGGTGCCATTTGTGGCCATGGCTGTCAATCACTGGGTCCCGGCTGGTAATTACTCACCAGCACCCGGTGATTGCCAAACATCTCCGATGGGGATGAGAACTGTTTGTAAACAAAACAGTTCTCCTCCCTGTCAGCTCATGCACCCTGCTTTGGATGGCTGTGCACAGCACAGCCATGCAGAGCAGTGTGCTTACAGTGAAGCACACAGACACAGCACATAGTAAAACAGCACACAGCACACAGTTAAACCTTTGATCGCCCCACATGTTAACCCCTTCCTGCCCAGTGCCATTAGTACAGTGTCAATGCTTTTTTTAGCACTGATCACTGTATTGGTGTCACAGGGAATGTCAGTGACACCAAGTCAGTTCCCCCCAGTGTGAGAATGCCTGCCCCAGTACTGCTATAAGTCGCTGATCGCCGCCATTACTAGTAAAAATAAAAAAATTAAACGGAAAAATCCCAGTATATATACCACCATTTGTAAACTCTATAACTTTCATGTAAACCAATTCATTTAGCAAAGACGTAGCAGAATACATTTTGGCCTAAATTTATGACAAAATGTAATTTTTTAAATTTTTTTATTGGGCATGTTTTAATAGCAACAAGTAAAAAATATAGTTTTTTTCTCAAAATTGTCAGTCTTTTTTTTTTTTATATAATGCAAAAAATAAAAACCACACAGGCAATCAAATACCACCAAAAGAAAACTCAATTCATGCGGACAAAAAGAAATTAAATGTCATTTGGGTGCAGCGTTGCATGACCGTGCAATTGTCAGTTAAAATAACGCAGTGATGTAATGCAAAAAATGGCCTGGTCAGGAAGGGAGGTAAATCTTCTGGAGGGCAAGTGGTTAAAGTCCCCCCTTTTTTTTGTTAAGATTTTGCACCTTGCTCCTTTGCATACCTGCAACTATCCCTTGTCTTCACTACCACTCGTTATTGATCTTGGCTTGTGCTTTGACTACACTTCCATCTGATCCCATACAGCTACTACTCATTACTGACCCTTGACTTGTTCATTGACTATGCTTCTGCTTGTTCCTTATCTGTTTCTTCTTCTATCTGACCACTGCTTGCTCTCTTCCTGGTGGGCAATCCCGAGAACAATGACCTTGCATTAGCATGAAATGTAACCCATCTCTGCCATTGGGAGCTCGGGTGAAGACTGACTAGTGCTTAGACCCCCACACCTCAGGTGCGTCATCTGCTAGTGGATCTGTTTATGTTTTAATCCAACTGACCACTCATGAATCTATCAACTGCTACAGTCATTGGCCTCCAAACATGACTCTAGGCCATGACACACCTGCTCGGGACTAATAGGGCTTCCAGTAAGTTGCAATAACTTCTATAAAGAAGCTAGGGTTAGCCAGCCAACAATCAGAGACAATTTGTTTGAAAAATAAACTGTAATGGAATTTTTGCCAGAGCTTAGTAAATAAAATTTAAATTTGAAAGGAATATCTAATCATGTGCAAGGAAAATATGCATTTTTGCTTGCACATGATTGGATGATTGAGATTAGCAGAGCTTAATCTCATTCACTAGTTCCCCTGCAAATTTCCCTTGCAAAGTGAACTGCCTATTTGCGTAGTAAATCAACTCCACAGTGTTTTGCAATGGGCCAAGCAGCCTAACAAAATTGTAAGGCAATTTAACAAATTCCATTGTTTCCGAAAGGCTGAAGGATAAAAGATTTGCATCTAGAATATATATTGCACTCAGGTGTTTATAGTCCCTTTTCAATAGTTTTTGTTTCTATTGGGAGTTGAATGTTTGTATAAAGAGTGTATGACAGACTCACAACATTTTAACAGGAACTTGCAAACAGTAAGCCTTTTGCAAAATTTTCTACAAAAGAGTACACTTTAAAAAAGCAATCTTTCTTGTAGCAGTATATATTGCACAATGGAAGAATTCCTGAAAGCTGGCACAGTGTCCTCTGCTGTAAATTTGGAAGATGGACATGCAGCAATGAGGTTGTCATGAAAGCTGCACTCCACAGGGTATAGGGCAGACCCCTTTTTTGATATTTCATCTTCTCACAGATATTTCATCTTCTCAAGGATATCATTAATGATAGGAAATATTTATTTAACTCAGATACTTATATAGCTCTGTTAATTTATGCAGCACTTTACATATATATATACTGTATTGTAAATTCACATCAGTCCATAACCCTCAAGGGGTGTACAATATAAGGTCCCTAACGTACATTCATACATACTTATACTAGGGCTAAATTAAGAGGATTCAATTAACCTATCAAAATGTCTCTGGAGTGTGGGAGGAAACCAGACTACCTGGATAAAACACATGCAGGAACAGGGAGAACATGCAAACTCCAGGCAGGTGGTGCTGTGGTCGGGATACGAACCAACGACCCTAGTACTGCCAGGCGTAAGTGCTAACTAACCACTGTGCTGCTAGTACTATTTTCCCATGGAACAGATGCAGTCCACCTTTGTGCTAAAAGTTTGTATGCCAATACCATATAATATGTATAGGTATCTGCAAGATGGGCTGGATCACCTCATCATCCAGTAAGCCAAGCAGGCACAATTTTGGATCCAAAAGAAATGAAGTATAAAAAAGCTATTAATCATATTCGACAGAGCCTCATTAACAAAAACAAAAGTTTTGTGATCTCGAAAGCATTTGGATAAGATATCCAGGCTCTTGGCCACATGACCACATTGTGCACAAGATGGATCAACTCTTTGGCTATACTAGTCTAGACTCTGCAAAACGTATAACAAGGTAAGGATCTGAGATGTGACAAAGACACCATCGTACCTTTAGAATATAAGTCAATTGATTGCCTGATGATCCTTCCCCGATTTTTGCTTACATGACTTACCTACTTTAAATAATTTCTAGTATTTAGGGCTGAAGAAAGGATAGAGCCACTGGAAGTGGCCTGTGGCGGCACAGTGGCTTAGTGGTTAGCATGTCTGCCTTGCAGTAAATGGGTCACGGGTTTGATTCCTGACCATGGCGCCTCCTGCATGGAGTTTGCAGGTTCTCCCTATGCTTGCGTGGGTTTCCTCCAGGAGCTCCAGTTTCCTCCCACACTCCAAAGACATGCTGGTAGGCTAATTGGATCCTGTCTAAATTGGCCCTAATATGTGTATGTATGAATGTGAGTTAGGGACCTTATATTGTACACCCCTTGAGGGTTAGGGACTGATGTGAATGTTCAATATATATGTGTAAAGCGCTGCGTAAATTGACAGCGTTATATAAGTACCTGAAATAAATAAATAGCTACTAGGTAACGCAAAAGGGTTTTGATAAAAATCAAGGTGGTGCCCTGAACTGAATGGTTAGTATATGTTGCAACTGAAGGTATTGATAAATCCTATATTTTGGGAGCAAGAATTCTTTACTAGGATTCTGGACAAATATGAAATTAGAGGTAACATATAACTGGCTACATTTTGTGGTCTTTTGTTTTCCCATAATCAAAGTTTGCTCATTTTCTGCCTCCAAATTAACCAAGAATCAAGTCTGTTCCAATGAGGAATCACCTTCCAACTTACAAGACATAAAGAATATGTTACCCAGGGGCGGACTGACCATTTGAGCACTCGGGCACTGCCCGAGGGCCCGGGGTCAGTACGGGGCCCCATGAGATGCCCATGGTACCTTTTTATAGGCTTTTTTGGGTGTGGGCGAGGACACAGGGGCCCCATGATCCCCTATTGCCCGGGGGCCCCATGAGTTGTCAGTCTGCCCCTGATGTTACCCCATACTTTCATATTCCTGTTATATGTAGTACCATGTACTTTTGTTAAAAAATATCCTGTTCTCTTTGTATTTCTTCATTTGTGTGAAATACCTGATATTCTAGCCAGTTCTGCTCTCCTGACCTTGCTGTGCATGACAGCATATCCATCCCAGTGTCGTCGGTTTTCTGCCTGTGCAGGGATAACAGCCTCTTTGTTCTCCAATGGTCAGATTTGTGCTGACACGTCCTCTCTGCACAGCCATTCACTGTGAAGATCAGTGTGTTGCTGTTTCTCCACCTCTCTCAGCCCCTTATTCAGCTGAGAACAGAGGTCATGTGGAAAAAAAAGAAAAAATATTTATAGTGTTTACATACATAGATGTTTTTCCTTTCATTTCTATTGTAAACTGAATGGGTTGTTTTACATGGTAAGGGTTCACATATACTTTAATGGATCTGCTACTTACGGCTTGGTGCAGATACCACGGCATACCTTCAAAGGTCTAGTGGAGTCCATGCCTTGATGGGTTATGGTTGGTGGTCATATTGGGGTTTATTTACTAAAACTGATGCACTCTGAATTTATGCAGCTGTGCATGGTAGCCAATCAGCCTCTAACGTCAGGTTGTTCAATTAAGGTTTGGCAATAAAACCTGGAAGCCGATTGGTTTCTATGCACAGCTGCACCAGATTTTGATCTCTCCAGTTTTAGTAAATAACCCCCAATGTTATGGTTAATCGGTTTACATAAATTTTGGAAGAGGACACAAAGTCCAATTCTTATGTATGCAGCAGAAATGGAAGCAGAATCCTATCATATGTTTTTATACAACTCCACAGGTAAGTGCTTAGAATAGTCAGAGACTGCTATTTGGAGATAAAGCGATATTAAACTCCCTAGCGGTATTCCCGAGTGTAGCTTGGGGTTAAGTTTTAGTACCTGAAGCGGTAACCCCGAGCTACACTCGGGATTACTCTGCAGTGTTGCTCTGGGATCCCTCGAGCACTTACCTTTTCCTGTGGTCCCGCAATGTCCCCCCTGCAGCATCCCCGGTCATGTCCTCTGGCCAATGCCGGCATCTGTCTTCCGGGTTCCGTTCCCTGCGAGCATCGGGACGTATGGGGGACAGAACCTGCAGGAATTTAAAAAATGAAAACATTTGGCATTCACTCAATACGCTAAAATCTGATAGTATTACATTACTGTATCAAAGCATTTCACAAACATTGTATCCCTAGTGCTTTGTCCTGTGCCTTGCCTGCATTTTTACCATTCTTTCTTCCAAAAAGCGTCCCTTTAGCTCAAAAGTGGTTTTAGACCGGCTAGAGAACAGCGATAGTAAATTAGAACTACTTGCAGAATTGAGTGATAATGATTTGTGGGGAAATTTGTCATCAGACACTGAAAACGATTTTGCTACTAAGCTCAGTGATGTGCGAACTTGGCGCTCTATTTCAAATTTCAGTGTTTTTGGTTTGATTACATTATTGAATTAAATGTATTAATATTGTATTATTATTTTTTATGATTATTTATTATATTACAATTTATGATTTTGTGTTTCAAACTTTATCATACCCGGGATGTTTACTAGACTCTTGTTCAGACAGATTTCAGTGAATTATTCCTAAGAATTATAGGCCTACAATAAAAGAAACACATATTTCCATTGAAAACAATGTACCGCTTTGAGCACAGAAATACTGACATAATCAGACCACTAGGGAGGTTACAGACAATAAAAAAAAACATGTTATACTTATCTGCTCTGTGTAGTGGTTCTACGCAGAGCAGCTCCAACCCTTCTCTTCTCGGGTACCTCTGGTACTTCTGGCCCCTCCCTCCTTCCTAGCACCCCCAGAGCAAGTAGCTTGCTATGGGGGCACCCAAGCAAGTGCTCTTCTGAGCCGCCGCTCTGTGTGTGAATGGACACACATTCATTGGCTCACTAGCTGCGATTACCAGCAACGGGAGCCAGTGGCTCTCACTGCTGTCTCAGCCAATGAGGTGGGAGAGTCCCCAGAGAGCTGAGGCTATCATGCAAATTGCTGGGTTGAGATGGGGCTCAGGTAAGTATTGGGGGGGCTGCTACACACAGAACGTTTTTTTACCTTCATGTGTAGAATGCATAAAGGTAAAAACCTTGAGCCTTTACAATCACTTTAAGTAGAGTTTTATTTCAGGAGAAAGGTGAGGAAAAGAGACACTGTTCAAAAACTTTTCAAGCTCACATTCATCAGAAGAGGTGGGGTCTGGCTTTAAATAATAATTTCCATACAGCAATTTGTGGACTCATTGAAGAATGAAATGTGTACTTGAATGTCATTTTTTTGTGTATTTACACATTTAGAAAAGCTATTTTAACAAATTAATCTAGCATCATTACATCTATTAAATTTGTTTGTGTACTGCTTGTTTTTCAGACATCGTCTGCTGACATGCAATTTGAGTAAAGTCTCAGGTTGAAGCATTCAACTAGCTCAGAACATATATTGGTTTCATTCAATTTGCAGAATATATTTTGCGTGGCCTGTTACAGCAGGCAAAGAGGAATTTATTATCAAAACATGCAATACTCATATTTGTGTTCATAAATTTTGACCTGGTTGAACAGTTATCTGTCATTAAAATGCTTTTCGTAAATATAGAGGAAGGGAAACAAAAGCAACATTGTTACAAATTCAGCATTAGTCAAGGTTTGTCGATATGACAAAGAGAATATTAGCAAGAAAAATAATAGTATATTTACTATGAAGTGAAACAAGAGACATTTAGAACAAAAGGGTGAAAAATATATCGTTATGCCAAATGTATTTATTTTTTCCAGAGTCATTCATTTATTTCTAGGGGAACTGCAAAAATAAAAAAATATATATTTGGAGAATAATTTTCAACTGCCATACAGTATCTCACAGAAACAGAATTTATGTTTCACTAGCCTGATTACTACAAAGCATAATTCTTTCCATTGCCAGAAAACAGTAGGTTTGTCTCCTACAGCAGACAATCAGGAAGGGGTATAGTGGATGGATACTCACCCCATATATTACATGGCACAGAGGTGTAAGTTGCCATGTGTTAAGAAGGAAGAAGGTGGGGGAGCTAATATGTGTTAGGCATATGGCAGATCACAAGCGTATACCCTCATTCACTACTTCTTTTTAGGTCCCAACAGCTGACACCAGTTTACAAACTAAGTTGCATTTACTACAAAATAGGCAGACTGGATTTAAGAGTCTCTTTTCAAATTCCATAAACTAAAAATTGCACTGATTTTATAAAAAAAGAATTTTCACAAAACCTCAATTGAAATGAATTTGATACATCTGATAATTTGCTGAGATAATAAAAATTTAGCAGGATCAAATGATCAAATGCTAACTTTTCTGGACACTTTAGGGTTTATTTACTAAAGCTGGAGAGTGCAAAATCAGGCTCACTTCTGCATAGAAACCAATCAGCTTCCAGGTTTTATTGCCAAAGCTTAATTGAACAGGCTGGGATTAGAAGCTGATTGGATTCTTTGCAGAAGTAAGCCTGATTTTACACACTCCAGCTTTAGTAAATAAGCCTATTTATGTTTACACAACCATTAATTCAGCCCAATTAATGTACATTATGTGGAGAGATTTGGTCAGTGATACTGCAGTTTTCTTGGTTACACAACTACACATCAGGGTAAAAAACGCAAGCGCTGGAAATAAATACCAATACCAACAAGCATTGGGGACAGGGGCGGACTGACAACTCATGGGGTCCCTGGGCAATAGGTGATCATGGGGCCCCTGTGTCCTTGCCAAACTCAAAAAAGTCTATGAAAAAGGTACCAGGGGCATCTCATGGGGCCCCCTACTGACCCCGGGTCCTTGGGCAGTGCCCAAGTTTCCAAATGGTCAGTCCGCCCCTGATTGGGGAGATTTACTAACACTGATGCACTCGGAATCTAGTGCAGCTATGCATGGTAGCCAATCAGCTTCTAACTTCAGCTTGTTCAATTAAACTTTGACAGAAAAACTGAAAGTCCATGCATGATTTCCATGCAGAGTTGCACCAGATTTTGCACCATGCAGTTTTAAAAATGCACAAATTCGTCTACTTTGGGGGAAATTGAAGCCACAACTAACCCACATAATAAGGTCCAAACTGACAATGTGGTGACTGTGGGATTAAAGGCTGCTGTTTAATAGAATTTTGGAAACACTGAGCACCCCTATGGACTACTTAGTCTAAGGCAGCCATGCTTAAATACAATAGATCCACTGCAGCCCATTAAGCTGAACAGAGACCCAATTTTTCCTCAGGCATTTTCTAATACTAATTATTTGTTGCTTTTTCTAGGTAGGTGTACAGATTTGGAATGGTATGTCTAGCAATCCAGGGCTGGTATGTAGTCCAACGCTGGTTTAAAATAAAGAAAACATACTGTAAAGAACAATATTGTTGGCTCGATCCCTTATTATAACCAAGAGAGCAGCTACTGCATCAGAACACTAAATCTGGTCTTTATTCTTTCAATTTTTCAGAGTTACAAAACATACACTGTACAGCTGATCAATGGACATAGAATTAGGACAACAAATTTATACTGCATGAGCAAACCTGAAGAGAGCCTACAATTTAACTAAAGTTTTAGGTTGACCTGCTCCTCTTATTGGCACCCTACCCCCCCCCCAGGACTCAAAGAGGGAACATAGCTCTACAACAGTCATGCTATCAACCCAATAAGAACACTTATATTGTAATATTTCCATTGTTACATTAAAAATGCACACTGTGGGACATGAGGAATTGAGCAGTCAGAATCTTTCTCCCTGATCCATAACATATTACATGACCAAACATGTGGAAAAACAACCCTGCCCTCTAGTAAAAATATATAATCTCCAAGCACATACCTTTGGTCTCCTTTATCACAGCAGTGCAGTAACTCAGTGTGATCATTTACCCAATTTTGTCTTTGTTTAGGTGCACATTATGAGGGTTTGTCTTCATTGTTATAGGCGTGAAAAATTCTTTGCCATAAAAGTGCAATAGTAAGCACTTCCAATGATCAGAAGAAATAGTTACTGCATTCTAGTTAACCCCTACTTAGCTGAATATTCAACACATTTTAAAGGATACATTCACTTTTTGTAGCATATTACACCCATATTCAGGGTGTGACATGTAACAACTTCCCTCCCCCATCTGTTAAATAAAAAAAAAACATGGCCGTGCAGGGCTCCGCTCGCCTGATGGCATCACTCATTCACAGCATTTTGTGAATGAGAGACTACAAGTCCCAGCAGCCTTAGTGGCTGTCAGGTTGCAGTCCTCAATGAACTACCATGGCACTGTCGAGTGATCTGCTGATCACTGATGCAATGCTTTACAGGCTCCTGCAGACAAAAATAATAAATGCACATTTTTTTTACCTGCAAAAAATGTGCATTTATTATTGTTTGCTAAAAGGTGAACTTATTCTTTAAGAAGATGGCTTACTAGTTCTTACTTTATCCAGAGTCTCCAGTTAAATAAATGTACATATCCTAAGCGAACATACTTTATTTCTATACTATATGAACATATCAAAATAGTAAAAATACTGTATGAACAGATCTATGTACACATATAGATTTGTTTAGTTCTACAAAACATGTTTAAGATAGCATGGTTATATACTTAAAATCTCAGGACTACTTAAAATGTAATATATTACTAGAGAATCTCAAACACATTAAAAAATATCAAGACCACTGAGAAAACAAATCAATGCATACATTACATCATATTTAGAGCGCAAACGGTAACCTCAAAGATGATCCCCTAGATTGAATCCTAGTGTAAAAAAAGGTCTCCAAAAATAGGGGTCAGATATAAAATTGAATCGCTCGCTTTACAGGCCGTACTGAGGGGAAAAATTGACTCAGTGTCACCTTTAAAAATAGTGGGGTTTATTTAGTAAAGTCAACTAGGCTGTTCACTTTTCAAGGGAAATTTCATTTTGCAAGGGTATTTAATGTGGTTAAACTAAAAAATGTAAATAGCCCAAATTCTCATTGTACTAATGGTGCTACTATTTTTGCTACTACAACAAGCATTTGTGCTGGTCCAACTATTACATCATCACCACTACTGCTACTAGTGGCAATAATCACCACTACTGACTTCCACATAATGTAACTACTAGCACAATTACTGCTGCTATATCATGTTTACTACTTTTACTATACCACTAGGTTTCTAATACTATGATTACCATATAATTAACACCATTATTTCAGGAGACTAAATTGCTACACAATATGTCACAAAAATGTTTATAAAGACTATTATACATGATAATGTAACTTCTAATAATATATAGTAAAATAATATATAGTATAATTAGTATTGGGTGTTTCCATTATTAACATGAGTTAATTTTGTTACTTCTGTGTTCAGTATATAATTATCCAAGTATAATTTACCTCATAATTGAATTGATTAGTTCTATACCATTAACAATCAAATTACACAATGTAAATTTCTTTTGGATCTGACTGCATGCGTTGGATACTATGCACACTAATCATAATCATATACAGTATAAAGGTTGTTCAATTACATTGATTGATTGATTTGACATTTTTGCAATGTCCCCTAGCATTACTTAAGTGGAATTAGTCATAATTAATAGTCAACATGTTAAAGCAACGGCAACATAACTATTATTGTAATGTGTATCTTTGCTGTTATTAATTTATTATTATTATTATTATTATAACCTATGTCAAGGTGCTGTTGGCTATTGTCAGCTTATTTCAGTTGTTTTCTGTTTCTATAGCTGTTTGTAATTATTGTATGTTTTTTTACCTTGCTTACTTGTTTTTTTACTTGCTTGCATGAACAGGATTTTTTACTTGCTTCTGGCATTTACACTTCCTTGCATCTCTATTTTCATCCCTACTGTAGACTGCGGTTACCTGCACAGACTATGGCTCTTCGCTATTGGTTTGTTCATAACTTTCTACCTGGTTTTGGCCAATGACTTTACCGGGGATGGCTGCGTCCTGGAAACTCTGCAACAAATTTTAGGTCACAGATTGCTGCTTTACTGCTCTCAGTGTTATCTGTATTGTTAAAATGAGCTTTCTGCATATGCCTCTCTATGTAGACTAGCTGCCACAGTGACTGATTGCTTTCACAGGAAACATACAGGCTATAACTGGCCATAGATGGAATGATTTTCAGCCAGTTCAACATGCATTGGCTGAATTTTGATCCAGGTGTGGCTGTCCATGTTCTCGAGATGTTGATAACTACTCCTAATAAATACCTATAGGGTGTACTTTGATTTGAGGTTCTAAATAAGGTTGCTATGAACAACCATAAAAAAAAAGTCATAGTAACACAATAGGGAAGGTGGATGATGTATAATATGTGGATAAGCATCATCAAATGGTTTATATATTCTCCCATATATCAGAATACCTAATGAAGATATTACACCAGAATCATTTTACCTGTTATAAAAACAACATATCATTTGCACTTACCTACACAGCTATTTTGATACACGTATTAGGCTTTACAGCCTATTGCACACCACTGTGTATTTACATAGGTTTTTTTTTTAAAATAGCATAGCAATTTGCCCAGTGAAATTGCAAGTACAATTTGTGCTTACATGGCAAAAAAATTAATGTTATTAGGCTATTTTCTATTCTGGACAAGAGTTTTATTGATTTAAAATAGAAAAATACTACATTTCTGAACCAGATGGCGCTAGGAAATACCTATGATACTTAGTGCCATCTAGTGCACAGATGTGGCATTTTCTATTTTAAATCTATTAAAACATTCATTCAGCACAAGAAATAGCCTAATAAAATTATTTTTTCCTCAACTGCACAAAATTAATGTACATACTCTTTTACTGGGTGAATTGCTATGCAAATTGATATTGGAAATAATTCCTTCGATTTTTTTTAACACTGTTATCTCTATGTTCCTCTGTCCTATTGCAAATCTTTTTGCCATGTTGTTCTTTGACTTTTTTGGTTTTACTGACAGTCACAATCTCAGTACTGACTTGATTTTAATAGCATTTTTCCATTTTGGAATTAAACATGTATATCTGTAAAACAGGAATAGTTTTTATGTCAGTTCTTGCTGTTGCTTAGGAAAAAATTATGCAGTATTATACATTCACACTTCAGATTCACATGTCACTATGTTCTATGTGTTATCATAAAAGGATTAAAAATGATTTGATGCTGGAGGTATCGGATATATTATTACATTAAATAATTATTAAAGAAATGTAAAGCATCTTTTGGAAACATTTATAGATTTTGCAGCTAAGGATCACCAAGGTGTTGTCATAATCTACACACTTCACATTAATCCAAAGTCAGTTTTCTACTTTATAACAACTCTGTTCTGCATTGCACAAATATAAGGCAGAGCAAATTTTATTCTGTTCTACTCATCAACATGCAATAGATCACTATTGCAGTAGTCGGTTTCCTCAGGGGATAGCAGGGCAAGTATAATTAGCTCTGCTCTGGTCCAATAGGGCCACCAGAGCTCACAGATAATTTAAATATTATCAGAAACTTCCCTGGAGTGTTTTTTGTCTCATAATGACAAATTTAATTCACTTGCAGACCGATTCCTTAATAATTAATTATTTATTCCAAAGTAAGAACTCCTTATTTGGACAAAGTATAAGAGCTGGAGGAGGATCTGGTCAGGACTGCTGTGAGCATGATGGGCTGTGAAAACATGTTGTAGGCAGTTAGTAATTTGTTTTGAGAGTAGAGAGATGGACATATAGAACTGGGTTTCCTCAGTAAAGTGCTCAACTTTATATATGAAGATGTATGGGGGCTGGAGAAGAGCAATCTTCCCAAAACAATTTGATTGTGCTAATTAATTCTAGCAGTAGTTTCCTTAAGAACCACCTGTGCCTAGTTTAGCCAAGCATTTGTGCAAGTGTCAGTAAAATTACTAACATGTGTGGCAAATCATGCAACTGTCACTACCACCACTTTTAGAACCTATTGTTATGGCAGCGACAAATTCTTAAAGAATTATCATCGGTTTTTGGCTCAGGAAAGTGGCGAGGATTAAGACCAACTCTGAGCTGTGTCTTACAGAAGTACCCCAGCACCAGCAAAAAAAGGGCACATCATTATTTAATAATATCATGCTGGATAAGTTATCCTTTGATAAAACATCCCCTTTTATACACTGGGAGATGGAATTTTTTTAATCCTTTGCCGGTAATCAAGGGAAGATGGCAATTATCGCAATTTATAAAGCATCAAGATGCACAGACCATTGGGAATTAACTCAAAAAATTACTTTACGATGGTATCTCATACCGTATAAGCTGGCTAATTATTACAGTGAAAAGTCTTTATGCTGAAGAGAATGGGGCTCCACTGGTTGATTATTGCACATATTATGGAAATGTAAACACCTCACTAGTTTTTGGAGGAAAGTTTTCCAATTATTTTCCAACTTCACAGGCTATTTTACTCCTCCATCCCCTGCGTTGGCAGTTTTAGACCTGGGTATCAAAAATGTCTCTGTGCACTTACAAATAATAGTGACACATATTCTTCTAGCTGCTAGACTAGTGATCACTAAACACTGGACGTCACTTTTAGCCTCCAACCCCTCAGAAGTGGTAAAACTGAAAAAAAACAGTTGTTTGCCTGAGAAATTGCTAACTTTGAGAGGAGATAAATATACGGCATGGGAAAAAGCTTGGAAACTTTGGTCTATATGATTGGGTAATGCAAGTAAATAGGCAAGCAGGTAGGCATATAATGACTCTGTGTGAAACTTTATTTTCTCTCTTTTCTGAATTTGTGTTGATATTTTATAACGTATTCCGCTTCTGCATGTCTACTTTTGTAGACAATGTTTGTTAATTACCCTTTGTATGAAAACTAATAAAAATGTAATAATAAAAAAAAAGTACCCCAGTACTCAGAGTGGCCTCTATCTGTCCCTGGCCCCAATCATCTGTCAGCTCAGAGATTCCCTGGCTAAAAGCTAAATGTAAGAAGGGATTTAGGTGATGTCATTACCCAAATATGGGCAATCCCATATGTGAAATGTCACTGGGTGGGAGGAGCCTGATACTGGACTGAATAGTGCCCACTGCCATGTGTTGTCAATCAAAAGTAAAGTGGACCTGATAGGAAACTCACTTCTTAGTTTCCCATCAGGCTTTGCCCATACCAGTACAAAACTGCTTGGCCATGCAGTGTGACAGGCACAGTGGCTGGGGAAAGAGGTTGGGAGTGAGTGCACTGTGGACACTTTAACCTCAGTGCAGACATGTACACATTCATGTACCTGTCTCTGACTGGTACATGAATCTGGTGCAAGCACTGATACTTTTGATGATGCACCCTGACTAATTTAAAAGGGTGTCTATGGCACCTTTTATAAATTCCCCTAAAAGAGACAAAGAGGGAGAGCAAAGGGGCACTGGTTGATGAACCAGTGCCTTTTGAAGACAATGGTAGAAAGTTTGTTATGTCCCCGTACATTACAGTTTATAGTTTGATGGGTGTAAGCCACTAATGAATAGAAGATAAGAGTATGGCACTGACTGTCTGACAAATGTGGTAAACTAGGATCAGATTTGGTAGGCTGATACCTGCATTTATGCAGAGCTGGAAATTCTGGTGCAGATATTTTGCTACTGAAACCCCTAAGGAATATAGAAAGCCACTATATGAGTTAACATTCAGTAAAAAAAAAGTTTGGAACTAGTTGCTTGGAACTAGTTTTTATACTTTTGCCATTTGTTACATCTGCATCTTCTCAGTTGCTATTCATTTAATTATTCATATTTCATCAACTGGTTCCAAATGTTTATGTATATCTAATCCAAATGAATACTAAACTATCTATAGTAGATCAGTAAAAATAAAGTTTTCTTAAACATATTGCTTATACTATGCATTTTTTACATATCCGCAAAATAAATGTTTGTGATGGTGTTAGCCTTTTGAAGACTCAGCTTGCATGTGGGTAATTCAGCATAAAAAATAACTCTAAGCATACATTAAAAATAAGTGCAGCTACAAGAATGAATCTTTTAAAAAAAATGAAAATGTTTTAACATTGAATTTGTTTATTTACTTGAATTTGTCCACGTATGTAAAATTAAAGCAAATTGTAGCGCTAAAAATAAGCTGTTGAAGTAAATCACTGTATATAAATAAATATATAAAATATTGTCCATATACATAAATAAATAAATGGTATGCCCATATAAGGTGATATAGTGCAAATCACGTGTGAATATATATCTATATATCCACAATATAGTGCTACTAACGTGACAATAGTGAGCACTCATTAGTGCCAAAAACACCACTTCAAATTATGCAAGTCCACAGAGTATTAGTAGTGAAGATATGACTAAACTGGTCTCAAGTAGGTGCTCCGTATGCTTCTAACAGGTGATGTGCCAGGAATATACGTTTAGATTACGCACTCACCAGATGCGCAATCATAATACGCATTTGTGTATACGGTTGTCTGCCGGAGGTCCCCTATAAGGATATCAACAGCCTGGTCTGGTCCAAGAGATCCCCTTCCCTTGGGTTATCTGCCACACCACTGCCATCCTCCAGCATGGGCTCTGCGATTGTATTGGCTCATAAAGAGCCAGAAAGAAGGATGCCCATAGTGGAGTATTTAAGCAAGCTCATTTATTAAAAATATGCAGCCAACACAGTAAGAAACAAATCAACTGACCATATTAGTGCACAAGATGGCCGCTGAACCTGCTCGTGGTCTCGGCGGAGTGACGTCACCGCGTAGTGACGTCACCGCGTAGTGACGTCACCGCGTACAGCTCCTCCATATACACAAATGCGTATTATGATTGCGCATCTGGTGAGTGCGTAATCTAAACATATATTCCTGGCACATCACCTGTTAGAAGCATACGGAGCACCTACTTGAAACCAGTTTGGTCGGATCTTCACTACTAATACTCTGTGGACTTCCATAATTTGAAGTGGTGTTTTTGGCACTAATAAGTGCTCACTATTGTCACGTTAGTAGCACTATATTGTGGATATATATTCACACGTGATTTGCACTATATCACCTTATATGGGCATACCATTTATTTATGTATATGGACAATATTTTATATATTTATTTATATACAGTGATTGACTTCAACAGCTTATTTTTAGCGCTGCACTTTGCTTTAATTTTATCTGTTTTATCTTGGTTACCATTTGGT
Organism: Staurois parvus; assembly: GCF_062004578.1. Taxonomy (NCBI): domain Eukaryota; kingdom Metazoa; phylum Chordata; class Amphibia; order Anura; family Ranidae; genus Staurois; species Staurois parvus. The sequence continues at coordinate 3,569,188 of NW_028318564.1, read as the reverse complement.
GCATGAGCGGCTTATGGTTTTGGCGCTCGCTTTTCTGCCTGTATTATATTGTCCACATATGTGCTCCCTGAAATTCTCTATAAAAAGAGCTAAAACTGGGAGGGGAGGGGCAGAACTCTGAGCCAGTTAGCACACAACTGCTTTCAGTTTTCTTTTCTGAACACACTTACAGGAGGGGAGTGCAGAAGGATGACCTTATCAGTATGTTTTTAGCTGTTTACCTACAGTTACAGTACCCAAACGAACGCTATCCCCACGCTATCCCCACTCCAGTCGATCCTAAACTCAGCGGCTTGACTCATCCACCTCACCAACTGCTCCACATCTGCCTCCCCCCTCTGCCAATCCCTTCATTGGCTCCCGATTGACCAACGCATCAAATTCAAACTGCTAACTCTGACCTACAAACCCATCCACAATGCCGCCCCAAACGACATAGCTGACCTGATACCCAAATACTACCCTACCCGTGCCCTTCGCTCCTCACAGGACCTCCTACTCTCTAGCTCCCTGGTCTCCTCCTCCCGATTGCAGGACTTCTCCAGGACTTCCCCCATCCTCTGGAACTCCCTACCCCAATCCATCAGACTGTCACCTACCCTCCTCACCTTCAGACGCACCCTGAAAACCCTCCTCTTTAGGGAAGCCTACCCCAACCTCACCTAACCTCACCTAACAACTAACCTCCTCCACTCCTCCCACCACTCCATCCCCCACAGCCATCTCCTCCTGTACCACCTTCCCCTCCCTCCTAGATTGTAAGCTCGAAAGGGCAGGACCCTCGAACCCCTCGTGTATTGTATTGTTACTGTCTTGTCTCATGTTCTGTCCCCCTTGCTACTGTACAGCGCTGAGCATACCCTTTGGCGCTATATAAATACTGTATAATAATAATAAGAATAATAATAATAATAATAAATCAGTAATTAGCCTACAAAATTTGTATTGCTTATTGCCATTCATTGAGTTCTATATTGAATTGCATTGTTGCACGAGCCATTCAGAAAAGTTCAGCGACTTGTTGCAGACTCTTGCTCCACTCTCACTAGTGTCATATTACAGTTCTATCTACCGTTTATATGATGTAGTTTTAAAAAGCATAGTTAAAAGATGCTTTCACATACATTTTCTTCTTGTCAGTGCTCTATTTGCTCCAAGTTCTGTTCACTGCATTATGAATGGTTCTGAGCCTTATATGGAATGTATCTTTTATTTGCTTTTTCATCGGTGTTCATGTCTTTATTGGTTTGGCTTTCATGCTTAGTCAACAATGTAAAGAATTCTTCTAGGCTTCTGCAATGTCAGAAAATATGACCCAGAGCAAGCCAAATATAGAAAAATACAGAAAACATATCCATGAAGATATTAGGATAATCTGGAGTTTAGTTTCTTGGAAATAAATTATAATAAAATATAATTTTAAGTTATTAACTTTATCTAATATACTGTATTACCACAGTACTTACAGACTTCTACAAGACTTTCTACAAAGAAGTTGTTACTTTTTTTAACAACAGAGAAAGTTGGAGTAACTTGGAAGCAAGTTAAATTAATATTTTAAAAACGTATATTTTATCTAAATATATATTGTTTTCATATGACAGCTTTTATATGTCATTATTTATGTAAGTACAGTGTTCAAGCAAAATTAAAGTAGTAAATTATATTGTTCTCCATAAAGTCTTTTTGCTTATAAAGCAATAGGGGGCAGCAGAACATTACCAAGACTTAAGAAACCTCATTTAACTTTATTAGTGTTGCTCAGAAGTTCGATGCTAGCTTTTTCAAGACAGACCTAATGGAAATGCATTAGTTTTAATTTTGTTAAATCTTTATGAACATAGCATTCCATCTATGTAGATGTGCAAGGAGAACTGAATCTTTTGCTTGCCACACACAGATTTAAGGCAAATAAGAATGTAATACTTACATTCAAAAAATAATTTACTGATCTCATAAACTTGTAAGCTTTTAAAACAGGATTTCATTTTTTTCAGTTTATTTAAATTACAGATTGCTTGCAAATCAAAGTATCTCAACTGTATCAAAGGGTGGATTTATTAAACCGTTCAGATTTTTCTAGGATGAGAAAGGTCCCATATCACAAAAATGAAATATTTAGGATATGTATTATGTCTTATAGAGTTGGCAACATCTCCAAGTGAGATGTCTGGTAATAAAGAGAATATAAACACACTTTAACATACTCCACTGCTACTTTTTCCTCTACCGGCCTGAGCTCTGCTGTACAGAGACTACAGGAGGCTTATAGCAAGTCAGATTCAAGTACTGAAAGATTTAAAGATGTATTACTGAATTAGGTTGCTTTCATTTGTATATTATATAATCTACCTAGAGTCCAGCTTTATAGTTCAAATTACATGGACCTCAAGTCCCCATAATTCGGCAATCCCCGGATATGACCTGAGTAAGCATTTGCAGGCAACAATCTGATTTCTATTGGAATATCAGTAGACAATATAAAAAATTGCAAATTCAGGGCTTGCATCTTTTGTGGTGGAGACGATTCATTAATATTCATGCCATCTTTAGGATAGTAATAGTAGTTCTGTAATAATCCTCTTAATAACTGAAGACATACCTCCTACATCCTACAGCCCTTCCCTACTGGTGCACAACTGCTTGGAAAAAAATGTTAGGGGCAACTGTCAGTTTGAAAGTCAAGGTCCTAGTTTATGCTGCAATGCTGGTGTCAGTAGCTTTTTTTTAATTGCTGTAAATGTAACATTTTTTGCAGTTGTTACAGCAAACCTGAAATGTTTAGATGCTAAACTTAGTGAATATTCAGCTTGCCAAGTACACATGTGCTCTACGCTTTTAGTAACCCCTTGAGAGCATATAAAATCATGATTAGATAGAGATCTATATTTTTTTGTAGATATCGCACATTTTTATCCCTTTAAAGGGACTAAATAATACATTTTAAAATTTTTTTCAGGTCAGGTAAATATAAAATATTGCATATGAATATTTTGTCTTTTCATCTTCTAGCCAGCTGGTGGAGCTCTAGGCTCCTTTCAAATGTAGCTTGGCTTTTTTTCACTGCTTTGATAAGAAAAGTCTGTTGTCTACAGATTCCTGTATCTTAATATGAAATTTACATAATGATTCTTAATCCTCTCCTTTCCCTACCTACCTACTTTATTCAACAGCAGCATATGGAGGTACATTTGGAAGGCAAACAACTTTGGTTGTATCCTCTCTTTGGAAAATCCATAATTAACTGCATCATGGATGCACCCTTTTATTTAATTTATTTATAATTATATTTAATAAAATAAGCATTTTATTGTAAAATCAATCTTGTTTCCAAATATCACCCAAACCATCCTCTCTGCTCCTCTCATGATCTCCTGCTCTCAAGCTCCCTTGTCTCCTCCTCCCTTGTTTGTCTCCAGGACTTCACCAGAGCCTCTCTCATTATCTGGAATGCTCTACCTCAATCTGTCCAACTATCCCCTACTCTGGCAGCCTTTAGGCGATCCCTGAAAACTCATCTCTTCAGGGAAGCTTATCACACCTCCAATTAAACATTTATCATTTCCATCAGCTCATCCCCCACAGTTATAACCTCTTGTACCACTTGCCCTCTTAATCCTCTTTTTTGTCATTATATTGTAACTGAACTGTTTCCCTTTTATATAGTAAACTGTTGGTGCTATATAAATCATGTATAATAATAATAACAAGAAACTAAGAAAAATTACTTTACCTATAATATATTAACTTCTAAAAATAATTAAATACAATTGACTTCAAACCATTATTAACATAGCTGCTGTAAAATAGGCAGTCTTAGATGGTGCCTATGTTATTATTATTATTATTATTATACAGGATTTATATAGCGCCAACAGTTTAGGCAGCACTTTACAATATAAGGGTAGACAGTGCAATTACAATACAAATCAATACAGGAGGATTCAGAGGGCCCTGCTCATTAGATTGTAAGCTCTAAGAGGGAGGGTCGAGATATACAAAAGGGAATAACTGTGTAGGATGGGCTGATGGACAAAATACACATACAGTTGTTAGGTAGGAGCAAGACAGACCTCTCTGAAGAGATGCGCTTTCAGGGATCATCTAAACATGGACAGAGATGGAGATAGTTGGACACAGTGGGGAAGGGAGTTCCAGAGGATGGAAGTGGCTCTGGAGAAATCCTAGAGGGGAGCATGGGAGGAGGTGACAAGGGAGCTAGAGAGCAGGAGGTCTTGGGAGGAACAAAGAGAATGTTTTGGTTGGTATTTTGAGACAAGGTTAGTGATGAATCTAGGGGCTGAGTTCTGGATAATTTTATAAGCTGTTGTAAATCTCTTGCATTTTATTTGTTGGGTGAGCGGGAGCCAGTGGAGGGACTGGGAAAGAGGGATGGCAGACGCTGACCGGTTGGTAAGGTGGATGAGTCTGGCAGCAGCATTCATGATGGACTGAAGAGGGGATAGCCTATGCAAAGGTAAGCCAGTGAGGAGGGAGTTACAATAGTCAAGGCGGAAGATGACCAGGGAGTGAGTTAGAAGCTTTATGGTGTCATTGGTTAGGAAGGGGCATATCTTGGAGATGTTGCGGAGGTTGAGGCGGCAAACTTTGGACAGCGATTGGATGTGGGGCTGAAAGGATAGTTCAGAGTCCAGGATTACACCTAGCACCCTGGCATGTGGGGAAGGGTTGATGGCTGAGGGAAGTAGTGATTGTTCCTGTGGATGTGGAGTGTTACGTATGGGAGGTATATTTTGCAGACTTTACACATACTTTACAAAAGTCTCACATTTTACCGATTGAGATTAACTGTAAACTTTCACCAGTTTAAATAGTTTGATCAGTAAGAAATAATGTCTTTATTTATTTGGCATCAAGTTTGTTTACCACCCTGTATGATTGCTGTGTTTCTGCATTGCAAAATGCTGCTCACCTTATCAAAAAATTACAGGTCACTTAATCACGGTATAAACACCTTTCTATTTTTGAACATGAGAGTAGCAATGTGAATTTTGGCAAACAATACTGGCAAACACTTAAAATGTCACAGTGAAGTGAATTATTTCTTGTTATGTTGCTATGTTGTTTCCTAGTGATCCCACTTTTTGAAAGATGAACAGAAAAAAGATTAGAATCTACACACCAAACAGTTTTCCTTAAACTGCTTAAATTGCTCTACTAAAATATCTCAGAAAGCACTGATGGTTATCATCAAGGTAAAACAATTATGTGCATTTTAGGTAAAATGTGATAGCAGGATATTATTAGATTTCCTTATAGGCAGATATATTAGTGTTTTGGTGTTTTATTGACAGGCGCATCAAATTCTATTTTCATATTACTAAATGGTGATTCTAATGCTATTCTGTTAAGAAAAAGGTGACTATGATACTTGCTTTATTCTGCTTCAAGGTCTTTCACATAATTGCCCAGCCACAGTATCAAAGATTTCATAATGACAGTTTCACAAATAAATTGAGGACTTTGCTGCAAGACATTGTAATATCTATTACTAGATTAATTGTCACACTTTTTTGTGGCTGTCGTTATAACAAGTATTTTTTTGTCCTTTTAGATATTTACCATGAAAATAAAACTCACATTCTTACAGCTTTATGATAACCTTAAGGTGAGTTTTTGATGGCATTTCATTCTGCAGCTTTTCTGAAGTGTTACATTTTTGAACTGTTTGCTAGAAACATCCATTGGTTGAATATAAAACTACACATTAAATGTAATGGTGTAGTTTTATGTATAATGCTAGTGTATTGGGTCTGAAAGTGTTTGTCCACTAACATGCTTCATCAAAACCCACTAAAATGGAGGCACTTTGCAGCACTTAGGTAATGGTTATATACCATTTTCCATTTGCCAGCAGTCTTACATCCCAAGAAATAACACTTTTAGGTGGCAAATGAAAGTATCTTCTTTACCATTCTTAGACAAGTGAGGCTGAAATTGCTCATTGCACATTTCTTTGACTTTTCTTTTAAGCAACACAAACGGTAAGTTTGATATTGAAGTTTCTAGGAAGGTGAAACAATTTTTTGTAAAAAATTTCTATAATATGGCACAAAACACAAACGCAAACAAAGCTTTCCAAAAAAGAACTTTAAACAAACTAATGACAAACATATTGCAAGCCTAATGCCTAAATTCATTGTTTATTTAAATTTGTATGCATCTTTATATATTAAAGCTAGACATGTGCGGTTTGCTTAATTCTGAATTTAATTTCGGACAAATTTTTTTCGTTATTCAGAGATTTGGATTAATCAGAATTCTGAATTACAAAAATAATGAATGTAAATGAATCTGAAATAACAAAGTGAAAGTCGTCCGAAATTCAATTCGAAAACAAATTGGAATTCAAAAACAAAATCGAAAACAAATTTGAAAACAAATTCAAATTTGAACACAAAATCGAACAAACAATCGAAAACCAATTTAAAGTGGAGCTCCACCCAAAAGGGGAAGTTACGCTTTAAGGACTGGTCCGCACATTTTAATATTAATTCTGGTTAATCATAAAAACCAAATATTTTGCAAGCTTGCCATAAATATAATAAAAGTCCTATAAGTGCCGAATTGTGAATTTAGAATTACAGTTTAACACCGTCAAAAACAAACATCGATTTGTCCCCACTAATGGTTAGATAATCAAACTAATATTCTTGAAATGAATATTCTCAGTTGAAAATCTACACGTGTATGGCCAGCTTTACTTTTTGAATTGGGTTGAAATCTTTTTGATTTTGAACCACTTTTCAAATTTTGTTGAATCAATTTCAAATTCGGTTGGACCAATTTCTAATGAAAACGTTTTTTCGAATTTGGTCGAAAAGTTTTTGAACTGAATTCTAATATGAATTACCTAAATGAATCCAGAAAACAAATTGAACAAATTTACTAAATCCAACTACACAAAATTTGTTAGAAAATAATTTTTTTGTTTTGCACATGTGTAATTAAGACTATCATTGCAGATCATGGTCCTACTCTTGATTTTAAACAATTTCTTTGTGGAATTTCTCATATCATTATGATCTGAAAAAAAATAATGGGGTTGATTTACTGAACAAATATAGATTTTCACTTTACAAGATGTATTCACTTTAATCCTCCAAACACAAGCAAGCAAAATCCTCTATTTTTAATTCCTTCTGCACATGATTGGTTATTGCAGTCAGGGGATGAACCTATACCATCAAAGAATTTTAACCGTTCCCCGAATTACGTGGCATACTGCTTGTCTTTTCCCTGTGGATTGTTCTATGTGGGAAGATCATATCTTTATGCAAGTGTTTTGGGGAGCATAGGCGCTTTATCGAGGATAGCTGCGATAAGCTTAGCGTCCCCAGACACTTCTTTGAACACCACCAAAAATCCACAGAAGGCCTTAGAGTATGGGTGATTGGGGTAATTCCCAGAACATTCCCTGTGGCAGAAAGTTTCAAACGTCTGTACCACCTGGAACCATACTGGATATATTCCCTCGGTACATTTACCCCTGGTGGATTGAAAGAAGAAATTGAGGTACACACCCTATTATAACTCATCAGCTATCTGTTACCCAAATTTGATGTAACATATTGGTGTTGATTTATTGAGTATTAAACTTTTCATTAGAGCCACTCTCCTAAAGAAATTTTTTTTGTATAACAAACACCTTTTCCATTTTTTGATTATTCCACAGTGGCCTTTATGGTCTTTTCTATGAAGTTGGGATTTCGGACCCATATGGTCTATGTGGGTTTTTTGTCTTAATCAAGGCAACATAAATCAGTATCATATTAGACATATGTCACACTCATTAGCATGTGAATTTTGTTTTATATATTTTTTCTGTATTTTTTATTTATGTTTTTATTATACCTTGTGGTTAACACAATGTATGTATATCAATTTCTCATGGAGTGTTCCATCCGATAGTCCTTAATCCTGTATTTGCCTGTTAATTAATTTTTTATTTGCTTGTAAATTCTTTCCAAATACTCAGAAGCAATGACCCATTTAACTGCTGGTCCTTGTAGTTCCATGGCCACGGTCTGTTTCCCTATATAAAAATATTAACAGCAATGCACCCACATGCCTGTAGAAGGAGCAAAACGCTGCAAGCGCATAGCCTGTTACTGGTTTCTGTCTTCTCCTTCCAGTGACGTCACTTCCACCCATGCATTCCATGCTGGTTCCGGTGTGCTTCCTCATGTACACAGGGTGCCCTAACCCATCTGTTCCATCTCCAAGCCTGGACGCTGATTGCAGACTCTGCAGATTAGGAGTGGGTGGAGAACCAACACCTTGATATGCATTTTAAATCTACACATCTTGTGAGTGTTTTTTTATCCTGTGTCAATAAACACCCTATTTTAATACTGCACTTAGCTGGCTGACGCTGGTGCCCACTAGGATTTTACAGACTTTAATTACAAAGCAAATGTTTTTCATAATAATGTGTAAATCAGTATGTAGGCTGACTACAGATTCCTGGTCCTGTTTGTGCGCCAGAATTTTATACTTATCTGTAATACTTTCTCACACTGTCAACCAGAATTTATCTTATATACTTTTTTGCCAAAAGTACAGTTTCCATGAATATAATATATTGCATGGGAAAGATTTTTATAATTTCAAGTATAAATTCCATCCTCAAGATTATATGCAGTAGAATATCAGTGTGCACCAAAATATTTATAAAGCCAAAAAAGTATATCGAAAAGAGGCTACAAAATATATCCAAACAAGACACTACAAGATAATAGCCTGGCTGTAGAGCATCAAATCCTCATCGAGGTTAATATCTTGACATAGTAGTAGCCATAAAAATAAATAAGGAAATAATCACTTGAAGCAGAGTTCTTAGATATAATAAAGGATAAAATATAGTGGCATCTGGCAATACCACAATTATTAGGCAAGTGAGTATTTTGACCAAATCATCATTTCTATGCGTATTGTCCAATTCCAAGCTGTATAAACCTGAATACTTATTGGATTTAAGTATATCAGGTGATGTGTATTTGTGCAATGAGGGAGGGTGTGGCCTAAGGAGATCAACAATCTCTATCAAGTTGTGCATAATTATTAGCCAGCTTCTTTTCATCAGTTAAAATGGGCCAAAAAAGAGATTTAACTGACTCTGAAAAGTCAAAAATTGTAAAAAGGTTTTCAGAGCGATGCAGTACTCTTGATATTGCTATGATATTAGGGCGTGATCACAGAACCATCAAACGTTTTGTTTCAAATAGTCAAAAGGGTCGCAAGAAACGTGTTGAGAAAAAAAGCAAATTAATTTCCAAAGATTTGAGAAGAATCAAACGTTAAGCTACCACGAACCCATTATCCCCCAGTGCTGTCACATTCCAGAACTGCAACCTACCTGGAGTGCCAAGAAGTACAAGGTGTTCAGTGCTCAGAGACATGGCCAAGGTAAGAAAGACTGAAACCCGACCACCACTGAACAAGACACATAAGTTGAAACATCAAGACTGGGCCAAGAAATATCTGAAGACAGATTTTTCAAAAATTTTATGGACTAATGATATGAGAGTGTCTCTTGATGGACTAGATGGATGGGCCCATGGCTGGATCAGTAATGAGCACAGAGCTTCACTTCAACTCACACACCAGCAGTATGGAGGTGGGGTACTGGTATGGGCTGGTATTATTAAAGACGAGCTAGTTGGACCTTTTTGGGTTGAATATGGACTCAGAATCAACTCCAAAAACCTATTGCCAGTTTTTAGAAGACACTTTCTTCAAGCAGTGGTACAGGAAAAAGTCTGCATCTTTCAAGAAGACTATGATATTTATGCAGGACAATGGTCCATCTCATGCATCAAAGGCCTTGAATTGTTACTAAACCCAGGACCCTGCATTCACTCTATCTGGTCTCCCACAGTACACAGAACATGGAAGTGCAATTATTTTAGTAAATATAAACTGATAAATACCTTTTCTCATTAGCAGTTACAGCAGTCTTGCGACTTCTATCAGTGTCCAGCAGAGCACTGGTTAAAGCTTGTAGGAGGAGTTTTTTTTCTTCTCTAGGAGGATGCAAAACCCCTGATGCTCTGGGCAGTGCTGATTGGCCTAGTGCTGATCACATGCACTCTCCCAATACACACTATTGGCAATACATAGCAATACACACTAAACTGAGCATGTGCATGTAACTATGGGTTCAGTCTGTCGTATCAGGTGGACATTTGAACAAAAGGAGGGGCAGAGAAAACAGGATCAAACGGCCTTTTTACACAATGCAGAGGATTAACCCCTTTGGTTCCATAGTGTGTATAACAAGCATGCTTTACTGCATATCGAGACTGATTTTACGGTTGTGGGTTTAGTAACACTTTAAATTCAGAAACCACAACACAAAAGTCCACTTATCTTCAGCACAAACAAAATATCAGATATGCAAAGTTTGTGTAAGGGATTTACCATAAAGTTAGCAGCTTCCAGCACGCATGCAGCACTCAGACAGGTGACCTTTCTCAAACTCCTACTACAACACTCCCAGCACTAGGAGCTTCTTGTCTTATGTGCTGCTTCCTGGAGGCTGCTGAACCCTGTAGGGACTGGAGTCCCCGTAATTAGGGGTAGAGGTTCTTTCCCACCCAAATCTCATTCTGAACCTCCAAAATTCTGGGTTTTGAATAAGCAATTACTAACACAGAGAGGACTTCAAGTCAGTCTTCTCCCTATGCTTGAATGTCCAGGAATCCCTTGCTCTGCACAGGTGAGACCCCTGAGTACACCAAACATTTCTCTTAAAGGGACTAAAACCCAAATATCGGTGACATATCGTATACAGTGTGTCCAGGACCCATTATCGGCATCCTGTACAATATATTAAGTTAAATGCTAGAATCATGAGCATCTTGATTTGACCTGGCATCATCCCCTTACAGTATTTATACAGCAGAAATCAGACTGGGAGAAGAAGAAGCAGCAAAATAAGCTAATCAGCTGTGCTGCCATGCTCGTGTGCTACCAAGAATCTACTGATATGAGGAGAGAGCTAAGTGACAGAGCCTGCTGTTTATCTTTCCTCTGTCCATTCACAGGCTAGGGGTGGAAAGGTAACTTTTAGAAGAAAAATGAGGTATCCCGTCCTGATAGAGAGGGATGTGCTGTGTGATATAACTGTGTAAACATTAGCACTGGGTGGGAGGAAATACAAATACATTTGCAAGTGAAGCAGTTCTCTCATGCATTTCATCTGTATACAGTATTTGTCACTGTTTACTTGAGCATCCAGAAGCTAGCAGTACCTATTAAGTATTTTTTAAGGGATGGAATTCTATCAGTTTAAGTGATGTGTTTAATCCCAAGATTCCAAGACTTTATTACACGCTGTAACTCTAAAATATAATGGATCCTAGCTGTCAAATGTTTCATTATCTTGATGTTTTTTGTTCACATGTAAAGATCTGTAAATGAAGAAGAATCCATTTGTTTCCATTTAAGAGCTTTTAAGCACTTAGCTGCTGTGTGTAAGTTACAAGATAATTTGGGATATGTTTCAGGCATAACCCTTGAGGTGATTGTAGCCGTATTAGTGCACTTGCGATAGAAACAATTGAGTACTGTCTGTGATACTTTTTTTATTTGCACTAACATACAATTTTCAGGACAAGCTTTTGGGGGTGTCCCCTTCTTCAAGGTCCAAGTAGTACTACTTCACAAAGTTTTAGCAGAATGTTAAAAGAAAATCTCTGAGTGGGAAAAACCCCCCAAAAAACAACAACAAAAAAACACACAGCCATAACCCTGAAAGAAATGTTTTAGAATAATATATTAGAATAAAACTGAGCTTTATTATAGTAGCTTGACCAATGTCCAAAAATTAGTTATTGGATGGCATAGTCAATAAGTAAAGAAAACAGAAATATATATTGCACCTCTAACATTTATCACCAGGGGTGGACTGACAACTCATGGGGCCCCCGGGCAATAGGGGATCATGGGGCCCCTGTATCCTTGCCCAAACTCAAAAAAAGCCTATGAAAAAGGTACCAGGGGCATCTCATCAGGCCCCCTACTGACCCCGGGCCTTCGGCCAGTGCCCGAGTTTCCAAATGGTCAGTCCGCCCCTGTTTATCACTCATATTGGAATAACTCATGATCGGTGAAATAGTATGTAACACCCGTTCAGCATACATAGTACTTTGACTTGCTTGTATCCAGATTATCACCAAAAAAGACCTTGGAATCACCTCACCTAGTAATTATTTCCATTGCCTAACACATAAATATTTACTGTTTTATAAAATTCTACCTTTCAAGCAGGAAAGTGTTTTTATATAGTTGAAAGCAGTGAAAACACTGAAAACAATAGACTTTTGGAGAGAATTTATGTGTAATGACAAATGTTCAAATAGTAAAAAAAAAGCTTGATTAGATACTTCTGTGAAATTTCTCATTTATCCAGGTCACGGTATACTTAGCAGCTAGTCACATTAAGGGTTCATTTGCACCAGATGTGCTGGCATATGTCGATCAACACATGCCAGCAGATATATATTGGAAAAGCAATGTATTTCAATAGAAGAAGTTCACACTTGTTTCATGCACTGATGTGCAAAGTGTGACACTCATGCAAAGTGTGCTGCCTTGCTTTGAAAAAACATGCCCTACGTTTTTCAGTGCAATATGGCACAACATGGGTAAATGCATTTAAGCACATCGCAACTTCCACGAACGCAAGATTACCGTCTAAGAAACTGAAAGCGAAGAGTATTTTGTCACTTCAGGTTTCGGCTAATGTAAACAAGCCATTACCAGCCTGTGAAAGCATCAGATCAAACCGATCTTGGTTTGATCTGATGTTTTTGAGGGCAGAGGAAAGATCTGGGGTCTAATAGATCCCAACATTTTTAGTAAAGAGTACCTGTCACTGCCCATGCTATCACAAGGGATGTTCATAAATAAATAAATAATAAAGCTAAGCAATTAAAAAAAAAAGAAAGAGATAGTGTACAAAATAAAAAAAAAAAAATGTTTAAAGTATCCCCTGCTCCCATTTGCTTGTGCACAAAGGTGACCGCATACGTAGGTCGCGCGCATGTTTAAACGGTGTTCACACCACACATGTGAGGTATCACAGCTAACATCAGGGCGAGAGCAATCATACTAGGACTAGACCTCCTGTGTAACTCTAAACTGGTAACCTGTAAAGGCTTATAAAATGTCACCTATAGAGATTTTGAAGTACCGTAGTTTGGTGCTGTTTCATGGGTGTGAGCAATTGTATGATGCATGATATGTTGGGTATCTATTTACTCAGATTAACATCATCTTTTATATTTTACCAAAGAGTTCAGTATTATATTGTGGTTTTGTGCATTCAAATTAAATTTTTTTCCAAAAAAATTGCATTTAAAAAACTGCTGCTAAAATACTGTGTGACATTAAAAATTGTAACACTCATCATTTTATTCTCTAGGGCAGGGGTCTGCAACCTTTAAGACATAAAGAGCCACTTGGACCCGTTTCCGAACGGGAAAAAAGACTGGGAGCCGCAAAACCATTGCAACATTTAAAACAAATCCGACACTGCATATATTGCAAAAAGCGCTCTGGTCATGAAGGGGGTTTAAGGGCCCAGTAAGCAAAGGGTTAATCAGGGCCACAGTGTATTGTCATAATCACAATCATAGCCTTAGGTCAGTGGTGGGCAACTTTTTTTTTCAACTGAGCCAAATCTCGCCAAAACCACGATTGAAATTTATTTTGAGAGCCACATTTTTAAAACTGAAAATACATCCCCCATATAGTAATTCATCCCCCATATAGTAATTCATCCCCCATATAGTAATCCATCCCCCATATAGTAATCCATCCCCCATATAGTAATTCATCCCCCATAGTAATTCATCCCCCATAGTAATTCATCCCCCATAGTAATTCATCCCCCATATAGTAATTCATCCCCCCTATAGTAATTCATTCCCCATATTGTGTCAATTCACTTACCTTTGCTCCGCGCGTTCCTCTCGCCGTGTTCCCGCGCCGTTCCGGTCTTCAGGGCGGACTGTGAGAGGAGAGGAGTTCGTCACACTGCCCCGCCTACATCCTGACAGCCAATGTTTGCCACGCTCCGCGGGCCGGATTAAAAGGTCCGCCGGGCCGTAGTTTGCCCATTGCTGGGCTAGCTGCAGAGTCCTGACTTTTGGGGCGGCCGCCCGAGAGGAGGGAGGGGAGCGGGCGCCCGGCACACAGAAGAGCCGCATTAAAATGTGTAAAGAGCCGCGGCTTGCCGACCACTGAGCTACGGCAACCCTATTGCCTGTCACCTGGTGGGCAGTGTGCTCCGGAGCCGCAGCAAAGGTGAAAAAGAGCCGCATGCGGCTCTGGAGCCGCGGGTTGCCGACACCCGCTCTAGGGTCTCTTCTTAAAAAATATTTAATGTTCTGAGGATCTAAGTACTTTTCTAGCAAAAAATGCTGATTTTTACATGTATAACAGAAATGTTAGAATTGGCCTGGGCCTCAAGTGGTCAAAAAAATAAATTGTCATCGATATATTATGTGGCAGGACATTCCATCACTTTAACTAAAAGATCCCCTTTCAGTGCTGAGTTTGACATATTATAACTTTCACAAATTTCCTCAATATCCTACCAGTAAAATTTTATATTATATTCTTGATATTATATAGGTAAAATTTGGATTTACAATACGGAGGTTACAGAACAGCTTCTACTTATCATGTATATGGTTAGCGGCTGAAGTGCCAAACAGGCTTTCCTTACCTCTCTGATCCAAACACCCCTGGAATGATGGCAGGGAATAAAAGGGAGGGGAGTTTCATAGTTGCTGAGAATTCATTCCTTGTGTTTGTATGCAGTTAGCTGCTTTGCCACTAGGTCACTGGTACCAGAATAGTTTCTGGTTACAGCTGACAGTGTTATCAGGTGATAGGCTCCATTTAGGTAGAGCCCTCCTGCAGTGATGTTAGGGGTGAATCAGCACCCCAATATAAGTCATGTAGAGAAGAGCACACACTCACTTGGGGCATGGAGTGGGGCTCAATATAGCAGAAGGTTCAGCTTTGGTAGGAGGGACAGTTTCTAGCAGGACAGGAGTGGGGGTAGGGACCTGTGCTCTTGGCGCTAATTCCAGCCAATCACTAAGCCCCTCTTACAGGTGCTCCCTTCAAGATGACTTGCAAAGGAGGTGTTTAAGCAAATTGCAAAGGAGATCATCAAGGAACAAGGTGAGAGTGCCACTGAGTAGCAGACTGGAGCATTGGCTGGCAGGAACATGAGAACCCATGACATGCCGTGGGCAGTGGGTCCAAGACAAACCAGGTCAGCAGCCAGAGAGAGAGATAGCAGGCATGCAGGAAGCAGAATCAAGGTCAGGAGACAGGCTACGGCCACGCCAGGAGATCAACAGCATTGAGACAGGCTAAGGTCACACCAGTAAGTCAACAGATTTCTGGTCAGAAGGCAAGCCAAGGTCGCACCGGGAAATCTGGAGAATCGTGGTCAGGAGCTAGCCAGGTTAGCAACAAGAACACAACTGAAGACAGGATCAGGATCAAGCCAAATTACAACAGAACGTCAGAGCAGAGATACATCCAGAGGCAAGCCATGTCAGCAATGGGTTGGGAAAGCACAGGAGCAGGTGCAGCACAGCTGAATACCATTCAGCAACTTCCTGATTCTGCTTTGTTCTTTAACCGCTTTCCCGGCGCCCTATAGTAGAACTACTGCAAAATCATGTATATATACGTGATATGCATTTCCGGTAGGGGGCGCACACACGCACCGCCTACCCATGCTGCCACTAGTGGCGCACACGCACCGCCTACCTATGCTGCCATTGGTGGCTAGAAATGTCACTCACCGGGTTCTAGCCGACGATTCCCCACCGGCACCCGGCGATTGTTGAGCAAAGCTGACAGGGGAGAGACCTGTGTGAAAACACCACAGGTCTTGCTCCTGCCAGCAAGGACATGCTGCTGTGTATTTCTCTGCACAGCAGAGAAATACACAGCAGCATGACTCCCTAATAAAACACACACATCACATCATGTAAAACAGTACATAGCACACTGTTAACTATTTGATCTCCCCCCCCTGCCCAGTGTCATTAGTACAGTGTTAGTACTTTGTATTAGCACTCATCACTGTATTAGTGTCATTGGGATATCAGTGGCAGTTAATCAGTCTCAACCCCCCCCCAGTGTCAGAATGCCCGCTACAGTCCTGCAGTCCCGCTATAAGTCGTTGATTGCCACCATTACTAGTATAAAAAAAATTAAAAATAAATAAATATTCCAGTATATACCACCATTTGTAGACACTATAACTTTCACCTAAACCAATTAATTTTCATGTATTGGGATATTTTTTAGCAAAGACATGTAGCAGAATACATTTTGGTACAATTTTTTTTACTAGATATGTTTTATAGCAAAAAAGTAAAAAATAATGGGGTTTTTTTATAGCGCAAAAAATAGAAAACAATGAACCTCCTCCACTCCTCCCACCACTCCATCCCCCACAACCATCTCCTCCTGTACCACCTTCCCCTCCCTCCTAGATTGTAAGCTCGAAAGAGCAGGGCCCTCGAACCCCTCGTGTATTGTATTGTTACTGTCTTGTCTCATGTTCTGTCCCCCTTGCTACTGTACAGCGCTGAGCATACCCTTTGGCACTGTATAAATACTGTATAATAATATAATATAATAATAATAATAGTGTGCAGTGTTGCTTGACTGTGCAATTGTCAGTTAAAGTAACGCAGTGCCATATCGCAAAAAAATGGCCTGGTCAGGAAGGGGGAGGGGGGTAAATCCTCTGGAGGGCAAGTGGTTAAATAGGCCATCTGGTGCTAAGTTTGAAATTAGATTTGCATGCTTATGTGTCTGTATGTACATACATTTGTGTGGCATGCCCTCGAGATTTAGTGTGTTCGCACTAACAACAAACTGCCACTAACCTACAGGGGTGCTGAGATGGGTTTCAGTAGGTGGAGTAAGTACATAAAACACACCACACCATTAATGCTTGCAGGCAGAAGGTAACATGGGATATGTATATGTAGAAACCAAGAAAAATTATAAATAATTGTGCGCAGCCACAAATAAAATGTGCTAAAAGTGTATCACGTTGCTGCAAACACCAAATGTGTGTTCCTCACATAAAAATAAACCAAAATATTAAAAGTGTTGCACTGCTGTAATAATACCATATTCCCAAACACTAAATACATTTTCTTGTAAAAATTGTAAACACCTTCTCTTTCAATTATATAAACAGTAAAGTCTCTCAAAATTTATATATGAACAGTTCCAAGAATCAACATTTTCTTCTTAATGTGAATATATGTACACTCCTGTTGGTGAAGTACTCCCGCATTGCCAGTGCTGTCACAAATTCAATGTGCACCACAACATGTGCTGAATAGGTGGACTTTCACCTTATGACATTGACCTACAGATTATAATAGGTCAATGCACACATTTGTTAGCCTTTCCTCTCTGGCCAGATCTCACATCAATCTCAGGTTCCCTCCTTCTCTGTATCAACCTGGGCTCTCATTGTCCTGTACTACTGTACCGCTGTAGTCGCTCTAGATGTAGACTCAGAACCACAGAAAGGCCACCATAGTGTAGAACTTTAAAATCAACACACATTTATTAAAAATTACACTCACATGAATTAAAATAGTCATTCACAAAATGACAAATCAAAGCTCACAGATTGTAATCAGCGTCCTCTCTTACCGCCGGCATCTGGCTCCTGTGTCACCTGGCTCCTCCCCACGCGTCTTGTCACTAGGTAACATGACTTCATCGGGTAATCCAGGAAGTTATGAAAAGAGATGGCTAGCAAACAGTCAAAACTCACAACATGTATAGAAATTTTTCAAGTAAGCTTATATTGGATTGTCAAAAATAACAATTGGTTTTATTGCTATTACAATACTAATGTTATAAAATGAAGGTGCTTTCTATGACTTTAGATCTATTTTAAGTCATATCACTATTGTAGTGAATTCTATTTTTCCCCTAATTTCAATCTTTAGGTCAGAACTACACAGTATTCCTTGGATACAGTTTTGTTATAAAAACAAGTGCATGTATTAGGCCTTGTATAGGTCTTGTGTTTGAAGATTTAGTAGATGCTTGAATAGACATGTTAAAATAGAAGTTGGATCTTGTATGGTTTTTGTCTAGTTTAGAATAGTATGTATATTACAAATTTCTGATAACACCGAGCTGTAAAGCTAAAATAAATACATAACTCAATCAATAATAATATATAATGGTGAGTAAATGACTACAAAGTTAATCTATATCTGTAAAAAACACTCCTGCTGCCTCCTTATATAAACATAGATATCTGCCAAGAAATCAAGTAAGTGTTAATAGATTTCCGAAGGCACTAAAGAAATATTAAATATACAAACCATCAAGTATAAAAGTTCATTAAGATGTCCATGCAAACGTCCCACACCTAGCATAAATCAACAAATAGCCGTGTTCCAATCATGCAGGAAATATGATAGGATAACCCCACTCTGTGGAAAATAACTTCATGTCTTCACCTTATGTGAGTCTTGCTCACCAAAAGGATATTCCTCACATGTACTGTATATGCTTTGCATAAATCACTCAGAGTGCACCACTTCTTCTGAAGAGTCTTCCCATACAGTAGTATGAATAGCGATACGTAGTTCCTCAGATAATGGCCAAAAAAAGGGAACTTGCATAGTGTATTCCCTAAAGTTCACTGAAACTGCCCTACTAAAACTCACTAATGATTTACTAACTGCTAAACCAATGGCCACTACTCCGTACTCTTACTACTTGACCTCTCTGCGGCTTTTGATACTGTTGACCATCACCTTCTCAAAAAAAAACTCCACTCTCTTGGCCTCCGAGAATTTGCTCTCTCCTGGTTCTCCTCCTACCTATCGCAGCGCTCCTTCAGCATTACCTATAACTCTGTCTCCTCCTCTCCACTTCCTCTTTCTGTAGGGGTCCCTCAAGGTTCTGTCCTTGGACCCCTTCTCTTCTCCATCTACACCTCCTCCTTTGGTCACTTGATAAACTCTCATGGTTTTAAATACCATCTCTATGCTTATGACACACAAATCTATCTTTCTACTCCTCACCTCACCCCTTCAGTCTCCACACCGGGTGACAACTACCACACGGGGTGACATTGGACCCGCTCCACGAAAAGGTAAGTTGTAAAAAGAGCCAACGATTCCCGCTGGATAGATCCGATCTACAGATTGAGCATAATGGATCGGAGTCCGATCCATTATGCTCAATCCGCAGATCCGATCCATTCTGCGGGGATCGTCGGAGGCGGTGTCACCCAGTGTTACCACACCGGGTGACACCAACCCCCTGGTATTGTACAATATAGTGTATATAGTGCAGAAGGAGTGTGCAATGTACAATATAGTGTATATAGTGCAGAAGGAGTGTGCAATGTACAATATAGTGTATATAGTGCAGAAGGAGTGTGCAATGTACAATATAGTGTATATAGTGCAGAAGGAGTGTGCAATGTACAATATAATGTATATAGTGCAGAAGGAGTGTGCAATGTACAATATAGTGTATATAGTGCAGAAGGAGTGTGTAATGTACAATATAGTGTATATAGTGCAGAAGGAGTGTGCAATGTACAATATAATGTATATAGTGCAGAAGGAGTGTGTAATGTACAATATAATGTATATAGTGCAGAAGGAGTGTGTAATGTACAATATAGTGTATATAGTGCAGAAGGAGTGTGTAATGTACAATATAGTGTATATAGTGCAGAAGGAGTGTGTAATGTACAATATAGTGTATATAGTGCAGAAGGAGCGTGTAATGTACAATATAGTGTATATAGTGCAGAAGGAGTGTGTAATGTACAATATAGTGTATATAGTGCAGAAGGAGTGTGTAATGTACAATATAGTGTATATAGTGCAGAAGGAGTGTGTAATGTACAATATAGTGCAGAAGGAGTGTGTAATGTACAATATAATGTATATAGTGCAGAAGGAGTGCGTAATGTACAGTGTATATGGTGCAGGAAAATGTATTGTACAATATACTATATATAGTGCAGAAGTAAATAATATGCAATATAGTTTATATAGTGCAGGAGTGTGTATTGTACAATATAGTGTATATAGCTCAGAAATACGTAATGTACAATACAGTATATATAGAGCAGAAGCCTGTAATGTACAATATAGTGTATATAGTGCAGAAGTGTGTATTGTACAATATAGTGTACATAGCACAGAAATATGTAATGTACAATACAGTATATATAGTGCAGAAGTGTGTAATGTACAGTATAGTTTATATAGTTCAGGACTCTGCAATGTACAATATAGTATATATAGTGCAGGAGTGCTCCCTATCCTGCTCTCAGACAGCCACCAGACAGCCACCCCCAGCTCCAGCAACAGAATCTTTTGTGGTTGAATGTGAGTAACACAGGACATAGTTGCCAACAATTCAGAAATATTCCAGGGACAAACATTTTTCTGTGCATTCAATAAGCCATTGTAGAATGTACTTTATGTGTGGGGCATTCATTTCACTACAGAGGGTATGGCGGTATGTGTAGGAAAGGAGTGCGGAGTGTGTGAGGGTACTGTAAGTGCAGGATAGGAAAAGTATGACTGTGGACAGTATGTAGAGAAGAGGAGTGATTAGGATGTTATGGTGGCCAATATATGCAGGAGTGGAGTGCAGAGTGTATGGCAGTGGGTAGTATGTGCACGAGAGGAGTGTGGGTTGTATGATGATGGTTAATGCAGGGAAAGCAGTGCCGATGGTATGAAAGTATATGGTGTGAACAAGCCCTAATTCATTGCTCCAGCACTGCACAAGCCACTGGGTAGTAGCATGCATGGAGCGACTGAAGCTGGCTACAGATACAGTGCACCCATACTGGCCTCCCATCATCTTGCAGGCACTGCCTTCACCCCCCCCCCACCTCCTCACTGCCATCTCAACCCCCTTTCTCAAGTCCCTGCACACATATCCCTCCTGACATACTACAAAACCCTCCAAACGTACCCCCCACAGGCCTCAGAATGAACTCCTGCAGCTGACATCCCTCCAAGGGTAATCTCTGAACTCGGGCAAAGAGCTCCCATCCCACCAGCACACACTGGACCCATGGATGATACACCATTGCTCAGAAGTGAGGTAAGGGGCCACAAGAAACCACAGCATGTGGTGGGAGGACAGTCATCCAATTCCAAAAGGGTTAAATGCCAAAATTGCTAAGGAAAGTGCTCCATTCTAGGATTTGATTAGATTTCTTTAAAAAAGAAGTATGGTCAAAGCTTTTACACTCATGTGACCCAGAATCAGCAGACTAAAGCCTGTTGCCACCTGAGGTCACAGAGCCGCTCCAGACTGTGGAAGGATCCCAACTATATTGTCTCACTGAGAGCCATCTGCTCCCACCCCAACTCCTGTCTGGTACTCCAGTCAGTGTTGGAGGAGCAGAGCGGAGAGAGGTGACTGACAGTCACTGCACTCTGCTCTGAGCCAACTGAGAATTGAGCAATCAGAGCTCATATGATTGCTCAGTTCTCGGGGTTAGAGCCAGCGGGGGACAGCTGCAGCATCAGATTGATGCTGCACCATGGAGGTGAGTATGTGTGTGTTGTTTTTTTGTCCATGTACCCATATCTTCCTTTAAGTTTATGCATGCAGGATAGACATTGCTAAACTATAATCTAAATCAATAAAATAACTCAATGAACAATCTTTAATGGGAAAATGAAGTATTTGTAGCAAATATTGCTATTTTAGTGAGATTTGTTTCAAGGGTTTCTTGTGTAATTTCATACAGCAGTCTACTGCATTTTAAAATGCATGCAGTAGATGAGTAATTAATACTACCATCATATAACAGTTTATCTACAATATGTATTTGAATTGAAATGGCTGATGTAAAATATTACATCTACATTTTTAAATATAATATCTCCAAGGCTTCCTTGCCTTTTTCATTAATCATCAGCCTTTCAAAACTAGGGAAATATTATGACTAACATATTTCAGTTTTGAAGATCCTATCCTGAAGGATCTTTTAAACTGTTTTATGCTAAGCAATATCTCTTACGTTATTGACTAGCAAAGAAATAAGACTTTTCCATCCATTTTTCTAAACACTTCAGAAAATCCCAAATGAAAATGGAAGTTTAACAAAATAGTTCTGTGACCACTGGTAAAGAAAAGTAATAAATGTATATTTCAACTTATCAGTCACACTGTATTCAAACTTTTTAAGATGACTAAAAACCCATTTTTTTAAAGCATGATGAACTATGAAAACCTTAAGAAATGCAAAGCGTGTCAAAATAGTAACCTGACTGGGTCTGACAATTGCCTTTTAACTGCTTCCCGACTGCTCTATAGCAGAACTACTGCTACAGGGCGGCAGGGCTGCACAAAATCACGTATATATACGTGATTTTGTATTTACGGGTAGGTGCGCACGTATGCCCTGCCTATGCCACCATTGCTGGCTTCAGCTATCGATCACTGGGTCCTGGCTGGGGATGGGGGAGAGGTCTGTATGTAAACAATACAGATCTCTCCCCTGTTAGCTCCAGCACGCTGCTTTGTATGGCTCTGCATAGCAGAGCCATACAAAGCAGCATGCTTACCTAGTAAAGCACAGCACAAAGCACACAGTAAAACACACACAGCACACAGTCAACCCTTTGATTGTCCCAGATATTACCCCCTTCCTGTTCAGTGTCATTAGTACATTGTCAGTGCTTTTTATTAGCACTGATCACTGTATTAGTGTCACTGGGGATGTCAGTAACAGTTAAGCAGTTTTCCTCAGTGTCAGAATGCCCGCCGCAGTCCTGCAGTCCCGCTATAAGTCGCTGATCGCTGCCATTACTAGCATATTAAAAAAAATTCCAGTATATATACCGCCATTTGTAGACGCTATTACTTTCACGGAAACCAATTCATTTACACATATTGAGATTTTTTTTAGCAAAGACATGTAGCAGACTACATTTTAGGCTACATTTATGACAAAAAATGTTTTTATTTTTTTTTTACTAGACATGTTCAATAGCAAAAAAGTAAAAAATATTGTTTTTTTTCTCAAAATTGTTGGTCTTTTTTTGTTTATAGTGCAAAAAAAAAAAAAAACTGCACAGGCGATCAAATGCCATTGAAAGAAAGCTCCATTTGTGGGGAAAAAAGGACATAAATTTTAATAAATAATAAATTTTATTTGGGTGCAGCTTTGCATCACCGCACAAATGTCAGTTAGAATAATGCAGCGCCTTGGCAGAAAGGGGGGTAAATCCTTTTGAGGGCAAGTGGTTAATTAACCTCTTTTCAGGATTTTTTTTCTTTCTTTCTTTCTTCCATCATAACCTTGGAAGTAATCATGTCTCATTTCACCAATTTCAAGTAAAATAAAATTGTGCCTGGTATGCAATAACACAATTGTTCATCAGTGAACTTTATATTTTAGACCAGATTTACTAAAAAATATTTCCATTATTCACTTTATTCCCATAGTATTTACTATGTGCAAGTAATGCTCACAGATTAATGCACAACTTTGACAGAATTTTTACAAATGCAATTTGCAAAACAGTATCCAGTTCAATGCCTAAATATACTCCAGGTTAGTGATAGCATGCCTAGAATCAAAACTATTTTTCTTTTATGTTTTTAGGACTACCTTACTTTATCAGCTAGTTGTGTGAGTGCTGTTTGTTGTAGTTACACTCTGCACCCAGACTGCCTGATGACACTGCCCCAGGGGTGGGTCCATGATGGCCTGGGCTCAGAACAGAGGGGGTGCTTGGGGCTGCTATAACACCCCACATCTCTGTCACCAGGCTGGCAAGGGTTGCCTCTCACTTTCTGCTGCAGTGCCCTCTAGTGTCCCACACACAACATTCTGAGGCCGGCAGGAAGCGGGGACTCTCTGTCAGCTGTGCAATATCTCCTTCTGCAATGAGCTGAAGAGGAGGTGGGCGTGGCAAGGGTGTGACCAAACTCTCCCTTAGGCACACCCACAGGTGGCTGTTCTGGCTGAAGGAGCAACTGAAACTGGGAAGGAGGCGGAGCAGAGCTGGCAGCCTGGGAGTCTTCCAGCATGTGGTAAGTGACTGAAGGGGAGAGATTTACCTATATCCTGCAGGAATTCCCTCCATGCTCCATCTGTGCTGCTATTAACCCCTACACGGCACACAAAGAAATGGAAAACTGCTTCTAACCCTCCCACTGCATATTGCACTCTGCCCATCTCTACTGCATACTACTCATTGGCTGTCCTCACAGCATACTGCTCACTGACTGTCCTCACAGCATACTGCTCACTGACTGTCCTCACTGCGCACTGCTCACTGACTGTCCTCACTGCGCACGGCTCACTGACTGTCCTCACTGCGCACTGCTCACTGACTGTCCTCACTGCGCACTGCTCACTGACTGTCCTCACTGCGCACTGCTCACTGACTGTCCTCACTGCGCACTGCTCACTGACTGTCCTCACTGCGCACTGCTCACTGACTGTCCTCACTGCGCACTGCTCACTGACTGTCCTCACTGCGCACTGCTCACTGACTGTCCTCACTGCGCACTGCTCACTGACTGCCCTCACTGTGCACTGCTCACTGACTGTCCTCACAGCATACTTTTCACTGACCGTCCTCACCGGGTACTGCTCACTGATTGCCCTCACCAGGTACTGCTCACTGACTGCACTCACCGTGTACTGCTCACTGACCGTCCTCACTGCGTACTGCTCACTGACCGTCCTCACCGTGTACTGTTCACTGACTGTCCTCACTGTGTACTGCTCACTGACTGTCCTCACTGTGTACTGCTCACTGACTGTCCTCACTGTGTACTGCTCACTGACTGTCCTCACAGCGTACTGCTCACTGACTGTCCTCATAGCATACTTTTCACTGACTGTCCTCACCAGGTACTGCTCACTGACTGCCATCACCATGTACTGCTCACTGACTGTCCTCACCACGTATTGCTTGCTGATTGTCCTCACTGCGTACTGCTCACGGACTGTTCTCACAGCATACTGCTCACGGACTGTTCTCACAGCATACTGTTCACTGACTGTCCTCACCACGTACTGCTCACTGACTGTCCTCACCACGTACTGCTCACTGACTGTTCTCACATCATACTGCTCACTGACTGCCCTCACCAGGTACTGCTCACTGACTGCCATCACCATATGTAACAAGCGTGCACACAGTGAAGGATGCAGCCTCCATTTTGTTAAGAATCTCCATTTTCTCCCCTCATACTTTCCCCCTCCCTCTCTGAGAGGCACAGTGACATATGGCAGAGTGTGTGTGTGTTAAAAGTGTCAGAGCCCAGCAGGGGGGGGGGGGGGGCTATGAGCTATAGGACCCCCAAGGGAGCTGGGGCTTCACTGTCCAAAGAACCTGTAAAATTTAGCACCTCGTAAAAAGATAACGCAGCCTTCCCAGGAGTTCAAGGCATTCCAGAGAAGCAGAAAACCAGATAACCTTTTTAAAAATCCGTTTTCACCCTATGTCTCATATCTTGGAGTATGGGAAGCTTACATAAAAACCAGGCATATCTTCAGATTGGCCACAAGGAGACAAACAGTTTGGTAGGTCACACTCCCTGACTGGAATACATAGGAAAGCAGAAAAGTAGATCTTGTGAAACATTCAAATATGTATTTCATATTTCATATCTACCCGCTCCTCAGAGGCAGCTGCATAATAATCTACCCACAGGTGGAACGTCGCTTGTGCATAGGAAAAGTTATGAGCAAAATATGAGTTATGAGAGATTTTGGCTTTAGTTTAGGCCTCCGCCTGACGATCCCTCCCTAAACAAGGCATTGATCCTTGACTTCAGAGACACCCCCTGCTAGGGAACTACAAAATGGGCTGTCAGGCCTAAGAGAGCTAAGTTGAAGAATTCTCCCATTTAACATCAATACCACCTGGGGAGACCCGTACCCTTTCGCTCTGAAACTTGATCTGCTAACCCAGGACTTAGGCAAGTACTTTAACCCTTTAACCTCTCTCTGTTATCTCTTTGCTGTGCTGTTCTCTGTATATTTATATATATATTGGTTACCTCTTTTTTCTGTAAATATTTTTATTGCACCCCTTTTTGACTTTCAGTAATAAATCTTTCCTTTTGAAACTGTTGAACTGTTTTTATAGCTCTTAATTGCAATTTACGAATTCCTGCCTCTAAAAAGAGCGCTACTATGTTTGTTTAACCCTCTGTATAACTAGCCTGCGGTGACCGTGTTAGGCAGACGATTATTTCAATTATTATAGTGTTATTGCTGGTATAGCCGAGTTTCCTCTTCCTTTGTACAAAAAGAAGGTGGTGGCAGTGTGAAGGGTTAATTTTGTAATTGACCTGACCCAGTAACAATCGCTCAGGCTGCCGGTACATAGATTGTGGTCCAATTAGCTAGCAAATCATTGTGCAGGGTGCAGCTGGGTGTGGCATTGTTATGCACGTGACATCGCGGTCTTAGATTGGCTAGTCCTTCGGTCACGAGTTTAGTGAGAAGGGCTGGGGTCTGACGCCGCGGTCATCACATATTGGTGACAGCGATCGTGGGATCATTGCATATTGGTGGCAGCGATCCCACATCCGTCACACCATGTACTGGTCACTGACTGTCCTCACCACGTACTGCTCACTGACTGTCCTCACAGCATATTGCTCACTGACTTTCCTCACCGCGTACTGCTCACTGACTGTCCTCACCGCATACTGCTCACTGACTGTCCTCACTGCGTACTGCTCACTGACTGTCCTCACTGCGTACTGCTCACTGACTGTCCTCACTGCGTACTGCTCACTGACTGTCCTCACTGCATACTGCTCACTGACTGTCCTCACTGCGTACTGCTCACTGACTGTCCTCACAGCATACTGCTCACTGACTGTCCTCACCATATACTGTTCACTGACTGTCCTCACTGTGTACTGCTCACTGACTGTCCTCACAGCATACTTCTCACTGACTGTCCTTACCAGGTACCGCTCACTGAGTGCCCTCACCAGGTACTGCTCACTGACCCCCATCACCATGTACTGCTCACTGACTGTCCTCACTGTGTACTGCTCGCTGACTGTCCTCACTGCGTACTGCTCACTGACTGTTCTCAGAGCATACTGCTCACTGACTTTCCTTACAGCATACTGTTCACTGACTGTCCTCATCACGTACTGCTCACTGACTGTCCTCACAGCATACTGTTCACTGACTGTCCTCATCACGTACTGCTCACTGACTGTCCTCATCACGTACTGCTCACTGACTGTCCTCACAGCATACTGCTCACTGCCTGTCCTCACAGCATACTGCTCACTGACTGTCCTCACAGCATACTTTTCACGGACTGCCCTCACCGGGTACTTCTCACTGACTGCCATCACCGTGTACTGCTCACTGACTGTGTTCACCATGTACTGCTCACTGACTGTGTTCACCATGTACTGCTCACTGACTGTGTTCACCATGTACTGCTCACTGACTGTGTTCACCATGTACTGCTCACTGACTGTCCTCACCGCGTACTGCTCACTGACTGTCCTCACCGCGTACTGCTCACTGACTGTCCTCACCGCGTACTGCTCACTGACTGTCCTCACCGTGTACTGCTCACTGACTGTCCTCACCGCGTACTGCTCACTGACTGTCCCCACAGCATACTGCTCACTGACTGTCCCCACAGCATACTGCTCACTGACTGTCCCCACAGCATACTGCTCACTGACTGTCCCCACAGCATACTGCTCACTGACTGTCCCCACAGCATACTGCTCACTGACTGTCCTCACTGTGTACTGTTCACAGACTGTCCTCACAGCATACTTCTCACTGACTGTCCTCACCGGGTATTGCTCACTGACTGCCCTCAGCAGGTACTGCTCACTGACTGCCATCACTGTGTACTGTTCACTGACTGTCCTCACCACGTACTGCTCACTTTCTGTCCTCACTGGGTACTGCTCACTGACTGTCCTCACTGTGTACTGTTCACAGACTGTCCTCACAGCATACTTCTCACTGACTGTCCTCACCGGGTATTGCTCACTGACTGCCCTCAGCAGGTACTGCTCACTGACTGCCATCACTGTGTACTGTTCACTGACTGTCCTCACCACGTACTGCTCACTGACTGTCCTCACTGGGTACTGCTCACTGACTGTCCTCACTGTGTACTGCTCACTAACTGTCCTCACCACGTACTGCTCACTGACCTCACTGTGTAATGCTCACTGACTGTCCTCACAGCATACTGCTCACTGACTGCCCTCACTGCGTACTGCTCACTGACTGTCCTCACAGCATACTGCTCACTGACTGTCCTCACCGTGTACTGTTCACTGACTGTCCTCACAACGTACTGCTAACTGACTGTCCTCACTGTGTACTGCTCACTGACTGTCCTCACAGCATACTGCTCACTGACTGTCCTCACAGCATACTTCTCACTGACTGTCCTCACCGGGTACTGCTCACTGACTGCCCTCAGAAGGTACTGCTCACTGACTGCCATCACTGTGTACTGCTCACTGACTGTCCCCACAGCATACTGCTCATTGACTGTCCTCATGGTGTACTGCTCACTGACTGTCCTCACCACGTACTGCTCACTGACTGTCCTCACTGTGTACTGCTCACTGACTGTCCTCACCACGTACTGCTCACTGACCTCACTGTGTACTGCTCACTGACTGTCCTCACCGTGTACTTCTCACTGACTGTCCTTACTGTGTACTGCTCACTGACTGTTCTCACCACGTACTGCTCACTGACTGTCCTCACCGTGTACTGCTCACTGACTGTCCTCACCGCGTACTGTTCACTGACTGTCCTCACCGCTTACTGCTCACTGACTGTCCTCACCGCTTACTGCTCACTGACTGTCCTCACCGCGTACTGCTCACTGACTGTCCTCACAGCGTACTGCTCACTGACTGTCCTCACAGCGTACTGCTCACTGACTGTCCTCACAGCGTACTGCTCACTGACTGTCCTCACAGCGTACTGCTCACTGACTGTCCTCACAGCGTACTGCTCACTGACTGTCCTCACAGCGTACTGCTCACTGACTGTCCTCACAGCGTACTGCTCACTGACTGTCCTCAACGTGTACTGCTCACTGACTGTCCTCACCGCGTACTGCTCACTGACTGTCCTCACCGCGTACTGCTCACTCTATACACTTTGTTTTATGTTTTACAATGAAGGGTGCACGTTGACTGCTACACTGACTGCTACACTCTTGGGGTTAATTAAGTGATGTTGGTTTTTAATTATTGTGTAGTTGTGGGGATTAATAACACACATTCCTGGAGGTTTATTACTGTGCTGTCAAAGGAGTTACTGTGCTGTGCTGGGAGTTTATTATTGTACCATGCTGGGAATGAACTATTGTGCCATGCAAAAGGGTTAATTATTGTGAAATGTTGGGGGCTAATTGTTGTGCGGTGCTGGGAGTTTATTACTGTGCCATGCTTGGGTTTTTATTGTTGTGCTGTGCTTGAGGACAGCCATTGTGCTGTGCTGGGGATTAGTTATTGTGCTGTTCTGGGTGTTAATTTTTGTTCCATGGGGTTAATTATTATGGTGTGATGGGGGTTATTGCTGGCCTTGACATATGCTGGATGTTATCATTGTGGGCTCTTACACTTGCTGGGGGTTATTGCTGGTAGGTACACTTACTGTCCCTTATTTTATTGCAAAAACCTCTTTAGTGTGCCCCCAGGCCATATTTTGTCAATACAAAGAGGGAAATAGGCAAATTTCAGGCAACAGACTGTGAAGAAACATGCACTTTTTGGCCCACAGCTGACCTCACCCACTTTTTGCTTACACCCACAAGAGTAGGTGGTGCGCTACGCATGCTGCATTTGCTCCCCCACTTATACTCTCAGCACCAACACAGCACCTACAAAAATTTTCTGGAGCCACCCTGGTATCAGAGGAAGTTGGTTTAATGACTTTGGCCATAATAAATCTAGGATACTAAGGACACCTAAGGCAGAAATTAATTACTTAGGATGACAAGTTTGGACTGAAAGTACTGCATGGGACAGCTCTGTATGCAGGGCCACACTGCTGGGCTAGAACCCCTCACATATATTCACAAATGTATGCAACAAAAACCTATTATGTTAATGCACAGTGTTAAGCCAACTTCGTTTTTTTATGTAAGTGTGCTGAGCAGGGGCGGACTGACAACTCATGGGGCCCCGGGCAATAGGGGATCATGGGGCCCTTGTGTCCTTGCCCAAACTCAAAAAGGCCTATGAAAAAGGTACCAGGGGCATCTCATGGGGCCCCCTACTGACCCCAGGCCCTTGGGCAGTGCCCGAGTTTCCAAATGGTCAGTCCGCCCCTGGTGCTGAGGTATCTTTTGTATTTATTGTTCTGTGAACTGTTCTGCCCATGTGCATCTTACTTTAAATGCTAGTTATAAATTGATCAGAACAGGTGCAATTTTAACTTGCAAATGCTGCTTTTATTATTTTTACTTTTCTTGGTCAATTTTTTTCATCTCCAGAGTTCAGCTTTAAAAAAAGTCTGCACAACTAAAATTTAAAAATAAATATTCATATTCTTGCATATGCTCAGTCATGACTGCTTCTCCTCACCTTTTGATATTCGGGGCAAAATAAATTAGACAATATGAGTCAACCAAATTAACCTAATGCAGCTTAGATTGATTCAAAAACTGACACTTTAGAAGTTTTCGTGTCTATATTTCAAAAACTGAAGTGTATTTTATTCCATGGTACTATTTTAGTTTTTCTTCTAATTGCTTCCTAAATGACACCACCTGTCAAAAATATTTTATGCAGCTTATAAGTACATATATTTTTAAACTCCTTACCACTGATTGCTATAATTAAGCAGAACATTAGAATAGGTGATTTTATTTTTAAAACCAAAACTAAAGAATCTCCTGTAACAAAACATTTTATCTTTTTCACAGTTGACAAATTGCGGCACATTACAGCATATTGCTGAAAACCTTTTTTATTGACAAGAGGCAGTCAGGCCTAGCAACCCTTTCATTCTTGTCTGTTATCTTAGAATCAATTGCACAGCCTGGTGCACTGATTAATGACTGGAGAGAGTTCTGCAGAATTTGACCCATCTGGTCACTGAGGAAACCCACCCCATGGGCTTCTCATCGATTTACCAAGAACTTTCTTCTACACAGAGGTGACCTCAAAGATTTCACCTGGCCTGATATTTTAAGAAATGGTTGTCTCTGTATTATAGTCTAAA
This sequence comes from Staurois parvus, assembly GCF_062004578.1. Taxonomy (NCBI): domain Eukaryota; kingdom Metazoa; phylum Chordata; class Amphibia; order Anura; family Ranidae; genus Staurois; species Staurois parvus. Next base: position 3,537,870 of record NW_028318564.1, on the reverse strand, counting down.
AGGAATAAAAGTAACCTTAAGACTAGTAGATACTCAGCTTTATTTTTAATTTAGATCTTATAGTTCAAGTGAATCTATCTTATAATCTAAGAAAAGATCACAAGCTTTATAGGTCACAGTCAATATTATCTAGAGCTGTGACTGGTTTTAGTTGCTATGTACCTAGTTTCTACAGTTCCTTTTAAAACACACTTTGTTTTGAAACCAACAATCAGAATAAATAATTAATCAAGCAATTGTTGTGGAACTGATTGCTGGTACACAGTACATTTGCTAAATGTTAAAATAACTGAACATGTCAATATTTGCTCCACTGAAATTTTTTTTGCATTTCCCACTTAAAGAGGGACTAACCTCTAGAAGCTGTGTCCACAAAAAAAGCAGACAAAGGGTAAAGCATTAGTCACCAGTATTATTTGTGGTCTCGTCAGAGCTGATATTTTCTGATTACTGACTTACTATACCTTGTTGTGCACTGTGCCTACCCAAACAAACGCTATCCCCACTCCAGTCGATCCTAAACTCAGCGGCCAGACTCATCCACCTCACCAAGCGCTCCACATCTGCCTCCCCCCTCTGCCAATCCCTTCATTGGCTCCCGATTGCCCAACACATCAAGTTCAAGCTGCTAACCCTGACCTACAAGGCCACTCACAATGCCGCCCCGAACTACATAACTGACCTGATACCCAGATACTACCCTACCCGTGCCCTCCGCTCCTCCCAGGACCTCCTGCTCTCTAGCTCCCTGGTCTCCTCCTCCCACACCCGATTGCAGGACTTCTCCAGGACTTCCCCCATCCTCTGGAACTCCCTACCCCAATCCATCAGACTGTCACCTACCCGCCTCACCTTCAGGCGCACCCTGAAAACCCTCCTCTTCAGGGAAGCCTACCCCAACCTCACCTAACACCCGACCTCACCTAACAACTAACCTCCCCCACTCCACCCACCACTCCATCCCCCACAGCCATCTCCTCCTGTGCCACCTTCCCCTCCCTCCTAGATTGTAAGCTCGAAAGAGCAGGGCCCTTGAACCCCTCGTGTAGTGTATTGTTACTGTCTTGTCTCATGTTCTGTCCCCCTTGCTACTGTACAGCGCTGAGCATACCCTTTGGCGCTATATAAATACTGTATAATAATAATAATAATCTGTCTAGGGGTGGCCATCTTGGTAGAAAGGCAAGGCTTTGTTTCTACATGTCAGCCACTAGCAAGAACACCAGTGAGCAGAACAGTGGTGACAAAACACAATTTTACTCCAGATCTCATAAGACTAGCAGTTGGAGGCAGCAGTGCCTTAGATCTCACACTACACTATATGACTGAACAAAACAGGAGTGCTTAGGTATCCTCACATACCAAGAAGAACACAGCTAATTTTCCAGAGGAATCAAACAAAAGGTGCATTTTTCAGGGTACCTCTTAGACACAGCATTCTCACAATTTTTTTTATAATATAGCAAATATATTTCTTTTAACTTAGTTCACCTGTGTGAATTATTGTTACCTGGAAGGAGGTAATTACATTTTTTAATTTCTGGCTATGGCAGATCTAAAAACATTTTAGCCTTCCAAATGTGGGGGATGGTGCATTTGAGCTAGACAGAAAAGCCAGAATTAGCAGAGATGTCCTTTTAAAGTTATTCCAATAGCACAGACAATTTCAGGACCTAGTCAGCAAAGCCCACAATTTATGAAGAAAGAGAAGAATCTGTTTAAAGAAAAAAAATGTAAAATGAAAAAAAAAAACAATTGATAGGATTTGAAAAACTGGTTGCAATCCACCAATGCTATTTGCTTCATGGGTTTCAGATACTCTCCACTTTGGCACTGCCAGGGCTAAATAGGAAGTACCTGTCAATCCGCATCCCACTCTGAGGCATATCTAATGAGGTCATCAGCACAGAGCACAGCAAGTGTGTGGGTATCAAAGAGAGAAAGAGGCAACCAGAATGGATGTATTTAAAGTCTCAAGGCAAATTTTACAAAAAAATTACGCATCTCTGCAATACCAGAACATTTTGACATGTATTATTATTTTAAAAACCCTGCATATATAGGAAAGTACCCGTTGATCTGGAAGAAATGCACTTAGCTCCTTATTTCTGTTGTGGGCTGTTACCACACAGCATTTTCAAGGACTGAGTGTTGTCAGCCACCAGTTGTCTTTCACTAAACTACTTAGATCCTCCCCCTAGTCTATTTTAAAAAAAAAATTATAATACAGGATTTATATAACGCATTCAGTTTGTGCAGCGCTTTACAAAATGAAGGTAGACATTACATGTTACAATACAATGTGGCACAAGAGGAAACAAAGGGCCCTGCTCGTTAGAACTTACAATCTAAGAGGAAGGTTGAGTGATACAAAAGATAATAGCTGTCGGGGGATGAGCTGATGGAGGAAATAAAAAGCAGTTTACTAGTTAGAAGCAGAATAGGCTTCTTTAAAGAGATGGGTTTTCAGGGATTGTCTAAAAGTGGATGGATTAGGAGTTAGTCTGACACATTGGGGTAGGGAGTTCCATAGGATGGGAGAAGCTCGGGAGAAGTCATGGAGGTGAGCATGGGAGGAGGTAACATGGACACTAGAGAGCAAAAGGTCTTGGGAGGATCGAAGAGAGCGGTTTGGTTGATATTTTGAGACCAGGTTGGTGATGTAGCTGGGGGGCAGAGTTGTGGATGTTGCAGTCTATTCTATACAGAAGACTGGCAGTCTATGATGAAGGCTAGGGGGATTAAAATGATTCTTTGTGAAAACTGTCCAGGATACTTTTTTTATTTGCACTAACATACAATACTCAGGACAAGCTTTCGGAGTCTACCCCCTTCTTCTGCTTGTCTTGAAAAATTGTATGTTAGTGCAAATAAAAAAAGTATCACGGATGATACTCATTTGTTTCTGTCACAAGTGCTACAATCACCTTAAACAGACACAGCAAACACTGTAAGTAGTATATTAACCACTTGTCTACCAGGCACTTTCAACCCCTTCCTGCCCTGCTTTCAGCGCTGTCGCACTTTGAATGACAATTGCACGGTCATGCAACACTGTAACCAAACCAAATTTGTAGCATTTTTTGAGACAGAGCTTTCTTTTTCTGGTATTTAATCACTACTGTTTTTTTTATTTTTTGCTAAATAAACTAAAAAAGACAACACTTTGAAAAGAAAATAATTTTTCTCTTTCACTGATGTGTGTTGATGAGGCTGCACTGATAGGCGGTACTGGTGGGCACTGATAGACAGCACTGATAGATGGCATTAATGGGTACTGAGAGGCATCATTGATGGGCACTGAAAGGAGGCAGTGATATGTGGCATCGATGGGCACTGGTATGTGGCAATGATAGTTGGCATTGATAGGAGGCCCTGATGGACATTGATAGGTGGCACTGATGGGCACTGAAAGGTAGCTCTGATGGGCACTGATTGTCGGCAATGATGGGCAATGAAAGGCAGCACTGATGAGGCCTGCAGTGATTATCAGGGCACTGATGATCAGTGCCCTGATTATCAGTGTACATGTCCCCTCTGAGGAATCTCACCTATCAGTTCTCCTCTCCTCATGCACTGTCAGCATGAAAAGAGATCTGCTAATAACTGGCATTTCCTGTTATCAGCTGTGATTGGACACAGCTGATCACATGGTAGAGCCTATGTAATCAGCTCTTTACCGTGATCAGTGATTCACTCTGTCCGAGACATGCAGCACACCACCAATCGACGCGCCACACACCCCTGGGGGTGTGCATGCGTGGCTAGAGTGGGAGGACGTCATATGATGTCCTCCTAGAACAAGAGAACTCCCATACGTCCATCATTTCCTTATATGGTTGGCGGGAGGCAGTTAAACAGCCTTAAATTTGAGAAGATCATTGACAGAGTTTACATTACATACACATAGAAATATGTGTCACTCAACTCACAGGGAACCAGCAGTAAAAAAAAGTGTCTAGGCTACCTATGAGAACTGCTTGTGAAAAACTGCAAATAGAAGGATGAGACTTAACATTTTTGATGGCCTACAAATAAAAACAAACAAACAAATTAAAACAAATTAAATATTAAGCACACATTCTAGAAGTACACTTTATCAGTTGCCAAAGTTCACCTTCAAAGTGCATGTCCAGCTAAAACTTGATTTTGTTGTTTTGGATAGGATGGTGAATGATGTGAACATCTTTCAGATTTACACTGTTACAGACATTTACCTTCACGTAATGTTAGAGTGACAATGGTTTCACCAGGCAGTAGGTGAGGTAAAAAACAGCAGATTTTCTAACCCTTTTACTACCACCAATGTATGCCACACTCCTGGTGGGTTTTACACACACTCCCAGCTGCTGAAGGCATCAACAATGTATGTAAATCTGACAAGCAGACTGTCGGCTATCAGATGGAAGTGGTCCATTGGTGTGCAGCTGCTGGATTCCTTCCACACACTCCTGTTACTGCGGACCCCCCCCCTTCCGAATGCGCTTCCACCATGTTTCCCAGGCTCTAAATGCCCGTAGGTAGACCTTGGGATCAGAAAGGTGGGTGTTGCCAGGAAGAAGGGGTAGAGATAAATATTGTGTGACATAAAAATTGGAACTACCACTATTTTATTCTCTAGGGCAGGGGTCTCCAAACTTTCTAAACAAAGGGTCAGTTTACTGTCCTTCAATCTTAAGGGGGGCCAGACTGTGGCCAGCGGGAGTAGAAAAAGTCCTGGTGTCAGTGGCAGTAAAAAATGCTTCATGACTGGTGGCAGTGGGAGGAATAGTGTCACACTATTGGTATGAGTGGAAGGAATAGTGCCCCATCATTGGTATCAGTGGGGGGAATAGTGCCCCATCATTGGTATCAGTGGTAGGAATAGTGACCCATCATTAGTGTCAGTGGGAGGAATAGTGCCCCATCATTGGTGTCAGTGGGAGGAATAGTGCTCCATCATTGGTGTCAGTGGGAGGAATAGTGCCCCATCATTGGTATCAGTGGGGGGAATAGTGTCCTATCATTGGTGTCAGTGGGAGGAATAGTGCTCCATTGTTGGTGTCAGTGGGAGGAATAGTGCCCCATCATTGGTATCAGTGGGAGGAATAGTGCCCCATCATTGGTGTTAATAAATCTAAATTATGATTCGGCACTTATATTGATGGCAAGCTTGCAAAATATTTGGTTTTTATGATTAGTCATAATTAATAATATGTGTGAATGGTCTTTAGACAAATAGTAGTATTACAATTCTTCAATTATAGCTGAGACCAAAAGATATACAAGTTAAGCTGAGACAGTAAATATGGGTAAGTTAGCTGAGACAGCTAAACCAGTTGAAGGCTGAGTATACTATATTTAGGCTGGTAGTTATGTCAAGGTTATTAGAAGTGACTTACTATTACATTACGTATTTCAATAGTATCAGTGTGTATTTAGTATACGTTTCTAACATTGATACATACAGTCAGGTCCATAAATATTGGGACATCGACACAATTCTAACATTTTTGGCTCTATACACCACCACAATGGATTTGAAATGAAACAAACAAGATGTGCTTTAACTGCAGACTGTCAGCTTTAACTTGAGGGTATTTACATCCAAATCAGGTGAACGGTGTAGGAATTACAACAGTTTGCATATGTGCCTCCCACTTTTTAAGGGACCAAAAGTAATGGGACAATTGGCTTCTCAGCTGTTCCATGGCCAGGTGTGTGTGTTATTCCCTCATTATCCCAATTACAATGAGCAGATAAAAGGTCCAGAGTTCATTTCAAGTGTGCTATTTGCATTTGGAATCTGTTGCTGTCAACTCTCAAGATGAGATCCAAAGAGCTGTCACTATCAGTGAAGCAAGCCATCATTAGGCTGAAAAAACAAAACAAACCCATCAGAGAGATAGCAAAAACATTAGGCGTGGCCAAAACAACTGTTTGGAACATTCTTAAAAAGAAGGAACGCACCGGTGAGCTCAGCAACACCAAAAGACCCGGACGACCACGGAAAGCAACTGTGGTGGATGACCGAAGAATTCTTTCCCTGGTGAAGAAAACACCCTTCACAACAGTTGGCCAGATCAAGAACACTCTCCAGGAGGTAGGTGTATGTGTGTCAAAGTCAACAATCAAGAGAAGACTTCACCAGAGTGAATACAGAGGGTTCACCACAAGATGTAAACCATTGGTGAGCCTCAAAAACAGGAAGGCCAGATTAGAGTTTGCCAAACGACATCTAAAAAAGCCTTCACAGTTCTGGAACAACATCCTATGGACAGATGAGACCGAGATCAACTTGTACCAGAGTGATGGGAAGAGAAGAGTATGGAGAAGGAAAGGAACTGCTCAGGATCCTAAGCATACCACCTCATCAGTGAAGCATGGTGGTGGTAGTGTCATGGCGTGGGCATGTATGGCTGCCAATGGAACTGGTTCTCTTGTATTTATTGATGATGTGACTGCTGACAAAAGCAGCAGGATGAATTCTGAAGTGTTTCGGGCAATATTATCTGCTCATATTCAGCCAAATGCTTCAGAACTCATTGGACGCCGCTTCACAGTGCAGATGGACAATGACCCAAAGCATACTGCAAAAGCAACCAAAGAGTTTTTTAAGGGAAAGAAGTGGAATGTTATGCAATGGCCAAGTCAATCTGACCAGAATCTGATTGAGCATGCATTTCACTTGCTGCAGACAAAACTGAAGGGAAAATGCCCCAAGAACAAGCAGGAACTGAAGACAGTTGCAGTAGAGGCCTGGCAGAGCATCACCAGGGATGAAACCCAGCGTCTGGTGATGTCTATGCATTCCAGACTTCAGGCTGTAATTGACTGCAAAGGATTTGCAACCAAGTATTAAAAAGTGAAAGTTTGATTTATGATTATTATTCTGTCCCATTACTTTTGGTCCCTTAACAAGTGGGAGGCACATATGCAAACTGTTGTAATTCCTACACCGTTCACCTGATTTGGATGTAAATACCCTCAAATTAAAGCTGACAGTCTGCAGTTAAAGCACATCTTGTTCATTTCATTTCAAATCCATTGTGGTGGTGTATAAAGCCAAAAATGTTAGAATTGTGTCGATGTCCCAATATTTATGGACCTGACTGTATATAGTTTAGTGATAATACATTGATATGTTCTTAAGCTATAGTATTCTTTAAATATATAGCTGAGGGTTACGTCATTAGCTTATAATATTATGTACATCAGCATACATATGTTCCTGTCCATCAAAAACATTATGTGAGTGTCGTCCCCTCCCTTCTATGCCATACAAATAATTAAGATCACTAACTATGACGTAAATTTGCCTCATAAAAGACCATGAGACAACAGACAAGGGGACACTCACACACACACGCTAATACTGACACTCTTTCATACATAACACACACATACATACACGACTGAGAAGCTGCAACAGGTGCATGCTGCTAGATCATCATTTCCGTCTACTTCCGGCTTCTTCAACAAAGTCATGAGAAAGACAAGGAGAACATGAAGGACAGAATAGCACATGGCCGTACTTCAATACCTAAAAATGGTGACTTTATCTCTGAACTTTTGCTTGTTATTTTTACAGTAGTTTTATCTACATGTTTATCTACATGTATGAACTGTTCATAATATGCTTTACATTGTTATTTTACACCATTGTGTGATAGAATAAAATCACACTTCATTTTTTATTTCAATGGCTCTTTCATTCATAATCGCCTCAAGACACTAGAAGAAGTATTATATGTGTCTAAAATCCAACAATTGGGATCAGTGGTAGGAATAGTGCCCCATCATTGTTATCAGTGAGAGGAATAGTGTCCCATCATTGGTGTCAGTGGGAGGAATAGTGCTCCATTGTTGGTGTTAGTTGAAAGAACTATGCTCCACTGCTGCTGACAGTGAGGGAATAATGCCCCAAGGGCTGGATAAAATGAAGCAAAGGGCCACATCCAGCCCTCGGGCCGCAGTTTGGAGACCACTGCTCTAGGGTATCTTCTTTCAAAAATATATAATGTTTGTTGTTTTATGTAATTTTCTCCCTGAGCTGTCATCAGTTATATAACTGAAAGGGCAGGGATAGTGATGAAATCAATGATCAAACATGGCCATAGTGTGAAGCAGTCATATATAGAAGCCATATATACAGTATACAATATTTCAAGCATTTGCTATGGCTGGACAAACACAGATCTGTTCTGTTTATTCTTTGGATACAATCTGAGTTAGCTGAAGTTGGACATATTTTAGTCTTTCTGACTTGATGATGAGCTGATATGTTTCTGCTATGTTTACTATTTCACATCAAGTATTAGAATTGTTGATGTGATATTAATGGTCTTCATGCTATGTTTAATACTATGTTTGTAATAGTGAAATCTAAGGATTTCAAGCAGAGATTGTTGTGCCCCACATATTATGCGCTTTATTACAATCTGTTTATTTTGTGCCTTTGGTGTGTTCCTCTGTATTCTCTCCTGTTTATCTCTAGCTAGTACTGACTATAGCTATACACTCCCTGCTCCTTTATGCTTGTTTAGACAATTGTATTGCAGAAATAGGGCTTAGGAAAGTTATTGTCTTCTTACACTTCAAAATACTAGAGAGACATACTCTGCATTGTACTTTTATAAAGTAAAAATACTAGTTGGATCCTGTAAAGTCAGCAAACAAACATACTATCTGGACAGACTGAAATCTAAGGAGGCATGTCATTGCATAAAGTGGCATTTGAAACAGAACAGATGATGATGTGGCAGACTGTACCTGGGTACTAGAGATTGTAGATTGTAGAGGAGGAGTGTGACTGAGAGGAACAACAAGGCAGTATTTTGGCCCATGGACAGGGACAGTATGAAGGGGAGTGGCAGGAGCAGTCCATTCTATTCCTCTTGATGTTGCTGCCCCGTGGGTTCAGGCCACTGTTATTCCCTCTCTTATTCCACTGTTATGCCTCTGGGCTATTCCCCATAGTTCAACAGTCTGGACCTTTTTTAACACACCTGCTTCTGTTTTGTATTCTCTGTCTGCAACGTATCAAGAGTGGTAATTGTACCAATCATTTAGGTACTACATGTATGAAGAGACACATGATTCTTCATCATAAAGCTCAGTGAGAGCAGCACATCAATTATACCAGTTGGCAGCAAAAAGGCCAACACTCTTTTTTCTCCTAGCTCATCCATTTTTATCACTTACCCAATTCTCCATCAGCATCTACTGCAACATCTGTGGCCTCAACCAATAGGGAGGGAGGTCTGGCAAGGGGTTTGTGATGCTTATATTATGGTACATTAAGCAAGGAAGAGGCACAGCATGGGGCCATGCAGAATACGACAAAGCATAGCATTGAACCTTGCTGTAAGTCTCATCACAGGTAACACTTCAAAACACAGTGGGTGTCACCAAGTGCAGTAAACGCTATTACCGGAACAGTACAATCCCCTAATTATTAGAGATCTGAGTACACAGCCTTGACACACATCCTTGACAACGTATCCAGCAGAACCAGCTTGGACTCACAAACACGTTATGCTGTCCTACTAACAATTAGCCGACAGCTAGCTAACAAAACTGACAAAAGCAGTGTTGTGTGTCATTCCAAAATTTAATTTACTTCTGTGAATAATTCTATAAAACTGCAATACAATCACATAAACTGAAATTGCAATATGTTTGTATACATGTCTCTCACAAATGCTTACAATGAATACATTTTGTGCAAACAGCTAACTACAGTCACATTGAATACATTTAAATACGATCTAGCTATGTATTTGACTTTAACAAACACAATGGAAGAACTTACAGGTATATTGAAGGGAGAAGGAGGCCTTAACTGGTGTGTTCTTCTGGAAGCTAAATGGCTTTGCAATGGCAGATGGGAAATCTTCATTTTCACAAACAGGGTCAATTCATGTTCTTGTTGAAGGGTAACAATAAAAACAGGTACAGTTGCAGTGAATGGCCAATAGATGGCTCCCTACTCAACACAATGATGATATACAATACACAGAACACGTGTAATTGAAGAGGAACACAAAAGCACATCCCATAGTGTTGTAATTTTGAACAAAAATGGAGGATTTATTATAAAGACACTTACATGTATAAAAACACAGAAAAGCCAGCAGAAGATAATCCAAGATGGCCACCCCAGTGCTTCCAGTGGATATGACATCAATAACCCTGCCCAGCAGGGTGGCCCTGCACCCGTTTCCTTATATTACTTATATAGCACTATCAAACTAAAAAATCCCAGCGCCAATCAAAGAAAGTATACAATTATGCAGCTGTGCACCAGTGAAAACCACCAATAATGAATAACACAAAAAACAGTGCAAAAATTAAATAAATAAAAATAATCACAAATAAATAAATGTCCGTGCAAAAATAAATCAAACATAAGTCCTTATTTTCCCAAAAGGACTTTCAAGACAATGTTCCAAAATGTGCTTCCACCTAATCACCACGTGAAAAATAATATTGACCGCACTCAGCAGATGGAGGTGAGTAATAAGCCTCATAGGATATAAGGGATCCTATAGCCCCTCAGGAGGAACTCAAATCGCCTTCTTCACCCTGCTTAGATACAGCAATCGACTCCACTCTACTTCTCCATGGAATCCTCAATAATGTGCAAGGAAAGAAAGGCTACATAGTGTAATACTGCCACTCAATACCATATAAATCGATAGAATAAGGACACTCACATGTTTCAATAAAATAACAGGCCTTGTTTAATAGCCTCAAAGGCTTCAAAGGAACAAGTTTCCAAATTGTAAATATAGGGATCTCATGCTTTAAGGATCACTGTAGAAGATGACCAGCTTTCCACCTCCAAAATGGCCGCATGAACCGCAAAAGTCGGCGTGCGTTCCAAATACCGGTATTTATTTTCATGTTTTGTTTATTTTTAGTATATATTTTTATTTAATATTATATTTTTTTTAATATATTTTTTATTTGATTTTTGATTGGCAATGAGCTTGACTGAGCATTTAAAGGCACTAAAGTATGATACAACCTAATCCAATCTAATCTCTCCAATTTAATCTCTCCGAAGATATGAGCATGTGCTTAAATACACAGAAGTCACTAATTAATTTTAAGATTTAATTTCCCGAAAGTGGGCAGTGCATAAAATATGTACAAAATATAAAAAGTTACAGAAATACAAAAAATACAAGAAGACACACAAATGAATATTCACTATAAAATAAAAGGGAATAAAAGACAGAATAAAACTTTACCAGGATTTACCCTGCGACTGGAGCAAGTCAGAAATGTCAGCAATCCGTTGGTCGATCAACCAGCTCCATACGAATCACAAATGTCCCAATGCTCAGGTACTCCTTTTAAGGGGATATGGACGTAGGCGGGACATTAGTCCTCGGCCAATTGACCATGGGGGGCTGCTCCTGTACCTGCCCACAGGATGTTCTTGGTGCTGTCCTGCCCAAGTTCAATCAGACTATGACCGGCTTGAAACACCAAGTCCGGGATTGGATTTCCGACACCAGCGCATTGGCCCGATCGCGACAGTACCAAACACCATTCGACTGTCGCAGTCCAGCGCCACCTAACCATTTCCTTCATTTTCCTGGCCTTCTACCTAAGCCAAAAATTTGATTTTTAGGTGTCGATGTGGTGCACAGAATGCCCTAACAGAAGGGTGTATGTTCATCTCTCTGCAACTAATATTTAATCTTTTATGAGAGATGAAACATACCCCTTTTGCTGTATGGATATACTTTTTAGCTCCCCCAGACAGAGCGAACCCCCTGCTGTCATGAAGCCGAAATGTCTCGAGCCACTACCTTTAAACCGGTTTCACCAGAAGGTGACAACCTTATTAACACAAAGGTGTCATATCCCAGCAGCCGCTAATTGATGCCTCTGTACCTCTGACTGAATATACATCCTTAATGACAATGGAATGTCCCTACAGTTATGATTACATATTGCTACTGATCACATCTTATCTACTCAAATCTGTACATTTATGTCACATGCACTTTTCATCATGTCACATGTACCTTACAGGTGTTGTTGGATGCACTGGTGACATTGTTTTATAGGTGTTGCTTGTTGCATTGGTGACACTGTTATAGGTGTTACTAGCTGCACTGGTGACACTGGTACAGGTGTTTCTGGCTGCACTGGTGACATTGTTTTATAGGTGTTGCTGCCTGCACTGGTGACACTGTTATATGTGTTGCTGGCTGCACTGGTGACACTATTATATAGTCTCAATTCTGGACGACAAACCTGTACAGTCCTGCAGTGAATGTTTAAATGTCACATTTACGTTTTTATAAATATACAGTTTTAAAAATACAAAAATGCAAAACACAACAAATATAATGCTGTTATATTGTACTTAAAATAAAGAGAAGTTGCTGTGCACCTATGTAAAGAATGTACACTTTCATATAAAAGAATTTGACTAAAAGAACTGGACAAACACCTATCAGCCTCCTTTGTAACCAACACCCCAGGAGACATTTACAGTGACTTATTATAAGACAGAGGCCAAGGTATTCAAACCTTCCCAGCAGTTTCTTTTTCTATTACAATCAACTCCTGTGGTTGAAGAAAATACCATTAACTCAGTAAAACAACAGTAGCAAGATTTATATAACAGATCATAGACCTTTGCAAGCATAATTGTAAAGAGCTTAATGTCACTACCAAAATAATAGTTTGTAAATGAGGAGACTGCATCAGGGTGAAACCAGCTTGTTAAATAATTTATATCATAGTATATAAAAAAGATATATCAAAATGAAGGGCTGTGCTCGTAAGGAAATGTTTACAAGTTTAATAAATGCTGTTTATTCTACCCCTGGGCAAAGCTGTCACGCATACATAGGAAACACTTGTGTGTCTTTGCAAAATAATTAAAATAATAAATTAAGAAGGGCTTAACACTGATGTTGATTAATGCCACGCTCCCAATGGCAGCAGTAAAATATAAAGCACTGGGAATATCAGCTAGCTACACACTTTTGCTGCTTGGTGGACAAGCTCTTTGCAAACAGTTGTAAAAAAGTTTACAAAGTGAAAAATGACTTATGAATATAGATAATCGAATGTTTGGTGTTTATGTTTGGACAGCATAAAGCATAACATATTAAAAAGATTTCCATGGATGCTGCTTAGCAGTCAATATATTAGGTATCATATCCTGCTTCCTCAAAAATGGGTGCCTTATGTATTTTTTTATGGTCTACTATATTCCTGCTTACTCTTCTATAGGATGATATAGGCAGGGTCGTAGGACAATCCTACAAATCAGATGCTGCAGTTTATTACAGATAATGCACGAAACAGAGATGAGGCAGTGGTGTGTGAAGTGCAAGAAAGAACTCTTTTTCTCAGGTTTTAATCTTAAATATTTCCCGCCTGATAAATTGTCTGATATTGCAGACCCAAGACACTCAACTATTAAACAATAAGGGGGATTTACCAATAAATGTTGATGTGTGAATCTCTTCCGCTGTTCTATTGTATTTTGACAGCCTCCTCAAGAATACACAGATAATGTCTTGCAGAAATTATGCACTTACAATATTCCTCAGTTAGGCACCAAGCATTGTACATCCGACACATGAAACTGGTATGTTGCTCCAGATTGCGGCTATGCGTGATGACATCACTGCCAAAGGCACCGCCCCACAACATCACGCACAGCTGCAATCCTGAGCAGCATGCAGGTTTCATGTTTCAGATGATGATTAAGTAACTGAGGAATTTTGGAAATGTATAATCTTTTAATAAACTAAGTTACATCTGGTAATGCACTATAGGGCTCCTTATCTTTTATGTACGTGAACTGCAGGTTTGGCTGTTGTGCTGTATTGAGCGGCAAGTGGCTTGTATACAGGGTGTTTTGGAACCTGAAGCTTGCTTGGTCAGAGTGCTGGTTGCTGATGGGATATAATCAAGGCCAAACATGTTTGATTATATCCCATCAGCAAGTTGTGTACTCACTTGGTTGGTAAAGGTGCACCAAAGTATCTGTTTGGAGTCAACGGTGGATTCTCTTTACTTGAAATCACTTCACTTACAATCACTTTAAATTATTTTCTAAAAAATATTTATTACCTTTTTAGTTGTTTTTTTGGAGCAGGTTTATACCTAGGAAACTATAGATAGCTTCTATTGCCTTGAGTAGATGTCAATGTTGAGAAATAAACAAACGACCAGAGGGACGGTTTGAGAGAGTTTGAGTTCATTACCATACAAGGAGCCACCAAGCCTTGAGATATTTACTCTTTTGTTAGGACAGGCACATCTAGCTTACAACTGGTAATGAAAGGGAGAATTGAGTATGATTTTTTAGTCCTGGAGTTTTCAAAAGGGCATGCAAAAAGGTAAGTAGCACTTTTTATATATTTATATATAAGTTATGCTACTGTATGTGACTGGGAACATCTGACAAATGTAAAGTAGATGGTATTCCAATTTGGCTGAAAAAGTGGAAGTGCGCTTCAAAGAATATCTACAGCCAAACCCTTATAAAGTAGGGAATGGTAAACCCCCTGTCAGATTTTGCCATCTATGTCCCAATGAGGAATTTTTCATTCACCTCCTGTCCTTTAGATCCAACAGAAAGTAAAAGGTAATCCATTCAGAGTGAGGAAATCCTACCCTTAGACATTTATAATTGAAACTGAGAATATTTCCATGCTGGTGACATCTCAAAATTAAAATTTTTTTTCTCACTTTCAGTTCCAGTAACATTGTTCACCAAGACAGGGTAAATATCTTCAATGGGAACATGGATAGTACAAATCTAACAGAGAGAGGTTCTAACCCTTCCCCGCAAAGTCCAAAATGACGAAAAAAGTTTAAAAGCCTAAAGTTTAAGGACTAAAAAAGCTTTAGATACACTTTAAAGCTGATCTGCAGACAAAACATAAATCTCCATCAGTAGCCCTTTCTGCAAACAGTGAGTGTGGAAAAGAAAGAACCTGCTTTATATAAACATGAATCAAGTTATTTTTATTATAACACTTGAACCATTTTTTCTGCGTGGGCTTATCCTGACACTACTGACAATCATATGGGGTACCATTGATGACAATCTACTATTTGTCTGTCTTTTCCAGATATCTCCATTTCTAATCTCTCAGAGTTCAAGAAGTACAGGGGTCTAGCAAATTTGCACTTAAACTACTAGAAGTCAGAAGCCCTGCATCCTGCCTTGCAAATACCACATTGGGCAGGGTCCTACACAACTTCCCCTTCCTCAAACTATTTTAAATTAATTTGGGTAAACAGTTAAAATATAGGATATTAGGAGAGAGGCAAATTCCTCTTGGAGATTAGGCTCCACCATACCGTAATCCATTTTACCAGGATTGAGGACTGGTGTATGCATTAAATAATAAAAATCTGGGTTTCTATGGAACAAACCTTTTTCTTAGCACCCCTCCAAGTACAAGTACTCCCATGTTATGGAACACACAATGATCTGGATTAAATTGTCCATTGTACAGCCTGCCTTTATCTGCCACATTTCCACTGACTCCAAGCTTGGATTCACACTTGAGTGTAGCATCTTCAAGCATTTTTTGAGCATTTATCTGTTGAATTATTAGTTGCTAGGTTTTTTCAGCTTTTTTAGCTTTTCCATCAGATTTTCTTTCTTTTTTTTATTATTCATTTATTTTCTTTTTTTGTTAAAGGTAAGGGTTAATGTTAAGGTTAGGATTTGGGGGTTAATATTTTTATTTGTCTTCTTATTTATTTATTTTTGTGTTAGCGTTAGGGTGTTAACCGCTTCCCATCCACCCTATAGCAGAAACACTGCTACAGGGTGGCACGGGTGCGCAAAATCACGCACATATACATGATTTCGCATTTCCAGGTAGAGCGTGAGCTCCCTTCCCCGCGCTGTCATTCGTGGCCGCGGATGTCAATCGCCAGGTCTGGCCGGTGATTACTCACCAGCGCCCGGTGATTGCCGAGCATCTTCGACGGGGGGGGAGAACTGTTTGTAAACAAAGCAATTCTTCTCTCTGTCAGCTCATGCACACTGCTTTAAATGGCAGTGCACAGGACAGCCATGCAAAGCAGTGTGCTTACAGTAAAGCACACAAACACAGCCCCAAGTAAAACCACAAACAGCACATTGTTAACCCTTTGATCACCCCACATGTTAACCCCTTCCTGCCCAGTGCCATTAGTACAGTGTCAGTTCTTTTTATTAGCACTGATCACTGTATTGGTGTCACTGGGGATGTCAGTGACACCAAGTCAGTCCCCCCCCCCCTGTCTGAATGCCTGCTGCAGTCCCGCAGTCCCACAATAACTCACTGATTGCCACTGTTACTAATAAAAAAAAAATGCCGGTATCTATACCGCCGTTTGTAAACTCTATAACTTTCACGTAAACAAATTAATTTACAAGTATTGGTTTTTTTTTTTTAGCAAAAACATGTCGCATAATACATTTTGGCCTAAATTTATGACAAAATGTGAGTTTTTAAATTTTTTTACTGGACATGTTTAATAGCAAAAAGTCAAAAATATTGTTTTTTTTCCTCAAAATTACCTTTTTTTTTCATAGCGCAAAAAAATAAAAATGCACAGGAGATCAAATACCACCAAAAGAAAGCTCAATTCGTGGGGAAAAAAAGGATGTAAATTTCATTTGGGTGCAGCATTGCATGACCGTGCAATTGTCAGTTAAAGTAACTCAGTGCCGTAACGCCAAAAATGGCCTGGTCAGGAAAGGGGGTAAATCCTCAGGAGGGCAAGTGGTTAAGAGGAGCTATGATCACAAAATATAAATATCTAAATGTTGATTCTAGCATAGGGTGAAACTGTACAGTCTTGTTCAAGAGGACACATGATCACTCAATGAAGTTGGATTAGGAGCAGTTTAAACTTAAATTACATATGATGCTCTTTACTGTTAGAATAGTAAGGATGTGGAATGCACATCCACCACCATTGATGTCATCAGGAAGTATTGACAATTTAAAAAAAACTTTTAGATAGGAATCTTAGTGAACACAATATACAGCGATATAGGAAGTAGAGACATAAAAACACACACACACTGAACTGGATGAACTGGTGTCTTTATTCAGCTTTATCAACTAGGGACTGTGATGGTCTTGGCAGAAAAAACAAGGTCACAGAACACTGTGTAAGTCCTATTGTGATGCAGGAATTGTCCTTTTGGATGATAGAAGTCCATATGATAGCGTAACTTAGCGGCTGTCAGCTGGAGGAGAGCTAGAAGAGACTCTGTGGAGAGATCAAAGGGAAGAAAGAATGATGCCTTCTAAGTGTAGTAGATTAAAAACTTTAATGAAGAATAAGATACAGGAAACTCACAAGATACATGATGAGAGGGCGCTTGTCATAAAAATAACATCCGCTGTGGAGTGGGGTGCTGATCGCTGTCCAATGGTGTCAGTCCAGTGTAAGACAACGATGTTGGTGGCTCCCAGCACTTCCTTCGAACTCTGGGTACACCAGGAAGAGGCGCTGACATCACATCCAGTCACATGGGTAGTGGGGGATGGCGCATGTTCGGAGCATGCATGATCCCTCTTCAGGGCATAATGGAGGCCATCTTTGAGTAGGCATTTATAGGTAGCTAGCGAAAGGGAAGGGTAAATGTAACAGCTCCCATTCTAGCTGTGGCTGTGTCGATGTTGTTAAATGCCTGATAAGCAAAGGGGCTCCCTAAGATATTGACAAGTGCAAATCAAACTAAGAAAAGGAAAATATATGTGTGTAGTGATCAATATCTAAACTAGTACAAACTCTCTGACTGGCATTAAAATACAACAAAATAGTTAATATTATATGATATAATAATAAAATATTAAAATGAAAAAGACAAATGCTAACTGGTAACGTTTCAAAATAAAGACCTTAAGGGTTCAGTAGAATAGAATAAAACAGAATTATTACGAGTATAGAATCTGCCAAATATGATACCCTTGACAACCTGTATATGTTGTTCCCAGGAAACTTCTTTCTCACCTCCTACTCTGTACCTCGGTCCTCATATAGATTGTTGTATGCCAGATTTTGCAAAATAGCAGATAATATCATCTCAGCTAACTACCAATGGTGGGACAAGTTTTTTCTTGAACAATCCTTTAAATATAACATTAGTCCTAGATGCTTTAGGAACACTAAAAACTGCACATTCCTTAATTCAGAGCTAGCCCCAAGAATGGTCTAATGTGTCAGAATTTTGCACCCCCAAATGGATGGGGATATTGATCCAACAAAGAGACATCACATTTCTTGACAATTCATCCCATATCAAATCCCTCATAGGTGCTTTAATTGACACCATACCACATTTACCCAAAGCTCAACTGTTTTTTGAGTTGAGCTTTGGCTTGAAGTAGTAGCTATGGTGGCAGACACTGAAGAGGAGGAGCCGAGAGCGTCAGCAGGGGACCCTAGAAGAGGAGTTTCAGGGTCAAAAGGTAAGTTATTTTAAGAAACAAAAGCCTTTATATCCACTTTCACTCTGAAGCAGTTGGAGCCCCTACCCCAATTATATAGTTTTGCCTTTTCAATTTTGACTATCTCTTTCACCAGTGAAGCTATACCTGTTGTGTCATTGAAACTGTATCTTTCTGTGAGCTCACCTGGGCTTCTACATTAGGCTATATTATGTACAATTATAAAACCATCAATAACGAATAAATGAAGAAAAAAGAGGAAAGACGTTTTTTAGATGGGAGCTGCATGTAACTATGGCTTTATGTAAGTAAAAAATGTACTATTTCCATACCAACAATCACTTACAGTGAGGGGTGGCAGGGAAAGGAAGAACAGGGGTTAGTATTTACCTATAGATAGGGCCTAATTTTATTGAGGGACTTCTAAAGAGTTATGTTGATGTTGTCCAAAGTAGAACGGAAATAAGTGTACATCTCTGTAGGGGCAGAGCAATTACATATGACCTACTAATATGGTACAAAATCTCTAGGGTATATCCTATATGAGTAAAGCTGGGTACACAGTTCAGGAAGAATTACATAAAACTCTTGATGTGTGGGATTACATAAAACCCAACTCAACCATAAAAATGGAATGAGGTTGTTCACAGCAGTGATACATCAGGAGCTGAAGATATTGCAGAAACCATAGAAACTACATCCACAAATAATACCATTTAAAATACATCATATAAAATACTGTACAAAAAGGCTAGTACCCTAATTACTAGCTTAGCCTATACACTGTACTGTACATACAGTAGCTGGTTAACATCTTTCTTTTACGTGTTTTCTTAACGCTCAGTTTTACCTTATCTGATGTTGCAGTCCTTGTGGGCTCTGTGATAAAAGTCTGCTGTAATGTGGAACACAAAGCTAGTTAGTAGGTTTTGGTATTATGATCCTGCAATGATGCGATATCTCCTGGGAAAAGCAAAAGTATTGCTTATGTGAAGTAAGCAACATCATCTGTGTTACAGCAAGCACACATCATTAAGCAGTTAAAGAGCACTGCCTGGATTGTCTTTTTTCAAAGTTCTAAACATTTTTAATATATCTAATCAGATTCTAATGTGTTCTGAGTGCATGCATGATGCTACACTTTATATTATGCCAGGCAATTGGACTGTACACAGTCTCTATACAGTGGGGATCAAAAGTTTGGGCACCCCAGCTAAAAATGTGTATTAATGTACATAAAGAAGCCAAGGAAAGTAGGAAAAATCTCCAAAAGGCATCAAATTACAGATTAGACATTCTTATAATATGTCAACAAAAGTTAGATTTTATTTCCATCATTTACACTTTCAAAATAACACAAAAAAAAAAATGGCGTCTGCAAAGGTTTGGGCACCCTGCAGAATTTATAGCATGCACTGCCCCCTTTGCAAAGCTGAGACCTGCCAGTGTCATGGATTGTTTTCAATCATCGTCTGGGAAGACCAGGTTATGTCAATCTCAAAGGTTTTAAATGCCCAGACTCATCTGACCTTTCCCCAACAATCAGCACCATGGGTTCTTCTAAGCAGTTGTCTAGAAAACTGAAACTGAAAATAGTTGATGCTCACAAAGCTGGAGAAGGCTATAAGAATATAGCAAAGCGTTTTCAGATGTCAATATCCTCTGTTCGGAATGTAATTAAGAAATGGCAGTCATCAGGAACAGTGGAAGTTAAAGCAAGATCTGGAAGACCAAGAAAAATATCAGACAGAACAGCTCGCAGGATTGTGAGAAAAACAATTCAAAACCCATGTTTGACTGCACGATCCCTTCAGAAAGATCTGGCAGACACTGGAGTTGTGGTACACTATTCCACTATAAAGAGATACTTGTACAAATATGGTCTTCATGGAAGAGTCATCAGAAGAAAACCTCTTCTACATCCTCACCACAAAAATCATCGTTTGAACTTTGCAAATGAATATATAGACAAGCCTGATGCATTTTGGAAACAAGTTCTGTGGACCGATGAGGTTAAAATTGAACTTTTTGGCCGGAATGAGCAAAGGTACGTTTGGAGAAGAAGGGGCACAGAATTTAATGAAAAGAACCTCTGTCCAACTGTTAAGCATGGGGTTGGATCAATCATGCTTTGGGGTTGTGTTGCAGCCAGTGGAACAGGGAACATCTCACGAGTAGAAGGAAAAATGGATTCAATAAAATTTCAGCAAATTTTGGATGGTAACTTGATGCCATCTGTGAAAAAGCTGAAGTTAAAGAGAGGATGGCTTCTACAAATGGATGATGATCCTAAACACACCTCGAAATCCACGGGGGATTACATCAAGAGGCGTAAACTGAAGGTTTTGCCATGGCCTTCACAATCTCCTGACCTCAACATAATTGAAAATCTATGAATAGACCTTAAAAGAGCAGTGCGTGACAGACAGCCCAGAAATCTCAAAGAACTGGAAGACTTTTGTAAGGAAGAATGGGCAAAGATACCTCAAACAAGAATTGAAAGACTGTTGGCTGGCTGCAAAAAGCGTTTACAAGCTGTGATACTTGCCAAAGGGGGCAGTACAAGATATTAACTCTGCAGGGTGCCCAAACTTTTGCAGATGCCATTTTTTTGTTTTCTGTTATTTTGAAAGTGTAAATGATGGAAATAAAATCTAACTTTTGTTGACATATTATAAGAATGTCTAATCTGTAATTTGATGCCTTTTGGAGATTTTTCCATCTTTCCTTGGCTTCTTTATGCACATTAATACAAATTTTTAGCTGGGGTGCCCAAACTTTCGATCCCCACTGTACCTATGTTGTAATCTTACAATATTTTTAAATATAATAATAATAATAATAATAATTATTATACAGGATTTATATAGCGCGAATAGTTTGCTCAGCGCGTTACAGTATAAATTAAAATAGTATTACATGATTTTTTTCATTTAAATGAAAATAACACACAATAAAGAAATGAGGAAGCTTAGATGTAAAAAAAAAAACATTGGGACATGGGTGTTCAGTCTCTTAACCTCCTCCCGCCCGGCCTATGGCCGATTGGCGGCCGGCAAAAACACTCACCTTTCCGGGTGGACGCCATATGGCGTCCGTTTGGGCATGCGCACTTTGCGTGCCTGTAGAGCCACGCAGTGGCGCAATCTGTCACACGGCCGATGATAGATCTGAGTACCGGCCCCGTTGCCGGTACCATGTGACCTGTGACCAATAACAGCAGGTCACATGACAGTTGTATACAATGGATGGCTTCATTCATGCCATCCATTGTATAATAGTGTCTAGCTGTGAATGGTCACAGTGATCACATGCACAAGCTGGGCCAATCACAGCCCGGCTGTGTCATGTGATTAGCCATGGCCAAATCACAGCTAAGCACAAAAAGAAAAAAAAAAAAAACCCTGAATGAATCGATGTCATTCAGGTAATTGCTTGCTTATAGCAAAGCAATTCTTTGCTATAAGCAAATTGTGTAAAAAAAAAAAAAAAAATACTGATCACTTCCCCAAAGTTGTACTACTTTGGCCATAGTGAAATATGAAAAAAAAATCTTAAAAAAAAGAAAAAAAATGTAATAAAAAATTAAAAATAATAAAAAAATAAAATAAAAAAAATTATAATTTTTTTTTCATACTGTCACCAGTCATTGTCCCTGATCACCGCCATGCCAGTTATATGAAGACGCTGTACTGCACTGGTGACAGTAATTTTCCGAAAAATTATGACAAAAAAAATACAAAAAACTCGCCATGCCTCTTATGAAGTACGTCGGACTGTCTACTTTGCAAAAAGGGGTCATTTGGGGGATATCTGTACTGTTCTGACATTCTTGGACCTCAAGAAATTAGATTGGCTGTCAATACTTCAGGATTGATCAATATTCAGATATATCCCATAGTTTGTGAACTCTATAACTTTCCTACAAACTAAAAAATACATCCTAATTTGGGTTATTTTTACCAAAGACATGTAGCAGAATACATCTTGGCCTAAATTTATGAAGAACAATTATTTATTTGCAAACTTTTATAACAGAAACAAAGAAAAACGTGGTTTTTTTTTCAAAATTTTCGGTCTTTTTTTGTTAATTCAGCAAAAAATAAAAACCCCAGCGGTGATTAAATACCACCAAAAGAAAGCTCTAGTTGTGTGAAGAAAATGATAAAATTTTAGTTTGGGTACAATGTTGTATGACCGCGCAATTGTTATTCAAATTGTGAGAGCGCTGAAACCTGAAAATTGGCCTGGGCAGGAAGGGGGAAAAAATGTGCCCTGTATGGAAGAGGTTAATACAGTGATTGGACTGTCAAAGACAGCTTCCTGCCTCTATTAATGATCAGGGGCCAGTGGAGCTGGCTCCCGTTCATGTGACTACTGTGATAGTCAATCACAGTGGTCACATGAGTTCTTCCCTCCCCCCTGGGCATAAAAACTCTGTTAACGGGAGACTGAGTGGGAATGGGTTAATATATTGAACTTACTAGTCCTTAGATGTTGTAGCTGCATTCATTTTTTATTTCTGGCTAACAACATTTCAGCAAGTACAAAGAGTACCTGTTGATTTTGTCAGAAATGCAGTGTCCTTTCCACTTCCTGTAAGATAAACTAGAAGCATAAAACAATTTTCTCTTAGTTTTCAGTGTTTGTGGCTTGTGGATTTTAAGTAAACATAGAATACGCTCGGGGGTGGACTGACCATTTGCAAACTCGGGCACTACCCGAGGGCCCAGGGTCAGTAGGGGGCCCCATGAGAAGCCCCTGGTACCTTTTTCATAGGCTTTTTTGAGATTGGGCAAGGACACAGGGGCCCCATGAACCCCTATTGCCCGGGGGCCCCATGAGTTGTCAGTCCGCCTCTGGTTACGCTATAATGCTAGGTTTGCAGCTCTTCTATTGCCATATACAGTATATGAGCACAAGTGAGTGAAGAGGTGGCGTTGGAGAGTCCTGGTCCATGCGAGTGCCATGTGGAGAGGAGGCCCTCTGATACTACACATGTATGTAGACCCATAATAATCACAAGGGTCATATTGTTCTGGTGAGTCTTAGTTTGTTTGCCTGGACGTTTAACACAGCACTGTATTTCACAGAGTGGACTGTTTTTAAGCACTTTTTTCTTATTTTCTTCATGGTTTAGGACAGTGTGTTTATGGACATTTTCACAAGTTATGAATCAGTGTTTTTTGTATATGATTGTTGGTGTGAATTACGCAATATTATAAGTGAATTATAATTTTAGTACTGGTGCCGCTCATAATTGTTGGTTTAGTCACATATTCGGGCAGTGAAGTCACTGCTATCCCCACCCTTTTGCTTAAGTGGTGAAAATTCCCAGTGATGTCAGTGGTTCCTAGGGACTCAGTGGGTGCACCCATGACATCCTTAGAAACCATTGACAGCGGGAAGCTGTTTTATATACAGTATATATAAAATATAAATATATACAGTATGTATATAGATAGATAGACAGATAGACAGATAAGGACCCTTGTTTAGGCACTTTGTGCTATGCAGTGACAACTGATATATACAGTAAAGGTCCTTGTTTGGGCACTTTGTTTTATGCAGTTACAATGTCCCTGTCTCTCACAATCCCCTACCTGTAAATTACATTCTCACAGGCTTCTCCAAAAGAAACTATAAGCTTCTGTGCTAATGCACATTGCTGGGTACTGTATATTCTACTGTTTTCACTATTTAGAAAAGGGCCTGTGAAAAAATACACATGCAGGCTGTTTTCACTGTAGTGCACCTGGACAGGGATAGGTTGCACAGAGGCTATAGTACATCAGCAGTATTAAGATGTAACAAAGGATAAAAATATGAAAACACCCCCCAAACCCAAATTATCCAGCATACATTGTATTTTACTACATACGTGCCACGTAATAAATGTAAACATTTAATTTAACAGAACTGCCAGTGCCTGCAAGCACTAATCTTTTACTTTGTAGCTTGTCATCAGCACTGTTTTATTCTGAGGGGGCTGGTCTAACCAAAAACCCTCTCATTGACCCTTCTGAGCCAGCAGTCAAAGGCCAGGCAGCACATTATGGTTACAAAGAATTATGTCATGAATTTTGTTAATGAATGTTTCCAATTTTCCAGGACCACACATTGTGAAATCATGGTAGCAAAGAACCCAAACCTTATCCCTATCTATCAACTTGTAGATTTTCATATAAAAAAAATGAAAAAAAGGGGAATAAAACCCTTTAGTTCTCACTTATACTGTAGGCATTTTAATATTGTTGTAAATGAACAAATTGTTTATCTAACCTAAAATAATGACTGCCAGTTAGTATTTATACAGAATAAAGGAGAAACTCATTAAAATGTAGTACAACAGTAATTGGATTATACTGTCTAGACTAAATATCTATCAACATCTATTGAACACTGAACATATAAAACACCAAAATAATTAGGTTTCCATTTAGAATTAGCAAAATTACTTGATATTTGTGTTTCACAAGATGTGATTGATATGCATCAAAATTTAGTTATATTGTAATATACTTGAAAATGCTTGACAAATTACTTAAAGTGGTACTAAAGGCAAAGCTAAAAAATGGCTTAGCATTAACAAAATCTTTGTTTTCTGAGTTCTCGCTATAATTTAATTTTATTACCTGTTGACCCTGCTGTTATTTTTTAAACTTCTTTTAACCACATGCCGCCCAGCCACTGTAGAAATACGTTGGCAGGGCGGCACAGCTGGGCAAAACCACATTTTAAAATGTGTGTTTTCAAAACAGGTAGGGGGTGCGTGCGAGGCACACCACCGCCATACCTGTCCCGCCAATCATGGCTGCGGATGTCAGTCGCTGGGTCACAGCCGATCGTTACCGGCTGTGTCCCGGCGATTAGCTGCAATCACTGACAGAGAGCAGGGCTGCAGTAGCTCTGCTCTCTGTCAGTTCCCTGTCAGCTCCTGACAGGCTGATCGGGAGAGAAGAGTTTATCTCTCCCGATCAGCGGTGTTCCCTGCAGTACACACCCCCGCCCCCTAGTAAAACACTCCCCTCACACAGTTAACCCTTTCACTGAATAATAACGTTAACCCCTTCCTCCCCAGTGCCATTAGTACAGTGTCAGTGTTTTTTTTTGCACTGATCACTGTATTGGTGTCACTAGGGATGTCAGTGACCCCAAGTCAGTTCCCCCCCAGTGTCAGAATGCCTGCCGCAGTCCCGCAGTCCTGCCATAAGTCGCTGATCGCCGCCATAAGTCACTGATCGTCGCCATAAGTCGCTGATTGCCACCATTATTAGTATAAAAAAAATTAAAAATCCCAGTATCTTTCCCGCCATTTGTAAACGCTATAACTTTCACGTAAACCAATTAATTTACACGTATTGGGGTTTTTTCTAGCAAAGACATGTCGCAGAATGCATTTTGGCAGAAATTTATGACTAAATTTGATTTTTACATTTTTTCTTACTGGACATGTTTTATAGCAAAAAGTCCAAAATATTGTTTTTTTTCCTCAAAATTGTCAGACTTTTTTTTTTACAGCGCAAAAAATAGAAAACGCACAGGCGATCAAATACCACCAAAAGAAAGCTCAATTTGTGGGAAAAAAAGGATGTAAATTTCATTTATTTACCATATTGCATGACCTCGCAATTGTCCGTTAAACTAGCGCAGTGCTGTATAGCAAAAAAATGGTGTAAATTGCAGTATCTATACCATAGTTTGTAGACGCTATAACTTTCCCACAAAGCAATCAATATACACTTATTGGGATTTTTTTAACAAAAACATGTAGCAGAATACATTTTGGTCTAAATTTATAACTAACTTTGAGTTTACTATATATTTTTTATAACTGGAAGTAAAAAATATCGTTTTTTCTTCAAACTTTTTGGTCTTTTTTTGTTTATAGCGTGAAAAATAAAAAGCGCACAGATGATCAAATACCACCGAAAGAAAGCTCTATTTGTGTGAAAAGAAGGACGTAAATTTCGTTTGGGTGCAGCATTGCATGACCACGCAATTATCAGTTGAATTAGTGCAGCGCCGAGCAGCAAAAAGAGGCCTGGTCATTAAGGGGGGTAAATGCTCAGGAGGGCAAGTGGTTAATCAATGGTTTTAGGTGTTCCTTGGACCCCTCACTTGTTCATCTATTTGTGAAGTTTAAGAAATAGTAGAAAATAAATACACAACAGAGTGAAAAATGCTTTTATTCTTCTGGTTTAAATAATATCTACCTGTTCAGGGTCCAGAAATGTCAAAAGGTATATATTGAGTGTTGGCAGGTCAGCAGAAGGCCTCTCCCCCATTGCTCAAGCCTCCATTTAAACAATATGGAATTTCCATTACTGGTACAGTAATAATTGAATTCTGGGGAAGGAGTTTCTTGTGATATTATTGCCTACATTTAATGAAATACAGTACCTTTTTTGCTGCCCAACCCCCCTGCACCATGTAGAATACTTCTAATCCTCAACTACCTTAGAAATATAAACAGTATACTGATCAACCCCCTGCAGGTTATAGAGAATCCCTCAACAGCCCTAAAATTATATATATTACCTATCCACCCACCACCCCACTATATTAGCCTACATATAGTATTTCTTGCAGTGCATATTTCATTTACCATAGCACCATATCCGTAGGAACCTTGAACCTTCATAACACCAACTATTTTTATATCTTATTTGTTTTCAGCATCTACATGTTAGTTTTCATATATCTTTAATTTTAATCCCACTGTGGAGTTTAACCCACATTTATTTGTCCTGGTGACACTGGTGACTGAAAAACTGAAAACAAAGGCTGTCATGTTAATGCTACTGAAAAACTGTATCATATATGTCATAGTTCCATATTCAGAATCTTTAAACTGACTATTGAAATAAAAAAATGACTGTATAATATTATATATAGCTTACCATAGCACTTCAAAAACCAAGTGTAAATTGTTTAGATATATAGATCCAGAAGCATTTGCTTGCTGTGCAAACATTCTGCAATTATATTTACTATTCTGGTCTTGAAAGGATTAGAAGGGCTGCAGAAACTCTGAAAGTTAAATGTGAGAATGGATTGTAGTGTAATTGTGTGTGTGTATGTATGTATGTATGTATATATATATATATATATATATATATATATATATATATATATATATACAGTTGTGTTCAAAATAATAGCAGTCGGACTCACTAACCTGATCAATCACTGTTTTTGGTAGAAATGATATTTCTACATGGCAAATAATTTACTAGCAGGTGTAGTAGAGTAAAAGAAATCCAACAGACCCAACAGTCATGACATGCATACTGCTGATTCTGTGTAATTGAATCACTAATTGAAAGGGGCATGTTCAAAATAATAGCAGTGTGGAGTTCTATTAGTGAGGTCATTCATTCTTTGAAAAACAGGTGGCAATTATTGCCCTTATTTAAGGAAGGAAGGCAGAAAATGTTGTACATACTGGTTACAGTGCATTTCTCTCTGAAATTCTGAGGAAAATGGGTCGTTCCAGACAGTGTTCAGAAGAACAGCGTACCTTGATTAAAAAGTTGATTGGAGAGGGGAAAACATATAAAGAAGTGCAGAAAATGATAGGCTGCTCAGCTAAAATGATCGCAAATGCTTTAAAATGGCAACCAAAACCTGAAAGACGTGGAAGAAAGCGAAAAACTACCATTCGAATGGATAGAAGAATAGCCAAAATGGCAAGGACTCAGCCAACAATCAGCTCCAGGAAGCTCAAAGAAGGTCTAAAGTTACCTGTGAGTACTGTTACAATTAGAAGACGCCTATGTGAAGCCAAGATATCTGCAAGAAGCCCCCGCAAAGTCCCACTGTTGAGAAAAAGATGTGCTGAAGAGGTTAAAATTTGCCAAAGAGCACATTGACTGGCCTACAGA
This sequence comes from Staurois parvus, assembly GCF_062004578.1. Taxonomy (NCBI): domain Eukaryota; kingdom Metazoa; phylum Chordata; class Amphibia; order Anura; family Ranidae; genus Staurois; species Staurois parvus. Next base: position 3,509,549 of record NW_028318564.1, on the reverse strand, counting down.
GAAATGGCGCAACATTTTGTGGACTGATGAAAGTAAGATTGTTCTTTTTGGGTCTAGTGGCAGGAGACAGTTTGTCAGACGACCCCCAAACACTGAATTCAAGCCACAGTACACTGTGAAGACAGTGAAGCATGGTTGCGCAAGCATCATGATATGGGGATGTTTCTCATACTACGGTGTTGGGCCTATTTATCGCATACCAGGGATCATGGATCAGTTTGAATACATCAGAATACTTGAAGAGGTCATGCTGCCTTATGCTGAAGAGGAAATGCCCTTGAAATGGGTGTTCTAACAAGACAACAACCCCAAACACACCAGTAAACGTGCAACATCTTGGTTCCAGACCAACAAGATTGAAGTTATGGAGTGGCCAGCCCAATCCCCGGATCTTAATCCAATAGAAAACTTGTAGAATGACATCAAAAATGCAGTTTCCGAGGCAAAACCAAGAAATAGAGAAGAACTGTGGAATGTAGTCCAATCATTCTGGGCTGGAATACCTGTTCACAGGTGCCAGAAGTTGGTTGACTCCATGCAACACAGATGTACAGCAGTTCTCAGAAACAGTGCTTATACAACTAAATATTAATTGAGTGATTCAAAGGAAAGCAAAATCTTCAAACATTTTTCAGTTCATATAGTGAATGTTTGAGTTTGTAAAGAAGAATACAAACACTGCTATTTTTTTGAACAGTCTAATATTCACTTTTCTTCAATTTTTTTAGAGGAACAACACAAATTTGATATATTTTTCTTCATGTTTTGATTTGGAATAGAATGTGTAGTGTCCCCAATGCATTTATGTGTATGGAAATAAAAGCTATTAGAAGGATTGTGAGCTTTATTCACTTTTTTCAACACAATGCTATTATTTTGAACACAACTGTATATACACTATATTAAAAAGTATTGGGACACCCCTCAAAATGATTGGACTCAGGTGTTCCAATCACCTCCATGGCCACAGGTGTATAAAATCAAGCACCTAGGCATGCAGACTGCTTCTACAAACATTTGTGAAGCAATGGGTCACTCTCAGGAGCTCAGTGAATTCAAGCGTGGTGTCGTGATAGGTTACCACCTGTGCAATAAGTCTATGCGTGAAATTTCCTTGCTACTAAATATTCCACGATCAACTGTTAGTGGTATTATAACAAAGTGGAAGCAACTGGGAACAACAGCAACTCAGTCACAAAGTGGTAGGCCATGTAAAATGACAGAGCGGGTTCAGAGCATTTTGAAGCACACAGTGTACAGAAGTCACCAACTGTCTGCAGAGTCAATAGCTAAAGACTTCCAAACTTCATGTGGCCTTTAGATTAGCACAACTACCGTGCATAAAGAGCTTAATGGAATGGGTGTCCATGGCTGAGCAGCTGCATTCAAGCCTTACATCACCAAGTGCAATGCAAAGCGTCGGATGCAGTGGTGTAAAGCACGCCACCACTGGACTCTAGAACAGTGAAGACATGTTCTCTAGAGTGACCAATCATGCTTCTCTGTCTGGCAATCCTATGTCAGTGCCTGACCTCACAAATCACAAATGCGCTTCTGGAAGAATAGTCAAACATTCCTATAGATACACCACAAAGTGGTTCAACTCAATATTGAACCCAACGGACTAAAGGCAGGCGTCCCAATACTTTTGGCAATATAGTGCATCTCTCTCTCTCTCTATATATATAATATATATATACACACACACATACATACACACACAGTATACAGTATATCGATTGGCACCTTTGGGGATTGGAGGGGGCGGGTACCCAAAATTCACAGATACGCGCTCCGAAATTGACAGGTACCCGCTCCCACTTTTGCTGTGATCGCCTAGGTCAGGGGTAGGCAACCTGCGGCTCTCTAGCTGTTGTGGAACTACATTTCCCATGAGGCATTGCAAAGATTACAAAACTGACAGTTACAGCTATGACTTGCAGAGGCATGATGGAACCTGTAGTCCTGCGGCTCTCAGGTTGCCTACCCCTGGCCTAGGTGATCAGAAGCAGAAGTTTTCCTCTCGCCTCCCTCCCTGTAGTCTTTTGGGACATGACAGGTCCCAGAAGACTACAGGACCAATCTGAAAGCATAGTGCTGAAGATACCGGCACCGGGAACACAGGAGAGCCGGTGAAACAGATGGGATCCAAGGGACAAGTGAGTGGCTGTTTTTTTAAAAGTCAGCAGCTTTTGTAGCTTAAGGATGATAAAGAATGTGATTTTACCATACAAGAAGTATTTATTGGTGGCAAATAGACTTGAGGGGGTATTCGTGGGAAATGATGAAAGGGTGACTTGTTTACCTGGTAAACCCCATATTGACTTTAATTGCTATTTACAGGAATGGCCAGTGAAGTCTTTTCATGTTAAGATTAAAAGTGTTTTGTCGGGCAATCAGAATCCCTCCAGCTTTGATTACTGGTAGTAAACTTTATTTGAAGGGAAGTTTAGCTGTTAAGACTAGATTAATTCATTCATCAATATGGAAGCACAGGTATAGATTATAACACACATTATTGCATGCATGGAAGCTATCTAGGTGCATATTATAGATTGGACATATGATGGATTGTGTAGTGTCTCTATGCTTGATATGAAGTATTTTAAATGGGACTCTAAGGGCTGCTGTTCATTGTAATATTTACAAATATTCTGTTGGATTTTGTCATATGTTGCAAGGATTTTGTGGACTGCTCTGGGATCTAATAAATGCATCTCTTTGAATGAACCAAGTTGCGGGAAATTCATTTCTAGGATAGAGGAGTTTTCATTCCATATCGGCTAGCAAACTCTTGTCTCAACAACAATAATTATAACAATAAATATCACTCGTCATCCTTGATATATTACAGCATGGATAACAAATAACAGGTGGTGGCACAAGTGCTGCCAGATCAGTCCTTCAGAAGGGTGGTGAGTAGTGATGAGTGAACTGAGCAAAGTTTAAGTCACTGGACATTTGGCAAACAGTTGAAAAAAATACCAGTCATCAGGGTACAGCTCTTTTAATAAGGCTTAAAGAAAAACATTAAAAATGTACAATTTCTTTAAATAACATGCTTAGGGGATGCTTTAAACCGGTGAAAAGTGATATTTAGGAAAAAAATGCCACTAAAAAAACTCCTATGACCAGCATGCTAACATCATCAGGACATCATCATGTCCCAATGATGTCAACATGCTGATCTTAGGAGCTTGTTGATGATCTCTGCAGAGTGCTCTTGCTTTTTATGATGCATCCATCTTGAGCCAGCTAAATATTATTATTATACAGGATTTATATAGCACCAACAGTTTATGCAGAGCTTTACAAGGACAGAAAGTACAATTACAATACAAATTAAAACAGGAGGATTTAGAGGGCCCTTCTCATTAAAACTTGCAATCTAAGAGGGAGGGTCGAGAGATACAAAAGGTAATACTATAACTGTGAGGGATGGGCTGATGGACAAAATACATGTACAGTTGTTAGGTGGGGGCAGGATAGGCCTCTCTGCAGAGATACGTTTTTCCAGGGATCGTCTAAAAGTGGACAAAGATGGAGATAGTCAGACACATTGGGGAAGGGAGTTCTAGAGGATGAGTGCAGGATGAGAAATCCTGACAAGGGAGCTAGAGAGCAGGTCTTGGGAGGAATGAAAAGAACGATTTGGTTGGTATTTTGAGACCAGGTTAGTGATGTAAGTAGGTGCTGAGTTGTGGATGGCTTTATAAGTTGTTGTTAGTATCTTGAGGTTGTTGGGTGAGCGGGAGTCAGTGGAGGGATTGGCAAAGAGGGGTGGCAGACACTGAACGGTTGGTAAGGTGGATGAGTCTGGCAGCAGCATTCATGATGGACTGGAGGGGGGTTAGCCTATGCAAAGGCAAGCCAGTGAGGAGGAAGTTGCAGTAGTCAAGGTGGGAGATGACCAGGGAGTGAGGTAGAAGCTTTGTAGTGTCATTGGTTAGGAAGGGGCATATCTTGCAGATGTTGAGGCAACAAACTTTGGATAGTGATTGGATGTGGGGCCAAAAGGATAGTTCAGCATCCAGGATTACACATAACATTCTGGCATGTGGGGACGGGTTGATGGTTGAGAAGTTGAATATGACAGAGAAGTCAGTGGAAGGCGCACGTAGGGAAGGAAATATTATGAGCTCAGTTTTGGACAGATGAAGTTTTTAATTAATTAAGTGAGCTGAGGGGTAGAGAGATAGATTTGGGTGTAATCAGCACAGAAATGTTATTGAAAGCCATGGGAGCTAATCAATTGACCCAGAGAGGAGGTGTAGATTGAGAATAGGATGGGTCCCAGAACAGAACCTTGGGGAACTCCAACGGAGAAAGTAAGTTGAGAAGAGGAAGTAAGTGACACTGAAGGTGCAGTGGGATAGGTAGGATGAGAATCAACAAAGGGCACAGTCACGGAGACCAAAGGAGTAGAGTCTTTTTAGGAGGAAGGAGTGGTCCACTGTGTCAGAGGTAGTAGAGAGGTCCAGGAGTAGGAGTACCGAATAGTGTCCATTGGTTTTAGCCATTAGAAAATCGTTTGCAAGTTTGAAGAGAGCAGTTTCCATGGAGTGCTGAGAACGAAATCCAGACTGAAGGGATCAAGAATTTATTCTCAGTGAGGTAGTTGCTCAGCTGGTTGTAGACCAGGTGTTCAAGGAGTTTGGAGGAAAAGGGGAGTAAGGAGATGGGCTGTAGGTGTTAAAATTGGTGGGGTCCAGTGAGGGCTTTTTAAGGGGTGACTAGTGCATGTTTTAGAGAAGTGAGGAAGATGCCGGAAGAGAGGGAGAGATTGCAGATGTGGGTTAGAGAGTGTAGGATAGAGCCAGAGGGTGACCGTAGCATTTGCGATGGAACAGGATCCAGGGGGCACATTGTTAGGTGGGTGTTAGAAAAAAGTTTAGCAACCTTGTCTATATGTCAAGGTCCTACCTTTTCCCAGAGATTGTGCGGCTTCATGTACTGGCGTCCATCTTGGGTTTCTGCAGAGGATGGTGGGAGTCTTTTATGCCTTCAGGTCTCTGAGGTCCATCCCCCAGAGGGGTGTGGCTGAGAACATATAAGCCTGTGATCCGCACATGCTCTTTGCACTTGTGTCTTGTATCTTTGTGTTGCTACAGCTCTGTGTATACTCTAGTGACTCTTCTGGTATCTGACTCGGCTTGTGACTAGACCATTCTCTGTGTTTTCCTTTGATCTGACCTTCCTTTGCTGAACCCGGCCCGTGACCTGTGATTCTTGTCTACTGTTCTGTACTGTTTTGTCCCGTTGTTGTCGACCCGGCCTGCCTGACTACGCTATTGTCATTCCTACCAGCTACACGCCATTGGCAGCGGCCATTACCACAGCCGGGGTTTCTCGGGAGCCGCGACCTGGTTCCTGGCTGCGTCAAGTCCATCCCCACCATCAGGGGCCCTGGCGAAGGGCAGCCTGGGACTTAGACTCCGCGCCCTGAGGGACTTCGGTCTGTTGGTGGTGGTTGTCGTCAGTCAGTGCGTTACCCTGCCACTAGGCCTACCTGTCCGTTCCACAGCCCTGCCCTGACACTATAGTAGTGGGGTTGAATGTGGGAAGTAGTGATTGTCCCTTTGGATATGGAGTGTTGTATCGATTTTCTTTTTGAAGTAATTGCTGATCTCCTGGGCAGTGAACGAGTCAGTGGGTGGAGGCAGTGGAGGATGAGTAAGAGTTGAAAGTAGAGAAGAGTTGATGGGGACTGGATGAGAAGGTGTTAATGAAAGTAATGAAATAGGTCTGCTTGGCAGTGTGGAGGCAGGAATAGTATTTCTGGAGGGTAGATTTATATTGGTTGAAGTCATTCTGAGACTTAGTCGTACAATGCTCAAGAGCTCTGCTATGTTTTTTGAGATCTCTGGTGTCATCTGTTTGCCAAGGTTGTAGGGGTCGGGTACTGACTGTGTAGTAAGGGGGGCGAACTTGTCTAGGGAGGATGACAGTGAACTGTTGTAGACAGAAGTGGCTAGATCTGGGCAGGACAGGGATGAAATTTTGTCATAGAGGTGGTCAGTAGCAGAGTACAGAAGGGAAGGGTTGAGGTGGTGAAGGTTTCTATGGGTAACTGTTAGGTGGTTGAGGGAAAGGAGGTGGGAGACAGGAAGAGAGTGAAGCAAATAAGGTGGTGATCAGAGAGCAGGAGAGGGTTGTTGGAGAGGTTGCACGGAGTGCATAGATAGGAGAATACAAGGTCAAGTGAGTAGAGAGAAAGAAGGGTATCCAGGCAGAGAAGTAATCAAGGAAGGTAGATACTGATCTTGGGGGCTGGTATATCACAGCAATTCTTTTAGAAACAGGAGAGAATATAAGTATACAGTGTGCCTCAAAAGAGGAGAGTGTCAGAGAGGGAGGTGGGTGAAGTACCTGATAGGTGCTCTGTGGGGCAAGGAGGATTCCTACTTCACCTCCCTTCCATCCACTGGGTCTGGGAGAATGAGTCCAGAGAAGGCCACCATGAGAAGGGGAAGCAGTGTCAGAATAATGAAGCCAGGTTTCTGTAATGGCAAGTAGGTTAAAGGAATTTGTGATAAAGAGAGCATGGAGGGAGGTGAGTTTGTTACAGACAGAGCGGGCGTTCCAGGGGGCACAGGAAAAGGGAACACTGGCTTTGGGTAGAAGAAGAAATGAAGACTAAGTTCTGTGTATTGGGGCTGCTGCCAGAGGGTGCAGGGTGATGGAAGCGTTGGGCACACTTAATTGATGGAGGCCCAGTTTTGGGGATAAATCTCCAGGGGACAGAAGCAGAAGGGTGAGGGAGGTAATATGGGATTAAGGTTTATATGAAGGGACATGCCTCAGTGTCCTGGAGGTTTTATGAGAATGTGGATTTAGAATTAGTAGGAGTTGGTGAGTGCAGCAATAGGGAGAAGACAGAAGGGAGGGTGATGTATATAAGCTGTGGGGTGGAGAAGAGGGATGAAGGAAAGAGACTTTAAGGAGAGCAGACACAACTGTCATAAGGAGTGGTAGAAAGCACATGCTACAGAGTAGAAGGAGAGCAGAATAGAGAGAGTGTCATCTGCTGCCTGTTTGGTGCTTTTCAATGCAGTTTGCTATGTATGCTCGCTTCGTGCAATCGCTGAAGTGCAAATCACTTTTAGAAAGAATCACTAAAGCAAAGAACCCCAGCAACATTCCCCCCCAGAAAAGTGCCCCCAGCAAAGTGCTTCCCCATAAAGGTACTTGAGATTTATACTATTAAGAGTGGGGTGTTTGGTTGATAATTGATTAATCATGAGCTAATATAAGGATGGCTGGCTAGCAAAGCAAGCATTTGATATCTAAACAAGGCTTGCAAGAGGGCAGAGAGAGTTGTAAAGATAAGACCAGCCATAACTTAGGTAAGACACTTACAGAGCAACATAAACATAGTGATGCAGAAGGGGCAACAGATGGTGAAGGCAGCAACATATAAAATGCACAAAGGCACAGTGAAAATAAATAGTCAGTGAACAGTTCTGGGTGGATGTAGGCAGCAACATACCAAAATGCACAAAGGCACAGTGAAAATAAACAGTCAGTGTTCAGTTTTGGGTGGATGTAGGCAGCAACATACCTGTGGAGGGACAGAAAGATATGTTCAGATGAGACATTCAGGGGGAACAGAGTCGGAAGTGCAAATCACTTGTATAAAGAATCACTTCTGGAAAGAATCCCTAAAGGAAAGAACCCCAGCAACATTGCCCCCAGCAAAGTGCCCTCGGCAAAGATACATAACATTTTAAGTGGGTGAAGGACTGTGCAGACTTTTATACCTGTTTGAATGTTTAAATGTGAGTGGTCTACTGCATTTATGTTGATAATATGACTCTGTGAGCACTATGAATGTTTTCAGTTCTTTTTGGGTGGAAGTTGTGGTCATTTGTGGAGCTAATAGAGATTAACCCTCTTCATACCCAATGGTTGTTCTGCTTGCCAGAGGAGACAACTGGGTTCACCAGTTTATAAGGAACTTATAGGCCTCATTTGATTACAAGAGGTCTGTTTACAAGGCAAGCATTTGGAGTAACAGGAGGTGGAGAGATATCTTGTACTTTGCACTTTTATATGTTGCACTATAGGGTGTATCTGCGATTTCTAGATTTGTATGCTATTATAAATAAACTCATTTTTTAATATATTTTCATCCACAATAGATTATCTTAAGTGTGCTTAAATATCAGCAAAACAGAAGGCCTTGAATTTAGAAACCAGTTTTTTTTTAAATGTTTTGGCATTAGAGTTTGTATTTCTTTGCTAAAAGAAAGAAAAAGTTGCTGTACTCTCAAATGGGCCAATTTCTTGGTGAGGGTGAAGGTGAAAATGTAATCTTACACTGTTAGAGGAATCATTGGTTTCGAATCAAGAAATACGACAGGAACCATTTATTAAACAAGATACACAATGCTTCATCCAAGAAGGCTGCCAGTCTCATCTTCAAACAACGTCAGCTCTACTTTCTCACTGACATGTAAAAAAACAATAATGGAAATATCTTGCCATATATATATTGTACTTCCAGGGGATGTATATTTTAATGTATTAACAATCAGGACAGTTCTCTGAATTTTGTTAGTTCTAAAAGGTGTCAACATATTTTACCCTTTTTAGAGAAAAGAAAAGGTTGTTTTTACAGGCTTTGCATTGTAGGAGAGGCAGTGTGTGGAATTGTAAAGTGTGTTTGCTTACAGGCTCCAGGTATATGAATCATACTTTGAGATCAATCTCTTTAGTTCCCCAAAATGTAGAAAAGGTTTCTTAATTCCTTTAGCTATTAGGATGTTAGTGGTCTTCATCTGTCTCTTGCAGTATATTGGTGGCACAAAAATATCTATAAAATAGTGAATGTAAAATTCACCAAACATCATTGCAGGCCAGTCTTCCTAGTGCATGTGTTCTAAATTATGACGGAATAACCTGCAGTGAATGTTTGGTGAGTGTCACATTCACTGCTTTATATATTGTATATGCCCCTAAGACTTGATTGATATTGTTATATGCATTATATGTGCATTGTAGTGTTTGTGGCAATACGCATTATAGGCACAAATAAGTCTAGATAGTTTTCCCTTTGCTTTCACACTAAGCTGCTTTGTACCAATGTGAACCAGCCACAGAAGAAAGAATGGGATTTTCTACTTGAAACACATTTTAGGCAGCAAAATGCATGGGTTTTCTGCATACAGTATTTCTCTTTTACCTTGCCTATTACAATAATCTCACCCATTAAACAATGCATACGTATTTGGAAAAGTACAAAATTATAATGCTGCAAAACCTTTGCAACAACTTCTGTTAAAATCCTTGCAATATACTTCCGCCTTCCACCCCACCTAGCCTCCCTCCCATGATAACCCTCTCAACACTCCCCTCCTCTGACCTCGCAACTGCCCAGACCCCCACCCCATCTAACATCCTGCACACTAAAACCCCCCCAACCCTCCACTCCTTTGACCTTGCTACCACTGAAGAGGTCACTAAGGTCTTCTCCAAAGCCTGCCTCACCACCTGCCCCCTTGACCTTGTCCCCACACAACTCCTACGATCACCCTCCTCCTCCATCCTACGCTCCCTCACCCACATCTTCAATCTCTCCCTCTTTACTGGCGCATTCCCCTCCTCCCTAAAGCACGCTCACATCACCCCCATACTCAAAAAACCCTCCCTGGACCCCACCGACCTGAACAACCTTAGACCCATCTCCCTGCTGCCATTTACATCCAAACTCCTCGAGCGCTTAGTCTATAATCGTCTAAGCTCCCACCTCAACGACAACAACCTCCTTGATCCCCTACAGTCTGGCTTCCGTCCCCTACACTCCACCAAAACCGCCCTACTCAAACTCACCAACGACCTGCTAACCGCCAATAGCTAATGGCCACTACTCAGTCCTCCTACTCCTCGACCTCTCCGCGGCCTTCAACACAGTTGACCACCCCCTCCTCCTTAAAAAACTATACTCCCTTGGCATCAGAGACTCTGCTCTCTCCTGGCTCTCCTCCTATCTATCCCAGCACTCCTTCAGTGTTACCTATAATGCTGCCACCTCCCCCTCTCTCCCCCTCTCTGTTGGGGTCCCCCAAGGCCCTGTCCTTGGGCCCCTTCTCTTCTCCATCTACACCTCCTCCCTTGGCCAACTGATACACTCCCACGGCTTCAACTACCACCTCTACGCCGATGACATACAAATCTACCTCTCTACCCCTCGCCTCACCCCTTCAGTCTCTGCCCGAATCACCTGCCTACTGAATGACATATCAGACTGGATGTCACTTCACTTCCACAAATTAAACATTTCCAAAACCAAGCTCCTAGTTTTTCCCCCAGCCCGTGCCCCCCCCAAACTCTCTATCACTACCAATAACACCACCATCAGTCCCACCCCGCAAGCCAAAGTTCCAGCTGTCACTCTAGACTCCAACCTATCCTTCTAGCCCCATGTCCAATCACTGGCAAATTCATGCAGGCTCCACCTCCAAAACATCTCCAAAATACGTTCGTTCCTAACCCCAGACATTACTAAACAACTCATTCACTCCCTTATTATCTCACGACTCGACTACTGCAACTCCCTCCTCACCGGCTTACCTCATCACAGACTCTCCCCCCTTCAGTCTATCCTGAACTCAGCGGCCAGACTCATCCACCTTACCAACCGCTCCGTATCCGCCACCCCCTCTGTCATTCCCTCCACTGGCTTCTGATTGCCCAACGCATAAAATTCAAACTAATAGCATTGACGTACAAAGCTATTCATAATACTGCCCCAAACTACCTCACCGACCTGATATCAAAATACCACCCAACACGTACTCTTCGCTCCTCACAAGACCTCCTACTCTCCAGTTCCCTGGTCTCCTCCTCCCATGCCCAACTCCAGGACTTCTCCAGGTCTTCCCCCATCTTCTGGAACTCACTACCCCAATCCATCAGACTGTCATCTACCCTCCTCACCTTTAGGCTCACCCTGAAAACCCATCTCTTCAGGGAAGCCTACCCCGCCCTCACCTAACAGCCGATCTCCTACCACTCCATCCCCCACAGCCATTTCTTCCTGTACCACTATCCCCTCCCTCCTAGATTGTAAGCTCCAAGCAGCAGGGCCCTCGAACCCCTCGTGTATTGTATTGTTACTGTATTGTCTCATGTACTGCCCCCCACTATAATACATATATATATTATTATTATATATTACTATAATATATAAACTTTTTGGTGCTATATCAATACTGTATAATAATAATAATATACATTTGTCACTCAGAGGGGAATCATTTTTTTTTCTCAACAAAAGTGGAGTTACTTTCTAAGGCTTGCTACTAAGAACTTCTCTATATGAAACACATTGTGTGTATATTTCTCCTTTTCTTTAAAGAAAAAATTCTAGCTATGGAATTTAGTTAAATTGGTTCAACTAGAAATCAATGTAGTAGATATCACTACTCCAGTGATCTCGACCAGATTCCTGGGTCCTGTGCTGAGTGGCTGCCCTGCTGCATTCTGAACACAGGAGGTCGGCCACTTGGCATGGACAGAATTCAGGGAATGCTTTGCATTTTCTCAATTAATGCAATTTCTAATTAGACAAGGTGGATATGCAGAGCATTCCCTAAATGGCACCTGTGCCGAGTGCAGAGCCGGCCTCCTGTGTTCAGAATGCAGCAGGACAGATTGGAATTTGGAGCTAGTGGAGATCACTGGAGTAGCGGTGTCTACTACAGTAATTTCCAGTTTCTAGAGGGGTCCTGAGAGTATGGTATAGGCAGGCTAAAAGAGGAAGTGAAGAGAATTATACCCAAAATGCTCTGATCATTATCATGGCTTCATATCTATTGTTTTCATTTTTATCTATGGTATTTTAACATGCTTCTAATGACATACAGTATATACATGTGTGTGTATAAGAAGAATTTCTGAATAATAATAACAAGGTCCCACAGTGTCCAAATATAATATTCCACAATGTCCAGAAGTAATGTTCCACGGTGTAAAAAAAAAAATTCTCATGAAGTAAATGTCTTTTGACAGTCTTCTCCCACCTATCCTTTTGCCACAAGTGACAGCAAAGCTTCATTCACAGCCACTTAGAAGTTGCTAGGATGAAGGCAGTCGCTGGCATCTTAGCAATCAATGAAGCATCCCAGTCCCAATCACTGTCAGCTTGGGGAGTCTTCAGCTGAATGGGGCTGGGATGTGTAATGGTTTGCTAGGACGCTGGCAACCAACAGTGTCCTAGCATCCACAGCCTTGAGTGGGAAGCTGTTATTCATTAGTGGAGATAGTATTACCATAAAAAGAAACTAAAAAATCAGCGAGCGCTTAAAAAGTAGCTGCTATTGCACATAAAGGTAACCAAAGAAAACCTCAAAAGACATATAAACGTGCAGCGCTAAAAGTCAATAAAAGTAGATAAATCCAATATTGCAAAATACTAAAGTGCTAATAATCAAGTTCAAATAAAATTATATTATAGTTGTTATAAATAGGTGTCCATAAATGTGACAGTCCGTGTTAAGGTGCTCATCAATCTTATGCAATCTGCTGATTATTCAGATGATTCAGTGATGTGCCATAAAGTGTGGTAAAAATACACACTCACCAGATGCGTATTATAAATACGCTTGTAATATATAGAGCCAGAGGTCCCCTTAAGGATGGAATGGATGAAGCAAACCGAATACGGATTCTCATTCCTCTGGGAAATACGCCACCCTGCTGGTGTCTTCTGAATATATAAAGGTGTGTTCCTGCCAGAGGTCCCCTTAAAATGTGGGATGGGTGTTACAGCCTGAAGTGGAATCTCCCTCCTCTGGATCCTATGGAGTACTGCAACTATCTTTCAAGATAGACTCAGATCCAGGAACAAGGCTTGATTATTAGTACTTTAGTATTTTGCGATATTGGATTTATCTACTTTTATTGACTTAAATACAAAATTAACAATATTCAGAAGAACTTACAAAATATATACATGTAGTGCTGCATATAGAGACAGTAATAATGACAAATCGTATGGAGCCCAAGTCTGCCACCGTCCACACAGTCCCACAGGGAACACACCCCAAGGCCCATTGCATGGCCACAAGGATCCCAGGATCCCTCACAATGTGCATAAAGGATGTCTATAGTAGAAATATATAGGGGTATAATTACTATGATCCATAGCCCCTGGAGAGGCCAGCATCTTCCAGAGATGGGAATGATGGTAGTAAATACACATAGTTAATAATTATGAGATAGGGAAGTCAGAATTGAAACAGGAGGAGTTTTATACCATATCCCCAAAAAGCATACAAAAAAGAGGAAAAAGGGGCTTAACAGCCTCGCACATATTCCTGCATGTTACCGTCAGTCCTCCATTGGATCAATTAAGTAACACTGGTCCATATGGATATAAGGGGCTTCTCTGGACCTGGCCAATCATTGTAAGGTGATGACCCAAGCTGGTCCACCGCATGGAGCGGCAAACAGCGGAGACCATTGTGGAGTCCCCCGGCGCTCATGGTGATGTGTCGTGCCACAATGCCACCAACATGTAGCGAAAGGCTGTCACACCTGAAAAAAGGGGACCAAGGTACACAGATCCCACCCAGAAGGAGTACCCATGGCCCATCCCATAGCCAACACATTCGGCTCCCCCATGCTCACCCAGAGACAGGGGAAATCGGGCGACAGGCAATGGGCCAACAGGGGGGCGACCCCCGTGCCACCCCATGGATGCAAGGCAAACCGAAACTCTAGAGAATGAACAGATTTTAAAGTGACAATGCTCAAAAATATCCACAGGTTACCTTAGTAATACGGTAACAAATATAGCATATACAGGTGTATCTCAATAAATTAGAATATCATCAAAAAGATCATTTATTTCAGTAATTCAATTCAAATAGTAAAACTCATATATTATATAGATTCATTACACACAGAGTGATATATTTCAAGCATTTCATTCTTTTAATTTTTATGATTATGGCTTACAGCTAGTGAAAATGCAAAATTCAATATCTCAGAAAATTAGAATTACATAAGACCTATAAAAAAAGATTTTTAATACATAAATGTTGGCTTACTAAAAAGTATGTCCATGTACAGTATACATGTACAATACTTGGTTGGGGCTCCTTTTTGCATGAATTACTGCATCAATGCAGCATGACATGGAGGTGATTAGCCTGTGGCACTGCTGAGGTGTTGTGGAAGCCCAGGTTGCTTTGATAGCGGCCTTCAGTTCATCTGCATTGTTGTGTCTGGTGTCTCTCATCTTCCTCTTGACAATACCCCATAGATTAAAACAGTATCGCCATAAAGCTGGTCTGCAGAGGGAAGCATGAAGGGCTCTAGAATTTCCTGGTAGAGGGCTGTGCTAACTTTGGACTTGATAAAATACAGCGGACCAATACCAGCAGATGACATGGCTCCCCAAATCATCACTGACTGTGGAAACTTCACACTGGACCTCATTCAACTTGGATTCTGTGCCTCTCCACTCTTCCTCCAGACTCTGGGACTTTGATTTCCAAATGAAAAGCAAAATTTACTTTGAACCACTGAGCAACAGTGCAGTCCTTTTTCTCCTTAGCCCAGGTAAGACGCTTCTGATGTTGCTGCAGTTCAGAAGTGGTTTGACACCATGAATGTGACAGTTGTAGCCCATGTCCTGGATATGTCTTGTCTTGGAAATTCGCTTTAACAAATTTCTCCTTACCGTGAGTACTCGCAGTTGGATGCGCAGAAATCCCCCATAAAGCTGTGTGAATCTCGCTTACCACGACTGCAGTTAAACTACACGATTCCTGCCCATCCAACTACTTTAGCTTCTGTTGAAATGTGGGTGTTTGGAGCTCCCTATACCTGGAAATGATCACACGACACCTTCAGGTTGATGGTTGAATTCACATAAGGGCCATTTTCATTCTCCCCTCTGGTTTTATTACAAATACACACACGCCCCCCCCACATGAATAAGGTCAAACCCCTCCCACAGAACAATGCAATGGGGAGTGCCTATACACAGGATGTACATTCCGATTGGAGCATAGCCTTTTCTATTATCTGTCACTGGTCTTCCCCCATGAGCCTTCTGTGGTCAGCAGACTTCCTCCCCTTCCCATGAGCCCACTGTGGAGAGCATATCTCCTCCCCTTCCCATGAGCCCTCTGTGGAGAGCATATCTTCCAGCTCCTAGCAGTATGTCCATTCTCCGTACAAGCATTCCCTAGAAATATCAGTCTGTACCTGGATGGGCCCGATACGATCTTTATTAAAACACATCCATCCGGATACAGTTCAGATTGGTAATGGGTTGTAAGATATGCATAAGCCTATACGTGGAGTTCACACCGCTTGGCGCCTTGCGTTATGAAGCCCATGTGGTACTATGCTGCTGATATGTGGATACAGGCCCGCGGTCTACTGACAGCGGCATTCGCATCGAATGCCGTGGTGGTATACACGCCGGTCTATAAGCGCAGATCTGCCATCTCATCCATTACCGAGCTGAGTACTGTAATACATACATTGTACATGCGCATGGCCCATTTGCAGCCTTCAGAGCTTTAATTAAGCCACACGAGAGACATATGAATAACAAGAATATATGACACATTTAAAGTTCGACCAACAATACAAAATTTCCATGACAGTCTGTGTGTGGCGGCTCTTGAAGCACTGACACCAGCCATAGTCCATTCCTTGTGAATCTCCACCAAATTCTTGAATGGCCTTTGCTTACAATCCTCTCAAGGCTGTGGTTGTCCCTGTTGCTTGTGCACCTTTTTCAAACACACTTTTTCCTTCCACTCAACTTTCCATTAATATGCTTGGATACAACACTTTGTGAACAGCCAACTTCTTTAACAATCACCTTTTGTGACTTATCCTCCTTGTGGAGGGTGTCAATGACTGTCTTCTGGACAACTCTCAAGTCAGCAGTCTTCCCCATGATTGTGTAACCTACTGAACCAGACTGAGAGACCATTTAAAGGCTCAGGAAACCTTTTCAGGTGTTTTGAGTTAATTAGCTGATTATTATTATTATTATAAGACAGGATTTATATAGCGCCAACAGTTTGCTCAGCGCTGTACAATATAACGGGAGACAATACAGTACAATACAAGAGGGATAGGAGGGCCCTTTTCCTTGGAGCTTACAATCTAGGAGGGAGGATTAGACTGTGACACCCTGTTCGGTTCGCAGTTGAACATTTGAACCTGAGGAAAGTTTGACTGCAAACTTCGAGCTGCGGTAATTTACTAAGCGGTATCTTACCACTTCCGAGTATGCAGTAAGATACCTCACAGCTACTAAGATACTGCATGAGTTATATTATTAAGTCATGCAGTATTTTAGTAGTGAAAACATTCTTTAATGTTTCAGCTGTCTGCAGAGTTTCCCGCTGACAGCTGAATGTAGAATGAATTGCCGGCAATTAAAAAATAGCACAAAAGTGGCATGGGTCCCACCCCTCTATGCAAACCAATCCATTTGAGTCTGGTATGGATTTTGGAGGGAACTGCCCCACCAAAATGTAAAAAAAAATGGTGTGGGGGTCCCCCCCAAAATCCATATCAGACCCTTATCCAAGCAGGCCGCCCGGCAGGTCATAAAAGGGGGGGGGGGTGAGCAAGCGCCCCCCTCCTGAACCATACCAGGCACATGCCCTCAACATGAGCGGGTGCTTTGGGTCAGGGGGGCTCCCCCCCAAAGCGCCTTGTCCCCATGTTGATGAGGACAAGGGTCTCTTCCCCACAACCATGTCTGGTGTTTGTAGGGGTCTGCGTGTGGGAAGCTTATCAGAATTTGAAAGCCTCCTTTATCAAGAGGGCTGCCAGATCCCGCCCCCCCCATGTGAATGAGTTTGGGGTATATGGTACCGTTACTCATTCACAAAAAAGTGTACTGTAAAAAATGACAGAAAACAGTCTTTGACAAGTCCTTTATTAAAAACAAAAACAATTTCCTGAAGTAAATCCAATGTCAATTACAATGCCTGCCTCCACCACTGACCTGAAAAAAGAAAAAAAAAACAGACTGCTCTCAACTCTGGATCCCGGCTGTCTGACAGCTGCGCCGGCCTGACATATCTTAAATATTTAAGGGGCGAGGCCACTCAGTGACATCAACTGGATGACCCTGCTCCCTTGTAACATCATCATACACTATGATTGGCCAGAGCACAGTGCATTGTGGGCGAAAAGCCCACCAAATGCTCTTGCCGTTCGTGTATTTGCCGTACACATGAACGGCCGATGAATGTAAGTTTGACTTGAGCATCAAGCCCAACTCTGATCAAAATTAAAAGAAAGAAATGTTTGAAATATATCACTCTGTGTGTTATGAATCTATATAATATATGAGTTTCACTTTGAATTGAATTAGTGAAGTAAATTAACTTTTTGATGATATTCTAATTTATTGAGATTCACCTGTACATACAATGAAGTAGGAGTAGGAAACAATCTGTAATGAGCAGAAAATGACAATGAAAGGCCTTGTTGCTGGAGTGAATATAAAACCAACATTTTGAGACACTACATACAAACAGGTAAAAAAAAATCACAAATACAATACAAAAAGCATATAGAAAAAAATATTTTGTCATATCAATAAAAATGAAAGTACCAACCATAAAAGTATAATGAATCCAAATCAAAGGCCACGTTCACAAACCCCTGAAATTCAAGTCAAGTGGTGCAGTGGCATTAATTGCATAAATCCACCTTAGCTCATGCTGCAGAAGGGATTTGTTGAAGTTACCTCCCCTTGGATTTGGATGTACCCTATCTAGTGCTAGGACATACACAAGCATAAGTGACATTTACAAAGAAAAAACAAATTGTGGCCACTAAATTACATTTCATAGTTGCTTTGCTTTGTTTGTAACTAAAGTGACCAGGGATTTCCATTCACCTACACTAGATCATTATACTAGACAAGGGTTTAGTATGTTTATTAAGAGGGAACCAAAAAATGATGTGGGGTTCATTCCCCTGGCTGTATGTGGCATTACTGAATAGTATACTTATGGACAGCTTCAGCAACACCTTATTCTGGCATCACATTTTTTGTATGTGTAATTGATTTTTTAATTTTTATGCTTAGCTTGCCTTAAATACCCCAGCAGCACTTCAATCTGATTCATTTCTGATTTAAAAAGTCTTTTTTTAGGTAGTTTCCCTTGCAACACCTTATTTGTTTTAAGAAGTAGTAATAGTTCTGAAACCAGTGGAGGTAGAAGCCACAACATATTTCAAAGATACAGAAAAGCCTACACTTCAAAATAAAAAATAAATAAATAAAATAAAATAAAAACAAAGCAGACACCCTTAACTTTGTAAAAATGATGCTGTTTCAAAGAACAGCTGCGGAGCACTTCAAAAGCACAACCCAACAGTTCAAAGTTGAGGAAATTGAGGAAGAGCATTATTGGTAATTGGTTGCTATAGATGCAAACTCATTAGCTCACCATTTTCCCAAGCTGCAGACTTTGTTTCGCACAAACATTTAACTTGAACCCAAAACTCATTCCTTATGTCAAGTACTACGAACTGTTCTGTCACTCTATGTTATAACTCTTTCTTCAAACATATAATTTGAATTATTTGCTTAACATTGTGGACACAATTATGTTGCTAGGAACTGATATTTCTGTAGATTTTGCAAACACATGTAGGGCATCAAAGTAATACAGCACAAAAATACATTTTACAATCATTTAAAATTGCACCTGAGAGCACCTCCTAACATATGAAGCTCTTTGATGCTGAACAAAATGAAATCTTATTGCTGGAGGGCAAGACATACTGTTTGGGGCAGCATATTCTGGATCTCTTATATACAAATCACTGAGACCCAAGATATATGAGGAAATGGTTCTTGTGTACAGCTAATAAATTCCAAGATACACAGATCTGTGTACACATTGATTTTTTAACAATATACTGTACATGTTTATGTCAACATACCTAATTAATTGGAGGCTTTACAAGGATATCCTTGGTTTGTATTACAAATATGTAATACAAAGATTGTTGTTTTGGTTCATAATACATGTTTAATTATTAATTTAACCTTCCGTGAATGCCTTGGTGTAATTTTGTGTCCCAGTTGAATTTTAATGCATTCATGAATAGTGAAATAAGAAATATTATTATCACGAAGTGATTGTCAGATACACACATTCAGAAAGTATGCTATAGTAAAAACTGTATGAGTGCAATTAGAAGAAACCTGAAGATAAAGTAAAAATGGTAAGAAGAAATATCTGCTGCCACTAGAGCATGCAACTGACATCCACCCTGATGTGCCGACAATATCTCAGCCTTGCTTGTCTACAACATACAATTTCCTAAAGAAGTGCATCCACTCAGCAATGCCAAAAACTGGGAGGTCTATTTTTAAGATTTTATGATATAGCAACATCAGCAGTCCTGCAAAGCCTCAAGTCACTAATGATGTTGTTGTACTGTATATTACCATTTGAAAATAAACCTCCCTGTTTTTTGCTTTGTCTCATGGACTTACTTTTTTTTCTGGAAGTTGGATGTTTCAGACTGAGGTGTCAGTGGCAAGGCATGGCATAATGACACCTGGGGTACTCAATAACGTAACTTAATTAGTCATCAACCACAATATTTTTATCCAATGATTTGCTTGCTTTAGGATTTTTTTTTCTGTTTTTGCCATTACTTATGTGGAATTTTATGCTATTAGAAATGACTCTTTTGTGCATAAGTTCCAAAGCCTGTAATATTCTTTTTTTTTTACAATAGCTCTGCTAGGTTTATATATATTGTAAGTAATATAAACAATGTTTTGGTAGAACAACTACATACTTATTTCTCCTCCAGCAGCCCTTGTTATTCTGTATCCTCTCTGTGGCAGCCTGTATCTTGGTTGCCTAGTAATGGGAAGCAATGCCACTCCTGAACAGTAATGGCTAGTATCTTCCACATTTTGTGGGCGCACACCTACCAGCTCCAGGATTGGTCCCTGGCACAGGATGTCCCTTTTTAACCGCATGCCACTGTACATATACGGCGGCAGGGCGGCACTCGCAGGCAAAACCACGTTTTAAAACGTGTGTTTTGTAAACAAATAGGGGGCGCGTGCGAGGCGCGCCTCCACCCTATTTGTCCCGCGGATCACCGCCGCAGATGTCAGACGCCGGGTCACAGCCGCTCCTTAGCGGCTATGTCCCGGCGATCGGCGGCAAACAGTGACAGAGAGCACAGCTGCAGTAGCTGTGCTGTCTGTCACTTTCCTGTCAGCTCGAGGATGAGCTGATCAAGAAAGAACAGTTTCTCTTTCTCGATCAGCCTTGTCCCGCCCAGTACACACCCCCGCCCCCTAGTAAAACACTCCCCTCACTCCTATAACCCTTCCCTGCAAAATAAAGTTAACCCCTTCCTCCCCATTGCCATTAGTACAGTGTCAGTTTTTTTTTTTGCACTGATCACTGTATTAGTGTTTTTGGGGATGTCAGTGACCCCAAGTCAGTACCCCCCAATGTCAGAATATCCGCCACGGTCCCGCAGTCCCGCCATAAGTCGCTGGTCGCTGCCATAAGCCCCTGAGCGCCGCCATAATTTGCTGATCGCCGCCATTATTAGTATAAAGAAACCCCTAAAAATCCCAGTATCTTTCCCGCCATTTGTAAACACTATAACTTTCACGTAAACCAATTAATTTACACATATTGTTTTTTTTTTTAGCAAAGACATGTCGCAGAATGCATTTTGGCAGAAATTTATGACTAAATTTGATTTTTGCATTTTTTTTTACTGGACATGTTTTATAGCAAAAAGTCCAAAATATTGTTTTTTTTCCCTCAAAATTGTCAGCTTTTTTGTTTCTATAGCACAAAAAATAAAAACCGCATAGGCGATCAAATACCACTGAAAGAAAGCTCAATTTGTGGGGAAAAAAAGGATGTAAATTTCATTTATGTACCATATTGCATGACCGCGCAATTGTCCGTTAAACTAGCACAGCGCTGTATAGCAGAAAAATGGCGTAAATTGCAGCATTTATACCATAGTTTGTAGACGCTATAACTTCCACACAAAGCAATCAATATACACTTATTGGGATTTTGTTTTACCAAAAACATGTAGCAGAATACATTTTGGCCTAAATTTATAACCAACTTTGAGTTTACTATATATTTTTTATAGCTGAAAATAAAAAATATTGTTTTTCTTCAAAATTTTTGGTCTTTTTTTTTTTATAGCGTGAAAAATAAAAAGCGCACAGGTGATCAAATTACACCGAAAGAAAGCTCTATTTGTGTGAAAAAAAGGATGTAAATTTCGTTTGGGTGCAGCATTGCATGACCGCGCAATTATCAGTTGAATTAGTGCAGCGCCGAGTAGCAAAAAGAGGCCTGGTCATTAAGAGGGGTAAATCCTCTGGAGCTCAAGTGTTTAAACATCTTCAATCTGTGCCTAAGTGCTTGTGATAGCATTTTCCTGTTGACTTTATAGGCCTGTGTTTTTGCCTGTTTGTACCTGTTACTGACTTTTGCAACATTTAATGGGTGCCTCTACTGTTCTCCTCCAGCCCCAAACTTAGCTACATTTAACAGATACCTACAGTTACAAGAAAAAGTATGTGAACCCCTTGGGATTACGTGGAGTTTTGCATGAATTGGGCATAAAATGTGCTCTGAACATCATCTAAGTCACAACAATAGAAGAACACAGTCTGCTGAACATAATACTACACAAACATTAGATGTTGCCATGGTTTAATTGCACATAACATGTAAACATTCACAGTGCAGGGAGGAAAAAGTATGTGAACCTTTGGACTTAATAACTGGTTGACCCTCCTTTGGCAGCAATAACCTCAACCAAATGTTTCCTGTAGTTGCAGATCAGACCTGCACAACGATCGGGAGTCATTTTGGACCACTCCTCTTCACAAAACTGTTTCAGTGTAGCAATGTTATAGGGATGTCTGGTGTGAATCGCTCTCTTAAGGTCATGCCTCAGCATTTCAATCGGGTTGAGGTCAGGACTCTGACTGGGCCACTCCAGAAAGCGTATTCTGTGCTGTTGCAGCCATTGTTTTGTTGAATGACTTGTATGATTTGGGTCATTGTCCTGTTGCATCATCCATCCTCTGCGGAGCTTCAGTTGGCGGACAGATGGTCGTACGTTTTCCTGCAAAATGTCTTGATAAACTCTGGAATTCATTTTCCCATCAATGACAACAATCCGTCCAGGCCCTGAGGCAGCAAAGCAACCCCAAACCATGATGCTCCCTCCGCCATGTTTCACAGTGGGGATGAGGTTTGATGTTGGTGTGCTGTGCCTTTTTTTCTCCATACATAGCGTTGTGTGTTCTTCACAAACAACTCAATCTTGGTTTCATCTGTCCACAGTATATTTTGCCAGTAGTGCTGTGGAACATCCAGGTGCTCTTTTGCAAAATTCAAACGTGCTGCAATCTTCTTTTTGGACAGCAATGGCTTCCTCCGTGGTGTCCTCCCATTAATGTTTAATGTTTTCCTTATTGTAGATGTGTCAACAAAAATGTTAGCATGTGCCAGAGATTTCTGTAGGTCTTTAGCTGACACTCTGGGATTCTTCTTTACCTCATGCAGCATTCTGCGCTGTGCTCTTGCAGTCATTTTTACAGGACGACCACGCCTAGGGAGAGTAGCAACAGTGCTAAACTTTCTCCATTTGTAGACAGTCTGTCTTACCGTGGACACATGAACATCAAGGCTTTTGGAGATACTTTTGTAACCCTTTCCAGCTTTATGCAAGTCAACAATTCTTGATCGTAGGTCTTCTGAGAGCTCTTTTCTGCGAGGCATGGTTCACATCAGACAGTGCTTCTTGAAACCAGTAAACCCAAAATAGGTGTGTGTTTTTTAAGGGCAGGACAGCTGTCAGCAACACATCCAATATCATCACACTGATTGGAGTCAAGGTTGGCTCACTCCTGGCTCCAATTAGCTCTGGGAGAAGTCATTAAGCTAGGGCCTCACATACTTTTTCCTCCCTGCACTGTGAATGTTTACATGTTATGCGAAATTAAACCATGGCAACATCTAATGTTTGTGTAGTATTATGTTCAGCATACTGTGTTTTTCTATTGTTGTGACTTAGATGACGTTCAGAGCACATTTTATGCCCAATTCATCCAAAACTCCACGTAATCCCACGGGGTTCACATACTTTTTCTTGCAACTGTATACTGTCTGCTGCCTGCTCTAATCTTAGTTATATTTGACGGGTACTCCTACTGTCTGCTGTTCATCCTGACCTTTGCTACTTTATATGATCCCTCTACAGGATTGCTTTACAGGATCCCTCTATATAGAGGATATGTGTATGCGGGTGCTGGCTGGTCTCTTAAAAAAGCTTTTAGCATTTTTTGGCAAGCTTATAACAGGGTCAGTATTTCTGAAGCTTGCAAACACTTAATTACAGACAACTACATTCAGCAATCTCATTACTCTCATGCTGCTCAGATTGTAGGTGAGAGCAGTTTTAAAAGAGAAGTTCAGATTCTAAAAAAACCCAAACAATCATTTATACTCTCCTAGGTTGATGCATCATCAGTCTGATGCTTAATCTGTCCCCTGTTGCTTCAAAGACTGAGAACTGAGTGATCAAACACCTCTTATCACTCAGTTCTTGGTCTTCAGTGAGAAGTTAGCTGATGACTGTCAGTCACCAGAACTCTGCTTTGCCTTTCCAATGCTCACTGGAGCACCAGGCTGGGGGCGGGGTGAATGCAGTTGCCTCAGGCTCACACTGAGAATCTAAGCCAACTTCCAGTTCAGGCATCTGGATGAATCCCGGGAGTGCAGAAAGAAGTTACCCACAGGATAAGTAGGGCCAAAAGAGCTTTGACCCTACTTCTTTAATAAAGTGTTTGCTAAGTAAATATTTATGTACCATGTTGCTTTTCATGGTTCTTTGGCTTGTTATATGAGAGCTGCTCAAGAGTGGAAGAATCAGTGCTTAGAGATGGACTTGTGTGTTTGACCATTAATTTTTAGTTAAGTGGTCAATACCATGAGAAAAGGAGATCGTCATAGAGTCACCTTTTGGGAGAGGATTATCTTCTGATTGAAGTGTGACCATTTTCTCATCACTTTCCTAGGATTGTTGTTATATATATTCACACAGATTGGTTCATATTTATTTACTTTTTTGGTGTATGTTACATATATTGGTTTATGTAATATTTTAGGATTAAGTTAATTTAGTTAGGTCAAGCAATGGGAATGATTTAATATATGTATGCACATTCACCACAATGTTTCTCCGTTCAATGATATCAGTAGTGGTTCATATACAGTATACAGTATACCTATATTTAAGTGTCACTTTTTAATATTTTGAGAGTGTGAGATTAATCAGATTAAAATTGCTGTAATTACATGTTCCTTATTATTAGCTGTATTAAGCATTCCCTGACCAGACCTAATATGCACACTTAATGTGCTCATTTTCGGAGAAGAACCAAAAGCTAAGGGGGTTAGGGAGCTCACAAAAGCTCTAAAGATAGAATGCAGGTTTTCCACCCACCTGCATAATTTCTGGTCATCTGGTGGGATCCATTGAAGATTTTTTTTAAGAGGCAAAAGTCACACTCACTGTGACATTAGTAACCCAAAGAGTAAATAGTATACTTCTTGTTAGGAGCTGTATTACTGAAGAAGTATAGAACTTCCTTATAATGAGATTGGTATCACACAGAAGACATTACTACATTTAACCACTTGCCCTCTTGAAGATTTACCCCCTTTCCTGACCAGGCCATTTTTTACGGTACTGCGTTACTTTAACTGACAATTGCACGGTCATGCAATTCTGCTCCCAAATTAAATTTATGTCCTTTTTTTCCCACGAATTGAGCTTTCATTTGGTGGTATTTGATCAATTGTGCATTTTTATTTTTTGCACTATAAAAAAAAAGACCAACAATTTTGAGAAAAAAACAATATTTTTGACTTTTTGCTATAAAACATGTCCAGTAAAAAAATTTGAAAAATCTAATTTCGTCATAAATTTATGCCAAAATGTATTCTGCTCCATGTCTTTGCTAAAAAAAATCCCAATACGTGTAAATGAACTGGTTTACATGAAAGTTATAGCGTTTACAAATGGCAGTATATATACTGGGATTTTTTTTTAATTTTTACTAGTAATGGCAGCGATCAACAACTTAAAGCGGGACTAAGGCAGGCATTCGGACACTGGGAGGAACTGACCTGGTGTCACTGATATCCCCAGTGACACCAATACAGTGATCAGTGCAAAAAAAAAGCACTGACACTATACTAATGGCACGGGGCAGGAAGGGGTTAACATGAGGGGCGATCAATGGGTTAACTGTGTGCTGTGTCTGTGTGCTTCACTGTAAGCACACTGCTTTGCATGGCTGTGGTGTGCACAGCCATCCAAAGCAGTGTGCACGAGCTGACAGGGAGAACTGTTTTGTTTTCAAACAGTTCTCCTCCCCGTCAGAGATGCTCGGCAATCACTGGGCTCCGGCGAGTAATCACTGGGCAGGACCTAGCGATTAACAGCCGTGGCTGTGAACAGCGGCCCCTACCCGGAAGTGCAAAATCACATATATATATATGTGATTTTGTGCACCCATGCCACCCTGTAGCAGTATATCTGCTATAGGGCAGTCGGGAAGCACTTTGACACGTTTACTTTAACCTCTGCTTAGCTTTCTAATGTTACATGATTAATCAACCAAATTGATCATAATTTATTGTACATTGATACAGTCTCATGAAAATGTTTAGTTGGCACTACTTATCTACATACAATATCTGATTAAAATTCAAAAAACATGTTTACTTCTGATATATGAAATCAGGTGAATACAGATCTTTCCAGCACTGCTTTATGCTGCTGTTCATTTTTTTGTCATTAAAATGACCTGGATATGTTACCAGTACCCTTTTCCAATAAGCATAATTTTGATTTGAAATATGTGCAAACATACAATCTCAGGTGCTCTGCAGAAACACAAAATAGATCACTTAAATTAATTGTCACTAAATTGGCATTCTTAGACTGAATATTTCCATCTGTTCTCTTTGCTGCTGGGTATTTGGCAGTGTATCATAGAAAATATGGGATGCATCAGTTAACTTCAACCTACTTAGCTTCTAACTGTGACTCAGCTGTTTGCTGATTTAAACCCTGACCTTTTCAAACTGTGCAGCTGTGGCCCAGTGCTCTATTTGGCACTTAAATCAAATTTACATAGTGTTGGTTCAGGTCAAATATATATTATTGTGAAAGTACAATGAATCAAGCTGCAATACCCCATTATTCTTTTTCATTTTAGATATATTGGGATTATTTTACTAAAGGCAAATAGGCTATTCATTTTCAAGGAAAGATGCACTTTGCAGCTGAATTTGCCCCAGAGCTTAGTGAATGAGCTGAAGATTCACTTTGCAAATAATATCCAATGACATACAAGGAAAGTAAATAAAAGATCATTTTTGCTTGCACATGATTGGATGATGGAAGTCAGCAGAGCTTTGCCTCATTCACTAAGCTCTGGAGCAAATTCCTATGCAAAGCACAACTCCCTTTGCAATGTGGACATCCTATTTACCTTTAGTAAATCATTAACATTGCTTCAGCATTTAAGAATGCTGAAACGTGGATACAAAACTCAAAATATGTTTATACTTACGTTAGTTAATGATGACACCTGCTACTTCTCAAAATCTGAATTAAATTTACATAGATCTTTTGTCTTTGTCAAACAGTTATTTGAATGTTTTTAATGACATGCCCTCCAGAAGATTTACCCCCCTTCCTGACCAGGCCATTTTTTGCTATTCGGCACTGCGCTATTTCCACTGGTAATTGTGTGGTCATGCGACGCTGTACCCAAATAAAATGTATGTCTTTTTTTCACACAAATAGAGCTTTGTTTTGGTGGTATTTGATCACCACTGGGTTTTTTATTTTTTGTAATATGAACAAAAAAATACAGAAAAGTTTGAAAAAAAAAGATTGTTTCTACTTTTGGTTACAAAAAATATCCAATAAACTCAAAGTTAGTCATAAATTTAGGCCAAAATGTATTCTGCTACATGTCTTTGGTAAAAATATCCCAATATGTGTAAATTAATTGGTTTGTGTGAAAGTTATAGCGTCTACAAACTTTGGTATATACTGGGATTTCTGCAGCTTTAACTTTCTGACTGCCTATCACATTTCTTGTACTCCAAGGAATATGCTGAGAGGCAAGTTGAGTCTATGGAAGATTTTATTTTTTTGCCACAACTTTTTGAACAATGACAATTTTTTTTTTTGCACAAAGTTGTGACTTAAATTAAATATTGCTCATGTATACCATGACTATATGTGGAATAACACCCCAAAACACATTTTGCTACCTCTCTCGAGTATGGGGGTGCCACATGTGAGAAACTTTTTGGCAGTCTATCCACATACAGGCCCCCAAACCCCAATTACCACTTTCAGCCTTTCATAGGGCATATATCCTCATATCAGTTCCTCACTGCCTATCACAGTTTTGGAGGCCCTAAAATGTCAGGATAGTACAACCCCCCCCCCCCAAATGACCCCTTTTTGGAAAGTAGACAATCCAAGGAATATGATAAGAGGCATGGTGAGTATTTTGCAGATATCATTTTTGTCACAGGGTTATAAAAATAAAAATAGATTTTTGTTTTCTTTCTTCATTTTCCAAAAACTTGTAGCAACAAATGAGATCTTCAAAATACTCACCGTGCCCCTTATCAATATCTTGGAGTGCCTAATTTTCAAAAAGGGGTCATTTGGGGGAGGGGGATACTTTTTCTATCCCAGCATTCAGTGTCAACATTAGAAGCTTATGCACACATCAGCCATTTTTCTAACCACTTGAAGTACAAGCCTTTTCTGACACCTTTTGTTTACATGAAAAAATATTTTTTTCTAGAAAATTACTTTGAACCCCCAAACATTATAATTTTTTTAAAGCAATGGCTCCAGAGAATACAGTGATGGGTGTTGTAATTTTTTATGTCACACAGTATTTGCATAGCAATTTTTCAAACGGCATTTTTTTTAAAAAATACACTTTTTTGAATCTTAAATACATTGCTTTAGCCCACAATCAACTGGTACATATCTTCTATAAAAAACAGTGGAGGGGCTAAACGCTAGTGCTGGCAGTGAACGAGGCTGATCCTGCTAACACTGTGTTTTTGGGGATACTATACAAAGGAGTTCTGCTTGTGATCAATATATTAATCCATACAACTACTATACTAATAATTGCGGTGATTAGCGACCTATAGCGTGAGTGCAATAGTGTGCAGGCAATCTAACGCTAGCTGACCCTGGCTGGGAGGGGAGCTTACAGACCCTGAGGCTATCTGATGTTGCTAGTGGCAGTAATACAGTGATCAGTGAAAAATCCTATATACTGACACTGTACTAATGGCACTGGCTGGGTGACGGGGTGATCAAAGAGTTAAAAATCCAAAATAGAAAGCGACAAAAGGCTACATTGTTTTGCCCAGAGCTGCTGTTCGACCATAAAATGTGGGCAGGCGGTCGGCAAGTGGTTAAAAAATAATAAAATTCTCAATACAGTATTTTTTTGTGTTTTTATATTTTATTTATTTATTAAAATACTTTTATCAAAGTAGTGCAATGTTACAATGGTAACATTGTACTACTTTGGGGGGGGTGATCAGGGATTTTTTTTTTTACACTTTGCATTGCATGAGCAACGAAGATACAATGCAAAGCTTGCTTTGAACTGTCATGAATGAGTTAAGTTCATTGCCTGTAGCTGCTGCCCGTCCGCAGTAAATTACGGGCAGTCGGCAAGCGGTTAAATAACATTATGGGGTTTATTTACTAAAGCTGGTGAGTCCAAAATCAGACTCCCTTCTGCATAGAAACCAATCAGCTTCCAGGTTTCATTGCCAAAGCTTCATTGAACAAGCTGAGGTTAGAAGCTGATTGGTTTCTATGCAGAAGGGAGTCTGATTTTGGACTCTCCAGCTTTAGTAAATAAACCCCTATATGTCAAGTGCCTGAAATGCATCCAATATATATATATATATATATATATATATATATATATATATCAAGCTTGACAAAGAGCAGATGTTTAACTTTCAAATACTATGTAGTCGGCATATTAATAACATTATTATACATCCCCAAAAATATAATTAAATCATAAATAAATCATTACTTCAAAACGTCTAACCAATATACAATTATAATAGGGTTATTAAAGCAATATTAATCCCAAGACCAAAAATGTGCTATATTGCAGCTTACCATTCATTAGATGTGGTGGCTGCATACGTTTTCTTTTCTCTGACTTTTTCCCTCTGTTTTCACCTGATGATCTGACCAGTAACACAGCTCCTGTATTAATGAGACACAACACTGGAGAAATGAGATAGGAGGCACATCAGACAGTATCATTGTCAGTCTAGGAAATGGGGTGGGGGGATAGTGTTAAATGTATTAGCAACTTTAGATACGCTAACAAATGGAAGCTAAACTTTATCTCATCCATGTAAACTGATACATTCTGCTGGAGAGCTTGTGCTTTTGAAACACAACAGTTTTGCTGACTTGTTTACTAGATGAAAATAGAGGAAAGAAAGCCTAATAAAAGGAAACTAATACAGCCATCACATTTAAGAATTGGTAAGCTTCAATCTCCTAGATTGTAAGCTCCAAGGAGCAGGGCCCTCCTTTCTCTCTTGTATTGAACTGTATTGTTGCTGTATTGTCTCCCATTCTATTGTAAAGCGCTGAGCAAACTGTTTGGGTTTAATATTGCTTTAAACCTTTTAAAATGTTATATTGGTTAAACATTTACATTTATTAGATGTATCACTTTGGTGAAGTGGAAAAGCAGGGTATTTTTTATTTGTTTCAACAAAAAGCTTGATTTGTTTGTTGATTTGTTTATGATGGGAATATTATTAATGTATGAATAAGCATGCAGATTATTAAATTGGAGGAGTATGGGAAATCAGAGTTGATTTTAAGTATTTTTTATAAATATTTCCTAATATTATTATGTTTGTGAGCTGTTTGGTTTAATTATTGTTATACGGGATAGATGGATCATTAAGCTGATTCTGTCCCAATCTTTCAGAGGTTTTTATTGGCAATAGAGGGGTTAATCTGGCTATTTGAGAGGACAAGTGTTGCCATGCAGGACCTCCCTTAATGACATCCTGGTGGAGAAATGCATTGGACGGAGTCTACAAATGGTGATTTCATTACATGCAGAGGAGATGGAGTTGCTTGATAGGAGGAAGCTCTGGAGCAGTCCATGTGCTCCACCTATAGTTGTTTGAATGATTCAGCCCTCAGTGCTGGGAAAGCACCTATGTTTTGTAAGTCTTGGTTTACACTACTGCAACCTGAAAGTCACGCCACTTACAGTGTGACTTTGCAAGGTGACTTGAGTACTTCTTTGAAGCAACACTGAAGCAACTCTGAAGCAACTTTCAAGGAATGCCTGGGTAATATTTCTGTAATGTCGGATCCAAATCACATCAATATAGATGAGGATCCGACTTGGAGGCGACTTCCATTAAAGTCTATGGGCAAAAATCGGATAGAAGTCACCTTGAAGTAGTACAGGAACCTTTTCTAAAGTAGGAGCGACTTCAGTAGTGCTAATTAAGACAGCTCTTATTGACTAACATGGGATTTCACATGTCATGCAAATTGGAGTCTCACAAGTCAGATCCCAAGTGTCGGCAGTGTGAACCGAGCCTAAGTGTCCACCTTGTTGTTTAGTTTTAATTAATAAAAGATACTGAAATTTGTGGCAGCTTCAAGGGGGCGTTTCACCTCTTCCAGATCCAAAGGGAAATTTCTGCCACTATACAAGAATAAGTACAAAAAGCCTCAGTCTGAGTTAGTATGGCAAAGGACCTCTCAATGGCATCTCCTGATGGTGCCTGGATCGAATAGCCAGTAGTCATAGGTGAAGGGGAAAGGCTGTCTGTCCTTCCAAGAAGGTGGCCTCAGTTTCTGAAAAAGACAAATGTTCTCTTTATGTCTGGCATTTCATTGCACACTTTTGCACAAAAGTGGTTTTCGCCAACTGCCCCTCTATTTCATCCCCCCATTTGCCATAATTGCCATTACTTTTATTTAATTTGCAGGCTTTATTGCACTGCACTGCAGGCATAGCTTCAGGGGGAAAACTGAACGACCTAGGCTGGACATCCTCACATAAGCTGGCTTTGGTTTTGCCGTTCATTCCTGACACAGACAAAGCTGCCCTTTGTGTGCTGCCTTTTTTTTTAAATGCTCATATTTTTAACAGTTTTCTTATTCAAGCAGTGAAAGGCCTGTGGTGTCTGCAACAAAGGTAGAAAGGGCATGAACATGACCTTTGACAGTACAAAAAGTCAAACACTGGTCCAGACCTATTCATTTTCCCTTCCACCAACATTATATTTAATGTTATAATATTTATTTGGAACAATATTTCTAGTTTACCTTTTTCTTAAACTTTTTCAGTAGTTATCATGAAAAAGTGTTTTTTTTTTTTTTTTTTGTTAGGCCATCCCCTTCCAGGTCAAGCAAAGATAGCAGAGGGGGACAGCAAGACTGCTTTCCAGGAATTACATTCATTAAAGTGTTACTAAACCCAGGACCCTGCATTCACTATGTCTGGTCTCCCACAGTACACAGAACATGGAAATGTAATTATTTTAGTAAATATAAACTGCTAAATACCTTTTCTCATCAGCAGTTAGAGCAGTCTTGTGACTTCTATCAGTGTTCAGCAGAGCACTGGTTAAAGCTTGGAGGAGGAGTTTTCTTTAGGAGGATGCAGAAACCCTGATGATCACATGAAAAAAAAACCTCGTTAGCAATGCACACTAAATTGAGCATGTGCAGTGTCTCCACACAATATGTCTTATCAGAAGATAAAAGGGAGGCAATGGAAGAAGGGGAGGATCAGAGAAGTCAGGATCAAACAGCATTTTTACACAATGCAGAGGATTAATCCCTTAGGCTCCACAGTGAGTATAACAAGCATGCTTTACTGCATATACAGACTGATTTTACTGTTGTGGGTTTAGTAACACTTTAACTGGGTGAGTGTTTAGGCTGGACCACTGGCTAGAGTTCCATGAACTTTTGCTACTAGCCTACCCTAGTGCATATTCCATGTTTGAGAGGGACAGCAGCAGGGGAAATTTTTGGCTGAGAAACTGCATTTACCCACTTCAGCTACGGAAGGTTTTCCCCCTTCCTGACCAGGCCATTTTTTGCTATTCAGCACTGCGCTGCACTTCGTTTTTTGTGATATAAACAAAAAAAGAGTGAAAATTTTGAACCCCCCCGATATTTTCTTTTGGTATAAAAATACCCAATAAACTCAGAGTTAGTCATAAATGTAGCCCAAAATGTATTCTGCTACATGTCTGATAAAAAGCAAATATCAATATGTGTATATTAATTGGTTTGTGTGAAAGTTATAATGTCTACAAACTATGGTATATACTGTATATTAGAATTTACGCAGCTTTTACTTTCTGACTGCCTATCACATCTCTTGAGGTGCTACAATGCCAGGGCAGTATAAAAACCCCTCAAATGACTCCTTTTTTGAAAGTAGACTCCCCAAGAAATTTACTGAGAGGCATGTTGATTCCATGGAAGATTTTATTTTTTTGCCATACATTTTTGTAAAATGACAATTGTTTTTTACACAAAGTTGTCATTTAAATGATATATTGCTCACGCATGCCATGAGTACATGTGGAATAACATTCTAAAACACATTCTGCTACTTCTCCTTTAATTTTAATGCACTTCTCCTCCTTTAATTTTAATGCACAAAAACACAATATATTGCCAATTGTTTGATTAGGTATAAAAGATGATGTTACATTGAGAAAATAGATACCAAACATGACATGCTTAAAAAATGCGCATGCCCATGCAAAGGCGATAAACTACATACATTTTTAAAATCCATAGGCAACACTTTAAAAGCCTTTACAGGTTACCACTTTAGATTTACCCAGTGCTAGAAATACTGACTTTTGTGGTGATACTTCACATGCATGGTGCAATCTCTGTTTACCACACAGGACTGAAGCTTGCATTGGGATAGGGGTGAAATTTTTAAATTTTTAAATTATTTTTTTTTTTTTTTTTTTTTTACACTGTCCCTTTCATTTTATTTTTATATTTTGATCAGTTTTATTGTTATCACAAGGAATGTAAATATCATCGGGGTCTATTAGATTCTAAATCTCTCCTCTGCCCTTAAAGTATCTCATCACACCAAGGTAGGTGTGATCAGATGCTTTTCCAATTTAAAAATGGTGCTGTTTATATCCGGTGAAACTGAAATGACAAAATGCTCATAGCTTCCAGTTTCTTAGACTATAGAGATGATAGGAGCTGGTCCTTGTTGGGCATATATGTAACTGCAGAGAACATGAGCATATGATGAATCAGATCTGTGGACTATTCTGACTGCAATTCATTCTTTTTTGTAATGTCCAGGTTGAGGGTTAGGCCCAAAAAAGTTTTACATCCCGAAATCGTGATAGGTTTCCATGCGAATTGTCTAGCAAGAGCTGAATTTGTGTGGGCAGCGATGTATTGTTGTGCGTATAAATTGCTTTTGCCCACAATCAATTGATACAAGTCTTCCGTGAAACCTTCCAGAGGGGCTAAATGCTAGTGCTGGCAGCGAACGTGGCTGATCTGCTAACACTGCGTTTTTAGGGGCACTATACTAAGGAGGCATTAATGTAGTTCTGTTCGTGATCAATATATTGATCCGTACAAGCACTATACTAGTAATGGGGTGATCAGCGACCTAAAGTATGAGTGCGATTGTGTGCGGTGGTCAGTGAAAAATTCTATATACTGATACTGTACTAATGGTACTGGCTGGGTGACAGGGTGATCAAAGGGTTAATAGTGGTGATCAAAGGATTAAATGTGCTAATCTAATGCATGTGTGTAAAATGTAGTGTTTATGCTCACAGTGTGGTGTTCTCTCTTCTCTCTCTGGACCAACAGGTGGAGCAGCGGGGGATGCATGCATACTCACACTTGGAAATAGACATTATTGTTATTATTATTATTATAATACAGTATTTATATAGCGCTAATGGGTATGCTCAGCGCTGTATAAGGGTACATCGCTTTTCCCAGAGGGAAACACATTGCGGATGGGCGGGCGGCAAGTAGATTAAAAAGAAACATTCTCAATATTTACATTTTTTTAAACTTTTTTAACATTTTTTTTTACTTTTTAAAAAAAAATACTTTCATCAGAGTAGTGCAGTGTTATCATATAACTTTGTATTACTCTGTGGGGTGATCAGGGATTTTTGTTTTTTACATTTTGTATTGCAGGAGCAAAAATATTATTGCTCATGCAATGCTTGTCTTGAACTGTCGTGAATGGGTTAAGTTCATGCCAGTTCAAAAAACAGTGATCTGTGATTGGCTATAGGTAGTCACATGGTACACTGTGCTGTGATTGGCCCATGTACCATGTGAAAGCTGTGGGTCAATCACAGCTGACAAGGAAGAGAAGCAAAGCTGCTATGAATCAGATTGATACATAACAGCTTTTCTATCATTGTTATCATGTAATCGTATAGCAATCACATGATCACTGCGTCCCAATTACCAGGACCCGCATTCCGCTGTGTTTGGCAGTTAACCCCTTCCCATCCAGTCCATGCCAATAAACAGCCAGAGGGGAGCCTTGCCAATGTGGGGGGACGTTTCTAAATGTCCCCCTGCATCCATTGCCTGTGCGCGCTCCCTGGGAGTGCCATGATCTGTGCCTGCTGTGTCCGGTGGAACACGGTTTGATATATGGGACGACTGTGTGAGGTCCCGATTCATGTGATCAGTGATTGGCCAATCAGTGATCACATGAACAGTAATAAGCAAGATGTCACTTCCTGACATCATTGTTTAATACTTGTGAATTCTGTGAATGATCACAGAGGTCACATGGTACAAGGCTATTCACAACAGCCTTGTACCATGTGATAAGCTGTGACCAATTACAGTATTTCTCAATGGCTGCAGGAATGCAGCCAAAGAGAAGGAGAAATTATTGCTTTTACAGCCTTTATGGGTGTAAAAGCAATCAGTGTAAAAAAAAAAAATCTTCATCATCTCCTACAAGTAGTACAGTGTCACTATGGTGATACTGTACTGGTAGAGTGAAAGTATGTAGAAAAACAATTATATATATATATATATATATATATATATAAATTTAAATAAACATTTTGAAAAACTGTAATTTTTTTTATAAACTGATTTTTTTTTTTTAACCAAAAAGATAGCTCAATACATTTTGGACAAGATTTATGAAGAAAGATTATTTATTTGCAAATTTTTATAAGAAAAACACTTTTTTTTCAAAATGTTTGGTCTTTTTTCATTTATATAGCAAAAAAAAAAATCCCAGTGGTGAATAAATACCACCAAAAAAAGGTTTACATGTCTCAAGAAAATGCTAAAAATTTCATTTGGTACAGTGTTGCATGACCACACAATTGTAATTCAAAGTGTGATAGCACTGAAAGCTAAAAATTGGCCTGGACTGAAAGCTGGTGAAAGTGTCGGGATTTGAAGTGGTTAAAGACCTGTGGAAAGGTGTTTGGTGTTGTGGGTGCACAGTCTTAATTTTTTTTTGTCTAAAGATTTGTTTTGAAATGATGCAGTGAGGTGTTAGGATACTAAAGGCAGCTCTGAAACAAATTGTTAGCAACAACTGACTGATGCGGTCTAATTAACACAAAGCTATTTTTGAAATTATAAATTGAAATTATACCAAAATGACAGAGATAATATTAATTACAAAATAAATAGTACATTATTTTAAATACAAAACAGCCAGAAATACTGTAAGGACTTGCTCAACAGAATGTAAACACATTTACAAGACTGCAATTTCACAGGGAGAAAACAGAAATGTTTTTAATTATTCAATTAAAAATAAAGTGTAGATTTCAGAGAAAAAATCTAGGCACAGATTATATACATATTGTATGGACTCTATTCAGACAATATAAGCATCTGTAATAGCTCACATTGTGAGAGGGAGGCACCAGGGAAGTTTTAAGCAATACATTAAAAATATAATGTATTAATGTTGTGTGGATTATATTTCACAGAAAAAGACATACCTGTATAATAAAAAAAAATGTACTGACCCCATGGACAGTCTTTAAGCCTTTTTTCCAAGTTGCATGGTCATCAGGAGAAACACCAACCAGGTTTTAATCCAAAAAGCAACAGAAGAGTGCATTTATTTAGAAATAATATTTTTGTTATTCTATGCACAGTATTTAGGCTCTTTCGCACGGTCACATTTGGAACAGGACACACACGCTCCAGCTTTTAATTAAAACATCAGTGTATTTATATCACTAAACAAAAAAACAGTAAACTTTTGTAATGCCTACATATGAATTATTGGATCACTTTCCACATTCCCTGCACCAGGCTACCTGTAATTTTACATCAACACTAGGGATGAGCTGTAATTTTGGACCAAACTTTGTCTGTTTGGACAAATGCCTGAACTTTCACTCATTTGAGCCCATGTTTGGCAGGAGTCAATCATCATATATAGAAGCAGCATTTCTGCCACTTCTATATATGACAGCTGTCATATATATATAAGCACCACTGCTTCCTTCAAAATCACTGACATCGGGAAGCTGTCATACATAGAAGCAGTATTCCTGCCACTTCTGTATATGACTGCTTCTCACTGTAAATGATTAATAAGGAAGCAGCAGCTGCTGGTACCCGCTGCATTCCTTTCAACTGCCACTTCTACTGGCACATTGCTTACAGGGCCCGGAATCCCCACCATGCAAGCAAAGGGAAAGCAATAGCAGAGATATCACTGCCCAAATATGGCCACTGGCCATATTTAGTCTATGATGTCACTATTATCAACATTTCTTCCCCTATATAGCTGAATAGAGCTTGGGGAGCTGTCATTTGGTGAGACATACTGTCAGGATTGGTCGTGTGGTGGGCCCATCAGGTTTTTTATTTTAGCGAGTAGGCGGGTGGTTTTACAATGAGGGATTTTTTTTGGGGGGGTTTAATTTTTTTTATAAGGACTTATCAAATGTTTGGGTGTCTTTATTTCTAGGTAACACTTTTTTTGTGAATGAGTTGGGGTACTAGGCACCCCTACTTATTCACAATGTGGATGGTATCTGTGGACCCCTTATTTTTAAAGGGGCTTCCAGATTCTGAAAAATCCCCCACTCACAGACCCCCACAACCACCAGGGCAGGGTCATGGAGAAGTGGACCTTGTCCTCATTAACATGAGGGAAACTGTCATATATAAAAGCAGTAGAAAGTTCAGTCTGTGCTCTGGTTTGGACTGAACTGTTGGCTCATCCCTAATCAAAACCTAAACAGTCTTCTTGGATGACTAAAAGGAGAAAGGGAACAAGGTTTTTGGAAAATTATGTGTGAAAACTGAATGTTACAGGAAGTTTGAAAGTAACAGGTTTTTTTACATACAGAAAGTTATGATAAGTTGCAGTGGATGGCTAATAACATTCAACAACAAAAAAAAAGCAATCTTTCGATTGAGCTATCCATGTAAAACTTTGCCATTTTTGCAAACAGTAACTAAGAGACTTCACAGAGAATAGACATAACCTAAAGCCCTTCCCTTTGCTTGTAAGTGATAAATATGCATTATTTTGTATTTATCTGATTTAAAAGATAATGAAAAATACAATGTTTGCTTTTTAGTACTGAATATGACAACTGAAACACATAAGTAGTATACAATTATTTCCTTTAAGGCTGTTAAACTCAGAACACAAAGTACACTAGTGAACTAGGTTTTACCTAAAGATACATGTAGAGAAGATGCAGAATATTATCAAATCAAATTTGTCTCACATAACATTACAGTTGTGTGGGCTTTGTGTTTGGGATGGATATTTCCACACATAGCTAACTTCTGCATCAGTTATTCTATTGAAGTACTTCAT
Organism: Staurois parvus; assembly: GCF_062004578.1. NCBI lineage: Eukaryota > Metazoa > Chordata > Amphibia > Anura > Ranidae > Staurois > Staurois parvus. The sequence continues at coordinate 3,471,517 of NW_028318564.1, read as the reverse complement.
TCAGCTTCTTCTTGGCCTCTGCCCAAACTAATATAGACAAAACTGGATGATAACAAAAACAACAAGGTACTAGGCTGCACTCAGCTAAACAGCATACATTCTGCAGAAAGGGCACATTGACTTCCACGTATCTGGTTTTTATGGAAAACAACATTTTATATTAGCTTTAGGGGCTCTTTAACTGCATTCTACAGTACAAAGCATATTATTATAATCCCATAATATAATGTGAAATCACCCTCGCTCTGTGACACAATCACATTCCACCCTTTGATAGAAAACTACTTTGTTTCTTACCTTGCACACAGAATTGACAGATAATGTGCTTATATAATGTCATAAAGGTCCGCTCTAACAGTGAAATGAAATTGTATATACTTTTTATCTGTAAAGAACCCATATTGCAGTGTTACATATCATCACAACATATCTCTAGTATAAAATTGGTGCTACCAGAATGTCCTAGTTGTTCAAGGTTACAATAGTGTAAAGTATATAGAATTCCACTATCACATGGCATGATTCTGTAGGGATGTAGTAATGTTTCTAAATTCCATTTTTATTTTTTGATGCTGTAGGAAGCAGTGGAGTGCAGCAAGACTGTGTTCCTCAGCAGAAGCAGTCGTTAAGCATAGTGTATTTTCTTTGCCACTTGTTGTTTGAGCTAGCTGCAGAAGAGTCTGCTAGAGAGGTAACATTCTGCGGTATGAATGTTTAATGACCTAGCCAATTAGCAGACCTGTAGGGTGGTTGGCGATGCATGCAGAGACCATTTTAAAATATATTGGGACACTACCTGTTCTGCTTTTTCCCTCATGGACTTTTGCCCTATGAGGACTTCACTGTAAAAAAATATTTTATTTTCCCAATGCCTTTGAGCCTAGAGGTAGGAATGAAGCCGGAATCTCCCCTTCTGGTAGGTATTCCCCACATGGAAGAAAAATATATTTGAAATATATTTTAAAAATATTCTTCCCAAACATATTGATATATATTTTAAATGCTACAATTTTGGCCATATTCAACATATTTCAAACTATATTTCAATAAATAAGCATATATATATATATATACTGTATATAATGCATTTTTATTACAAAATGTATGAAAAATATTTTTAAAATACATTTCAAATATATTGTATGTCTTTAAAAATACAAATCTACATTTTTGGAATGCATTTACAAGTATATGTAAAAATATATGTTAAAATTACTTTTTTATATGTTAAAAAAATTCTGAAGAATATATTTAAAAAAATCTATTTTTAAAAATATATATTTTGTAAATATATTCTTCAAATTTTTTTTAACATAAAAAGTTATATCAACATATATTTGTAAATGCATTCCAAAAATGTAGATTTGTATTTTTAAAGTCATACAGTATATTTGAAATGTATTTTTAAAAAATATTTTTCATTTATTTTGTAATATAAACGCATTTCAACATAATATATATATATATATATATATTTATATTGAAATATATTTTGAAATATATTGAATATGGCCAAAATTGTAGCATTTCAAATATATATTAATATATTTGGGAAGAATAGTTTTCAAATATATTTCAAACCTATTTTTCTTCCATATGGGTCCTAACAGTTCTGGCTCATAGAGTCCAAGAATGTCTGTCTTAGAGTAAATAAGCAGTGACTGCCCCCAAAGAAGAGATGTGGTGAGTGATTGACTCAGTAGAAAGTATAAACAGGAACCTTTCTTTGTTGTTCCTATTTGGATAAGAATTGAGACACCACTTGAACCTCAATTATCATTGAGCCAAAACTTTGTAAGTGTCCAGTCATCATGGTCTGTGTTCAGAAGGTACTTTGTCAGAGCTTACTAAAATGATTAGCGAAATTTATTTTACAATTAAGTTACTAACAAATACACATAACAGTAAAATTGATAGTCTGGCACAGACACAGAATTTTATAATTTACAATAAATCTCTCATTTCATACAAGAAACTTTTTTATATATATATATATAGAGATGAGCGAATTTCTCAAAAATTCGATTCGGCTGATTCGGCGAATTCCAGTTTGAAATTCGATTCGATGTGAATTAATTCGCTACGAATTTAACTTATTAAAAGGGTTTCTAGGCTTCAGAGAGCCTTTAAATTAGTGCAGAACACTGTACCTTTAATTTAAATGCCCTTGGAGATGAAAACAAATGGAAACAAATAGATACAATGTTTCAACCGCTGTATGGAGTGAATGTCCCAGAACTGTCATAAATAGTCTATTTCTGACAGTTATGGGACATTCACTCCATACAGCGGTTTCAACCGCTCTATGGAGGAAATGTCATAGAACTGTCAGAAATAGACTATTTCTAACAGTTCTGGGACACTCACTCCATACAGCGGTTGAAACATTGTATCTATTTGTTTCCATAAATGGATCCATTTATGGAAACAAATAGATACAATGTTTCAACCGCTGTATGGAGTGAGTGTCCCAGAACTGTCATAAATAGTCTATTTCTGACAGTTCTATGACATTCCCTCCATACAGCGGTTTCAACCGCTGTATGGAGTGAATGTCCCAGAACTGTCATAAATAGTCTATTTCTGACAGTTCTATGACATTCCCTCCATACAGCGGTTTCAACCGCTGTATGGAGTGAATGTCCCAGAACTGTCATAAATAGTCTATTTCTGACAGTTATGGAACATTCACTCCATACAGCGGTTGAAACATTGTATCTATTTTTTTCCATAAATGACATTCTGCAGATACACTTAGAGGAGCGCTGCAGATACACTTTTTGCCGGCTTGGAATTATTCTTATTTTCATCCTACTTCTTCTTCTTCTTCATCCTCATCCTCTTCTTCTTCTTATGAGGATGAGGATGAAGAAGAAGAAGATGAAGAAGAAGTAGGATGAAAATAAGATTAATTCCAAGCTGGCAAAAAGTGTATCTGCAGCGCTCCTCTAAGTGTATTTGCAGAATGTCATTTATGGAAAAAAATAGATACAATGTTTCAACCGCTGTATGGAGTGAATGTCCCAGAACTGTCAGAAATAGTCTATTTCTGACAGTTATGGGACATTCACTCCATACAGCGGTTTCAACTGCTGTATGGAGGGAATGTCATAGAACTGTCAGAAATAGACTATTTCTAACAGTTCTGGGACATTCCTTCCATACAGCGGTTGAAACATTGTATCTATTTGTTTCCATAAATGGATCCATTTATGGAAACAAATAGATACAATGTTTCAACCGCTGTATGGAAGGAATGTCCCAGAACTGTCAGAAATAGTCTATTTCTGACAGTTCTGGGACATTCACTCCATACAGCGGTTTCAACCGCTGTATGGAGGGAATGTCCCAGAACTGTCATAAATAGTCTATTTCTGACAGTTCTGGGACATTCCCTCCATACAACGGTTTCCGGCAAAAAGTGTATGTGCAGAGTCCTCTATTCTGCAGATACACTTAGAGGAGCTCTGCAGATACACTTAGAGGAGCTCTGCACATACACTTTTTGCCGGCTTGGAATTATTCTTATTTTCATCCTACTTCTTCTTCTTCTTCTTCTTCTTCTTCTTCATCCTCATCCTCATCCTCTTCTTCTTCTTCTGAGGATGAGGATGAGGATGAAGAAGAAGAAGAAGTAGGATGAAAATAAGATTAATTCCAAGCCGGCAAAAAGTGTATGTGCAGAGCTCCTCTAAGTGTATCTGCAGAATAGAGGAACTCTGCACATACACTTTTTGCCGGCTTGGAATTATTCTTATTTTCATCCTACTTCTTCTTCTTCTTCTTCTTCATCCTCATCCTCTTCTTCTTCTTCTGAGGATGAGGATGAGGATGAAGAAGAAGAAGAAGAAGTAGGATGAAAATAAGATTAATTCCAAGCCGGCAAAAAGTGTATGTGCAGAGCTCCTCTAAGTGTATCTGCAGAGCTCCTCTAAGTGTATCTGCAGAATAGAGGAACTCTGCACATACACTTTTTGCCGGCTTGGAATTATTCTTATTTTCATCCTACTTCTTCTTCTTCATCCTCATCCTCTTCTTCTTCTTCTGAGGATGAGGATGAAGAAGAAGAAGAAGAAGTAGGATGAAAATAAGATTAATTCCAAGCCGGCAAAAAGTGTATGTGCAGAGCTCCTCTAAGTGTATGTGCAGAGCTTCTCTAAGTGTATCTGCAGAATAGAGGAACTCTGCACATACACTTTTTGCCGGCTTGGAATTATTCTTATTTTCATCCTACTTCTTCTTCTTCTTCTTCTTCTTCTTCATCCTCATCCTCTTCTTCTTCTTCTGAGGATGAGGATGAAGAAGAAGAAGAAGAAGAAGTAGGATGAAAATAAGATTAATTCCAAGCCGGCAAAAAGTGTATGTGCAGAGCTCCTCTAAGTGTATGTGCAGAGCTCCTCTAAGTGTATCTGCAGAATAGAGGAACTCTGCACATACACTTTTTGCCGGCTTGGAATTAATCTTATTTTCATCCTACTTCTTCTTCTTCTTCTTCTTCTTCTTCTTCATCCTCATCCTCTTCTTCTTCTGAGGATGAGGATGAGGATGAAGAAGAAGAAGAAGAAGAAGTAGGATGAAAATAAGATTAATTCCAAGCCGGCAAAAAGTGTATGTGCAGAGCTCCTCTAAGTGTATCTGCAGAGCTCCTCTAAGTGTATCTGCAGAATAGAGGAACTCTGCACATACACTTTTTGCCGGCTTGGAATTATTCTTATTTTCATCCTACTTCTTCTTCTTCATCCTCATCCTCTTCTTCTTCTTCTGAGGATGAGGATGAAGAAGAAGAAGAAGAAGTAGGATGAAAATAAGATTAATTCCAAGCCGGCAAAAAGTGTATGTGCAGAGCTCCTCTAAGTGTATGTGCAGAGCTCCTCTAAGTGTATCTGCAGAATAGAGGAACTCTGCACATACACTTTTTGCCGGCTTGGAATTATTCTTATTTTCATCCTACTTCTTCTTCTTCTTCTTCATCCTCATCCTCTTCTTCTTCTTCTGAGGATGAGGATGAAGAAGAAGAAGAAGAAGTAGGATGAAAATAATATTAATTCCAAGCCGGCAAAAAGTGTATCTGCAGAGCTCCTCTAAGTGTATCTGCAGAATAGAGGAACTCTGCACATACACTTTTTGCCGGCTTGGAATTATTCTTATTTTCATCCTACTTCTTCTTCTTCTTCATCCTCATCCTCTTCTTCTGAGGATGAGGATGAAGAAGAAGAAGAAGAAGTAGGATGAAAATAAGATTAATTCCAAGCCGGCAAAAAGTGTATGTGCAGAGCTCCTCTAAGTGTATGTGCAGAGCTCCTCTAAGTGTATCTGCAGAATAGAGGAACTCTGCACATACACTTTTTGCCGGCTTGGAATTATTCTTATTTTCATCCTACTTCTTCTTCTTCTTCTTCTTCATCCTCATCCTCTTCTTCTTCTTCTGAGGATGAGGATGAAGAAGAAGAAGAAGAAGTAGGATGAAACTAATATTAATTCCAAGCCGGCAAAAAGTGTATGTGCAGAGCTCCTCTAAGTGTATCTGCAGAATAGAGGAACTCTGCACATACACTTTTTGCCGGCTTGGAATTATTCTTATTTTCATCCTACTTCTTCTTCTTCATCCTCATCCTCTTCTTCTTCTTCTGAGGATGAGGATGAAGAAGAAGAAGAAGAAGTAGGATGAAAATAAGATTAATTCCAAGCTGGCAAAAAGTGTATGTGCAGAGCTCCTCTAAGTGTATCTGCAGAGCTCCTCTAAGTGTATCTGCAGAATAGAGGAACTCTGCACATACACTTTTTGCCGGCTTGGAATTATTCTTATTTTCATCCTACTTCTTCTTCTTCTTCATCCTCATCCTCTTCTTCTTCTTCTGAGGATGAGGATGAAGAAGAAGAAGAAGAAGAAGAAGTAGGATGAAAATAAGATTAATTCCAAGCCGGCAAAAAGTGTATGTGCAGCGCTCCTCTAAGTGTATGTGCAGAGCTCCTCTAAGTGTATCTGCAGAGCTACTCTAAGTGTATCTGCAGAATAGAGGAACTCTGCACATACACTTTTTGCCGGCTTGGAATTATTCTTATTTTCATCCTACTTCTTCTTCTTCTTCTTCTTCTTCATCCTCATCCTCTTCTTCTTCTTCTGAGGATGAGGATGAAGAAGAAGAAGAAGAAGAAGTAGGATGAAAATAAGATTAATTCCAAGCCGGCAAAAAGTGTATGTGCAGAGCTCCTCTAAGTGTATCTGCAGAATAGAGGAACTCTGCACATACACTTTTTGCCGGCTTGGAATTATTCTTATTTTCATCCTACTTCTTCTTCTTCTTCTTCTTCTTCATCCTCATCCTCAGAAGAAGAGGATGAGGATGAGGATGAAGAAGAAGAAGAAGAAGAAGTAGGATGAAAATAGGAATAATTCCAAGCCGGCAAAAAGTGTATGTGCAGAGTTCCTCTATTTCTGACAGTTCTCTGACAGCTTCTTCACATGTACAGCGGTTGAAACATCTGTATCCTAAATGGAAACTAATAGATACAGTGTTTCAACCGCTAAACATGTGTTCCTTCTGTCAGAGAACTGTCAGAAATAGCGGAGCTCACTGCAGGGACACTTTTGCCGGCTGATCGGGAAATATTCGATTCGCGCACCCGAAGTAGGCAAAATTTCGGATTCGACGCGAATCGAATATTTCCTGAAATTCAACTCGAATTCCGGTTCGCCTGGTTCGATTCGCTCATCTCTATATATATATATCAGGGAACTATAGTGAGTAAAATAATTTCCTTTCATAGATATCATAACAAATAGATCTGTGTTTAACAGGCTATCCCCTTTATTCCCGCACAGCACAATTAAAGGGCCGAGTCTCTCAATAGGTTGTGCCAAAAAATTTAATTATCTAGTCCCTAGGGGTTATGATACCATGATCAGAACATAAAGTTAACCAGAAAAATCTATCATAATCAGGATATTAAATTAAACAAGCCAAAACATTCAGATAACAACACACCGTTAGGTAATCTCAGAAGCAATATGGTGATGGATCACTTTGGATGAAAGGATATGACCTTAACATGGTTGCCAACCATACCCTCAGGATGGCTAACAAAGGAAGGAGATGGATGAAGTTCAAGATGAAATCTAATACTAACCTGATGAGGAGGAGGATCTGATGATGAGACTGGATCAGATGATGAGGCAGGACTAAGGGAACCCTCAAGGTGGATAGATAGAGATGGCAGGAGCCTTTGATGTTGATCATTCAAGATGGAGCCGATCCAGTCTCCCTCTGAGCCTCCCTTTTTATCTTCCCAGGAAACTGCCTTAACTAGGGATTATCCCAGAGGGTATAGTCTATAATATTTACCCTCCTGTGATTGGAGGGTAATATTACAGACTAACTACTTGTTTGTACAGACAATAGCTTAACTTGATCACCAAGTGGCACTCAGAGACTAGAAATCCCTATATTGATTTTTCTGGAAAGAAAGTGTACCTTTTTGATTCAGTCTTGGGAAGATAAATTAATTTTATTCTTAGATTAATCTCAATGTGATAATTAATTTAGATGGTATATAATCATATCCACTCGAGGGGTTTGTGGCATGTATGATTTTTAATCTTTTAGGTATAATACCATTTGCAACATGAAACCCTGGCTAAAGAGCTGTAATTTTATCCAGCAATTCCTTTAAGATATGTTATGCTCCCTAAAAATGTTGAGATACATTTTTTATTTCCACCTTTCTTCCAAGAAAGTATAGATTATGATAATAAAATTCTTATCAAAATGATTACAATCAAACACAAAATATGGTAATATCTTAATCCTGATTGAGTCCTTTTGTATATCTTTATACCTTATATATTGTATACATAGTGAAACAATGGTGTACCCATTTATAGTCTTTTCCAAAAGTGTCTCAAAAAGTGATACGGACTGCCTGTCACCCCGATTGGGTGATTCCGTCAGAGAACTGCTTCCTTCCACTGGGAAACAGGACCAAGGTATTATAGCTGGGCATCACACCCATGACTAGGCAACGCTAGCTTAGGTGCTAAAACTGGAACTACTTGTCAAGGTCCTACCTTTTTCCTGAGGTTATGTTACTCCATGTGCTGGCGTCCATCTTGGATTCTGCTGTGCATGATGGGAATCCTTTTTATGCCTTCAGGTCTCTGAGGTCCACCCCCCAGAGGGGCGTGGCTGATGACATATAAGCCTGTGGCCCGCACATGCTCTTTGCACTTGTGTCTTGTGTCTTTGTGTTACTATTACTCTGTTCTGACTTTTGTGACTCTCCTGGTATTCTGATTCGGCTTGTGACTTGACTATTCTTTGTATTCTCCTTTGATCTGACCCTCTGTTGCTGAACCCGGCTTGTGACCTGTGATTCTCGTCTGCTGTCCTGTACTGTTGTTGTTGACCCCGGCTTGTCTGACTACTCTTTTGTTTCTTCCACCAGCTACACGCCATTGGCGGCGGCCATTACCGCAGCTGAGGTGTCTCGGGGGCCGCGACCTGGTTCCTGGCTGTGTCAAGTCCATCCCCACCATCAGGGGCCCTGGTGAAGGGCAGCTTGGGACTTAGACTCCGCGCCCTGAGGGACTTCGGTCTGTGGGTGGTGGTTGTTGTCAGCCAGTGCGTTACATTGTTAGGCCTGCCTGTCCGTTCCTCGGCTCCTGCCCTGACACTACTTTATTGAACAGAAATACAGGTTTTTATACACTTCAGAAATAGGGACAGTCCCCACATGAACAATAAAAACAAATATTATACATTGGGATAAACATCTCACACTGATTGAGAACTTGATTACATTACCCCAAACAGAGCAAATGGTAAACAGCACAGCCAGCAGCTAACAGTGATCTAATTAACAGTAAGCTAATATACAGCCAGGCACTCAAACATGCCAGTGAGCCCATCCCAGACAGTGTGGTACCTCCCACCCTGAATACAGCAAGTCCATTACACATGCTGTCTTTCAGGTGTTTGCTTTCACTTGTATCATTTGTTCATCATAAGACAAAACTCATACAATATTCCAACAGTCTGAAAAAGTTGAATTCATCTGTCTTCATAGATTTCTTGAAGGAGATTGTTGATAAATATTTCTGTCCCAAGCGGAGCATCTTTTCCAACCCAGTCTGCAGGAGGGCCCCATATTTCCTCTGACTATTATCTGTATAAGATTAATATTACACCTTTCCATCCACTCCAGAAGGGCAGCTTTAATGTCTTTACAATTTAATTCAAGCCTCGCTCTCAGTATTCATTATTATTATTATTATTATACAGTATTTATAAAGCGCCAATGGTTTGCTCAGCGCTGTACATTACAAAGGGGGACAGAACATGTGACAGAACAATAACAATACAATGCAAAACATGAGGGGATCGAGGGCCCTGCTCTTTCGAGCTTGCAATCTATCATGTTATATTTTCACAGACTGATCCGCTCTCTCCATGTGATCAGAGGCTAAACTGAGCTCTTTTCCAAGCTCTGACTGGGAGAAGCAGACAAAATTCCCAGTCTCCTCCATTGGCCATAATCACTGGGTAGAAGGCTAGCCCCTAGTCCCCTCCAATGGCCCCTGTCCCAGTTAGGTCTGTCACAGAAAGTATACACTATCATGCCTTTTATAATATTAAAAAGTTACATTTACTTCTTCTTTAATTCTAACACACTTATAGAGAGCTTCAAGAATGTTAACTTTTGGTTGATGATTTAGGATTTCTCAGCAAGAGACAATAGGGGTCTCAGTTAATAAGGTATACAGAACTGTCTCTCAGTCAGCTCTGTACATAACTCTGTCTCTTCACAATGTTAACACTTGTAAATTCTGAAGGCCGTGTAAACATAGAAGAGTAGTTTAAATGGAGAGTATGTTTTCCTTAATCATAAAATGGGTTAATCTGTTGATGCCTGACAAATATACGATAGTTTCAGTTCAAAATTAGTTTTCTTTTTTCTGAGTCCAAGTGTTGTGTTAGCACAGAAGTATCCATTGTTCCTGATGATGATCCAGTAATCGAAACCGGTCGGGGTTTGAAGACACAACTTCTGCTGGCGCCATTTCCTCCCTTTGGTACTCATGCTGGAACACTGCACCCATCTTGGTTCCTATTCACAGGCAACAAGGCTAAATACACTGAGTGGTGTGGGCACTTTGCTTGTGAATTTTATTCTTATAATTTCTCCCCATCATTAAAGTTTTTTATGGTTTTACACTATGGGATGTTTGCTTTTGTTTCTGTTCACATGCTGAAACTTGGTTTACTGCCAGGTAGGAGAGGAGAAAGTTTAAAAAGGCTCTTTTGAAACCACACTGTCATTTATATCCATGCTGGTCATCATCCTATTGGTTACTATCCGCTAGATCGCATGATTCCCAGGAATTATTATTATTATTATTATTATACAGGATTTATATAGCGCCAACGGAGACAATACAGTAACAATACAGTTCAATACAAGAGGGAATTGAGGGCCCTGCTCCTTGGAGCTTACAATCTAGGAGGGAAGGGTGAGTGGTACAATAGGTAAAACTGATGGGGATCGAGTGGTTGGAAGAGTAGAGGATTCCAGTATTAGCAGAGGGTGGGATAGGCTTCCCTGAAGAGACAGGTTTTCAATGATCGCCTGAAGGTAAGTAGAGTAGGTGATAGTCTGATAGATTGGGGTAGGGAGTTCCAGAGGATGGGTGACGCCCTGGAGAAGTCTTGGAGATGAGCATGGGAGGAGGAGATAAGGGAGCTAGAGAGTAGGAGGTCTTGCGAGGAGCAGAGAGTACAGTTTGGGTGATATTTAGAGATAAGATCAGAAATGTAAATTGGGGCAGTGTTGTGGATGGCTTTGTATGTCATAGTTAGTGTTTTGAGTTTTATCCGTTGGGCAACTGGGAGCCAGTGGAGGATTGGCAGCGAGGGGTGGCAGATACAGAGCGGTTAGTGAGGTGGATGAGTCTGGCAGCATCGTTCATGATAGACTGAAGGGGGGATAGCCTGCGATGAGGTAGGCCAGTGAGGAGGGAGTTACAATAGTCGAGGCGTGATATGACAAGGGAGTGAATAAGTTGCTTAGTGGTTTCCGGGGTTAGGAATGGTCGTATCTTAGAGATGTTGCGGAGGTGATGTTTATGGTGAAGTCAGTGGGGGTGGCGCGGGCAGGGGGGAATACTAGGAGCTCAGTTTTGGAAAGGTTGAGTTTGAGGAAGTGGAGTGACATTCAAGCCGATATGTCACTTAGTAGGCTAGCGATGCGATTGGAGACTGAAGGGGTGAGGTGAGGGGTAGACAGATAGATTTGCGTATCATCAGCATAGAGATGGTAATTGAAGCCGTGGGAGTTTATCAAGTGACCAAGAGAGGAGGTGTAGATGGAGAAGAGAAGGGGTCCAAGGACAGAACCTTGAAGAGAGCCGAGTTTAGGTTTTGGAGATTTCTGCTGGTAATTGTTTGCTGTTTGGTGGGATAGGTGTTAGAGGACGAGGAGACTGTGAAGGTCATGAAATTGTGATCAGAGAGGGGAAAGGGGGTGTTTGTGAGATTATAGGGAGTACAGTGATGAGAGAAGACAAGGTCTAAGGTATTCCCATCAGAGTGAGTGGAGGACTGTATACACTGTGCTAGTTCAAAAGAAGATGTTATGTGGAGGAGTTGAGATGTAGCCGGGTTATTGACGTTAATAGGGATGTTAAAGTCTCCGAGGATGATAGTGGGTAGCTCAGGAATGAATATTGGTACTATTCTTGCCATCAAGCATCAGGCTAGTCCCAAACTTGGTGCTTAAGACCAACCTAGAGATAGGTGGTCCATGGCTAACGGTGAGTGCACATCCATGTGGGGCACCGACTGAGCACAGAGGAGCACCTGTAATTTTTTGCATGAAGTTCACCAATTAGTATTCAACACTTGGGCACTTTATTTTTCCTAAATGGGACTGAATGTTACAATTATTCACTTTTGTATATGTGAAGCATTATTACTCATGTATTATCAAATTTAATGCACTTGTAACTAATTGCTTTGTACGCATTTTTGTTTGTATAACAAACTGCCAGGTTTCTGTCGCTCTGGGATAGGTAAACATCCATATGATCATAGAAACCATTAGTCATAATATTAAATCAAAGAGGCTCCGACAAGTGGGAGCCATTGGCTCATGCTGCAGTCAATCACAGCCAGTGAGGAGACAGAGGGGGCAGTGCCGAACCATCTTTGTGTGTCAATGGACACACAGAGCCAGCTTGGGTGCGAGCACACACAAGTGCCCCCATAGTAAGCGGCTTGTTATAAGGGCACTTGTCAGGGGGGAGGAGTCAAGATATTTGGTGGGGGACCCAAGAAGAGGAGTATTGAGCTGCTCTGTGCAAAACCACCACACAGAGCAGTTAAGTATGACCTGTTTGTTGTTTTTAAAACATAACATTTTTACGTTTGCAATCACTTTTAATAACTTGTAATAGGTCCCATTTTAAACCAACAGAAGCCATTTCAAAATCAATAAACAACCATTGGGGTGTAATGTTTTTGATTAAAAAATTGCACAATATTGTAGTGCCTACATGAAAAGTATTTTGAACAGGACTCCCTCCAGCCAATTGAAATCTAGAGGTCAACATCACATTAATAATATTTAATCAGGTTTTCTAGGCCACATTTTCAATAATAAAGACCAGGAAGGATTTATTGTGAAATAAAAATTACAGTACTGGTTAGCTATGGCCAGCGGTCCAGACTGGACACTCAATAGTCCTAGGGGTCTGCTTCTCACATTAAATAGTAAATCTTATTGTTTAGATGCATTTTTTCCATTTGCAAATACAGAATTTGCTTGTGCATAACCTCTTCCTTATGCATATTATATACAGTGTTGAATCAACGTTGTTAGTTTTGAAAATACCCATTTTGGAAAGACCCTCAACATTCATTTTAATGTCTAGAAATTAACATTAAAATGTCATTTATTTTGGGGAAAAAAACACACAAAAGGTTATTGTGCTTGCAGTCCCAAAATTAAGACAGGACTTCCAACAACCATTTTTATTGTTGAAATCAACATTACAGTATCATTTATTTTCATAAACACACTCCAGATATTAAAATGAGTATGTTCCCAGTACCCAGTATTAGTTTTGAATGTCATTCATTCCAGTTGGAACAAGCCCCCCCAAACAGGCGCCATAAAATCTAGAATTCAACATTTATTATTATATTATTATTATACAGTATTTATAAAGCGCCAGCAGTTCGCTCAGTGCTGCACATTACAATGGGAGACAATACATGCGACAGTACAATAACAATACAATGCGATACACGAGGGGTTCGAGGGCCCTGCTCCTTGGAGCTTACAATCTAGGAGGGAAGGGATAGTGGTATAGGAGGAAAAGCTGTTGGGGATGGAGTAGTAGGAAGAGTGGAGGAGGTCAGCAATTAGCAGGGGGTGGGGTAGGCTTCCCTGAAGAGGTGGGTTTTCAGGGTGCACCTAAAGGAGAGGAGAGTAGGTGATAGCCTGATTGATTGGGGTCCGGAGTTCCAGAGGATGGGTGATACCCTGGAGAAGTCCTGGAGGTGGGCATGGGAGGAGGAGACCAGGGAACTAGAGAGAAGGAGGTCTTCTGAGGAACGGAGAGTGCGTTTTGGGTGGTATTTGGATATCAGGTCGGTGATGTAGTTTGGGACAGTATGATGGACAGCTTTGTACGTCAGTGTTAGGATTTTGAATTTGATGCGTTGGGCAATCAGAAGCCAGTGGAGGGATTGGCAGAGGGGGGTGGTGGAAACGGAGCTGTTGGTGAGGTGGATGAGTCTGGCTGCCGTATTCAGGATCAACTGAAACGGGGATAGCCTGTGGCGGGGCAGGCCAGTGAGGAGGGAGTTGCAGTAATCGAGTCATGATATGATGAGGGAGTGGATGAGCTGCTTAGTGGTTTCTGGGGTTAGGAACGTATTTTATAATTTATTTGCTGAAAAAAACACTTCTCACAATTGCTTCTCCTCTCTTGCCCACTCCAAAATATTATCCTTCTGCCTTTTATTTGTAGCCTCTCAACAATACCATCTCTCCCCCAAAAATGCAGAAAGTAAGCTCACTTGGGAATAGGGTTAAGATTAAGTCTGCACACTTTTGATTTAATAGACTTCAGGGTAACGTGACAACAAAAATGTAAAAATGCTAAGGATAAACAACTAATAAAGATGTGCTAGGTGAAGGGGAGTATGCTAACAAAAAACATCAGATATCAAGAAGAAAAACACAAAAAACTACTATGTACTAAGGGAATTTGTCTCGGCAGTCAACAATTAGTGACACTGAAGAGTTCTCTTGCCAGCTGTTGAAAGCATAAAAGGAAACATCTAAACCATGTTTCAATGTAAATTATGAAGGACAGAAAAAAACAACTGACATCTCTGAATAAACTGGAGAATTATATCACACAGAGCCAAGTATTCTTGCTGAGCATATTAATTGATACTACATATAATTTATCACGTATCTCCTTGGATTTTTGTTTTTTTTTTGTGATCACAATATCCTGAAGTCTATTCAACCAAAAGTGTGCCTCTTTGGGCAGGGAAAGAATCAGGTGAAGAGAGGTTCATAAATTATGTTGACCAGTGACTGATATTGTTGAGGGTTGAGGGGGGTACAAAGAAAAGACAGAATGACCATATTTTGGGGTGGGCAAGAGAGAAAAAGAGATCATGAGACAAGTTTATGGAGGAAGGGGGTGAGAAGAAACAGTAACGACAATTTTCCTGTAGTGAGAAGGTGGGCAATTCCCTGTTGCTTTGTTTTAGAATTGCTCCACTCACCTTCTCCTATGGCATCATACACTTGCTGACTGGAGCAGTAAGATGGAGCTCCATCATTGCTCTTTTTCTAGTAATTGAGATTCTGCAGCATTCAGTCCAATAATGTTCCTCAGGTGTGAGGTATCACTAGCAGAAGAATTGCCAGTGTGATTTCAGCCCAAGATCTATGAAACTATCTATCTATCTATCTATCTATCTATCTATCTATTTATCTATATATTCCCTTCATGAAACCCAATGTAAATGCAGTCAGTGATAGAAGAACGTATAAAATATATATGTGCAGCGCTAATCAACAAATTAAATAAAGTATATGTGAGAAATGTCCCCAATTATAAGAACATTAATCAGTGACAGTCTCTATAATGAAAATATGGTGATATACAGCTTCAATCCAGTGGTGGTGCTCCCAGTGGTATGGTAAGAATTACGCACTCACCAGAAGCATAATTTAATTACACAGTATGTAAATCAACAGGGCCCCCTTCACAGGTATAGGTCCGGACTGGAACTCAGGGTAGGTTCTCCTTCAAGCTGATAAGGACCTGAGCCCTCAGAGGATGTAGGTAGATCCAGCTGCCCAGAGGTCCCTTTAAGGGATAGGTGGGTACAGATGCCTGCTTACAGGTGCTTCCCTCTCTGGGTCTGGTGGACTGGTAACTGGATCACAACAGGCTCTATAAATGATATAGCTCCTCAAAGGAGATCAAGGAGAGTGCCCATAGTGTAGTAATTCTTGTCAAAATTTATTCAGCAATAAAAGGATTAATTAAAAGCAAGTAAAACAATAACAGCAGTGTCAGGTATGCACAAAACGACTGACCATCCAGGATCTAAGATGGCCGCCGGGCCTCCACGTGGCACCGGTGGCGTGACGTCACAACGTCCTAGGCTCCTAAAGTGTTTCGTGTGCATGCACTTCTTCAGAGGCGGAGACTAAGTGACGCCATGATCGTAAAGCCGGCTATTTATACAGTAAATGACGCATACGCACTAAGTCAGCACCATCTTGCCGGAGTCCAAAAGCTGATGTTACTCCGTGCGCCTGCGTGACGCCATTTTACCATGGGTAAAGGTGACATGAGACCTATATTGTTAAGTACCCGAGTTAAAACTAGAAGGTGCGTTAATATGTATGCAAAACGGTAAGTATAAGATGATAAACGGCACAACAGCGAACAGGAAAACAAACTAAGGATTACTCCAACTAAAATAGGTATATATGTATATAGATAAAGACCTACAATATAAGAGGCGTGGCATAATGTGATTATGTCATGAAATAGAAGAATTCTACAAGCCAAATAATAAATAAATTTGAAACAATTGAGTAGTTATAAAAATTACTCAATATAGTAAATGGATGTTAAAGCACCTAAATGAAAAACATATCAACATTAATGTGAATAATTCTAAAAAATGTAATAAATTATATTAACTTTTTGTAAAAAATATATGTAATATAATAAATGTTCACCCAAGTCAAAACGACCCCATGGTAAAAGGGCAGACAGAGTAACTGAATAAACTAAGCAACAAGTCATCATAAAATGAATAAAATAATGTAAGCATATAGTTCTGAATGTGCCATATATGGGCAACGAAGGTAAAACAAATGTAATTAATAACAAACCATCAAGTGATAGAAGACTTTCTCTGTCCAACATTGCGATCACAGATCAAAATGGGGAGCCAATGAGAATGTGTCACTAGCTGAAGGTTATACTTTGATAGACGTATAAATGGGAGGCACTTGCCCAACATACTGTTGAATTGACCCCGTCCATGCCTCTGTTCATGCATGAATTCAGATGATTGCTAAGGGCTTAGGGCATTTTTCTCACAATTAAATGTACAGATTTGGTTCAATTTGGTGTTATAAAGGGTTCTGGCAGAACAGTTAACTTTACCTTATAGGCAGCCCAACCACCTATAGATTATATCTAAACATAATATATCACAATATTATGCCATATATGGGTAGACTGATGCTCCAGCAGTTGATTTTTAGGCAACATGTCTACCTGGGATACATAATAATCAAACAAATCCATGTTGCCACATGGGAACTGGTTCCATTCAACTCTTGCTGGCCCCAAACTTTGCCTTGTTTAAATGCAAAGAAAACCCCCAAAAAACAACTTATTGGGTGCACACTGCCCAGTTCTAGACTAAGGATTAATATACTATTAATATAAACAGATGCACATTGAGGACAGGTATCAAAAAAGATTATCTAATAATATAATATTATACAAGATAAGTTGGACCTTACAACTAAGCACTAAGCAGTGTGCAAAATATATCAATGCTTCTAGGTATAGCAGCAAGCTGTTTGGACCAAATTCTATGGATTTCTTTGTATGTCTATCTGGCACTTGTCATTTGCCATACCCAGTATAAAATATTGAGATACAGATCTGTAAAGTGTCTTTTATATTTGCTATCAAATACTTTCCCAAAAATTCTACACCATGAATCACTCTGGCCTACTCAATCTGCATATTTTTCCATTGTTAACAAAATATGCTCTTTCCTTTCATAACCATACTGTGGTGTTTTCAACAATGCATTTTGTGTAATATAAAGTTTTCTCTACTCTTTTTGTGATGTGGTTAAGTTTCAATTATAGGATTAACAGACAGTAGTGTATTCTCCTCTGTTTTGACAGAAATGAATTTAAACTGACAATTGAACATAAAATGAAAAGGCAATGCACCTGGAATTCACGCAGAAGATTATGCAGACATATCCAGTGTGTAATCCAATCGTGAAACAATGAAGTCATTTAGGTCACATAATCCTTTCTAAACCTGTAATCATATAGCTGCTACTGAAACAAGATTATTTTCCTTCTGTTTTATTTTCAGTCAGGGTAATTTAAATGCTTTAGTATTATGTAAATGAAATACAAGTATTGCATTTTTATGAAGTCATTTTGAAAGATTAACTCATGGACAATTAAAAAAAATGCAATTTTAAATCAGATCCATGATTGTACATTAATCTTTCCAGATTGAAATGCTTACTTATTAGTTAAACACTCCTTGTCACAAGTTGTGTAGTCAGTGACACAGAGCAGCAAAGTCAAGACAACACTAAAGTCTTGGTTCATGGCTTAAGAGACAAAAATGTCATTAAGGGTGGCTAAACAGAGCCTACTATTTCCAACTGTTACAATGGATTTTATCAATACTTAAATAACTTGGTCTTCATTGCAGTACAAAAAAGAGCACTTGCATATGTTTGTACGTTTTGATGGTTGGCCACCTTATTTGCACAATTGCAATGATTTTGCACAGTTTCACTTACATCAGCCTCTTCTCCCTTAAGGCTAATATCCCTCTGAGTACTTGGGCGCCTTCTGGACTGTTATCTTAGCAGGACTGATATGCTCCTCAGCAACCTCAGAAGGAGAAGGTTCACATACTGTGTCAGATGACAGATTTAAAGGCAGGCATAGTATGCAGAGGATCAAGGCAGGCATACTACACAGGAGCAAGCAGGGCTAGTCACTGGCTGCATGCCAAGATTGCAGTGGATAATGCTAGTTGGCAGAAGGCACTGGCAGAGTCTGATATTTAAGCAAGTATTAGTGCATGCCCCAATCAGTAGCATAATCCAATATCCAAGCAGGGGTCAGCTCAGGTGGAAATCAGCTGCATAATCTGTTATCCAGGTACAGGAACACATGGTACAGGAGTCAGAAAGCTAAGGCTATAACATGCCTAGAGTCCTGAAATCATGATGGTAAAAAAAAAAACAACTGACCAATGTGAACAGAGGAGGCTTGGAAGATGGAGCTGGCCCATTTCTAAGCAACAAGGATGCCATCCATGGGGAGTGCCTCCTCTGCCCAATGGGAGTGGTGGAGGAGTTGCTCGCAGCACAGGGCCTGTTCTTTCGGGTCAGGAAAGGCAGAAAAGCCAAGCAGCAACTGTAGGGAAATCATTGTAGTAGATTTTCTCATGCCCCTAACATTATCCCCTCCAGATCCAAAGAAGCAGGCTTATCAGGATGAAGGTGATGGAAGCTCCTTACCAGACAATCAACATGAACAGAGGAGGCTTTGACCTAACAGTGTTTGTCTTGGTAAAACACTTCCAGTAAATGAGGTGCTGATGCGAGTTCTGAGTCTTCCTGAAGTCTAAGGTGGCCTCTCCCTCAAACTCCCTGTTGACTGGTTTAAGCAAGGAAAGATGGAAGGAGTTGGGTATCCTCATGAAGGAAGGAAGTTTAATATGGAAACAAACAGTATTGATCAGTTTAATTTTTCTCAAAGAGCTAATGAATCCTTTTGCTAGTTTATGACCTTGAGAGAGATACAGCAGCCACACCAAATCCCCAGCATTGAAGGTGGAAACAGCCAAACATTTGTTATCAAAAAAGGCTTTTTGGGAAGCAGAGGCATGCACAAGATTGTTATTCATAGAAGACTGTTGATAATTGTGAAAGAAGAAGAAGAAGAGCAGGACCTGGGGTGGATATCATAAACAGAGAAGAAAAAAGGGGACAGTTGTTTGCAGCTTGGGTAATGCTACAAAATGGGCCATCTTACTAAGGTGGTCGACCATTATCCAGATGACAGTCTTGACATTGGAGGGAGGCAGGTCAGTGATCAAATCCA
The DNA here is from genome assembly GCF_062004578.1 of Staurois parvus. Lineage (NCBI taxonomy): Eukaryota > Metazoa > Chordata > Amphibia > Anura > Ranidae > Staurois > Staurois parvus. The sequence continues at coordinate 3,452,089 of NW_028318564.1, read as the reverse complement.
TTGAGAGATGAGTCCAAGGATGTTTGGGAACAAATAATGGTTAGAATGGACCAGAAGACTTACTCATGGTGGGCTCATGGTGAGCACGCACAAATCTCACAGGCATCAAGCACAATGATAGACAAGAGAGGAGGTCTTGTGCATGCCAGGATAATCAGCAGACTTGGTGTCATGGGAGTATTGAAGCATGTTGAGTCTGAGCTGAGGAGGAATGAGCAACCAGTTGGCAGGGGCATTGCTAGGAGCAGATTTCTGATCTGGCTAGAGCAATGAGCAAAGGTCAGGAAAGACTATCAGTACCTTGGGTAGAAGGCAGAAAGTGGTGCTTATCACATGGAGGGAAAAGCAGAGTTGGAAACTTTGAGAAAGAGCGTCTGCCTTAACATTTTTAGAACCCAGATGATGGTAATGATGAAATTGGACCTGGAGAAGAAATTTATCCACCTGGCCTGCCAGGAATTCAGTCAGTTTGCTGAATTAATAAATTCAATATTTTTGTTATCTATGTAGATGGCAATCAGATGTTGGGCCTGCAATTCTCAGCTGCCAATATTGTAGTTTTTTTCAGTAGGAAGAAAATGCAAGGAAAAATGCACAAGGATGCAAATTACGGTTGAATGTTAATTTGTGGTAACACAGACTCTTATATCTCTGAAGCTTCAACCAGAAACAAGAAAGGTAAGGCAGGTGGAAATGCATCAAAATAGGCTTGGAATACTTCTTTTGGTCACAACTTTGTTAACACCTTTCTTGGTAAGGCCAGTGGTGAAGCTCACTACCAGGGTGGAGAAGCTTTGAATCATCTTCTGATAGAGGATGGCAAACTGCAATGCATTGACTGACGTGAAGATCCATAGGCTAAGGCCACTGCAAAATAGTTTGGACTTTGGTGGGATCCAAGACTAAACCAGAGTTAGAGATATAATACCCCATAAACTGTAGCATGAAATACATTTTTCCAGTTTAGCATAGAGGGAATATTCATAAATCCTGGCCAAGACTGATTTCACATGACATTCGTGGTCTGCCAAAGACTGATAAAAAAATAAAGATGTTATCCAGTTAGATGAGAAAAACATTCCTCAGGTAGTCACAGTAGATAATATTCATGAACTCCTGACACTGCCAGAAGCACACTTTTTCTCTTTTCTATAGACAATGAAACAATCATTTCAACATGTGTCACCGTGGAAACCATTGCCAAATACTGGAAGGTTAAGTTTGGATCACAGGAAAATATCTGACTGTTTGCTGCTGGCAGCATGGCAGGATAGTAGTGAGTCCCAAGTGCTCCCTCCCCTCTGATAAATATTTGGCAATACAGGCCACTAATGGCTGGGTGATGCTTGAGGCAGGAGGCAGGATGTCATATAAGTGAGCTTAAGGGGTGAGATTACTGGAGCCAGTGAACTGGAAGATCATCCTTTTTCTTCTGGCTCTCTAGCCTTTGTACACGTTTCAAGTGATGGACACCAACACCTTCCTGAAACAAGTCTACAATGGGGGGAAAGTAGTCTGGCCCATCTCTCTCTTGTCCCATGGATCTGAAACTGCTGCTCCTATTCCACCTACAAGAGCAATATTACTAGGCCTGTCAATAGGGGTAAGGATTGTAAGGCTTTCCTCTTGCTTCAGCTATATCCAGGACTGTGGTGCTAACCAGAAAAGAGGGAGTTCTAGGTAACAGGTCTGAAAAGCTTATACTGCTGCACTGCTTCTACCTCATGGAGCCTGCCCATACAGAAATTCCCCTGTGGCCCTCTATAGATCTGCTGACAAACCAACAGCTATCTTTACTTTAAACCATTACCTGTGCCTTTCAAAGAGGGAACCACAGTCAAAAGCCTCAGAGGGTACAGGAGCAGACCCCTTCATTCCTTGCATCAGTGGTGTCTGTCCTGGCTTTGTGAATCATACAGCTATGGCCTGAAGTGTTTGACTGGCCAGTAACATTACAACCTTGGACATTAGCCTTCTTTGTAACTTGTAGGTTCAGGATGAAGAACTGGACTGCCCTCCTTAATGATTTTTCTCCTGCCATATCTAATGATGAACCGCCACTTTCTGGTCTGCATTGTCAAGTCCATCTTAGTGGAATAAATGCAATGAAAACACATTTTGAGGAGTGGTCAGTTGTGCTCTATGGCTCATCTGTGTACATAGTTCAGCTGACATAAAGGACAAGAAAGGGAAGTTTATGGATGTATTTTCCTTGGGTCATGCAGACAGGGAAACTGTCAACAAGCCTAAGCACACATATACTGTTATAACACCTAAGGTGGAAACTGAAACAGCCTATGAGAACATTCAGCAACTGTTGCAAGTTTTCTGCAGTTATACTAGTTGCACATTTTCCTGCACAGTTTCCTGAGTTCTTCCCTGTTTAGCTATTGGGATTTGGATTTCATCAGCTTGGGGCTTATATCCTCACTTTCATCTTGAGGGTTGTAATGTTTATGATGGGCAATGCTGGTTTAAATGAAAAAAGCAGTTTTGTAAAAAATAACAAAAAAGTAATTTCTCTCAGCATGGTGCTCCGCAAATATGGACTCATTGTTCCTTTTGGGGCAACACTTTCAGCTCTCTTTGCCAATCTTAATGTCAGGGCATAGACTTCAGGAGTGTTATCAGACCCATCTTGCTTATCCACCTGATGTTTGCTTTGGTTTTTGTACTCCTAATTGAAACTATCTGCTCCTGTTCCTCACTTAAGGGAATTATGGTAGGATCCATGCAAAAAAAGATAGGTCTTTATGCAGATAACATTCTGGTTGCTATTTTCAACCCCCTAAATTCATTGCTTATATCGCATGCAAGTAAATGAGTCTAAATAGTTTATGCTACATACAGTATCTCACAGAAGGAAGTGCACCCCACACATTTTTGTAAATAATTTATTCTATCTTTTCATGTGACAACACTGACACAGTTGTGACCTCCCCAATCCCCCTAAACTAGTACTTGTCTCCTGCTTGTATCTTTTCGCCCCCTATTTCTTTCTTTTCTTCACTATGAATACACTTGACATGGCAACACAGGATAGTGTAGATCTCAAATGGGATCTAGTGCTCTTTACTGAACATTGTACAATGGTTCGTATAACAGATGAATATATATTTGGATTAAATTCACTGTTTTCTATGCTGTACTGCCCATCAGTGCACTTCCTCTGTTATTTTTGGTACATCTACACTGTTTATAATTCTGCCTACATTGAAAAATCAATAACACATAGTTTAAAAAAAGTCAGTTCACAAAAAAATTGATTTTGATTGTAAAGTTGGGGTCAGTGCCCATAGAAAACTATTGTCAGTTTCCAAAAAAGGTGTCTGCTGGATTTTCATTGGTAGTCACTGCAGATGCTCCACCTCTTTTAAGCACACTGCTGTGGAGCTCACCCAACTGTTTTAAAAGAGAACAGCAGCCTAGCTAGCCAGCTTTTTTTCTCTTATTTCTCACTTATTTTTTTAGTTGCCTTTTCATGGACTTTATTTGGGCTTTTAACCTCCCTGGCGGTATTCCTGAATGTAGCTCATGGTAAAGTTTCAGTACCACAAGCGGTAACCCCGAGCTACACTCGGCTTACCATGCGGCGCTGCTCCGGGATCTGTTCTTCTCTTACCTTGTCCTGCGCTCCCGCGATGTCCCTCCTGCAGTGTCCCCTGTAACGTCCTCCGGCGGATGCCGGCATCTGTCATCTGGGTTCCGTTCCCTGCAACGTCGGGACATACGGGGGACGGAACGGCAGGAAATTTGACAAAGACAAAAAATGACATTCACTAAATTCACTAAAATAACATAGTAAAACATTACTGTATCAAACCATTTCACATACATTTTGTCCCTAGTGCTTTGTCCTGTGCCCTGCCTGCATTTTTACTGTTCTTTCTGTCTGAAAACTGAGAAACGTCCATGGCATCCAAAAAGCGTCCCTTTAGGTCGCTTGGTTTTCGACCAGCTAGAGAACAGCGATAGTAAATTAGAACTACTTGCAGAATTGAGTGATAATGATTCGGGGGAAATTCGTCATCAGACACTGAAAACAATTTTGTGACTTTGCTCAGTGATGTGCGAACTTGGCGCTATATTTCAAATTTCAGTGTTTTTAGTTTGATTATATTATTGAATGAAATTTATTTTTATATTATTATTTGTTATGATTATTTATGAAATTATAATTTATGATTTTGTGTTTCAAATTTTAACATACCCGGGCTGTTTACTAGACTCTTGTTTGGACAGATTTCAGTGAGTTATTCCTAAAAATTACAGGCCTACAATAAAAAAAATACATATTTCCATTTAAAAAAATGTACCGCTTTGAGCACAGAAATATGGACATATTCAGACCGCTAGGGAGGTTAAGAACTTGTGACTTACCACAAATAAGATCTTCAGAGGTATAAGAAGCTGATGTGCTAATATCAGAATTTAGTGATATTATCACAATTTCTAGTTAAAAATGGATTATGGTGAAGACAAGAAGGTTGTCTTGTATGTATGTGATGGTGGTGCTCACCTTTGGGCTTGGCTACAGAATACATTTTGGCCCTCCCACCTGCTGAAGTGCTCTTGATTCAGTCCAACTTCTTTTACCTTATAGGTTATTATCTCTGTTTGTTAAAATTGGGTCTGATGTTGAAAGATTTTGTTTCAACTTTTGTACATCTACTGATCGTTCTGCTGAGCAAATGAGAATAATTGCAGGAGGAATTTTGGTATTTGTCTTGGAGCACACTGTACATGATATGCTGCAGTGTTTAAGGGGCATGCAGTGATTTCAGAATTGACAAGAATGGCTGTAATTGTGTAATTTGTATGAGGTGCAATCTCCCTACTGGTGCATGCCTATGGGAAATACTTTATATGTTTAATTGCTTTGATTTCTCATTAAAAAAAATATATTACCATGTTCTTTGCTGTGCTGTCTGTATCAATGTTGTTTCAATATGATAAAATGTGTTCCTTATTTAGTAGGTGTGTGTCAGACCCTGGGTTTTATTTTGAAATGTAGCATAAGCAAAATTATTCTGCAGGTATTATGTTGTTGGTAGGGAAGAGGTTCAGACCTTCCTTGGTTTCAAATTGAATCCTGTGGGTCTCAGATTCCCGATCCCAGGCACATTTTTGTGCAGATTTACCTTTTTTTTACAATTATTCACTGCATGGTCGTGGAACTATCAGCATCAGGCTTAGAAGGGCCAATTTCCCCTCACTATGACAGGTCTGGTGCGCTTAAAGTGGAGCATTCACTTGATACTGGCCATATATGTTCTTTAAATTTTGTTAACGCTATGCTTTTGCATCATTTGAAAGGAAACAAAAAGCACAGGAACAGTATGCATCTAAACCAACTCCCATTATTTCAATCACATTCAGATAAAATAAAGATAATTTCCCTGCCTGTCATGCTCAGAATGTAGCAGTCTAAAAACGGGTCATACTTTCGTTAATACTGGTGGTATGAGATCTTTCAAGGTAAAATATTATGTGGCATTGCAAAGCATGCATACTGCTTATTTATTGAAATGCCCCCTACAATGTGTTTTATATAGGTAAAACTACTCAAACGATCAGGGACAGGAGCTCACAGCATAAACATGGCCATACAGTGTTTTTTCGTTCGGTCTGAAGGCAAATTTCCTCATGCATGCTATACAGCGAGGCTGGATGAATCTCCCACTGCAGCTATTGTAAAATGGCTGCAGCTGTCAAAATACCCAAACAGGTGAAAATTCTCAACTGGTTCCTTCAATGTTTCAGTTGAGGGATGGCAAATGGGAGATGGTCAACAGCGACACCCACTCAGCTAATTGTGGCCACTTTAGAAACCAATCAAAATTTGTACAGTGTATGGACAGTTTTAGTTATCTATTCACACCAGACGAACAGATCTCATATACATAGCATATTCAATTGTCGCACAAGCCATGATGCAATTTAATGATATTAAAAATCACCATATATTTTCAGTCTGAAGCTGATGTAATTTTCTGTAAAAGACTATGCAGAACACCCCAGAAATGCAATTTCCACTATACAGAACAACCTAAAAATGCAATTTCCTGCTTGAGTGATTGGCTCACTGATTTTCCCAGAAGGCTGTACTGAGATGTATGTAAAATTTTAGACACCCACATCAATAGGAAGTCAATTTTGGTGAGATATTCTCCAAGGGTTAAATACTTCTGAAGGGAAGCAGACATAGCAATGTGAAAGACACTTGTAGAGATAGAATGCAGAAACTCTGAAATTAAGGGGCAGCACAGTGGCCAAATGGTTAGCACTTCCACCTGGCAGTACCCACGGCACCACCTGCCTGGAGTTTGCATGTTCTCCCTGTGCCTGCATGGGTTTCCTCTGGGTACTCCAGTTTCCTCCCACACTCCAGAGACATGCTGGTAGGTGAATTGGATCCTGTCTAAATTGGTCCTAGTATGTGTATGCATGAATGTGAGTTAGGGATCATAGATTGTACGCCCCTTGAGGGTTAGGGACTGATGTGAATGTACAATATATATATATATGTAAAGCGCTGTGCAAATTGACGGCGCTATATAAGTACCTGAAATAAATAAATAAAGCAGAGTTCCACTCAAAAAGCTCTGCTTATTTGTCTCCTCCCCCCCTCCACTGCCATATTTGGCACCTTTTGGGGGGGAACGGGTACTTGGTTTTGACAGGTACCCGCTCCCACTTTCGGCTCAGTTCGCCGCGGCGTAGTGAGCCGGAAGTTCGAACCCCTCCTTGCTCCCACAGTCTCCTGGGAACTTTCACATTGCTATGTCTGCTTCCCTTCAGAAGTATTTAACCCTTGGAGAATATCTCACCAAAACTGACTTCCTATTGGAGTGGGTGTCTAAAATTGTACTTGCATCTCAGTACAGTCTTCTGGGAAAATCAGTGAGCCAATCACTCAAGCAGGAAATTGTATTTTTGGGGTGTCCTGTATAGTGGAAATTGCATTTGTGGGGTGTTCTGTATAGTGTTTTACAGAAAATTACAGCAGCTTCAGACTGAAAAGATAAGGTGATTTTTAATATCATTAAATTGCACCATGGGTTGTGCGACAAATGCTATTTTTTATTTGCTATCTTTTCCATAATAGCGGAGTAACCATTTAATGCTGTTACTATGTATCTTTTTCTCCTACATTAGCAAACAATTATTTTGTATCTTTTTCTGTCATTCTGGTTTCATGTTTTATATGCCATGCATTATATTACAAGTTTAGCTTGACAATGGGCAGGGATACTTCAAATATAGCTTGATTCATTTTGGAATGTTTGAGAAATAAACCATGCTTTTCACTTTTGTTTATTTTTCTGCTTCCTAGAGGTCATATCTAGTTGTGTGCATAGATTATCACCTTTTTCCTGTGAGTGTTGTCCAACATAAAAATCTTTCTATCTTGATATGCTGTTTTTAGACCCAACAAAGTCCAGTATTCTTAAAAAACATCCTTTTTTTGATGCTAGTATCTGTTTACTATGTCATTATGTCACTACGTTAAATCAAGCAGTGCTTGCACAAGACTAGTTTTGCTGTTTTCAACAATGGGAAATTATTATTACTATTATTATTATACAGTATTTACAGTCAGGTCCATAAATATTGGGACATCAACACAATTCTAACATTGTTGGCTCTATACACCACCACAATGGATTTGAAATGAAACTAACAAGATGTGCTTTAACTGCAGACTGTCAGCTTTAATTTGATGGTATTTACATCCAAATCAGGTGAACGGTGTAGGAATTACAACAGTTTGCATATGTGCCTCCCACTTGTTAAGGGACCAAAAGTAATGGGACAATTGGCTTCTCAGCTGTTACATGGCCAGGTGTGTGTTATTCCCTCATTATCCCAATTACAATGAGCAGATAAAAGGTCCAGAGTTTATTTCAAGTGTGCTATTTGCATTTGGAATCTGTTGCTGTCAACTCTCAAGATGAGATCCAAAGAGATGTCACTATCAGTGAAGCAAGCCATCATTAGGCTGAAAAAACAAAACAAACCCATCAGAGAGATAGCAAAAACATTAGGCATGGCCAAAACAACTGTTTGGAACATTCTTAAAAAGAAGGAACGCACCGGTGAGCTCAGCAACACCAAAAGACCCGGAAGACCACGGAAAACAACTGTGGTGGATGACCGAAGAATTCTTTCCCTAGTGAAGAAAACACCCTTCACAACAGTAGGCCAGATCAAGAACACTCTCCAGGAGGTAGGTGTATGTGTGTCAAAGTCAACAATCAAGAGAAGACTTCACCAGAGTGAATAGAGAGGGTTCACCACAAGATGTAAACCATTGGTGAGCCTCAAAAACAGGAAGGCCAGATTAGAGTTTGCCAAATGACATCTAAAAAAGCCTTCACAGTTCTGGAACAACATCCTACGGACAGATGAGACCAAGATCAACTTGTACCAGAGTGATGGGAAGAGAAGAGTATGGAGAAGGAAAGGAACTGCTCATGATCCTAAGCATACCACCTCATCAGTGAAGCATGGTGGTGGTAGTGTCATTGCGTGGGCATGTATGGCTGCCAATGGAACTGATCCTCTTGTATTTATTGATGATATGACTGCTGACAAGAGCAGCAGGATTAATTCTGAAGTGTTTCGGGCAATATTATCTGCTCATATTCAGCCAAATGCTTCAGAACTCATTGGACGACGCTTCACAGTGCAGATGGACAATGACCCAAAGCATACTGCAAAAGCAACCAAAGAGTATTTTAAGGGAAAGACGTGGAATGTTATGCAATGGCCAAGTCAATCACCTGACCTGAATCTGATTGAGCTTGCATTTCACTTGCTGAAGACAAAACAGAAGGGAAAATGCCCCAAGAACAAACAGGAACTGAAGACAGTTGCAGTAGAGGCCTGGCAGAGCATCACCAGGGATGAAACCCAGCATCTGGTGATGTCTATGCGTTCCAGACTTCAGGCTGTAATTGACTGCAAAGGATTTGCAACCAAGTATTCAAAAGTGAAAGTTTGATTTATGATTGTTATTCTGTCCCATTACTTTTGGTCCCTTAACAAGTGGGAGGCACATATGCAAACTGTTGTAATTCCTACACCGTTCACCTGGGGGATGTAGAGGAAGCTACGAGTCCCTGTAGCGTAACGCGTAGGGGAGGGGCAGTGACGTCACCACGCATCCGCACAGAGAAATGGCGAGTATTGACAGTGTGCGCAGGCACACCTACAAGGCTGTTCTGACCGCTGTCTATAGCAAATTGTACATACAAAAGCGCACCTTTATCTGTTTTCATGTGAGTGTAATACCCTGTACCCCAGATAAGACACTATGCATCTCTTCTTTTTTACATGTCCCATTCGAGGAGGATAAGATCAAGCAGCTTGCTGAGGAGGATATGAACAAGCAGCTTGCTGAGGAAGGAAAGGAATCCGTTTATCATATTGACCCACTGTGCAGTCTATATTGCACACTTTTATTCATTCTGTCACAGAGGAGAGCACATTGCAATTTATTTTATATTACATTTATTGGGAGACTGGTACTACATTGTAGAAATGTTTTTTCCTATACAGTCTAAGATCACCACTGGGATATCAATCAAATATGCAAAGTGCATGAATATATGGACTTTATTCACTGAAATAATCGATTTGAGTATATATATGCACACTCAAGGCACATTACTGTTTTCACAGATTTAGATTATGTATTGATGTCATATTACTGATTAGAGCGCGGTACCATATTACTATTTTTCTACTAAAGAACAGCCAATGTTTTGGCAAGAACTTTAGCCCAAATACCAAAAATGTAAGTAAAATATATGGGGAATAGCATACCAGTACAGAGACTCTAGAGAAAAATGTTGAGCAGTTTGTAAATTTTTGGACATTTAGTTTCAATTCCCTTTGTGAATTTTAACATAAAAGTAGCATTAGGTTTATTTGTTATATACACATCCTGTATGGTAAAACAAAAGCACACGTTAAGGTTGGATCTGAAAATGTTCTTATGATACTTGGCTTCTTACTGATCAACATAACAATAGCAGTCTAACTATAAAATGCTAAATGTTTAAATATTTGGAACATTATATTTATGCAACATATGAGTAAATATAAAACAAAATGTGCTATGCTGTTATTCTCAGATCATTCCACGTTACACATTCAAATCCTTCCAAAATAAAATCATAGCAATATAATTTAGTGGTATATACTGTATAATCTAAGACAATTTGAACCCCAGGAAAATGGTTAGACAATTTTTGCAAATAAAAGAAAATAGGCAAAATTTAAGAAAAATATCAGTTTAATACAGTAAATAATAAAAACGATAACCTCTTCGGAGGGATACCTTAGACAAGTCACACATTGTTTGCATTCACTTTATCTGGGTCTCAACCTTTGCTCAAAATAATTCCAGAAACATTCTGAACATCTAGGGAAGAAAGTTTGGTAGGGGTGCTGTTTCCATAACAACAAATGGGCCATGAATAAAGTGTAATACTTACTGGTAACTGTACTTCACAGCAGGTGAAAGCAGTTATTCAAAATTACAAGCAGCGTGACACAGAAAAATATATTAACTCAAGGGTTATATAGAATTCTGCTCCATATTCAGTATGTGTAAATCATATACTGTATACATTTGCCAATATGGTAGGGAGTTCAGCACATACATTACCTGCTAGGTTTATCTCAAGACTAAATGATTATGTATCTTTGGAATCCCAAACAATAAAGGGCACAGCTGTGTCATATGGCTATATGCACAATATAAAACTACATTTTTAAAAGCTCATTTTACTGCTCACTCAAAAAAAATGTTTTATTTTCTATTTAAAGAAGGAGCTTGTTAGTTCATGCATTTAAAAATTATATTTTTACAGAATTTAAATGCTTAAAGGAGAAATTTTCTCATGTAAGTGGCTGTTTGCTGTTAATATGTATGAAAATTGGAGGAATGCAAAGAAAACATCATACTAAAAAATATCATGTAAAATAAACAAATTAATACATGAATAAATAAGAACTTGGAACTGTTCATCTAGTTTGTGAGTATGGTACTTCTAATGTCCTGCATAAACTTTACTACTTGGCAATTGAGTACCGTATATACTCGAGTATAAGCCGACCCGAATATAAGCCGAGGTACCTAATTTTACCACAAAAAACTGGGAAAAACTATTGACTCAAGTATAAGCCGAGGGGGGAGGAATAGTGCCCCATCGTTGGTGTCAGTGGGGGGAGGAATAGTGCCCCATCGTTGGTGTCAGTGGGGGGAGGAATAGTGCCCCATCGTTGGTGTCAGTGGCGGGAGGAATAGTGCCCCATCATTGGTGTCAGTGTGGGAGGAATAGTGCCCCATCGTTGGTGTCAGTGGGGGGAGGAATAGTGCCCCATCGTTGGTGTCAGTGGGGGGAGGAATAGTGCCCCATCATTGGTGTCAGTGTGGGAGGAAAAGTGCCCCATCGTTGGTGTCAGTGGGGGGAGGAATAGTGCCCCATCGTTGGTGTCAGTGGGGGGAGGAATAGTGCCCCATCGTTGGTGACCCCTGCTCCAGCCTGGGCTCGCTCGCTCCCTCCCTCTCCCATGGTACACACTTACCGGTCAGATGTCTTCCTTCTCCGGCCGCTCTCCTCCTCTTCACTTGCTCGATCTTCGCAGTGCCGCTCGGCTCCTCCTCTCCAAGCTCCACCTCCTTGCCGGTGATTGGGCGCCTGTGTGCCTCTCCTGAGCTACAGTTCCGGCAGCCAATCACCGGCGAGGATTGATCCCGGGGGTGTGTCCAGATGACAGGGACGGCATGTCATCTGCAGACGTTGACTCGAGTATAAGCCGAGGGGGCCGTTTTTCAGCACAAAAAATGTGCTGAAAAACTTGGCTTATACTCGAGTATATACGGTAGATACTTTTGCATGTCAACTGAAAAAGACAGGTATATCACCTGGTCAACATGTCATTTATGTTGTACCGGAGCCTTTTTTATTTTTTGCACAGTTGTTAAAATATACATTTTAGGCTTGAAGATTAGTTAGAGCCCCCAGAGACACATTGTATTATATATTTTCTGAAAGCAGAGACCCTGGAGAATAAAATTATCACACAATATTAGTACAACTGTTTATAAAACCCAATAAAAAATACAATAAAGTAAATTTTAGTGCACAAAACAATATTTTACCCTTTTTTCTGGAAAATATAAAAGATGAGTTTGCTTTGTTGGGTTAGATTTAACCGTGAATGATGGCCCTTGAAGTATTGCTCCAACTTTGTTGTGGGTGGCTATAGCTAATATGTGTAGTCATTTTTGCATTGTAGACACACCCAAGGCATGAATTTATATTTGCCTGTGGATGTACATGTGGGCAAGGGGCTTTAATAACTATTTTGGGTGCTTTTTTTGGTGATTTTGGCTGATTTTATTGAATTTGAATGTTCTCTAATTTTTCCTGTACTTAACAATATTGCTATTACATAGGGAGCTGACACTGAAACATCAGGGATCTGTTAGACCCCTATTACCTTCCCTGCACTTCCACTGAGAGAAAAATAAGATCAGATTGGAAGTGAAACTGGAGGAAATGAAAAACGTGTTGCTTCCAGCTTTATTCACTCCAGAGATGATCAGTGAACAGATGATGGGGTGGGGGGTGTAGGAAGTAATCTCTTCTATAAGAAATCTGGCAGTTGGATGATGAAATGTAGACACACTCCTATATAAATGTCTCCTCTGCTGTGAACAGAATTCTTATGTTGGTGGCACCAAAAGGGATAAAATCATATCTAAACCCAAGAATAAAAATGTTATAAATTGTAACTTACCAGTCTATACCATATGATGTGTCTGCTTTCATTTTCATTTTAAAGCTTTCCTCCTTTATTTTCATCTGGCAATCCTGTGATTAACACCACCACCACCACATTGGTGACTACACTCAATTCTCCACTGTATCTATGAAGGCAGTCATGGTTATCACACAGACTAGATTTCAAACATGTCTTCCTTTGTTCATCCCCATTTCATAGACAATTTATGAGATTCATTGTTAAAAATGCAAGCTAAGATTGATTTTGCTGTTTTTATTGGCTCAAAGGAAGTGACAAAGACATTTTTTGTGAGATCAACATGTATTTCCTGTCCTTGCTAAAAATAGCAAATAAACAAATAGGTTTGCCCACCACACATAGACTTGGTACGATATGTTACTTTTTTTGTTTTTGGGTTTAGGTATGTTTTAAGTAATATATACTGAATATGACTGAATTTTGAATTTTAGAATAATTGATTATCAAACTATAGTAATTTGATTAAAGTAAAATTTTGGATATATGATCGCATTAACCTGGACTTACTGGATATCAGCAAGGACTTCCTTAAATCAGAAGAGGATGATTTTTTTACTCCATAGCCAGTGTGACTGGAAATCATGTTAAAATTGTCCCTGATAGCTCTGGATTTATACCTCCAAGTGGGATATATGAGCTACTAATCCTATTTGCTTGACTAAAGCAAAATAAAATATTTCCTATGAAGCAGACCACAGTGAAACTGTTAAAAATAGATCGATCAGTTGAAGAAGTGCGGGAAGAGAAGTAAACCACATCAAATACATTTCAACATTTGAGGATATATGGCATAACCAGCCTTTGTACTGCAGGAGGTTGAATCAGGATTTAAAGAGGATTTTGGGAAAGGACCAGGGTAGCACTTGCAAAACACAGCATCAAATATTATCAAACATAGTGACAGACAGTCTATGAATGGATAGTAGTGATTACATTCTACATTAAGTCCAAATGTCATCTTTGCTGACTGTGCCCTCTGATTCTATTAAATCTTGGCTTCTTTCTGTGACGGGTAATGTTATCTAAGGATTTACTGCCACTTTCATTTTCACTTAGGAGAAAATCTAATCATACAGACAATTTCTCACAATGGAAATATGCGCCGAGCTGAGTTAAAGCTTTAGCTACAAGCTGCGGTAAAATACTTAGACAAAGATCCAAAGTGTATACCAATTCATAGTCATTTTACGCTTCTTTTACTAATTACTTTGCCTAAAAAAATGCTTTACTTTGAGCAACTATGAACATATCTCATACACATAATGAACAATATAATAGCTTTGTTAAAGTAAAAACAAACTGTTGGTAACGTGATAGGTGAGTTGAGATGATTGGTGCGGAAGAACTTGAGGGACTAACATGACGAAGCGTTTCACAAACAGGCACTGATTGACAGGTTTTGGCAGTACTTCAGTATAATAAATCCTTTGGTAAGGACCACAAGACCAATACCTCAGCATCCTATGAATGAGCAATGGAAGAAAGTAGAATTTCCCTTTTTACAGCTGACAAAAACTTGCAGGAATGCTCATTAACATTTACTAACTACAGGATGGGTCAACACATAAATGTGCAGTAAATTTAGTTTATATGTTCTATAAGATGCTGCTTCAAGGAAATATACAGGATTTAGGAAGTTTAAAGTAGAGCTCTAGCCAAATGTTTTGGATATACTGGGGAGAGTTAGCACAGATGTCAGGTTTTATCTGCTAAATTAAAGAAATAGCCCGCACGCCTTAAATACTATGTAAACAAATGTGTGAAAAGACCCACAAAACAGCGCTCTCAACCTTCAAATATAACAAAATATAAGTGTCATATAACAAAGATAAATAAAATAAATTAAATTAAACTGCCACCAAATAAAGTGCAGCTATGTGCCAAAAAACATATATCAGTGTATATCAAACATACATAAAATCCAACATAAAGTCCATTAAATAAAGTCCATATTAAATATATGATCTTTCTTCAATGAAGATATGGAATCTTTCTTGAAAAAAATATTCCTCCACAAACGTGAATATTTCAGTGCTCAAAACCCCATCAAATTTCACACTCACCAGATACTGATGATAAACCAGCATATCTTTCAAATATCAATGGATGTGGAAAAATCAGCAGCATTTCGATAATACTCATTCATCAGATGATCTCAGTACTCTCCATCATGGTAAGTATAAGCCACATGTGAATAGATAAAAAACACTTGCCAAAGCATAATAACATTTAAATGTTTATTCATCAAAATTCCCCCTTTAAAATCGCACTCACATTGTGTAAGTAAATATAAAACCTTTTGTATATAAAAGCCATTTCCAGCCTGCAGCACACAGTACACTGCTTCCAACACACACAGTGGTGTCTCACCAGCCTGCAACAGATGACGCGGCTGCGGTCACGTGGTCCAGCCACGTGATAGCGGTGTACATGATGACATCACTGCTCGATCACGCCCTACTTTCATGATGTGCGATGTTATAGGCTCTGGGATGTATTGATAGGTATATCGTTATTATCCTTTTGCATATATATCTCACATTTACTCCTTAAATACTATTGGGTTGATTCACTAACACTGTAAAGTGCAAAATCTGGAGCAGCTCTGCATAGAAACCAATCAACTTCCATGTTTTTTTTCTGTCAAAGCTTAATTGAACAAGAAGAATTTAGAAGCTGATTGGCTACCAAGCACAGCTGCACTAGAATTCTCATTCTCCAGTTTTAGTACATCAACCCCTGTGTATTGAAAACAATGGCATTAGTAGCATAAATTTTTATTCATACACAAAAGCTACATTGCTTTTCAAGGTCCCTCTGTGTAGTGTGGTCTCTAATTGTACTCTAACAGAGCTCCAACACTAGGACATACACCGCAATAAATAGATAAAAAGACAGGTATGCCCAAACATAACTAATTCCTCCTTAAAGGTGCAGAGACACACCAGAAGCCCAACACAGCACAGAGACATACTGTATATACATGTTTAAGGAGTGCTCCTGTGGCAGGGTGATGAATGTTAGTTAATTTTACTGTGGCTGTCACTAGCACCTCCAAAATATTTATGCTACCCACTCTTGGGGCATTTATTTAAAAAGCTACATTGGAAAGTGTTCAGCTGCTTTTGTTCTGTGCTGTGTTGTGCTGGGCTTCTGGCATGTCTCTGCATTTTTAAGGATCAATTAGTTACTTCCATGCATACCTGCCTGTAATCTTTTTAATGATGTGTATTCTGCCAGGATGGGAAGATGGGAGGATGGGGTTTAAATACCACTACAACTAACTACCTTCATATAATCAGCAGGATCAAAATTTTCATGTGTTGAGGTGAGTTTGGAAGCCCATACATGAGTCATTTTTTTTCATTCAACCAGTGGGTTGAATGAAAAATAATGACTTGATTAACCCATCCACACACGATGTGGAAGGGGGGATCCTCCCTGCTGAGCTATTGTATTCTGACAGCAGGGAGACTTCTCCACTGTCAGATTACACAGATCAGTGATGCTGGCTACAGCCAGCGATGCTGATCGAGTGGGAAAATCTGACAAGGTGGTTGTATAAAAGTAGATCTACAGATCAAATCTCCCTGCCCATAAATTTATGGAAATCCGTCCAGTCCCTGCTGAACTGGCTGAGTTTCCATCTATGCATATCCAGCTTTACAGTCCATGGATGAGTTGCCTAACTTGATAAATTGCACTTCAATGCGTGGAAACAAGCTGTGATTGTTCAGTCCTCTGCAGTTTTAAAGTTGACCACAACTGTAAAACCTATTTCCTTTACAAAACAGGAAACATTTTGGAAAGTCTTGTTTTTTTACCATTAGCAGTGTCAGATGCTGTACATTTCAGCTTCTGAGCTTACAAGATGCCCTACAGAAAGGCTCTATATTCGTAAGTCAATCAGAGGACTTCAGACACTAGGACATACCTGTAGATCCTCAGGTAGAAATGGTATACCTGGTTGCAGCTGCAGCCATGATCCCAGTATCAAAAATTTCATCTGGTCGATGGGTCTTAATTTAGAAGTGATCTGAGCAGCTTTACAGTCTTCCGATCACTTCTACAGGGTGTGGAAGAGGCCCCCTCCTGGCACCACCCCCTGCCTATAACAAGCTCTCCCATGTCATTGGGTAGCCTGGGACCACTGATATTGGGTGACCTGGAGAACGCAGAGGAGAGGAAGATATATCAGTACCCGCACTCTCTGATATTTTGTTTTGCTGTTTACAAGCTGTTACCAGCTTGTAAACCATCTGATCAAACTGATTTTGGTTTGATCAGATGCTGTTGAGGGCAGAGGAGAGATCTAGGGTCTATCAGATAAAGAATAAGTAAAGAGTACCTGTCACTGCCCATGCTATTACAAGGGGTGTTGTTCATCCCTTGTGATTGCAATAACGTTGATAAAAAAAAGTAGACAGAGTGTAAGAAAAATTATATAAAATAAACAATAAACTTGAAAAAAAAATCCCCCCTCCCCAAATATGAAAACACATAAGTAGGGCCGCATGCACATGTGGAATATCACCACAAATGTTAGAGTAAGTGCAGTAAGTACCAGACCTCATGTTTGACCGGTTCTTGCCCAGCCTATTGTACAATGACGGCAAGGTGGGACTGCTCTTGCTCTGGGAGGATGTCATATGACATTCTCCCTTTCTTGCCATGCAGCGCAGCAGTGGGTGGTGTGGACACAGCGCATCATCGATCAGTGTAAAGAGCCAATGACGTTGGCTCTTTGCCATGTGATCAGCTGTGTCCAATTCCAGCTATTTTCTTGTGAACAAATGCTGGTTATCGGCATTTCCTTTCCTTAGCGTTGTCACAGCCTGAGGAAAGGAAAACCAATAACTGGCTTTCCTGTGACAGGACACATTTACACTGATAATCAGAGCACTGATCATCAGTGCTGTGATTATCAGTGCAGCCCCATCAGTGCCAATCACTGTCCAGCATATCTTTGTCCATCAGTGCTTTTTTCATTTGTTTAGCAACAAATAAAAAAAACAGTGGTGATTAAATACCACCAAAAGAAAGCTATATCTGTCTCAAAAAATTATACAAATTTCATTGGGGTACAATGTTGCATGACTGCACAATTGTGATTTAAAGTGCATCAGCACTGAAAGCTGAAAATTGGCCTGGCTTAGGAAGGGGGTGGAAGTGGTTAACATTAACATGTTTGGGGGTTATAAGTACTTTTCTACCCTAAACATGCAGATTTTAATATGTGAGAAATGTCAGAATTAGCCCAGTTTTGAAGTGGTAAAAAGCGTAAACCTAATCAATTAGACCTATTAAGCAGGAAGCCAAGCCTGAATATACACTCACCAGCCACTGTTATTAAGTACACCTGTTTAATTGCTTGGTAACACAAATTGCTAATCAGCCAATCACATGGCAGCAACTCTATGCATTTAGGCATGTAGACGTAGTGAAGACAACTTGCTGAAGTTAAAACCAAGCATCAGAATGGGGAAAAAAGGGGAATTAAGTGACTTTGAACATGACATGGTTCTTGGTGCCAGATGGGCTGGTCTGAGTATTGCAAAAACTGCTGATCTACTGGGATTTTCACACACAATCATGTCTAGGGAAAATATCCAGTGAGAGGCAGTTGTGTGGACAAAAATGCATTGTTGATGTCAGAGGAGAATTGGCAGACTGGTTGCTGTGACATTCAGATGGTAGGGTCAGAATTTGTTGTAAACAAAATGAAAGCATGGATCCATCCTGCCTTGTATCAATGGTTCAGGCTGATGGTGTAATGGTGTGGGGGATATTTTCTTGGCACTAGCAAGGTGTACCTAATAAAGTGGCCGGTGAGTGTATAATCATTAAATATGTACATATATACTGAAAGCACTAACTAGAAATTGAAGCATTTTGCATATTAAGATGCAGACTGTATCCTTGATGAAAACTCAAAGGATAGCTAAACTCAAGAAAGTACCACAATGCAAATTGAGGCTGTCATTGCAATTGCAATAAACAACTTGATACGGAAAGAGAAGGTTTGGTAGGTGGGGTGGTTTGGGGGGCAGGGGGCTTGGGGCCGATATCAGTTTCATCGAGGGTGTAGGTCATGTGGTCTGGATGAAAGATTATGGTTAAAGAAGTGTAGTAGCAAAGCCCATTGGCAGGTATTTTTTGGTCTAAGGTTGTCAAATTCAGTTGTATAATAGAATTTCATTTGTTAATGTTGCTTCAGTTTGGTCAAGAATCATGTCTTGGGTGATCCTATTTTTACTTTCAGTTTCAGAGCGGAGATTTGGTTTCTTTCATGCTATGGTTTGCTTGCTACTGTGACCACTACCATAAAGTGGTGATGTCTGGGGGACACCTATTCAGGTTAGTGTGAATTGCACATCCAATGAATCTCCTAATCCAGAATACCTGAACTACCAGGCAGAACCATTAGGTATGGATCTGGGAGCTTGTATGTGCACAGCCTTTCAAGCAGGTTTGTGAGTACATTTACAGCTGCAGGGTGGTGGCAGCTACAGGAATAGTCACGTATGCATATCAGCCTGTTCCAGATTAAGAGCACACAGTGTGCCCCTCCTGTCATCGGTGTCTGGGCATCATGTGATCACTATGACTGGTCATAGATGATTACATGATAACAATGTAAACAACCTGTTATGAATGGCTTACCATTCACGAATAGCTTGCTTACTATTGTGATCTGTGATTGGCCCACAGCAATCAGAAGGTACCTGGCTACCTGTATCATGTGATTAGCTGTAGCCAGTCACAAATCACAATCATAAGCAAGCTGTTCATGAATAAGAACACTGTAAAACAAATAACAAAAAAAAAAATCACTGATCACCTCCCCATAATAACACAATGTCAATATGGTGACCTGAACTATTCTGATGACAAGATGTAAAAAAAAAAGGAAAAAAGGAAAAAAATGTTAAAAGAAAAACATTTTAAAAAGTGCATATACATTTTTGTTCTGTTTACATATTGTCACCAGTCAGTATCCCTAATCACCACCACACCAGTCATATGATGAAACCATATTGCAATGGCGACAGTGTAATTTCCTAAAAATTGTGGCAAAGTATTACAACTTCAAAAAGCTTGCCATGCCTCTTACTACATACCTAAGACTATCCACTTTCCAAAAAGGGGTAATTTGGGGGGTATTTGTACTATCCTGGCATTTTGGGGGCTCATGAAATGAGATAAGTCATCAGTAAATCGGATTGATCATTTTTTCAATATACTGTATATACTGTATATATGTGTGTGTGTATATATATATATATATATATATATATATATCAAAATTTCCACTTGCCTGCTCACATTTGGCGAGTGGAAATAGGGTGGGGGAGAGTGTGTTCCCCAGGGGGCCGTCTTGCGGGACCCAGGGCCGACTCTGTCACTTGCACTGAGAGCCGTCAGACTGCTCAATACGCTGAGCAAAGTGAAAGCGCAGGAAGAGGGACTGTGTGCTGTGCTCTCTGCCTACCCCTAGAGTGCAGTACCTGGCTCTGTGAGGTAAGGTAATATAATGTACTGCAGCTTTTTATAGGGCTGTATACATGTATTTGCATGTGTATGTGTGTGTGTGTACATGTGTCTGTATGTGTGTGTGTACATGTGTCTGTATGTGTGTGTGTGTACATGTGACTGTGTGTGTGTACATGTGCCTGTATGTGCTTACTTATATGTGTCTGTGTGTTTGTACATGTGTCTGTATATGTGTGTAAATGTGTCTGTATGTGTGTGCGTACATGTGTTTGTGTGTGTGTACATGTGACTGTGTGTGTACATGATTCTGTGTGTGTGTACATCTGCCTGTATGTGCTTACGTATATGTGTCTGTGTGTATGCACAAGTGTCTGTGTGTTTGTACATGTGTCTGTATGTGTGCGCATACATGTGACTGTATGTGTAAGCATACATGTATGGGTGGTTTGGACAGGTTCAGAATTATGTTTTTATTATGGGTGGTAGAGTATGGCGAAATTGAGGTACTGCTGGGTTGCATAGAAGGTAGGATATGCTTGGTAGAGTTATGGTTTGGTGAGTGAGAGGTTATGGGGGGTTGTCAGGAATGGACTTGCCAGTAATGGTGGGACTCACCTGCCTTGTGGGCTGCAGTACCAGGGCTGGCCAGCGGGTGCTCCCGGCAATCAGAGACTCAACCCTGCAGCCAGCCAAACACCTGAAGCTGATCATGCAGGTGTATTTAAGGGATGGCCAGACCTGCAGTCTCTGCCTTGGTGTGTGGTTTTCCTGGGCCCTGTATCTTGTTACCTGCATTCCTGTTCCTGTTCCTGTCTGACTGATTCGTTGCTGACCCTGCCTGATCCGGACCTCTGATGACTTCTCCTGTTTCATCCCTGGCTTGTGACCCCGACCATTCTCTGCCGGACCCCCTGTACCTACCTGCCCGATTGTTATTGACCCGGCCTGCCTGACAACGCTTGCATTGTATGTACTGTTATCTGTGGGTGGTTTGGTTTGGTTCCTTTGCACTGTGTTATGTTTTAGTATTGCACTGCGTTTATGTTTGTATTGTTAGTCTTTAATAAATTATATTGTTTATAACTTATCTGAAGCCTGCGTTTCCCTGCGTCAGTTCACATACCTCTGGTCACACCCTGGAGCCCTGACAGGGGTTATGGTTCTATGCGGTGCATGGTCTAAGTATGATGGAGTGTTTAGGGGGAACCTGGGGACCCTGATGTGATGCAGGGGGGATTATAAGGACCCTAAAGTAATGAGGGGGGAATCTAAGGACCCTGATGTAATGAGGGGGAACTCTAGGGACCCAGATGTAATGCGAAGGACTCTAAGGACTCTGATGTAATGTGGGGGGACTCTGGGGACCCTGATGTAATTTGGGGGGACTCTGGGGACCCTGATGTAATTTAGGGGGACTCTAAGGACCCTGATGTAATGAGGGGGAACTCTAGGGACCCTGATGTAATGCAAGGCACTCTAAGGACCCTGATGTAATGTATGTGGACTCTGGGGACCCTGATGTATTGCGGGGGGACTCTGGGGACCCTGATGTAATGCAGGGGGACTCTAAGGACCCTGATGTAATGTGGGGGACTCCGGGCACCTTGATGTAATATGGGTGGATTCTGGGTACGCTGATGTAATGTGGGAGGACTCTGGGGACCCTGATGTAATGTAGGGGAACATTTAACAGTCATTTCATGAGATAATTTACAAGGGTGTGTTTAGGGGTGGAGCAGAGTAGAGGTAAGGTGGGGCATTGGTGACACCAAAAAAAGTGTTGAATAGCAAAAAATGCCCTGGTTATGAAGGGGGTAAAACCTTTTGGAGGGCAAGTGATTAAATAAAATGAATTTAGTAGATTTCAAGTGTGATCTAAACCATCTGCATCAAGGGTGATTTTGAGGTCAGCTGTCCCCCTGGTATAATAGGAGAGGGAAGTAGAAAAGTTTTGGCAATCAAAATTGAATACTGGGAGGAGATTAAACCCTAAATGTGCGAGTCTCTCAAACATTTCTGTTCAAAGTATTTAAGGTTTCATGGGGGAAGTAACTCCATTAGGTTGTTCATCAATTAAATGTTTAATTTTCAAGTAGTGGCAAAATTCAGATTGCAGAGTTTGAAATGATTTCATATTGCTAACATTATTATTATTACAGGTACTTATACAGCATTGTCAATTTACGCAACGCGTTTACATGTATATATTGTACATTCACATCAGTCCCTAACCCTCAAGGAGCAATAATCTAAGATCCCTAACTCAAGTTCATACACTAGAGCAAATTTAGACAGGAGCCAATTAACCTACCAATATGTCTTTGGAGTGTGGGAGGAAATGCATGCAAGTGCAGAGAGAACATGCAAACTACAGGCAGGTGGTTCTGTGGTTGGGATTCAAACCAATGACCCTAATGCTGCCAGGCAGAAGTGCTAACCATTTAGCCACTACACTGCCCTTAACATCCATTAAGGAATGTATTCTGGTGATCTCTGATAAATCACACGCTGCAAAGAAAGCTGGCAAAGTAAAACTCAGAGTGAGAAGAGCTATTTAAGAAAGAAAGGAGTGGGCTGTGTGAATGTAATAGGTTATATGTGTAAGCCATGTACCGGGGTGGGCTCCCCAGGATACAGTGAAGTCATGAACGAGGAAAGCAACCCCAACACCAGCTTTTGCCACAACAGAATTTTACTTAGATGTGGCAAATAAACACAACCACAAATGCTGGAAACATACAATAAATTTACGTACACCCAGCCCTTGTGTTGCACAGCACAGCACCTTCTGATAGGCGAAGGTAGAAAGTGAAGTAATTTACCTACTGGTGGGCACAACTAAGCTGCCACACCTTACCTGTTATTGCCCTAAAAGAGCAAGATTCAGTGTATGAGTGTATGATATAGGCTAGCCTGTGGTGCAGCACAACAGCTTACAATTTTACACAACTCTACAGTATTCCCCCTCCCATAACTGGTCCTGTAGCACGTGCCTGAGTATTCCTTCTGAGCAAAACGCCAGTCTGGCTTGAGTTTGTGGGATTTTATCAGCTCTTCAATGTGAAATGTCACTTTAAGTTGTGGAGTCCTTCCAATAATCAGTAACAACACTTGTTGCCTGACACAAACAGAGACCCTAACTAACTATAGGCCTGGCCTCAGTCTCTAGACGCCAACACTGAAATGAGGTGCATGCACGATCTTACCGCTGGTGACTCTGAACAGAACAAATGTCTCTCCAACAAGCATGCGGTATCACAGTATATGCTGCTTAGTTCCTCTGCTTTCATCAGCATTTCTGGCAGCAATCTTCCTTTCTCTGCACAGGATCAGGGTCTTGGACACAATCAGCTTTACTTAGCTGCAGCTCTGGTTACTGAGGGGCGCTTTCACATCTGGATGTCATGAGATTCTCAGCTCGCACAGCCCCTTATTCACCATGCTCCAAAACATGGCTTCTCTCTCTCCTTCCTGTTCTCTCCAACTCTGTGTGCAAAACCCCACCTCTTCATGAATATACAAATATCTATGCAGTCTGAGGCTGTGTTAGAAAAACAGTGACATCTTGTGGCTAACCACAGAATGTCAGTCAGAACATTAATTTACTTCCACACAAACAGTGTTCAAACAATGAGAGCTGTTTCCCCATCTCACATATGCATATTTATATTATATGTCTTAAAATCTGAGGGAATGTGAAGTGATGGGGTTGAATGTGCTTTGTCTATGGGTCAGATATAGCCATAGAATATTTCTTAGGTTACCTGTCAGGAGCTAAATAGGACAGTTGCAGAATTAGATGGGCGTTCCAAAATGGCTTTTTCTGAAAACACAACACAAGTCTGTGTAACAAGGTAGGAGGGTAGGAAATGATAAATTGGACAGAATTTTAGTATACCTCAGGCAGTTCTGAAAGCATACAGTATATAGGACCAGGATACGATTTTGCCTGAGGTACAATCAAGGTGTAAAATATGTAACCTCGACCGGGGGTAGCCCAAGATGAGATAAAATGCAGGGGTCCCTATCAGGTTGAAGCTTTTTTTTGGAAAGTAGACCCCACACCCCGTGGTGATTTAATTTTTTGTCCCGTTTTTTGGAGAAATGAAGAAACATGCAAATGCAGTATATTAGTATGTTACCTATACTAGTATGGTGTATTATTTATGTAGAAAAGATATGTGTGAATAAATGTAATATGATTTTATAATGGTCATTTAGAAGTTTAAAACAGCAATATATTAAATATAGACATGCACTTTCCTCTACAAAACTGTCAAACACAGTTTGACAGTTTTTAAAGTGTGCATATCTACAGTATATTTCATATATCTATACTTTAAAATTTAAATAATAATAATAGTAATAATAATAATGATAATAACATTAAGAATACTTTAGCATTTTTGACCATTGTTTTCAGTACTAATATTTTAATACCAATCTAGCAACATAAAAGGGATGGATACTTTTTACTCAAAAGATTTTATGGAATTCTTAACATTTTAGACATCTTTCAGACAACTGTCATATTTTCAATCTGTAGTGGTAATAACTTGTTCCAAGTAGAATTATCATGGTTGGCTGCATTCTATCACACCTTTGGATCAGTGAAGTCCAGCTAAAAATCACTTGTGAAGCATTTTGTGATTATTCAGTAGCTTGCCCTGATTGAAGCAGGTTATATAAAGTGCTCTTATTTGTGTAGCAGAAGCTTTGAAATGTGCCTCAATACATTGACCTTGGCAGATGATTGCAACCTTCAGACTGTTGCACCATTACTGAAGTAGGCTTTTCTGGAATTTGAAGATAAGCTTGTGGCTTACCAGATAAAACTATGTCATCACCTTTGGTAAGTATTTGTCAGAAAGCCAATCCCTGAAAAAAAGTTTCAGAGTGGAATAAAATTACTATGATTATCTTATTATTGTTATTATTATTATTACAACATCATGCTTTATAATTTATAACTTGGTAGTTTAAAAAAAATACTTTTACAATAATAATAGAAGTGTTGTACATTCTGGTTATTTTAAGGGAACAAAAGTATAATGATTATCAGCAAGTAGTGCTAACCTTGAATTATATACAAAACTTTACAGTGACACATCTGTGACTCTAGAACTTAAAGTGTATTTCCATATTTGCAACAAAACTATAAATTTGATATATGTTCCAATTCACACAGCATACCTGGAAATAATAAAAAAAAATCTTACCTTTTGTATTTGTTTCTTTGGAATGATTATACACAGGAATTCATACAGTAGACAGCTTGGATAGTTCAGAAAAGCTTGCTGAAAATTACACTATAGAAACACATTAAGGACAAATTATTTTTGAAAGTGCGTTAACATACAATGTACCACTGCAGACAGTGTGCACATGTGGTTTACAACTGATAGTATAGGTATAGGGTTCATATTCATGGTGATTTGTGCAAATTTTCGGAGTTTGCAGTTTGGCAATCAGACAAATTAAACAGGCTGTTCAATCACCTGTCATTCATTTAGTGATGGTATTATTACTGCCTGTGTGAGCAGCAAGCGTCTTTGGTTACAGTTTTTTTCTAAATAAGTAACAAGTGGTACTATGTACTCCTTATTCATTTGTGAGCAGAGGATCCAGTATTTGGGGGTTCCCTTTTTTTAAGGAGGATTCCAGATTCTGGTAAGCCCCTCCCCCACAGACCTGCACAACCACTGGACCAGGGTTGTGGGGAAGAGGAGCTTATCCACAATACCATGGGGACAAGGTACAGTACTTTGCCATGGGATATCCACCTTATGTTCAGGGAAAGTGGCCTGGTTTGGTTCAGGAAGGCTATGTCCATCTTTGGTCAATTACATCAGTGGATATACCCTGCCCTTTTGTTGTCATTTAATGGGGTGATGTCATTCACAGCAAGTATAGCAACAGGATCAGACACGTTCATTGATCAGCAAGATGTATTTCTTTTGGGAAGTCAGAGAATACTGTTCCTCATGATTGATGAGGATGTGCAGCACTGGACAATGTGATTGATGATGGATTTACTTTGAGGGACTTTAATTATTATAGAAATTAATTATTAATATAGAAATTATTTACTTGTCAAAACATGTGTGTATACATTTTGCTTTTTTATGAATGAGTAGAGGAACCATGTCATCCTTTACACATTAATGTAGTGGGAAGTATCTGGTGCCTTCTTATTTTTAAGTATCCCACCCACAGACCCCCAAAACCACTGTACCAGATTTGTGGGGAAGAGGTCCTTCTTTATCAACATGGAGACAAGGCACTTTGCTAGGGGATTACCTCGAATGTCGCCCACCCATATTGAGGGAATGTGGCCTGATATGGTTAATTTTCCCTTTTTATGGCTTGTCAGGCTGCATGCTTAGAAAGGAATCTAGTATGGATTCTTGATTTTTGCATGTGGTTCCCTCTCTAAATGCATTCCAAACACTAGGGGTCTGGTATGGAATTTGGGGGGAAACTTATACCATTTTTTTGCGGAAGGCCCCATACCAGACTCTCATCAAGGGTCAATAAAAGTCTGGTATTTTTAGGGGGAACCCTATGCCAGTTTTTTTTTTGTGGGGGTCTCCATGAACAGCTATATACCCTCTAATATAGGAGTCTGCTATAGATGAAGGGAATTTACAATGGCTTTATTTTACAAACAAATGTAACTGTTATTTACCAGAAATTCGCACTGCATTTTTTCTTTGTTGTAGTAGATTGCATACATTGTACACATGCACCACAGGCTTGGCTGGTATTCAGCATTGATTTGTTATTTTTAGAAATTATGCAATTTTACTGTTTATCTTTCTCTCAGTTTCACATCAAACTGAATTTATTATTCTATTTTTTTGTTCTGGTATTGTTCCTCGGTGCGGTACCCTGCCCCCACCCCTTCATGCCATTTGTTTGACAATCCCTTGCCTATTAGTCTAGAAAATGGCCTTTACTATTTTTTAACATCCAACTTCCTTTGACTTTAAATGGGTTTGGATTTGGCACCCAAACTTTAATAATGTTCACTGAACTCTCCTTGAGCCAACTCCAAGCACGGCCAGCTAATCCCTACTGATAATGAAGATCTGCCAGCACAGTACAAACAGGGCTTAATTATGGTAAACATACTTCAACAGACCCCTCCTCAACGTTATATAGAAGGGGAAAGCTAGGATTATTTATAGATAAGCAACAATTTTAGGCCCCCCTTTTACTTGTGGACCATTCATTTCATCAGTTCAGTCACGTTTTTTCAAAGAAAAAAAATGGAACAATTTACATCAGTTTTTTATCAGTTTTTACATCAGTTTTTTATATCAACTTAACCATTTGAGTCCCAGAGCCATTTGTTTAAGCCTGAAGATTACTTAAACCCCCAAACATTATATATTTTCTGAAACTAGACACCCTAGAGAATACATTTGTGGTAGTTCAAATTTTTTTGTCACATGATCTTAGGTCAACAGTTTATAAAATGCAAAATTTCAGTAAAAAAATACACTAAAGTTAATTTTAGGGCACACAAACACAATAGTTCACCCAAGTGTTTGGTAAAATATAAAATAATAAGTTGCACCAAGTAAATAGATACCCAACATGTCAAGCATTAAAATTGCGTGCACCTGTGAAACAGCAAAAACATGTCAATACCCTACATTTTTCATAGGTGATGCTTTAAAAGCCTCAGCAGGTCATCAATTTAGCATTACCCTTGAGCTCTGGTGCTAAAATTATTGATCTCACCCTGGCGTACGCGGTGATTTGTAACATGTGTTGGGGCCATTCTTTCATAGGCGCCCTGTGACAGGAGTCACTTTGGGTGGGGGGCTCATGGAACCCAGCTTACTTTGCAGAGGTTGGGAGACCCCTGTCTTAGCTCCCCATATCCCTCTTATGTGCAAGTCACCCTGTGTCTCTTAGGGGCACAGGGTGACTAATGGACGCTGAGAATACGGTTAGAATTACTTCAGATGGAACAGTAATATTTATCAGCAATATGAAGACTATTCCTGGTTGTTGATTCTGAACTAGATACGTGAATTGAAAGAGCTGATCACGCCAGCCTCTCCTCCAGGGTAGGAGCCGGACTGTCTACTCTATAGTGAGATCCTAATTCATCAAACCATTGTCTAGGTTTGAATTCCCATTCACCTCTTGTTTCGGTCACCCAGCTAGCTAACCTAAATAACTCACTGTTTAGACTGTTAAGTCTATTTCTGTATATAGCTGCGTTTGCATATGATCATGTGATCAGTCTCAGTGTGTATTGTATAAAAAGCCCATTTGAGTTTAAAATAAAGAGTTCCATGTTCAGATAGACTGGTGACATCTAGTCTTGTATGGTCGGTTGTTGGTGTTCAGATGGGGAAGCGGTATTCTAACGGAAGTACTCAAGCGCAGTCTGGGTCGGTTCTTTTACACGCTCCAACAATTTTTTTATGTATGCCTGTGTATGAGTGGTGGGAGACTCACATTTTTTTTTTACATTTTCATGTGTCTTTTAATTTTTTTTTAAAACTTATGATTTTATTTCTATCACATAGGGGACCAATAGTCCCCTATGTGATAGCATATAAGTGAAAGGTCCTCTTTGTGGGTGTGGGGGGGGCAGTGTGTGCAAGAAGAGGGGCAGGAGAGGAGATAAACAGTGTATACAGTGAGGGAGCAGTGTATACAAACAGGCTCCCTCACTTGAGCTGTCATTGCCGGTTTTAAATGTAATTACTTTTTTTGCTTTACTTTACAGTGGTGAGAAGGAGCTGTCATTTGCCCAGCTGCTAAAGTAAACAAAGGGACGGGGTTACCCAGTGACATCCCCCATGACTGACCCCTTTTTATTACGTCAGTGGTGGCTGAATGACAGCTCCTTCTCGGCACTATAAAGTAAAGAAAAAAAGGTTGGCAATTACATTTAAAACCTGCAATGACAGCTCAAGTGTGGGAGCCTGTTTGTATAGACTGCTCCCTCACTGTATACACTGTTCCTCTCCTGCCTTTCTTAGCCCCCACCTTGTCTGGGGTGCACACAGCACCCCCACCCCACCTGCATTCAGTGTGTTTTTTTTTTTAACTTCCTGTCCCACTGACAGCAGTGATAAGTCACTGGTTGTTAGGATGCCGGTGGGTATTGGCTCCTAACAACCTGTGCAAAAATGGATGCAAAAACGGACCATTTTTGCATTTACATCTGTGTTTCATCCTTTCTGATTTTTTGGTGGACCAAAAATATGGCTTTGATCTGTTCAAAAAAATGGATGTTGACAAAGTGGACATAAATGGATGCAAACAGATGATCATCCGCTTACATCCTTTTTTTTACAGAGATGCATTGATAGCTGTTGTTCATCTGTCAATAGATGGATGAAAAACAGACAAACAGTCTGCAAGTGTAAAAGGGGCTTTAAAGTTATGCTTTGTGAACAGGAACATGCAACAAATAAGTAAGTGTAATCCAAATTTGACTGCAAAGGTGGAAATAAATGTTATGGTTAAAACTAGTGTATGGTGAAATCAGAAAATTGTGCATTAAAAAAAAAATTCACATAATCCAATTTTTCTATGTTATACTGTATACGCATACTGTATTTGTCACTGCTTGATATAGAGACAGTAACATTTACAGTAATATGCATTGTAAATAGTAGACACTTGTTTTCTTACTAGACTGCATGCTTGAATGACCATGGATAGGCTGTGATGTGGCAGACTTAAGTCTAGAACACACAATCAGAAAATTGTATAAAAAATACAGCTTTTGAACAATCAGACAATAATCAGATTGTTAGTACATATGTTTTGTTTGAAATTATCTGAAGAGACAAGCACAAATTTTTTTTCTTGTGTGATACCAGATTTTCGTTTAATCAGTACAGTTTTCGTCCGAAAATACAATACAAATACATTGTAAAATATATAGACACAGCGCCAATAAATTATATATAAAGCTGCAAACCTAACCAAAGAAAAGGTAAGTGACAAAATGGTAAATACATAAAAAATATATTTATAAATGTCCGTAATTCATATATAAGTCCAAACACCAAAATAAGTGATTTAAAAAATCTCTTAAACAAGAAAAAACACCGTGTAGCAAAATCCACCACCGAATGAAATGGGTAAACTCACCAGAGCTATTTGCTGATCAAATTATAAATCAGCAAAAATAGCAATTGCTCTAGGAGCGATAATCTGTTGGAGTATCCAGGAGCAATAGACTGCAATCAGCCAAATCAGCACACATGGAACAGCCTTAACTGCAAGTGGTCATCATGCCTTCATAACTTTGGAAATGCTCGGGGAATCAAAGAAGAGTATCATGGTGCAGTATATTAAAACAAAGATAATTTTTATTGTAGCCTTAAATATGCACTCACAAGAAAGGTGTCCAACCGACACCAGCAATATCAGTCTCAAAAAGCTAAAGCAGGGACAAGCCTCGCTCACCGTGATCACAGCCGACAGTCTCGAGGAGCGTCCTGACGTCCCATCCACTAAGCCCCGCCCTATGCGTTTTGTCATCCGACGTCTTCAAGGGGCGGCAAATACATTAAATCACTTCTGAATTTTTATTCTGTCGTACAAGTATTTTTGTAACTTTAGTAACCTCTTCACTTTCAATAGGAGACTAGCATGCTAAAAGAAAGGATGATCATTTGTACGATATTCTCATTCTGTGTACAGGGCTTTACAGGCACTGGGGTTGATTTATTAAAGGAGTAGATTCTTCATTTAGCTTTGATGAACTTGTGCAAACTTCCTTCAATCATCCATTCATGTGCAAATAAAAATTCTGTTTTTTCATCAAGCTCACATATAAGTGGGCTTTTAAAGTAAACATAGCTCTGCATTTTACTAAGCTACCTGAATATTCACTTTGCTAGCAGAACCTTCTCAATTCCTTTAGTAAATAAAGTCCAGGGAATTTGAAATATATTTATTAGTTTTCTTAATTTATTAACCTCCCTAGCGCTATTCCCGAGTGTAGCTCGGGGTAAAATGTCGGTGCCAAAAGCGGTAACCCCGAGCTACACTCGGGCTTACCATGCAGCGCTGCATAAGGAGTCCTGCAGAGCTTACCTTGTCCTTCGCTCCCGCGATGTGTCCCCTGCAGCATCCCCGGCCATCTCCTCTGGCCGATGCCGGCATCCGGCTTCTGTGTTCCGGTCCCTGTGACGTCGGAACGTACGTGCGCCGCCGGCGGCGGGAAATTTGAAAATTTAAAAAAGTCATTTTTCATAGTAAAACATTGCTGTTTCAACCCATTTCACATACATATTGTCCCTAGTGCTTTGTCCTGTGCACTGCCTGCATTTTGTCTGTTCTTTCTGCCTGGAAACTGAGAAACGTCCATGGTGTCCAAAAAGTGTCCCTTTAGGTCAAAATCGGGTTTAGATCAGCTAGAGAACAGCGATAGTAAATCAGAACCACTTGCAGAATTGAGTGATAATGATTCGTGGGGAAATTCGTCATCAGACACTGAAAACGATTTTGCGACTTTGCTCAGCAATGTATGAACTTGGCGCTATATTTCAAATTTCAGTGTTTTTGGTTTGATTATATTATTGAATTAAATGTATTATTATTATATTATTATTTTTTATGATTATTTATTAAATTATAATTTATGATTTTGTGTTTCAAATTTTATCATACCCGGGATGTTTAATAGACTCTTGTTTGGACAGATTTCAGTGAGTTATTCCTAAAAATTACAGCCTACAATAAAAAAATTACATATTTCCATGCAAAATAATGGTACCGCTTTCAGCACCAAAAATCTGAAATAATCATACCGCTAGGGAGGTTAAACACTACACTTTTTCTGTATCACTTTACAGACACATTGAAAATCGACATCTGTCCTTGTTCCAAAGGAGATTGCAAGTTAATAGCTGCATGATTCTTCTGTTTTGCTTAGGTTTGCAAAGTAGCTGCACATTCTCAGAGGCAGAGTATGTCCAGGGAAGCTGGGTTTCATGGGAGCTTTAGTTCATACACACACACACCTGTTGATAAGGGGGTACCACCGGTCCTCCTGTACGGGGCCTGAGCCAGCAAGGGGGCCCAGGCAGCAGGGGGAATCAGATGTAGGCAGGAAATCGAGGGTGATCAGTGTGGCACAAGGGGGGGGGGGGGGGTTGGGATTCTGGAACTGATCCCCTCTGCGTCTTTCCCTGCAGTAGCTGAAAGCCGGATTCTCCTCCCTCCCCATTCCTGCTGACTTTCAGCTGCTGCTGGAAGAGACACAGAGAGGATTAGTTCCTGTAATTGCTCCCCTGCCACACTGATCACCCTCCCTATGCACCATCCTCTTCCCTGTGCAGCCTGTGCCCCCTGCTTCCCCTTCTCTACCCCACAGTGCTGCTGGGTTCCCTCCTCTCCTCTACTGCCAGGTGCTGAGAGCACACAGGGCAGGGTATCTTCAGGATAAAGAGCAGGGGAAGGGCAGGTAAATATGGCATACTTACTAGCCCCTTCCTTTCCTGAATGAAAACAATGAGTGATCGGTACCGATCATTCACTGTGATAATTCATAATTGTTCAAAATTGAGCATAGTAAGCTGTGTTACTATGCTTCAGTTTGTAAATGATCAGGAGCCTCTGTATAGAGCACTTTCTATTTGTTCACTGTCCAGTGCAGCTGAGGCTGCAGAGAAAAGGATGGAGCAGTCTATGTCCTCAGTTCCTTTCTCTCTCTCAAAAGTGAGAGATCAGAGGTCTGTTTACACCCCTGATATTTCACCAAAGCCCCCCCCAAACATGTAAAAAATAGATTGATTAAAAAGAAACTGTAAAAAAATAAACAATTTAAGCAATAATAAAAAAAAAATGAAAGGCTCATTCATACGTGTAATTGAGTGGTTTGTTTGTGCTGCTAGAGCTGCCTATTGTTAGTCTATCGGGATGCAGCGGCTGTACAAAGACAACTACAGGTCCGAATCATGACAGGTGTGCTTGTGCAGGGAAATGGCACCGAATGCACACTATCTGTCTTCGGGGCTGTACAGCCACACACCTGTCAAATTAGGACCTGCAGATGTGTTCATACAGCTGCTGCATCCCCATAACATAACATAGTCTGCCTGCACACAGCTCCAAACAATTAAGAAAAAAAAAAAAAGATTCACACTGTACATGCCCACACGAGCCTCAAGATCTCATCCACACACAGGGCTTTATTTATTAACTCAATACAGTTTTATCATTTACATTTAGCAGGAATTTAGTAAGTTATTTTGTGTTTGTGTCCACTAATATTGATTTTGGTGTGTTTATAGCAAAAATAATGTTTCAATCTTTGAGGGGGACACTGTTAGGTAGGCTGTATGGGTCTCCATGATTTCTAACAGCAGCCCTGCACACACACACTTGTATACACACAGACAAGCACACACTAACACAATTATATCTCTTAAAAAATGTTAATCTTCTGATTGATGACTGTATGGATACCAGGGGCGAACTGACCATTCGAGCACTCGGGGTCAGTAGGGGGCCCCATGAAATGCCCCTGGTACCTTTTTTATAGGCTTTTTTGAGTGTGGGCAAGGACACAGGGGACCCATGATCCCCTATTGCCTGGGGGCCCCATGAGTTGTCAGTCCGCCCCTGATGGATACATTAGTGCGTTGTGCTTCATACTAAAAGTAACTAGTGTTACGGGTTTATAAATTCAGAATAAAATGATTAATATATTTCATTGGAGTATCCGAAATTCCATTCCCTAATTTTTATAAATAAAAGGATTCTCACATCTTCTTTTAGTTAGAACTTAATGAGGGTGTTAAAAGTGTTCAATCTAGTTTGCAGTCTAAGCAAACAACAATGTCAACAGATGGTGTACTGTGCTGACCTTTGGCAAAAATAAGTTAAATAAATTAAAAACATATGTTTAAAGTATGTGCATTCTTTGGCCCTAGCTGGAACCTTAATCCTACTGACACCAACATGATACCGTGGCTGGGAGCTCCTAGCTGTGACACAAGAAGGGCACACAATGACATTAGAAAATAAGAAGATTATAGTGGCAGACCAAAATGAAATGATAACACAGTGAATCAGTATTTCAGTGTCAACACATGAGAAAACAATGCAACACAAATACAAAGCAGTTAACCAAGGTACCTTTAAGAATGGGCTCAGTATGTACTGCAATACCCAGAGCATAAACTGTAGCTCTCTGACTGAGAGATTACACCCCAAGTGACTGTACATGGCTAACAATACGAATAGCAGGCTAGTACACTTGAAGGCTCTCAGTCAGGAGGGGCTAGGCTTAGGCTGGAAAGTTTGCTATATTACCAGCAAAGCAGTGCTGCAACCAGGCAGGCCACAATATCTGAACAGTTTTTTAATGTTACCTTCTGCCGGCTTAGTTGGGGCCCTTTAACGCTGGCATGCAAAAAACTGAAATATTCCTAGGATGTGGAGTTCAGAAACAGTTAAATGAAAAAGTTAGACTCAGTCAGTAGGTGTACCCCTTTAAATCAACAAACCAAATGCAGACACATTTAAACAAGGGATTGCAATGCGGGGGGAGGATTGGAAGGAGTTAAGGTTGAGATGTTCTGCAACAGCTTGTGATGCACAAGGGCAATCAACATCAGCAATCTGGATTTGTGGCAGCTTTAGTGACAATATTTGGTACTGATAGTTGCAGCTTTCAGTAGTGAATGACAGCAAATGTGTTTGGCTGCAATTGGGGAACAATGTCAATAGAGTGATGGCCCAGCCAGGCCTGTGGAGTGAACAAAAACTAGCTGTTGATTATAGCAACTGTGTGGGTCAAGCGCCTTCTCACCCAATCCTCATGCAGCAGTCTTTGGAAGACAATGAGCTGTCCGTGCAGTTTGGGTCCCCCTAAGTGACAATACAGCTTGTCACGTACCGCCTGGCGGTATCTCTAGCAACCCACAGGACAGGATTTCCCAGGGCGCGGGGTCTAAGACCCAGTCTGCCTATTCACCAGAGCCCCTGATGATGGGGATGGACTTGGAGCAGACTGTGACCAGGTTGCGGCCCCTGAGTGCACCCGCCCATGGTAGCGGGAACCGCCAGAGATATGTACCGAAAGGGAGCCTGATGTAAAGAGGCGGATATATCGTGCAGGATGGATGGATGGATGGCAGGGTAGTGTAGCGTAGTTAGACGAGCCGGGTCGGTAACAGCGGAGGCAGAACGGTACAGAGCAGCAGACAGAGAGTAGTCGGGTCACACGCCAGGTCCAGCAACAGGAGGTCAGATAATCAGGGGTATCCAGGAGAGTAGTCAAACGAGTCAGGGGTCAGAGCAGGAGATGGTCAGCACAGGTCAGGATCAAGCAGGGTCGGCAACAAGGTAATCAGCAGGCAAAACGAGCAGGAACAGATAATAAGACCATATGGCAATGTGAGTCTGTGCAGGGCTGATTTAAATAGCGCGCCCTGCACTGTCATTGGTGCCAGGTGTGCGCCCACAATTGCGAGTGCGCATGCGTTGCCGCCGCCGTTGCCTTGGCTGCCTAGGTCCTAGCGCCCGCCGGTTAGCGTGAATCGGCGTTCTGCGCATGCGCAGACCCAAGCACTGCAGCAATCAGGGTGCATGTAACTCAGCAACGACTAAAGGGCTGTCCTTTGGATTGCCTCATGGTTCAGGGCTCAACACAGCAGTCTGCTCTTCAACTCAATGTGGCTCTGTGGAATACAATCCTGTTTGGCCTGGTCTAAGCCCTCTCACCCAATCCTAATGTAGCAGTCTTTGGAAGACAATGAGCTGTCCGTGCAGTCAGGGGTCAGAGCAGGAGATGGTCAGCACAGGTCAGGATCAAGCAGGGTCGGCAACAAGGTAATCAGCAGGCAAAACGAGCAGGAACAGATAATAAGACCATATGGCAATGTGAGTCTGTGCAGGGCTGATTTAAATAGCGCGCCCTGCACTGTCATTGGTGCCAGGTGTGCGCCCACAATTGCGAGTGTGCATGCGTTGCCGCCGCCGTTGCCTCGGCTGCCTAGGTCCTAGCGCCCGCCGGTTAGCGTGAATCGGCGTTCTGCGCATGCGCAGACCCCAGCACTGCAGCAATCAGGGTGCATGTAACTCAGCAACGACTAAAGGGTTGTCCTTTGGGTTGCCTCATGGTTCAGGGCTCAGCACAGCAGTCTCCTCTTCAACTCAATGTGGCTCTGTGGAATGCAGTCCTGTTTGGCCTGGTCTAAGGAGCACAGCTCCGCATAATTCCTTACAAACTTTCCAGGTTGGCACATCTCTCCCCCATTCCCCAGCAACTTCCTGGGCTTTTTATTGTATATGTTTCCTCCCCTTGGCTGGCGCTTATGGGCCTTGTAGCTTTGACTTCAGTAAGATCCATGTTTGAGATTACATCTCCTGGATTTCTCTTGGCACGTGTATTAGGACTATAGCAAAACAAAGTAGTGAACACCACCACATTGTGGGCAAATAGAAGGCAATAAAGGCTATTCAGACTTTAGTGGCTGCATTCCAGATCATTGACTTGTATGGTAAAGAATCAAGGTTCAAAAAACAGTCTTGTAAAATGCAGGTCAGCACATCTTCATTCACATGTTCCTATTAGGATTGAGCTCCCAGTTTGGTGTTAACACTAGTCCAGGCCAAACTTTACTTGTTTGGGCCTTAGTCTGAGCAGCTGACTTTCATCCTGTTCAGAAGGAGCTAATCATCATATGTAGTAGCGGGGTTTTCTCCAGATTCTACATATGACAGTTTCCTTTTTCTGTATTCAAAGTTGGTAAGAACTCGACACCCACCATGTCCATGGCAACCAATGATGTCACCCGGTCCCATACATTTATAATCTGAGCCATGCAACAGACTGCAGTCACATTATCTGCTTACCTGCAAATGATAGCTGTGGTGGATGTCAG
This sequence comes from Staurois parvus, assembly GCF_062004578.1. Taxonomy (NCBI): domain Eukaryota; kingdom Metazoa; phylum Chordata; class Amphibia; order Anura; family Ranidae; genus Staurois; species Staurois parvus. The sequence goes on along the minus strand of NW_028318564.1, from coordinate 3,414,869 downwards.
CTAAGTATTAAAAAAAGACAGTGTCTACCAGGTGACATAATTGACTAATTGACCAAATATAGATATGACCACAGGACCAAAATTTTGTGAAAGTGCCCCTTTCCTCATCATCATGGAAACAAGGTACTTTGCCAAGGAAACCCCAGGGAGGAGCATGCTGGTCCCTCCATTTCCTGGCCTGTCAGGCTACATGCTTGTATAAGAGTCTGGTCTGATTTTTGGGGGGATCCCAAACTTTTTTTTGTGTAAGGTCCCCCTTGACATCCATACCAGACCCTCATCAAAAATAAGGGTCTAGTATGTGTTTTTAGGGGGAACCCCACACCATTTTCTCTTGTGTGGGGTCCCCCATTAACATATATCCAGGCTAAGGGTCTAATACAGATGAAGGGAATCCACATCCATTCATTTACAAACAGATGTAAAGCCACTGAAGTGGTCCATTGTAGGCAATTCAAACTGCATATTTTTTTGTGTCAGTTTTGCATAAATATGTGTTTTACAGATTCCAGGAGTAAGTACTGAGATGAAGAAACTACTGCCTACATGTACTGTATGAGAGTCACAACACCCGGGGCTGTCCAATTGAGACACCAGACCTAGAAGGAAACCAGGAGAAGGTGCCAGAGGCAGAGACAGAGCAATGAGGGTAAATGTGGATGTTGCTGGAGCAGAGCTCTTTTGGGAGTCCATCCTTATATCTTCTGCTAAAGTAAAAGATTTAGCACATGATTTCAAGAAATAGTTTTATCCACATTTACAAAAGATGAATATTGCAATAGATGTCTTTTATAAAGGGTTATGAAATAAAAAGCAACCCAACATCTTCACTCAATCTGTAGCTTACACAGTTTTGTAATAAATCACGTTTTAGACTCAATGAACTATTTTAATTACAGTTTAGTAAGTAATAATTCTTGCTTGAAAAAATAGTATTGCAAATCCTTAGTTATTTGCTTTGAAATGCCAGTTATATTTACTGTTTAATTCCAGTACAAATATAATTTAGTTACATAAAAATTACATTAAATTACTAATTAGAAATAATAATGTTAAGCCTATTGTATGTCCCAGAATTTAAAGAAAGGGATTTATAAAAAAATGATTTATAAAATCTGGTATTGTGAAAAATTAATTATTACTTAACATGTGTGAGCTTTTCATAAAATATGCACAGATGTTATACAGTAATAACTGAAAATACAAAGCATGTTTTATTTGTTAATTAGACAGATTACTTGGGCTTCTAGTTTTCAATACAAGCGAGACAATGAAGGGAGAAACTCATGATATTCAAGTTTAAAATTGGGTTGCACCTTAAGCATATCTAAACCCAATAAAAATATAATATATTGCAATTTACCAATCCTTAATTGTGGTAACTGCCTTGGTTTTATTTTTTAGGCTTTTTTCCTTTTTTCTTCAACTGTTGATCAGGCTAGTAACACACTTCTTGTCTTAGGGCAGCTCCACGTAGGAGCAATGGAGCAACCCTTGAATGGCAGCACTGTCAACCTGAGGAGAGGGAAGGGTTAGATGTGCTAGCAAATTTAGACTAACAAATTACAGCACAACTCTAGCTAACACTTTTTAGCCAGTTACAACAGTTTTTTTCATTTCCCTTTTGGGTTAAAGTTTTACATAAATGAATAAAAGCTGACTGATGTCAACACCTATATCAGTGTTAAATGGTGTGTTGCAACTCTCTAAGGGGAACTTTGAATGCATTCCTTAGTCTCATAAAGGAAGATGAAAAATAACAGACTTACTGGCCCTAACAATAGGTGAAAATAAAGGGAAAAAGGCAGGAAAAATCTCACATTTAAGGATTGGTAAAATGCAACAGATTACATTTTGCTTTTTGGTTTAGATGTGTTTTTAATGGAATCTTTCATGGAGCTAAATAACTAGGTGAGAAGGTTCTGGTGAAGCCAACCATTTGACATCTGCAGGATACTGGGGCAGGAAAACTAAGATGATTCAGACTAAAGCTGGGTATACATGTACCAAAAGTAGGCTCGCTCAGCAGTAACTGGTTGACTTTCAATACGTGTGTACCACTGTCTGTTCAACAGAAGCCAGTCTAACGGCCGGCTTCTATTGAATGGTCGTGATGGAAAACCAGCATTCGATCAACACTTGCAGCCAATGGCTGCAGCAGTGATCAGTGTATACTGATGGCAATGGGTGGGAATCCCACTGCCAGACTACAATAGCACAGTGGGAGAGATCCTTGCATCCCCATTGCTTGTGTAGATGTGGGTATCTGTGAGGTTTCTTTTTCATTCAGCCTGCCTCATACCTTGCTTAAGTTAAAACCTTGAAACTAGCATGTAGTACACGAGTTGAGAAATGGCTGAGGCTTCTCACCAAAGTATTCTGTTCTTTTTAGGCTGGATTCAGTGATTGATGTGCTAATAAATTTAGAGTAAGACATTAAAGCACACCACTAGTTAATACTTTTTAAGCAGCTACAGCAAATGTTTTTTTATTTTCCTTTTTAGTAAAAGTTTTAATTAACATTCCATTACACAATGTGCTGCAGCGAGTTTCACCACATTTAAATACAGCATGCTCCAGTTTCACAAAGTGTACCCCAAAGCAATGTGATTTCGTGAGCTGAGCTTATTAGAAACATTAGATCTTGTCTTGTGATTTCATTGGTCGGTATTGGTGAACACAACCCAATGAAGTCTTAAACATGTGTTGTGAATTAACATTTACCAGGAGCCTTAATGAGGAATAAGCCGAACATACTTGACTTCAGTTCAAGGCAGGTCCATTAAACATTACTGAAATCTGGGCGCTTAATGGGATCTGCATGTTAAAATCCAGTAATGGCCATTTTCTAGGCTAATAGGCAAGGCATTTGTCTGGGGAACATGTACCAATGTAACATCATATTTTATTATTTACCAAAAAATTGGTCCACTAAAATTCATTAACCTCCCTGGCGGTATGATTATTTCCGATTTTTGGTGCTGAAAGCGGTACCATTTTTTTGCATGGAAATATGTAGTGTTTTATTGTAGGCTGTAATTTTTAGGAATAACTCACTGAAATCTGTCCGAGCAAGAGTCTAGTAAACATCCCGGGTAGGATAAAACTTGAAACACGAAATCATAAATTATAATTTAATTAATAATCATAAAAAAATAATAATATAAAAATAATAAATTTAATTCAATAATATAATCAAACCAAAAACACTGAAATTTGAAATACAGAGGCAAATTCGCACATCGCTGAGCAAAGTCGCAAAATCGTTTTCAGTGTCTGATGACGAATTTCCCCCACGAATCATTATCACTCAATTCTGCAAGTGGTTCTGATTTACTATCGCTGTTCTCTAGCCGGTCTAAAACCGCTTTTGACATAAAGGGACGCTTTTTGGACGCCATGGACTTTTCTAAGTTTCCAGGCAGAAAGAACATTCAAAATGTAGGCAGGGCACAGGAGAAAGCAGTAGGGACAAAATATATGTGAAATGCATTGAAACAACGTTTTACTATATAATAATCATTTTTTAAAAATTGAAATTTTTAAAAAATTTCAAATTTGCCGCCGATTCCGGCGCCCGTACGTCCCGACGTCACAGGGACCGGAACACAGAAGCCGGATGCCGGCATCGGCCGGAGGAGATGGCCGGGGACACTGCAGGGGACACATCTCGGGAGCGAAGGACAAGGTAAGCGCTGCAGGGACTCCCTGAGCAACGCCGCATGGTAAGCCCGAGTGTAGCTCGGGGTTACCGCTCTTGGTACTCAAATTTTACCCCGAGCTACACTCGGGAATACCGCCAGGGAGGTTAAAATGTTTTTTTTCCCCAAAAATTTAGTTTAAAAAACAAATGCGCAAATATTGTGAGACATTAAAAAATTGCAATTTTAAATGTCGTAATTGGCCTGTGGGTCAAGTGGCTAGTAATGCTTTAAGGCAATATTAACAATTTAAAATATGGCATATCTGTACAATGTATACAGCCTACTGCAGCAAAAAGGACATTTACAAAGAAAAAAAATGCAGTCTAAATGATATATTTGATTTTGGGTGATATCAGCCCTTTGTTTTAGTGGCTGGTAATTCATGGTCCACAAATGAATAGGGCCAAGTGAATTAACAGGTTGCTAAGGATGCAGAATATGTGAGCAACTGCTGCTTCCTTAACCATTGACAGAGGAGGCTGTTATACACTCACCGGCCACTATATTAGGTGCACCTTTCTAGTACCGGGTTAGACCCCCTTTTGCCTTCAGAACTGCCTTAATTCTTCATGGCATAGATTCAACAAGGTGTTGGAAACATTCCTCAGAGATTTTGGTCCGTATTGAAATGAGTTGCTGTTGCCTTTCTAGCACCTCAAACTAGTCTGCCCATTCTATCCTGACCTCTGACATCAACAAGACATTTTCATTCACACATCTGCAGCTCACTGGATATTTTCTCTTTTTCTGACCATTCTCAGTAAACCCTAGAGATGGTTGTGTGTGAAAATCCCAGTGGATCAGCAGTTTTTGAAATACTCAGACCAGTCCATCTGGTACCAACAACCATGCCACGTTCAAACTCACTTTGATCCCCTTTCTTCCCCATTCTGATGCTCAGTTTGAACTTCAGCAAGTTGTCTTCACCATGTCTAGATGCCTAAATGCAATGAGTTGCTGCCATGTGATTGACTGATTAGCAATTTGTATTACCAAGCAATTGAACAGGTGTACCTAATAAAGTGGCCGGTGAGTGTATATAGTAGCAGTAGAAAAAACAATACTGACAACAGTACATTAAAGCCTAACTCCATGGTTAATAAACTTCAAACTGTTTGCTTGGACCAAGCCCGTCTAAAAAAACTTTATTTCGCTAACACATGCAGCAGTTAGGCTTTAATAGTCTTTTAAATATGGTCCATTATTTCTCTGTTAAAGTATAAGGAGATCCCTATCCCACATTTCCCTATTACCAGGTTATTCAGTTTTAGATATCAACTTCAGTGGGATGGAATATTCCAATCTCTGTGGACATGATTAACTGAATAGCTAAATGCAGTGAAATGGAGCTTTTTCGGATGCATTTGCTAAATGCACATAGACTGTGCACTTTGCAAGTTCAGTTGCTTCAGAGCTTACTAAATTACTTCTATCATCCAATCATATGCAAGGAAAAAAAACAAAATTTTGTTAATTTTTATTTTCCTTGATTGGGTATTCTTTGCATGGCAAAGCTTTAGGTTGTTTACTAAACTCTGGAGCAACTGCAAAGTGCACAATCTATATGCCTTTAGAAAATCCACCCCACATTCAATTTAAAAAACCTAATCATGTTCAGAGGTGTTTCAAAAAGAATTTTCCATGCACATGATTGGATATTTACTAAATCAGACCCTGGGTCCTCTGTATGTATGCATGGCTGCATTTTATTCCACAGCAATAGAACAGCACAATGAATGATTTGTAGAGAATTCTGCGCAAAGTTACTGTATAATGCTGTCAATCATTTCAGGATAGCTCCTTAATGTTGTGTTGAAGGGTGAAGGGAACTAAGTAAATTATTTAAAATACTGCATTACTGCCTGGAGTGAAACTGGGGGGGGGGGGGGTGAAGAAAAACCATTAACCAATTGTCTACTGGGGAAATTTTAAAAAATGTTCACACAAATGTTAAAATCTGATTTTTTTTTTAAATAGAAATCACTTTAAACCCTTAAACAATCAAAAGCAGCAGCAGCCATGGGCTTGCGTTAACCTCTTGACTACCAGTATGTATATAAAGGTTCATTGGTAGACAAGGGGTTAAAGAGCAACTCCAAGCAACAAAAGAAATCAATCAGCACAAACTGCAACTTCATTTCATTGTGAATGTCTACATGAGTGCACAAAAACACTTCAAAACATCAATCTGACTTTCCTCAAACTCCCTCCCATCCATATAACTCCATTAGGGATGAGCCAAATTTACAACCCCTGGCAAAAAGTTTGGAATCACCACTGTTGCAAAATGTTCATCCAATTGTTTAATTGTGTAGAAAAAAAAAAATCACAGACATGCCTCTAAACTATTTTCATTTAACATTCCAACCTTCTAGCTTTGAGAAACACTGTAGTCAATTGCAACAGTTTTTGCAAATCAAGGAGAGGAAAAAAATATGGAATCACTCAATTCTGAGGAAAATATTATGGAATCACCATGTACTTTGCAGTTGTAAGACTCCATACACACTGCACGTTTTGATAACACTGGTAAGGTTAGCTGTGTGAAGTCACATTAAAAACGTGAGTTTTTCAGCTTTTTTTAGCGTTTTTGCATTAGCATTCAGCGGCATTTTGCTGCGATTAGCTGTATTTTCCCGCATTTGCGTTTTTTAGCGTTTTGTCTTTTACCAAAAAAAAAAACCATTTTTTTGGTCAAAATAGTCCAAAAACGTTGGTTTGCGGCTTTTTACCACGATTTAACACGCTTTGACATGTTTTTCAGCATTAGAGCGTTTTTACAGCTAAAAAAATACTCTACTAGAAACCCACTAGTCCTGTTTTTTTTTTCAACCAAAAAACATCCCTGCCAAAAAATGTTGATTACAGTCTATGTGTGCATGGACACATAGGATAACATGCTGGGGGGTTTACTGGCTGTAGAAAAAAAACATCAAAAGCCAAAAACATCCGCTGTAAAAACGTCCAGTGTGCGTAAGGACTAAAACAAACTTCAGCATCAGATTATCCTAGATGAAAGCCTGGTATAGATGGTAGGGGTGAAGACATGCAAAAAAATGACTTTGGGTTCCCATGTGGGTTTAACCTCCCTAGCGGTCTGATTATGTCGCAAAATCGTTTTCAGTGTCTGATGACGAATTTCCCCACGAATCATTATCACTCAATTCTGCAAGTAGTTCTGATTTACTATCGCTGTTCTCTAGCTGGTCTAAAACCACTTTTGACCTAAAGAGATGCTTTTTGGACACCATGGATGTTTCTCAGTTTCCAGGCAGAAAGAACAATAAAAATGCAGGCAGGGCGCAGGACAAAGCACTAGGGACAAAATGTATCTGAAATGGTTTGATACAGTAAAGTTTTACTATGTGATTTTAGTGATTTTAGTGAATGTCACTTTTTGTCATTTTCAAATTTCCCGCCGTTCTGTCCCCCGTACGTCCCGACGTCGCAGGGGACGGAACCCAGATGACAGATGCCGGCATCCGCCAGATTACATTGCCGGGGACACTGCAGGAGGGACATCGCGGGAGCGCAGGACAAGGTAAGTGGTCGAGAGATCGCGGAGCAGCGCCACATGGTATTCCCGAGTGTAGCTCGGGGTTACCGCTTATGGTGCTGAAACTTTACCCCGAACTACACTCGGGAATACCGCCAGGGAGGTTAAGGGCAAAAATTGCAAAACATACCTCCACAAAATCTATACTAGACTCTAATCCCCACATCCTAATGTTCATATTTTGTGAATGACATCACAGGATACCCCTCCCCTTTGTTTACATTAAACTGTCAGCTAGGGAAATGTCACTGGCAGAATGCCTCCTTCAGGACTGGATGTGTTTGCACCTATGTGTGTTTTTGGTTTAACAGGCTGGTGGACATTGTTCTTTGTGATGGACATTTGATGGATCTTCATCACTGGACAAAATGATTAACAATGGATTTAATTTGTGGGACATTTGGGTTTTTATTTATTTATGTTTTTTTTAATGACTTGTAAAAGGTGCGAAGTGACTTTATTTACTTTACTTTTTTTGTGAATGAGTAATTGGGTGTAACGTTTTTAGACAGAACTTGTTTTGTTTACATCCTGCTGTCAGCAGTAAATCCCAGATGAGTCATGGCTGTTAAAGATGCCTCGGCATTCCGGTCCTAAACAACCAGCTACTGTGAATATACAAAATTAATGCCAAAAATACTAAACAAATTACACCCAAACTGTGCTCTTCGCTTCTCACACGACCTCCTGCTCTCTAGCTCCCTTGTCTCCTCCTCCTATGCTCATCTCCAGGACTTCTCCAGAGCTTCCCCCTTCCTCTGGAACTCTCTACTCCAATTTATCAGACTATCACCTACTCTGCTCACTTTTAGGCGATCTCTGAAAACCTTTCTCTTCAGGGAAGACTATCCTGCCCTCAGATAATAATGGAATCTTCTACTCCTCCAACCAGTCCATCCTCCCCAGTTACTACCTTTTATACCACTAGCCCCTCCCTGCTAGATTGTAAGCTCCAAGGAGCAGGGCCCTCCTATCCCTCTTGTATTGAACTGTATTGTTGCTGTATTGTCTCCCTTTATATTGTAAAGAGCTGGGGAAACTGGTGGTGCTATATAAATCCTGTATAATAATAATAATTTTGTTTAGTATTTAATGCTATTCCAGTCCTATCCCATCCAAAATCCATACCAGACCCTTATCTGAGCATGCAGCCCAGCAGACCAGGAAAGGGGGAGACAACGAGCACCCCCCCTCCTCAACCATACCAGGCCACATGCCTTCATCATGGGAAGGGCACTTTGGGGCAGGGGGGCTCCCTCCCAAAGCACCTTGTCCCCATGTTGATGGGACAAGGGTCTGTTCCTCACAACCCTGGGTGGTGGTTGTGGGGGTCTGTGGTGAGTGCTTATCAGAATCTGGAAGCCTCCTTTAACAAGGAGGCCTCCAGCTCCCCTATTTGAATGAGTATAGGGTATATATTACCCCTACTCAAAATTAATAGGGAGGTGGATTCATGCGCTGCCAACAATAGTCTCAGAAAATTAAGTATCTGCTAACACCCGGGTTTATGATTTATAACAAACTGATAAGGAAAATGGTGTAGCGCTGTGTATACTGTGATATACTTAAAATAAATGGTGAAAATCAATAAAAAATGTGAATAAAAGTAACTTGGTTCATTATTGGTGTGACACTGTGTATGATAAAAAAGATGTGAAAAAACAACTTCATTCAAATATATATTAAGTATGGAGTGTACCATGATTCAAACAAATAGAGAAAAAAGCCCTGAAGAAGTCACATGGTGGCATGATGCAACGCGTCGTACTAGAGCGTGGTGATGTCATCACACACGGACGGTAGTCGCCATCTTTGGACTCCTTGAAAGTACACCTTAACTGTGGGATTACACAGTACATGCCTGTGACCCTGTTTTAAAGTGTGAGTAGCTTTTTGGCATTGTGGATTTCCTTAATGAATTTAAAAATACTACACTACGGAAGTTCTCTCTTTGACTTCTTTTATATGAGCCATTGAATACTCCCTTAACCAGTTCTTGCGGCCGGGCGAGCAGCTCGTCCCTCCGGGTGGACGCCATTTGGCGTCCTTTCAGGCACATGTAGTTTGCCTGCCCGCAGGGCAGCTCTGTGGCTCGATCTGTCACCGGCTGTGTACCTCAGACATGGCCGATGACAGGTCTGTGTACCGGCCCCGTTTCCAGTACCATGTGACCTGCTGTGACCAATCACAGCAGGTCACATGACAATTGTATACAATGGATGGCTTCCTTTCATGCCATCCATTGTATACAAGGGTGTCTACCTGTGAATGGTCACAGCGATCACATGCACAAGCTGGACTAATCACAGCCCAGCTGTGTCATGTGATTAGCCGTGGCCAAATCACAGCTAAGCACAAAAAAAATAAACCCTGAATGAATCGATGCCATTCAGGTAAATGCTTGCTTATAGCACACCAGATGTTGACGGATAGATTGGCACAAGTTTTGAGCACGCAAATTATATATGAAGATCTGAAATCTAGCACTTTTCATTTATCTTTAGGACATTGCGATATATAATTTAATATTGCTATTTTCACGGTGTATGATTTGGTCACTGTTGATTTCACTTTAAGTGTCTCCATGTCACATTTATGCATTCACATTTTTTCTCTATTTGTTTGAATCATGGTACACTCCATACTTCATATATATTTGAATTAAGTTGTCCTTAGGAGGTTCTTTTCTTTTGATTAAAATCCATTCACTAGAACATACTAGAAAGAGATCTTAACATTAAATGTTTACATAAAAAAGAGGATCTATAGTGAAACTTTCCAAAAGTGAACAGGCCTGATAATCTAGTGATTAGCACATAGCTCTGAGAGTATTTAGAATATTATAGCACTGATTTTAAAATATTCCCTGTCCACAAACTCTCTTATAATGAGGAATTTTAAATTAAGAACTCATTTATATTTCTTGATGCATCAGTCTCCAACTTTCAGAGGCCATTTAATTTCCCATATGTGTGATTAAACTTGCTGAAACTCTTCATAAGGGATGCATGTTTCTTACAGAATTGAGCTCTAGATAGTTTACAAAACACTAAATATGTTTGCAGATGCTTTGTCTGCTACTTTTCTACAGTTATTGTTCTTTTATCGTGCTTAGTTTTAGTACATGTAGCCAGTTTAGTCTCAATATGTTGTTTAGGGCAATGTTGTCTGTCTTAATTTCTACTTTTTAAATAGTACCAAGGTAAGTGATATTAAATGAGGATTCAAATTTCCTTTATTTTTAGGATTTACCTTATATGATATTACCTTTTTTCCTTTTCATTTAATTTGAGTAAATGGTATGGGTTCTAGAGATTATTGAACAGATTTATGTCTTTGCATTTATTGAGACTTAAAGTGAAATTGAATTTAAAAGAAATGCTGACTGTCATTTTTTATGACAGACTCGCCCATGTTTCTTCTGCTATGCTTCTTTGTGGCTGTCAGCATTTTTTCCCCCTAAGGGCTCATGTACACGGAGCATTTGGAAAACTCTTCTGAATGATGGAAACTGACTGCTGGAAAATGTAGGTTAAAAAACGTCAGTTTAGCCACGTTTGCATACCACGTTTATGAGTGTTCAGACGCTTTTATGCACGTTTGCGTTCAGAAGCGTTTTTAAAAGATAACCTCAGGAGACCTTCCCAAATGCCCAGAATGCACTGAAAAATAGTAAATAATTAACTATTTCAGACATTTTGAGAGGAATAGAGAGAGCAGAAGCAGAGAGAGCAGTATGTGTTGAGATTACCTCTTTTCTGGTTGTATTCACTATGGATCCCATCATGAGCATAATGCAACACGTTCTGCCATTTTTTCCTTCACGCCTGGAACTGACTGTGCTGGTGTGATAGGTCCTTTTGAATACATGGAAACGCTTTGCATGTATTTCTGAAGATGAAAAAAGGCTCTGGACAACATCTGGATATGGAACAGTTAAAAAACGCTTCTAAACGCAAATGCTTATAAACGCAGTTAACCGCATTTACAAGCGTTTGGCGTTTGAAACGCTGGTAAAATCTACTCCTGAACGCAGGTTTGGTGCATTCAAAAGAAAGTCTGTAAACTCAACTGCCTGTAAATGACTGTAAACAACTATGTGTACATGGACACATAGGAAAACATTAGGGAGAGTTCAGGGGCTGCTGAAAAAACGCAGAAAAGCTCCTGAACATCAGTTTATCAGCTGCAGTGTACATGACCCCCAAGTGTACACTGAGTAGTACAGTCTCAGCTCAGTGTACATTCTTGTCACAATTTTGTATGCAGACTAAAGTAGACCATAGATAATATGATTTTCTTCCCTGCAGCCACTGATTATATTGATGGGAGAATCCCTCCCCGAGTGCTATTGTTTTCTACCAGCGGGGGGTGGGGGGCGTGGTTAAAGGGGAGTGAGGAGCAGTCTCTGCCGTGAGAACAGAGTGATAATATCTAGCGGCTATAGCTGCTAGCAATAATTGCATGCTAGAAATCTGACATGCTGGTTGTACCCAAGTCGATCAATGGAATGACTTGGGTCCAATCAGCCTGCCCATAGATGGATTGAATCTCGGTCAGTCTCAGCTGAACTAGCCAAGATTCAAACCATCTATGGCCGGCTTAGGTCACTCCTGTGATCATGCTGGTTACTCCATAGTATCTTGCATGACTTCTGATTTCAGTGGCCAATCATGTTGATTCAAGTATCATATAAGACTATTGCATGATCTCAGATGCCTGCATTTTGTTACTGCAACTTTACAATTCCTCCAGCAGCTTAAAAACTACAAATTATCAGTGAGCTTTGGCATCTTATGAACTCATCTTTATTTGAACTTCCTAGTCTCCTTTTTCACTGAAATCACTTGAAGGATAGGTCATTCCCTGCAGCATAAATAAACAAAGGAGTGGGATGCTGGTGGCATTAGTGCCTTTATATAGACATATGCCCGTATTTAGTCAATGTCATCTAATAAATATGACATTTGTCCATATACAGGCAGTGACATCAGCAGCATCCTGCTCCTTTGATTATATATATGGAAACATAGAAATACAGAAAAGTGAGAGCAGAAAAAAGAACAAGTGGTCCATAGAGTCTGCCCATCCATTTTTGTTTAAATACACAATGTGTATTTTTTGTTTTTTATTTTTTTGTTAACTTTTTTGGCTGAATATACTGTAGATCTGTTTGTCCCAATCATGTTTAAAACCACTTACTGTTGACTGACTTACTACCTCTGCTAGAAGCCTATTCTAAGCATTAACTACCCTTTCAGTAAAATTATACTTTCTAAGATTAGTTTTTGAACTGTCCTCCAGTTAATTGGAGGTCATGTCCCTGTGGGGAAGGGTGGGGGTCTTTTCTGACTGTCAACTCCCCTGCCATTAAACTGTGTGCATGGATTCATGGGCTAACATTGTGGGGAGTTAACGGGCAGAAAAAAAATAAAAGTTCAAAACAGCTCAAATACCTGTAGGAGCAACTTTTTTGAGAAGCAGTGTGCATGAGGCCTTTACCTTCCCTAAAAACACTGCTAAACTCCTGTAAGAGAAAAAAAATGACTTTAACCATTAGCCGCCCGGCCAATGGCCGTTTGGCGGCTTCAAATGTGTCTCTGCACTCCGGGTGCACGCCATTTGGCGTGCTCCCGCACATGCGCAGTTTGCGCTAATGCAGAGCGACGCAGCAGTGCGATCTGTCACCGGCCGTGCACCTCGGACACAGCCGATGACAGATCCGAGTACCGGCTCCCGTTGCTGGTACCATGTGACCTGCTGTGACCAATCACAGCAGGTCACATGACAGTTGTATACAATGGATGGCTTCATTCATGATGCCATCCATTGTATACTAGTGCCTAGCTGTGAATATTCACAGCTAATCACATGCACATGTCATGTGATTAGCTGTGACCAAATCACAGCTAAGCACAAAAAAAAAAAAAGCTGAATGAATCGATTTCATTCAGGTAAATGCTTGCTTATAGCAAAGTAATTCTTTGCTATAAGCAATTCTGTAAAAAAAAAAAAAAATACTGATCACTTCCCCAAAGTAGTACAATGTTACTATGGTAACATTGTACTACTTTGGTCATAGTAAAATATGAAAAAAAAATCTTAAAAAAAATAAAAAAAAAATGTAATAAAAAATTAAATATAATAAAAAAAAAAAAAAATATATATATATATTTTTTTCATACTGTCACCAGTCAGTGTCCCTGTTCACCGCCATGCCAGTTATATGATGATGCTGTACTGCACTGGTGACAGTATGTAAAAAAAAAATTGTGAAACTAATTTTTTTAATTTTTAAATTTTCCGAAAAATTATGACAAAAAAAATACAACTTCAAAAAACTCGCCATGCCTCTTATGAAGTACGTCGGACTGTCTACTCTGCAAAAAGGGGTCATTTTGGGGATATCTGTACTGTTCTGACATTCTTAGACCTCAAGAAATTAGATTGGCCGTCAGTACTTCAGGATTGATCAATATTCAGATCTATACCATAGTTTGTGAACTCTATAACTTTCCTACAAACTAAAAAATACATCCTAATTTGGGTTATTTTCACCAAAGACATGTAGCAGAATACATCTCGGCCTAAATTTATGAAGAACAATTATTTATTTGTAAACTTTTATAAAAGAAACAAAGAAAAATGTGTTTTTTTTTCAAAATTTTTGGTCTTTTTTTGTTAATTTAGCAAAAAATAAAAACCCCAGCGGTGATTAAATACCACCAAAAGAAAGCTCTAGTTGTGTGAAGAAAATGATAAAATTTTAGTTTGGGTACAGTGTTGTATGACCGCGCAATTGTCATTCAAAGTGTGAGAGCGCTGAAACCTGAAAAATGGCCTGGGCAGGAAGGTGTAAAATTGCACGGTATTGAAACGGTTAAGCTTACAGTGTGTATGAGGTCTAAAGAACAAGTTCACCTTTGGGAACATGTTATATGTTCCACCCAATTTTTGTAACATGTTCCACTCCTGAAGCCACTCTCTGATCCCCCTCTTCCTGTGACAGCAACATGAAGAGAAGATCCCCATACCAAATATCACTTTTTGAAAGAAGAGCTGCCTCGCGTGGCTCCATCCACTTGGCCGCATAATTTACAGAGTTCTGTGAATTAATCGACTATAAATACCAACATCCTTAGCTGCTGTCGGCTTATAGTTCTCATGATGTATGGGCAGACAGCTTGGCACTGACAGTCTGCAGGAGACCTGCTTGGCACCAGTGATTTGCTGATCGCTTATGCAATGCTTTCCAGGCTTCTACAAAAAAGTAGTAAATTAATTCTGTTTTTCAAAGATGAACTTATTCTGTCAGTTCCTATAGTCTATCTTGATATGTTTTATCCCTCAGTCCTTTCACCATTTTTGTCCTTTTACAATCTCTGGACTTGTTCTATCTCACCAATATCTTTTTGTAAGTGAGGTCTCCAGAACTGGACACAGTATTCTAAATGAGGTCTAACTAAAGATCTATATAGGGGAATCAGGGCCACCTTCCTCCTTCTGGTGACCCCTTTAGTTATGTATCCTAGGACTCTATTCACTTTTCCCACTACCTGGGTCCACTGTTTGGTCATTTTGCAATCATCTGAAATAAGTATCCCCAAGTGTTTTTTCTATGTAGTGCTGGCCAACACTGTACCCCCAATGTTGTACTCTGACAAGGGATTCTTTTTCACTAGGTGCATTATTTTATATTTAGAATCATTGAACTATAGTTTTCACTGCTTTGAACAATCTTACAGCAACACCAAATCATGTTCCATGTTACAGACACCACCAGTGATATCAATTATATTGCACATCTTTGTATCATCAGCAAAAGACATACCTTACCCAACAACCCTATATTTATACCACTTATATATAGATTAAATGGAACAGCACCTAGTACAGAGCCTTGGGGTACACCACTAGTGACTGGTCTCTTTTCAGAGTGAACCCAATTACAATCACACTCTGGTATCTATCCTTTAGCCAGCTGTATATCCAGTGAACCACCCAAGAGCTACTGTAAGTCCTGGCTTGTACAACTTTTGTATTAGATCATTATGTGGAACTGTATCAAATGCCTTGCTGAAATCAATATATGCTATGACCACAACACCACCCTGCTCCAAAACATTGGTAATATAGTCAAAAAATCCAATCAGATTAGTCTGCCATAATCTGCCCTCAGTAAAGCCATGCTGCTTCTGGTCCAGCAAGCTGTGTGCTTTTAAGTGATCAATGATCCTTCTTTTCTGGTGTGATTTAACCACTTGCCCTCCTGAGGATTTACCCCCCTTCTTGATCAGACTATTTTTTGCATTATGGCGCTGTGTTACTTTAACTGACAATTATGCGGTCATGCAACGCTGCACCCAAATGAAATTTACGTCCTTTTCCCATAAATAGAGTTTTCTTTTGGTGGTATTTGATCGCCTGTGCATTTTTATTTTTTGCGTTATTAAAAAAAAAACACCAATTTTGAGAAAAAAACAATATTTTTGAATGTCCAGTAAAAAAATTAAAAAAATCAAATGTTGTTATAAATCTAGGCCAAAATGTATTCTGCTACATGTCTTTGCAAAGAAAAAATCCCAATATGTGTAAATTAATTGGTTTACGTGAAATTTAGATTGTTTACAAATGGTGGTATATATATATACTGGGATTTTTTTAAAAATGTTTTATTTCTACTAGTAATGGCAGCGATCAGCGACTTATAGTGGGACTGCGGCGGGCATTCTGACATTGGGGGAACTGACTTGGTGTCACTGACATCCCCAGTGACACCAATACAGTGATCAGTGCTAATAAAAAGCACTGACACTGTACTAATGGCACTGGGCAGGAAGGGGTTAACATGTGGAATGATCAGCGGGTTAACTGTGTGCTGTTTTGCATACTGGGCTGTGTTTGTGATTCACTGTAAGCACGAGTGAGTAGTATCATGTTTAGTAGAGATGTGCACGATGAAAAAATGTGTTTTGTTTCAGATTTCTAGTTAAGTTAATAATTTTGTTTCATCATATTTGTTATGTTAGAATGAATTTGTTTCATATATTCATATTTGTTTTGTATACTTGGGTTCAATTCAAATTTTCTATATTTGTCGTAACGTGTTAATTCATTATTTTGGAAAATAAAACTTTTGAATTCTGTTTGGGCTGGATGGAGGTGGATTCATCAGAATCTCTGAATCATAACATAATGAATAAAATTAAATTAATTTCGGATTAATTTGCTATGTTTCGGAGAGTCTGATTGATACACCTTTCCAACCCAAACACAATAAGGCTAGGTTCACACCTATGCAGTTTGCGTTTGACCCATTTCTGCATAGCGTTTTGCATTGCATTTTGCGTTTTTACACCTGCATTTTTTACACGTTTTTGATGCGTTTTGCATTTTTATTTATTTTTTATTTCTCGTTGCTAGGCAAATTTAAAAATGCAACATTGGAAAAAATGCAGCAAAAATGCAGCAAAAGCACACTACATGCTTTTGTGCTAGGCAGATTTAAAACAGAAATACGCATCAAAAACATAGCAAAAGCACACTACATGCTTTTATGCAGCGTTTACATTGAATTCTATGGAAACAAAAACACAACTTTTTTGCGTTCAAAAAAGTCCCTGACCCAGTCCAAAAAAAACATGTGAACAATGTGAACGTGTCCCATAGGAAATCATGTTAAATGGACTGCAGTGGGTTTCTGCAAAAAGCTGCGGAAAATTTTTAAGTGTGAACCTAGAGTAAGGGCCTTATTACACTGGTCAGTTTTTGATCAGTAACTCTTACATTGGTTCTTTGCGTTTCAGTTGCATTTTAGGCTGCTTTCGCACTGCTCTGTTGCAAAAACATGGAACTTTTATAGGCATTTTTTATTTTTCCCATGGACAAAGAATTTCCCACAGTTGTGTTGTGTTCTTGATACTTTTTTTTCATGACTTCCATTCATTTCAATAGAAAGATGCATTTGTGGTGCATTTTATTTACTGCCCCAAACATGCACCAAAAATTCAACAAGCAGGACTTTTAAAAACTCAACTGTAATGCAACAAACTATAGTGAGGAGTGCCATAGGATTTTAAGGGATGCATTTTTCATGCATTTTTCTTCTACTTGTTTAACTGAAAAATGGATCAAAGATCGATCAGTGTGAAAGGACCATTTAGGTCTTGAGTGCTGCATTTTTGGTGCAGTAAGAAAACTGCGCTAAAAATGCACGTCTACTTTGAAATGAATAGAAATAGTGGCAAAAAAAGCATCAAAACACATAAAAATCTCAGCTCAACTGTGGGAAGTGCTTTGTCCAGTGACTCGTCCAGGGGGGAAAACACAACGTAGGTGTGCTCCACAAGCCCCCAAAAATTATTATAGTACACAGGTCCTGTGTAGCATGTCTAGTCCTGCTACTTTGCTGTTGTTATGTACACAGAGCAGCTCTGGCAGCCACAGTTGTCAAAAAGATTTTTTGTCTGATGGCTCCCAGCATACGGCTGCTTAGGCAGCTGCCTTAGGGCACCAAGGTGGCTGAGGGGCAGAAAAATCCCGATCCCCAGCCACTTGCTGGGAGTTCAGGTTTTTAAAATACCTGCCTTCCAATGATCCCCTTTGTTGTCCTTCTGGAGCAGCTGAAAGCTATCATCTCCTAGCCCTCCCACCAGTGTACAGCTGCTGCAGGAGGAATATCCAGCGGATCGGTTCTTGTAAACGTCTCCCCTGCTACCCCTCCCTTCCTTGTTCCTCCTTTTGTCTGTTGCCTGGCCCTTCCCCCAAGTGCTCCCCTTTCAAGAGGGCTCCTAAAGAAATTGTGAAAATTATTAAAAAATAAAAATGTAAAAATAGAAACTAATGACACCATCCACTGCCCTATTGACACGAACCTCCACCCTACTGACACTGTCCACTGCTCTACTAACACCATCCGCTGCTTTACTGACTGACTCCAACCTCTGCCCTACTGACACTATCCACTGCCCTGCTGACTGACACCATCCACTGCTCTGCTGATTGACACCATCCCCTGCTCTATTGACACTGTCCACTGCTCTACTGACACTGTCCACTGCCCTACTGACTGACACCGTCCACTGCTCTACTGACACCGTCCAATGCCCTACTGACTGACAACATCCACTGCTCTCCTGACACCGTCCACTGCCCTACTGACTGACACCATCCACTGCCCTACTGTCTGACACCATCCACTGCCCTACTGTCTGACACTGTCCATTTTTAAGGTAGGCTCAGTTTGTATTTTTACAGTGACATTTGTTTTATTATATTTTTCTAAATTTTTCTTGCTATTTAGTTAGGCCTTGCTAGTTAATTTATTTTTTTAAATGGTGCTGGACCCCAGTGATCTTTGATCTCTTTCATGTTGTTGTGGTAGATCTCTACCGCTCAGAGGTTGCCTATCCCTGACATATTCTGACTATTCTAAGTAGAGATGAGCGAATCGAACTTGGCGAAGTGGAATTCGTTTCGAATATTAGGAAAAATTTGATTCGCGCCGGATCCGAAAATTAGCAAACTTCGGATGCACGAATCGAATTTTCCCCGATCGGCCTGATTTTCATCCCTTCTACAGCCGGCAAAAAGTGTCCCTGCAGAGAGCTCCGCTATTTCTGACAGTTCTCTGACAGTTTCTTCACATTTACAGCGGTTGAAACATTGTATCTATTTGTTTCCATTTAGGATACAGATGTTTTTATTCGGAAACAAATAGATACAATGTTTCAACCACTGTAAATGTGAAGTAACTGTCAGAGAACTGTCAGAAATAGCGGAGCTCTCTGCAGATACACTTTTTGCTGTACTGGAATTCTTCTTATTTTCATCCTACTTCTTCTTCTTCTTCATCCTCATCCTCATCCTCTTCTTCTTCTTCTTCTTCATTCTCATCCTCTTCTTCTTCTTCTTCTTCTTCATCCTCATCCTCTTCCTCTTCTTCTTCTTCATCCTCATCCTCTTCTTCATCCTCATTCTCTTCTTCATCCTCATCCTCTTCTTCTTCTTCATCCTCATCCTCTTCTTCTTCTTCTTCTTCTTCTTCATCCTCTTCTTCTTATTCTTCTTCTTCTTCATCTTCCTCACCATCATCCTCTTCTTCTTCATCCTCATCCTCTTCTTCATCCTCATCCTCTTCTTTTTCTTCATCCTCATCCTCTTCTTCTTCTTCTTCTTCATCATCCTCATCCTCTTCTTCTTCTTCTTCCTCATCCTCTTCTTCTTCTTCTTCTTCATCCTCTTCTTCTTCTTCTTCTTCTTCTTCATCCTCATCCTCTTCTTCTTCTTCTTCTTCTTCTTCTTCATCCTCATCCTCTTCTTCTTCTTCTTCCTCACCCTCTTCTTCTTCTTCTTCTTCATCCTCATCCTCTTCTTCTTCTTTTTCTTCTTCATCCTCATCCTCTTCTTCTTCTTCTTCATCCTCATCTTCTTCTTCTTCTTCTTCATCCTCATCCTCTTCTTCTTCTTCTTCTTCATCCTCATCCTCTTCTTCTTCTTCCTCATCCTCATCCTCTTCCTTCTCTTCTTCTTCTTCTTCTTCTTCATCCTCATCCTCATCCTCTTCTTCTTCTTCTTCATCCTCATCTTCTTCTTCTTCTTCTTCATCCTCATCCTCTTCTTCTTCTTCTTCTTCTTCTTCTTCATCCTCATCCTCTTCTTCTTCTTCTTCTTCTTCTTCATCCTCATCCTCTTCTTCTTCTTCTTCTTCTTCCTCATCCTCTTCTTCTTCTTCTTCTTCCTCATCCTCATCCTCTTCTTCTTCTTCTTATTCATCCTCATCCTCTTCTTCTTCTTCTTCATCCTCATCTTCTTCTTCTTCTTCATCCTCATCCTCTTCTTCATCCTCATCCTCTTCTTCTTCTTCTTCCTCATCCTCATCCTCTTCTTCTTCTTCATCCTCATCCTCTTCTTCTTCTTCTTCTTCATCCTCATCTTCTTCTTCTTCTTCATCCTCATCCTCTTCTTCTTCTTCTTCTTCTTCATCCTCATCCTCTTCTTCTTCAATTGAAGCTGCTTCTGCTCCGCCACTCTGCCATTGGACTCTTGATAGTCGTCTCCCCACACTGCTGCTGGGGGGGCTTTTTAACATAGGCCTCTGTATGGCCTTCAATTTAAGCTGCTTACACTTCGCCACTCTGCCATGGGCCCCTGTACCGCCTCCTCATGCTGCTGCCAGGTCCAGAGTGTGTCATGGGTCCCAGTACGGCCTCCCATTGCTGCTGTCTCCATCGCCACACTCTGCCATGTGCCACTTTCAGGTCTCCTCACACTGCTGGTGGGTTCCATTTTGTCATAGGGTGCTGTATGGCCTCCCATTGCTGCTGCCTCCACCGCCACACTGTGGCTCCACACTCTGGTTTTGGCCCCGTGACTGCCCAAATGAGTGAAGTGTGCGGTGATTCTAAGATCGACGGCACTCATCTGCATGTCATACTGACTGACAGTATTATTTCTCTTCCCCAGCAGACTCCAAGGGCATTTAAATTAAAGGTACAGTGTTCTGCACTAATATAAAGGCTCTCTGAAGCCTAGAAACCCTTTTAATAAGTTAAATTCGCAGCAAATAAATTTGCATCGAATCAAATTTATTCCGCAAATTCGGCGAATCAGCCGAATCGAATTTTTGAATAATTCGCTCATCTCTAATTCTAAGCACCAAATGCTCTACTCTCCCAGTAGCCCCATATTTGCAAACCCAAAGCAATATGAAATGAGCAGAGGGGGCATAGAAGGCACTCCACAGAAAGAATAGGGTGCTTTAAATAAAGTGTGGTGTGACGATCATGGGCATGCAGATATCTGGGATTATAGCAATAGGATGACCCTAGCAGAACTGTTGAAATTGGAAAAATATTCAAAGCCCAGAGTAACTCACTGGTCTCCCAATAGACAAAACAAAAATAGAAAAACAGAAAATCAGTTGAGTTATCTTAAGGACCCAGGGTACCAGCAAATGCTAGTATGCACACTCACAGGCAGCCCTAGACCAAGAAGCATGAGTCTTCAGTGGGCAGCAGCAGCTTAGAAGCTGGTCTTCAGGTAGCTCATAGGCTGCAAAAGTATGGGGGTCAATGGTGGGTTAAAAGAAAACACTTGGTGAGGCACTACAGCCCAAAGAAACAGTGAGCCAAGAAAATTGTACCCCACAGCAAAATAATAACAATGTAATCAAGGCACCCATAGGTGTCAATCTATGGGTAATGTTGAAAGCCTAGAAAAGGTAGCAAAAGAAAAACAAAGAAAAGCCTCTGGAACAATTGTGAGTGCAGGCGAACAAAGGCCTGGGTTCTGCAGTTGGTAGCACTTTGCTGCTTGGGCTTTTTTGCAGAGGAGGAGATTTGGCCTTCTAATCCATCCATGGAAGTGGGAATGTGGAGTTGAGAAACTGGCTCTAGCATCAATGTGCACTCCAAATCCAGGTGCTTGAGCTCTTTCAAGAATTCAGTAGAAAGTTTGTGAGAAACTGTTTTGGTTTCTTCATGAATAATGTTATTGATTTTATTCAAGAGGGTAGTTCCTGGTTCCAGGCAAGGAGATTGCAAAGCCAGGGGGAATTACAAAAGGCTGTCTGCCAAGCCTTCTGACTCCAGAAATTACTTCATGTTCTCATCTCTAGGTAGAGCTGGTGCCATCTTGGTGTTCATCCAGCACTGAGGTTTCGGGTCAGTTTGTTTCTTTGATTTAGTTTTATTCATCCAGCAATGTCTTCTGCCCCCCTTTCCCCCACAGCAGTGACCTCTGGCCCCCTTCTTCCCACCTCCCAGCAATTTCTTCTGCCCCCCCTTTCCCCCATAGCAGTGACCTCTGGCCCCCTCCCCCCAGAAATGTCCTCTGCCCCCATTTCCCCTATAGCAGTGACCTCTGACCCCCTTCTCCCCACCCCCTCCAGCAATGTCTTCTGCCCCCCCCCCCTTTCCCCCATAGCAGTGACCTCTGGCCCCCTTCTTCCCCCCAGCAATGTCTTCTGCCCAGGGGTGGACTGACCATTTGGAAACTCAGGCACTGCCCGAGGGCCCGGGGTCAGTAGGGGGCCCCATGAAATGCCCCTGGTACCTTTTTCATAGGCTTTTTTGAGTTTGGGCAAGGACACAGGGGCCCCTTGATCCCCTATTACCCGGGGGCCCCATGTGTTGTCAGTCCACCTCTGCTTCTGCCCCCCCTTTTCCCCATAGCAGTGACGTCTGGCCCCCTTCTCCCCCTCAGCAATGTCTTCTGCCCCCAAGCAATGTCGTATCCCCTCCTTTCCCCCAGCCTTCTCCGCTGCTGCTGTCATCTCAGTACACAGAGGAGAGCGGAAGAGAGCACGGCTCAGGATGAAGGGTGGGAGGAGGAGCTGGACTGAAAATGACAGCAGCAGAGAAGGCTGGGGGAAAGGGAGGGGGACCTGTTCGCGGTCTACCTGTCACCTGCCCGTGGTCATCAGGTAGACTGCGATCGTCGGGTTGCCGACCCCCGCTTTATGTTACTGTTTACAATTGGTGCTAACAGATGTGAATATGACTCACAAAGCTGTACATTTCCTTTGTACCCTCTACTGCCTGTCCAACTATTCCCAACCTCCCAGGACTATATCCATTTTTCACATCTGCATTCAAGGCATTTGAAAATTGACTAATCTTTGTGCGTCCATTGGTATTCACTTCCATTTCCTCAATCTCCATACTATCAGTTCCTTGGTTTGATTTTGATCCTATCTTTGTCAGATGCACCTCATTGCTAGCGAAACTACATCCATCTTCATGGTGTCTACTCTCCTTTTCTCATATCCTGGAATAACTCAAACTTTATTAATTGGAATATTTTCAGCTCAATGAACATTTATTCTCTTCTTATACAACCTTCTGGGAAGTTACAAATCAGCTATATGGGGTCACATCATTCAACACATGTTTTGCTGGGAAAGAGAACATTTGTCTCATACTGAGTGCCCAGAGAAAGAGTTAGCCTCAGACTCTAAACTCTTTAAACAATCTTCCATGCCGTGTAACAGAAAATGGGTTGAACAAATCCGCACTGATCTCAACCTTTGCCTTGTGGACAAAGAGGTGGATTGTATGCTTTAAATGTGACAAAAATATTATGTAAATGGTAACAAGATTGGCACGGTTATAGCCAATAAGCTATGCTTCTTTGCTCTTTTACCTATTCTCTTTCTCAAGACGAGAACTCCTTTGTCTCTAACCTGGTTCATATCTTGAACTAATTTTGCTACCACCTAGTTAAGCTACAGGTATATACTAATTTGCATGAAGTTTAACCTGCTAAAATCTCTTTTTTTAACAGACTTTCTTACAATCACTGAAAAACAAAGGGAGATGCTGGGTGCTGACAACACTGAGGAAGAAGGATTCTAAACCATTAATGAACTTAATATTCATAAATTCACCAGTCCAGATGTTTTTTTTTAGTACTGTACTTTAAAAAGATTTTATGACGTTGCGGTACCCTAGATCACAAAATTGTTCAATCATCTCAAAACGGAGGAAAAGCTTTCATCTGAATTGTTAAAGGCCAACATCATCATGCTCCTCAAACCCGGTAAGGATACTCAGTCATTTCTCTACTAAATGTGGACATTAAAATAATACCTAGTACCCTAGTGAAAAGACAAAACATGCTTCTTACTAGTCTTATAGATAAAGATCAAGTGAGTTTTGTCTTTTTTTGTTAAGCCTCCAACGATGTATGATGTACCTTCCTCAATTATCTAGTGCACAAGCGGTCTCGAGAGATGAAGCGGTCCCTCGGGCTGCATGCTCAGATAAGGGTCTGGTATGAATTTACCAATAAATAAATAGTATGAGTTTAGTTTTGGAAATATGGTGTTTATGGAGGTGATATGAAACCAATATTGATATATTAGCAGATCCGTAACTCCAAGCCCACAGTATCAGTCTCCCAGGTTTACACTTAGGTGCTGGCAAAGATAGAGCACACCTAGTTCTAAGATACAATATAGCATACAAGTACTGTTGCACACAGTATCCAACTCTGGTGTGAAGTACAGTAAATGAGACAGTCTTCAGCTCAAATCCCCACCCATCAGCAATGCCCCTCTGACATATTTGACCCACATTGAGCTTAATTGTTGAGGTCAATGTGGGTGATTGTACGATTAAGCCAAATGTGGGTGAAACATGCTAGAGGGGCATGCCCAATGAGTGGGAATTTGAGCTGAAGCTTATCTTTCATTTGCCTCACACCGGAGTTGAATATAGTTTGTGGCAATATTTGTATGCTTTATTGTACCCATACTGCTATGTCAGTTATTCAGTTAGGGATTCATGAGGAGACTGTTAGGTGGAGAGAGGAGTAGAGAGTATTATAGAGCTGTAGAATAGTATTGGGAGAAAAAGAGTAAGAGTCTAAGAGTAATAGTACAGAGTAGTGGCCATTGTTTTAATCACATTGAATAATTTGTAGTTTATAGGTTGGCAAATTCTGTGGAGTACTGTGGGCAAAAGACCGAGGCTGAAAGGGGATAAAAAGGTTATTATCAGTCAGGTGGTAACTCAGGTGACTGCAGAATAGGTGTTGTAGGAGTTTGGAGGTAAATGGGATCAAGGTGATGGGTCTTAGGTTGTTCACACTGATGGGACCCAGTGCTTGCTTTGGAGGGTTAAGGAATATGCCAGTGGGGAAGGAGAGATTGAAAATGTGAGTTAGAGAATGTAGAATAAAGTAGGAGGGTGACCGTTCATTTGTAAGGGAACAGGGTCCAGGGGACAAATGTCTTCCCTGTACTATACTTTTCCTCACTTCTAAGTGCAAAAGGAGAAATATGGTGTTTCCCTATGCAACAATTCAGTCCACTGAAATAATTATGTCCAAGAAATACTTACTAAGGCTGGCCAGACATTATATAATGTTCTTGTACACTTTTCCTTTAGATTTACCAAACAATATAATATAAGGTCAAACCTAAACTCTTTCAATTTGTGTGCAATCAGGCAGGCCCTTGCACTACATAGTTGAAGGTAAATCTAAAGGAAATCAAACACGGAAATTGTACAATGTATGGCCAGCTTAACCGACATTTCTAACAAGCAATTGAAATCTCACACGTTGCTCAAACCTTTTTTCAACAAGGTGGCAGTAACGATTTGCAAAGTATAGAAATCAATAACTCCCAGAATTAGGGTTGATGTTAATGAGTTTTTCATGGATTGCATTTTCTATTGAAACCTATGCAGCTGTATTGAAATGGAAATTTGAAAAAGGCTGTGTTTAACCTGTGGTTGAAATGCAACTTGATGCAATACAAAGGAAGTCAAATGCAGTCTCTGAACTACCATTTGTACTGTGTCTTAAAAGTCAATGGGTTTTGCTAGCCTGCATGTGACATGAGTTCCCTTGAGTCAATACTGTATTTGGATTGAGCTCACAGGTTTTTGACTGCTTGCTATGGGTTAATACTCTCAATTACTTTATTACTGTTTGTGCTTATTTAGAGGTTTCACAGGAAATTAGTATGCAGTTGTCAAATGTTTTAGTCACAATGGCATCAAAGGGTTAAACCACACACAATCTGCCAGGTCTAACTTAATTTTTTATGCACAGATTGAGATACCTGAAAGCAGTCAAATCAAACCTATCCGGCATATCCAACTGCCCACTTGGTATATTAAATCATCATTAATATTACTGCAATTTAATAAGAATAATCCAGGTATCTAGATTTTTCTTTGTCACTTTTATCATGATTTAATCTGTTCTTAGTTAGGCACTTTGAAGTGTTGGTATCAAACATACCAATGAATCAGGAAAAAGGCTTTCATTGTTCTTGAAGATTGATTTCAACATAGGTAGATTTCTTATTAATGGAGAACCCTCCAGGGGTATAATTATTCTTGAGATATTGTTTAAGTAATAATGCAGCCCACCAATGTCTCATTTCATCTATGACTAATGATTCTAATTTGTACAGAGATTTCTTGATATTATTCCCATCAATATTAGATGTATTTGTGGCATTAAAAGGCACAGCAGTAATCTCTTGTTTTTTTTCTAACAACAAAGGGCTTCAAACATAGCATGAATGGTGGTAAGAAAAGTCCAAATGAGTTAAATGAAGAAAAATCTAATGCTTAAGTAATCAATAAAATATGCAAGTAATAGGTATATAAACATTACATCTAAAATGTGTAAAGAGAGCAGATGTCTGGTGTGCTATTCAAACATATAAATATGACAATTAAACCAAACAAAGCTTAGAGAAAAATCACACATACAGTATATTGTATGTGGCTATTGCCCAGCCCATGTGTGTCTTTCCCTTTTTGCTGGTTTAAATTGAGCTGAGTGGCTACCATTGTTGGTTTATTTGATTTAGCACAGAAAACATTGTGAGTCTTCAGTTGCCTTGAACAAAGCTGGGCATCTGGTATTCCACCTCCCGCCCGCCATATAGTCCAATGAGGGGCGCAAGGTGGTTCTCTCATTCTGGGAGGACACAGCGGATCACCGATCCGCAGAAAGAGCCGAAGATGTCGGCTCGGTCATGTGATCAGCTGTGTGCAATCACAGCTGATCATATGTAAACAGGCAAATGCCGGTTATCGGCATTTCTCTTCTCACGAGCTGTCACGCTGACAGCTCGAGAAGAGAGCCGGTAATCGGCATTCTGCGGAGGGGACATCTACACTGATCATCAGAGCACTGATGATCAGTGTGCCCTGATGATCTGTGTAGCCCCAGCAGTGCCACCTGTCAGTGTCCATCAGTGCCAGCTGTCAATGCTCATTAGTGCCACGTGCCAGTGCCCATCAGTGCCACATCAATGCCACATATCAGTGCCTACCAGTGCACATCAATGCCACATATCAGTGCCCAGCTGAGCTGCCTTTCAGTGTCACCCATCAGTGCCAGTCAGTGCCACCTATCAGTGCTGCCAATCAGTGCCACCTATCAGAGCAAGTCAGTGCTGCCTATCAGTGCTGCCCATCAGTGCCAGCTGTCAATGCTCATTAGTGCCACGTGCCAGTGCCCATCAGTGCCACATCAATGCCACATATCAGTGCCCAGCTGAGCTGCCTTTCAGTGTCACCCATCAGTGCCAGTCAGTGCCACCTATCAGTGCTGCCAATCAGTGCCACCTATCAGAGCAAGTCAGTGCTGCCTATCAGTGCTGCCTATCAGTGCCAGTCAGTGCCGCCTAACAGTGCCAGTCAGTGCCACCTAACAGTGCCAGTCAGTGCCGTCTATCAGTGCCATATATCAGTGCTGCCTTTCAGTGCCCATCAGTGATGCCTGCCAATGCCCATCAGTGCCACCTATCAGTGTCCATCAGTGCAGCCTATCAGTGCCCATCACTGCAGCCTCATTAGCGCACATCGATAAAGGAGAAAAATCACTTATTTACAAAATTTTATAACAAAAACTAAGAAAAAACTTTTTTTTTTCAAAATTTTTAGAGGTTTTTGGTTTGTTTAAGAAAAATAAAAAACCCAGAGGTGATTAAATACCACCAAAATAAAGCTCTATCTGTCACAAAAAAATGATAAAATTTCATATGGGTACAGTGTTGCATGACCGTACAATTGTTATTCAAAGTATGACAGCGCTGAAAGCTGGAAATTGGTCTGGGCAGGAAGGGGGTATAAGTGCCCTGTAGGCTTATGGTTAACCCCTTCATGCCTAAGGGTAAAACAAATCTAAATGCCTAAGCACAATTCTGCAACGTTGACATGTGATAGTAAAACAGTACATATCACCACAACTACTTTGTGCATCCAGGTGGATTATACCTTGATTTTTTCAGGACAAATCGGGCTTTCATTTGGTGATAAATGGCAATGGATAGCCCCTGATTTTTTTTTATTATCAAAGGAAAACTGGCCCAAAATAGTAAAAAAAAAATTTTTTTTATTTAGCTGTGTGTTTCTTGTTACGACCATAACCTACCACCAAAGAACAACCCAAAATAAATTCTCCAGCTCTTGACGATCGCAGCGATACCATATATGTGTATGTTATTTGTTGTTTGTACCCGTAGTACAGCCCAGAAACAATAGTGCGCATTTTTTTTTTTTTTTACCTAAAACACTGACACTGACACTAACTGACACTGATACCAATTTTTTTTTAAAAATCCTGACCTTTAACCCTAACCTTTGACCCTGACCTTCACCCAAGCACTAATCCTGGCACTGAACTAGATCAAACCTTGATCTAGGTATTTTTCTTTTCTTTATTTATATTTATTTATCTTTTCTTTTTTTTTTTACAAATATATTTTTTTCTCTCTATGCTAGGAGTTATAGAGATACAATGTATCTCTCTTCTCCATTCATAGAGAGAGAAAAAAGCAAGGGGGCCGGGCTGTACAGTGACTGATCACTGTGATAGCCAATCAGAGGCTATCACAGCGATCATGTGTCCCGAAATTGGGAGTCCCAGTTCCTGATCGTTAGAACGGGACCCGGGGCTCTCAGTGACACCACGGTCTCTGTGCTGGGAGCGCACTGCACAAAGACAGGTACACAAATATGCGGACCCACGGAAAAAAGCCCAGTTCTGTGAGGCCGCATATTTGTGTGACGCCAGCGTCAAGGGGTTAAGGAGGAGAGAGCTTCCTCTCTCAGTGTAAGCATTTCTATAAATGTCTCATCCCATAGTTGGGAACTCAGACATTTTTGTTTGGTACGGACCATGCTTTCAGAGGTCCTTCATGTTTGCTTCTCTACGGTATAAGAAGGAGGCCCTGCGGCAGTTCCACCTGTTGGTGGTGGTGTGTTGTTTTGGATCTGTCACTGTGTGGGATTGCTCAGTTCAGGTGTTCTCTGTGTGTGTGTGGGTTGGGCTGCCTGCTGTCACATTGTTTTATCTCCCCCCATTGCCTGGGGAATTCCTGCCTGGGATCAGTCAGAGTGTGGATCCATCATCCTTCACTCACCTCAACTGTCACCCTGCCACTGCCAGCCACAGACACAGTTCATCCGTGACACTGATTTTGTCTTTAATATTGGTGCTGGTGGCATCTTATGGCACTTATTTTTGCAAAGTAAAAGAAACTTAGCAGTTTCATGTTTTGTTGATTTAATATTTTCTATCTATCTTTTTACAGCTACTTGCGCCTCCCCCTAAAAAAAGATAAATAAATAAAAAATGTTAAAAACAGTAGAAAATATTAAATTAAATCTGTCAATCCACACAGGGCCGGTGCCAGACTATTTTGTGCCTTAGGCAAGACCAGCGACTTGCCTAGGGCACAAAAGAGTCTGGCACTGGCCCTGTGTGGATCGACAGATTACTTTTGTAACAGCTTTCTCTGCTGAGTTTCAGAGTGTGAAGGGAATCCTTAACAAAAGTTTACCAGTTTTATATAGTGATAAGCGACTATATAATATCCTTAGGGCCCTTTCACACTAGAAACTGCATGAGAATCACACAGGAACACTATGTGGCTCCTATGCGATTCACGTGCAGTTCTGTGTAGTGTGATTTCAGCCCATTTATTTTTCCTGCAAGCACTACTTTTTGAAACGCACAGTAACCAGATTGCAGGATACTTTGCCCTGACACTCAAAGCAGATTGCAAGGGCATTCAAAAATGTTTCTAAATGTTTTAGGGAAGTGAATGAAGGAAACTTGTCTTCCTTTCTGTTTTGCGATGTGGAGAAATGAACTTGTCAAAATGAGGGCTTCTCAAATAGAGGGCTCCAAAGGTTCCAGAATGGGAAATGTGGTGGATTTTTAGATTATGTTCCAGGATACTACTCAGTGTAAATCACCAATTGGATGTCACCCTTTATTTAAAGTAATTTAAAACTTTGCCAGTTTCTATCTGACATGATTTTTTATATATTTTGACATTTGAGCTGTTAATAATGTTGTATAAAGATGGCATCTTGTCATGCATATGTACTGTATATGCAGGGTAATGTGTAATTTGTGCCTGGTAATCTTCTGTTTTTGTTTGTTTTCTTATGTATTCCATTTTATTTTTTAATTATAAGATGCAGCTTTGTGTTTGTAATCTCTCCCCCTTGGATGGTGGGTTGAGGGATTTTAAATTCTGATATAGAGTGTTATAATGTGTTATATGTTAACAGATAGCTATGAGTAAGATGACACTGACCAGAAGGCATTAATGCTACTCATGTGCTTGGATTAGCTATTGTGTGCTTGTTTTCTTTCTGTTTTTAGAGGTGTCTTGATGTTTTAGCGTGATGTTACATATATTTACATATGTATGCCACAAAAACCTCTGTTCTTAACCACTGACACTTTTACCTCCTTCATGTCCAGGCCAATTTTCAGCTTTCAGTGCTGTCACACTTTGAATTACAATTGTGCAGTCATGCAACACTGTACCTATATGACTTTTTTTAGCATTTTTTTGAGACAGATAAAACTTTATTTTGGTGGTATTTATTCACCACTGGGATTTTTTTTTTTTTTTGCTATATAAATGAAAAAGTCCAAAAATTTTGAAAAGTGTTTTTCTTATAATATTTGGCAAATTAATAATCCAAAAATTATAATTTAAAAAAAATGTTTTTACATTTTGATTTTTTTTATATTATTATTTTTTTTTTAACATACTGTCACCCTAGCAGACAGTGTCACCACAGTGACACTGTACTAGTTGTGGGGGGTGAGTGATGAAGAGTTGTTTTTTTTTTACACTGATTGCTTTTACACCCATAAAGGCTGTAAAAGCAATAATTTCTCCTTCTCTCTGGCTGCATTTTTGCAGCCATTGAGAGATACTGTGTGAGCTGTTATTGGTCACAGCTTGTCACATGGTACAAGGCTGTTGTGAATAGCCTTGTACCATGTGATCTCTGTGATCATTCACAGATTTCACACGTAGTAAGCAATGATGTCAGAAGTGACATCTTGCTTACTCCTATTCATGTGATCACTGATTGGCCAGTCAGTGATCACATGATCAGGACCTCACACTGAGGTCCCGTACAGTGATCGGTGTTCTGCTGTGTCCAGAAGATACAGGGAGTGCCCACAGTCCAAAGTGGTGGGCACATTTATGAATGGCAACCCGCCCCTGCACTGCCATCGTCCGGCCGTTTATATACTTGGGCCAGACGGGAAGTGGTTAAAGTGAGACAGTGTTAGGAATATACCTGTAGAAAGTGAAGACCAGTGTGCAGAAACATCAGGCTAGTTGAAGTTCTTAGTGAAAGTGAAATCAATTAGTCCAGATTAGAAGGCACAGAGTCACTGTCAGGGTCACAAGCCATGACAGTATCAAGTATCTATAGAGGTATCACTGGAGAGCAGGCAGGATTATGTGTGGTGCAAATTAAATAGCTGGCCAGTTACTCTGATTGGTCACATGATCAGAACTTCAAAAAATATGATAGGCAGTCAGAATTTAAAAAAATGTACGTGAAAGACATGTCAACCTGATATTTACAATAGAGTCAAGAGAAGCTGCCCCTTTAGTGCAAAAAACACTAAATATAAAACCAAATACAATTAAAGATAGGCACTACTCCTAAAATAAGTGATACTAATGACCTACTAAATAAAATTAAATACCAAAAAAACTATGAAAAATGGTCAACACATATCTGATTCAGATCATAAAAGTGTCCATGTAATGCCTCCACAAAGAACTCGCGCACCAAGCTCACGAAAAACAATGGTGAGTATTCATTCCAATGGCCAAATCCAGTGATCCAACACATGGGGTAAGGTTAACAACTAACCAGATCCTTATAACCAGTAAGCCTACACACCTCTCAATTGTGACCCTCAGCAAGAAGAAGGAAATGGAGTGGGTAACATCACAATCTTTTAATAAACAATACAATGAGAAATGACACACATATACTCAGATAGAAAAAAACGTCTATGGTTTATATATTTATTTAATTAAAAAAGGAATAGTCTGTAAAACCAATTGCACTCACATTTAATTGTGCCTGACCAGCACTATTACAAAGTGTAGGGTAGGATCAAACACCATGCATCACCCCTCGCAGTCCCTGAGCTGGCGTGCATTCCACAGATTGGAACTAACTCGCTGATGGAAACCAGAAGTGACGACAATCATCAGGAAGCGCTTGTGAATGGTGATGCATGGTGTTTGATCCTACCCTACGCTTTGTGATAATGCTGGTCAGGCACAGTTATAGTGTGATGAGTGCACATTTTGTAGTGATAGCTGCTTTTTGATTATTTATCTTTATTTGTTTTATATATATTTTTAAATAGTTGGGGTTTTTATTATATATAATGCAAAACTGCTAAATGAAATAAAGGATAACTAAAAAAAAATGTGCACCAACAGATCACTCAACTCAAGCAATATGAGCCAGCAACATAAAGTTTTGTAATTATAGTTATGCTCTGTATCCACAGATTTGACTGGAGAATGTGGTTTAATAAAACCGAACTGAAAACAGCCAAATAGACAGTTGTTAGGAAATTCACAACCATTAATGTGAAAAGTTTGAGTCTCATTTAAATAGACAAGATATACACCAACAAGGGACACTTTGCAATTCATTGTGAGCGACAAGGACAATACATGCAGAGCGTAATTATATACCATTTGTAAGAAAAAACTGAACTCATATGTTTGTCACTATTCTAACCCTCCAATTGGATCGTGAACATTCAGTCACATATGCGATCAATGAACCTATCCAGGTGATTGTACACAAATACGGATGAACCAAACCTACCCAGGTTTAGTTTGGGTATGCAAAGTGTGGATGTTGAATTCCATTAAAATCAATGGGAGAATAGTCTTAGAAATCAGAAGTGACCATTTTATAGGCAAGTGATTGTCAAACAAAGGACATGGAATGCAGGACAATGCTCTAGGGGTAATGCCCAATGAAAAAAAAGTTTTGCTTGGTAGGGAGCGGCAATGACCGCCTGCCTGCAATGCACTGCGGCCGGGCGGCAGCTACTGTCAAAGCGGCGTACCTATACGTTTCTCTGCCTGTACAAACACAGTGGGGCACTGCGTGCCTGAGCGGGTGCACATCTCTCCCCCTCCACGACTGCTGTGTCCGGCGGACACAGCTGAATGAAGATCCCAGTGAAAGGGAACCGGTGATCATGCAATCGCTATGCAATCACATGATCACAATGTAAACGAAGGTGTTATGAATCAATCTCATTCATAACAGCTTTTCTTCTCTTCTTAGTGAGCTGTGATTGGCCCACAGATGTCACATGATACATGGGGCTAACCACAGCACCCTGTACCATGTGACCAGCTCCAGCCAATCACAGATCACTATCTTGAGCTGTCAAAAACCTAATTCATGCATGACAGTTCATGAATAAGTTAGGTTCATGAGAGCAACCTTTTAATTGCAGGAGAAATTATCTCTATTTCTCCTGCAAAGTAAAGTGTAAAGAAAAAAAATCCCTACTCACTCCCTCCCCCCACAGTAGTACAATGTTACTATGTTAACATTGTATTATTTTGATAAAAGTATAAAAAAAAAAAACATTTTTAAAAATGTAAAAAAAAAAAATTAAAATACCATACTGAAAATTTTTTTAAAATAAATTTTTAAAGATTTTTTTAACTAGTTTGCCAACCGCTTATCTGCATTTTGTGGGAGAGCAGCAGCTCTTGGCAAAGTGACATAATCTTGCGTTGCTTCCTGTTATGGGGTGTGAACACGCCTGCGCACCCCGCTGCACCCCAAGTCCAGGTAGAGAAGAGAGAACACGGCACCGAGTATAAGCACTACATTTTACATACACACATTAGATTAGCACATTTAACCTTTTGTCTTTGATCCCCCCATTAACCCTTTGATTGCCCCATCACCGAGGCAGTGCCATTAGTACAGTGTCAGTATATAAAATTTTGCACTTGTCACTGTATTCCTGCCACTAGTGACATCAGATAACGTCAGGGTCAGTAAGCTCCCCACCCAGCCCAGGTCAGCTAGCGTTTGACTGCCCGCACACTATCACACTCATGCTATAGGTCGCTGATCACAACCATTGCTAGTATACTGTTTGTACGGTTCAAGATATTGCTCCTGAACAGAACTATACTAGTTTATACAAGAAAACTTATTCCTGCGCCAAGACTTTCCAAATAACACTCTAAAAATGCTGCTGTGCCAATCGTGAAAACACAAACAATATAAATATAAATAAACAGCGCAAATTTAGATAATTAATCAATATAATAAATCATATAAAATAGGTGCATAAATTATTCATGTTTGCCCTTAATCTTAAACAAAAACACCCAAAAGTCCATGTGCTGAAAACATAATTAAATTGTAGAAATAAAAGTGCCAACTTCTTTTCTTCAGAAAATACTTTCACCTTCCACCAGTGCACAAACCAACATCGAATACACTCACCAGAACTTGGTGAGTAAAGGACCTTTAAGGAATTTTTAGGGATCCTAAACCCTCTTTGGTGCCACGCTAGGGAAAATCTTCACCCTCCGAATAGACTCCACCATCCAACCAAAAGAAAAAAACTCACATAGCATAATATTGTCACACAATAGTAACTTTTTCCAAATGGAGATTAAGGCCACTCACATGTTAAACACTTGCTAAAGACATATTTATTATGTATAAAAGGCTTCAGTTCCAGCAGATATACAAACTTTTCCTTCCAGGACTCTCACATCCACAGTGGAACAAAGACAGGACTCCTCTTAGACCAAACAGTGAACCAAGATGGCCGCTGGAACGCACCGCTCAGTGTGCGCTCCACTCACCGGAAATGACGTCAGGCGCATGAAGTGTGGACCGGAAATGCGTCAACGCGTTTCGCCCCTCCCATAGGGCGTTATCAAGACACCCATCTCCCATCCTCACTCACTTAAATATCAATAGAATACCCTCCCCTCCGATTTGATTGGTCAGACCACCTCCCAGGATAATTTCAGAGGCTGCTCCTCCCACTCCAAGACGTGAGAGACCTTTACAAAATGCCAATCCACATAACAACATCATGAATTCTAACAATTGATATAAACAATTCAATTAAAAAAATTCAATTAAAATTTTTTTAATTCTTTAATGATAAGGGGGCACCTCGATACCTCTCCTTCCCTACATGAATATACCCCTACTCATTCACAAAAAAAGATGATGTGTAACCTAGAAATAATGACACACAAACATTTGACAGGTCCTTTATTAAAAAAAATAAAATCCACAAAAAACTCTCTTGATGTAAAACTATCACTAATCATGATGCCTGCCACTCATGGATGGAAAAAAACCCCCAAAAAACTGATGACCTAGCATACACGACAAATTCCAACAGTACCTCTAGTTGAAATACAGCTCCCTGATCTGTCATCAGCTGTTTAAGGGAAGGGGTGGGGATAATGGTGACACAATTTCCTAAATATGGACAGTGGCTATATATGGGCAGGGATGTCACTGCTATACCCACCCCTTTGCTTACATGGCCAGGAAATCAAGCCATGCTATACAATGTGCTATAATGTTAGTGGTTCCTAAGGAAACAATGGATGCAATCATCCACTGCCTTCTTAGGAACTGGTGACAGTGGGAAGCTGTTATATACTGTAGGGAACGTAGGACCTGGATGAGCAAACGTTCTGGTGTGCATAATGAAGCATTGGCTCATCACTAGCAGTGAAGCTATGTAATATTAATTCTAGGTTCACATTTATTAGTGTACTCCTTCATTTATTGCATTTTGTTTCATTATATAAATTCTGTACACAATTTTTAGATGTAATATAATATTTAGTAACATACTGTATATGCAGGTTATCTCAGTGTGGGGTGTGCTCATTATTAAAAAATAGATTAGGGAGGCAACAAGTGTGCCCACCAAGAGAAAGAAGTTACTTAATGAACTAATATGCATATACTCAAAATATTAAAAAGTGTAATATGTATTGAAATACAAATAGTCTAAAAACACTTGTCCAGCAACAAGATGTCACTCATTGAACTTTTTACAGATTTTGAACACACACACAAATTCAATGAGTGACATCTTGTCTTGGACAGGTGTTTTTAGGCTATATGTTTTTCAATAAATATTACAGTTTTTAATATTTTGGGTATATCCCTATTAGTTCATTAAGTAACTTCTTTCTCTTGGTGGGTACACCTGTTGCCGCCCTAATCTATTTTTTAGTTGTGTTTGTGGTTACTACTCTTTAGTGGAGTGATGGCGGCCAAAAGAATGTTGTTATGCCTCTTTTCTGCCTCTTTTTTTTCTAAAGAGGAACATATTTAGGTGTGCTCAATGTACCTTTATTTACAGGTGACTTAGAGTAGTCTGGGTGTTATGCATGCACCCATTCTGTCCTATCAAACTATAATACTCATACTGTTATTTAAGTGTGCACATCTTTATAGAATATATGGCCATGGTGGTGACCATGTGTTTCTTTTTTTTGTGATTTGTAATTACTTATGTAGAACTTATGTAGAACCTCATGTAGTTTTTAAAGCTGGAGCCATTTAAACAGTTGGATACTCAGCAGCAATTCAGGTTTACAGCAATATACATCTAATGAGAGATGAGGAAGGTTTTATATTAAGATAAATAATATATTATCTGAGAGATAATAGTCACAATATTTTGAGTGCTGAACAGGGGCGGACTGACAACTCATGGGGCCCCTGGGCAATAGGGGATCATGGGGCCCCTGTGTCCTTGCCAAAACTCAAAAAAGCCTATAAAAAAAAGGTACCAGGGGCATCTCATGGGGCCCCCTACTGACCTACTGAGTTTCCAAATGGTCAGTCCGCCCCTGGCGCTGAAGTACTGGAATAGCTTTGAGTTAAAATGCAAGATTTTCCCTGGAGCAAACATTAAATATTTGGCAACTGAAGTCCAACTGTAAAAACAATGAGGCTGATTCATTAGAGAGGTAGCACACTTATGCCAAGTTGGTAATACATTTTGCCAGTGCCAAAGTACCACTTGCACAACCGCTAATGGTGAAAAAAAATTCTTGCAAATGTGCTACATTACTCAGGGTGCCACATATGATGCTTATATGTACAGTTGTGTTCAAAATAATAGCAGTCAGACATCACTAACCTGATCAATCACTGTTTTTGGTAGAAATTATATTTCTACATGGCAAATAATTTACTAGCAGGTGAAGTAGAGTAATAGAAATCCAACAGACCCAACAGTCATGACATGCATGTTGCTAATTCTGTGTAATTGAAACACTAATTGAAAGGGGCATGTTCAAAATAATAGCAGTGTGGAGTTCTATTAGTGAGGTCATTCATTCTTTGAAAAACAGGTGACAATTATTGCCCTTACTTAAGGAAGGAAGGCAGAAAATGTTGTACATGCTGGTTACAGTGCATTTCTCTCTGAAATTCAGAGGAAAATGGGTCATTCCAGACATTGTTCAGAAGAACAGCGTACCTTGATTAAAAAGTTGATTGGAGAGGGGAAAACATATAAAGAAATGCAGAAAATGATAGGCTGCTCAGCTAAAATGATCGCAAATGCTTTAAAATGGCAACCAAAACCTGAAAGACGTGGAAGAAAGCGAAAAACTACCATTGGAATGGATAGAAGAATAGCCAAAATGGCAAGGACTTAGCCAACAATCAGCTCCAGGAAGATCAAAGAAGGTGTAAAGTTAACTGTGAGTACTGTTACAATTAAAAGATGCCTATGTGAAGCCAAGCTATCTGCAAGAAGCCCCCGCAAAGTCCCACTGTTGAAAAAAGACATGTGCTGAAGAGGTTACAATTTGCCAAAGAGCACATTGACTGGCCTAAAGAGAAATGGCGCCATATTTTGTGGACTGATGAAAGTAAGATTGTTCTTTTTGGGTCTAGTGGCCGGAGACAGTTTGTCAGATGACCCCCAAACACTGAATTCAAGCCACAGTACACTGTGAAGACAGTGAAGCATGGTTGCTCAAGCATCATGATGTGAGGATGTTTTTCATACTACGGTGTTGGGCCTATTTATCGCATACCAGGGATCATGGATCAGTTTGAATACATCAGAATACTTGAAGAGGTCATGCTGCCATATGCTGAAGAGGAAATGCCCTTGAAATGGGTGTTCCAACAAGACAACGACCCCAAACACACCAGTAAACGTGCAACATCTTGGTTCCAGACCAACAAGATTGACGTTATGGAGTGGCCAGCCCAATCCCCGGATCTTAATCCAATAGAAAGCTTGTGGGGTGACATCAAAAATGCAGTTTCTGAGGCAAAACCAAGAAATAGAGAAGAACTGTGGAATGTAGTCCAATCATCCTGGGCTGGAATATCTATTCACAGGTGCCAGAAGTTGGTTGACTCCATGCAACACAGATGTACAGCAGTTCTCAGAAACAGTGCTTATACAACTAAATATTCATTAAGTGATTCAAAGGAAAGCAAAATCTTCAAACATTTTTCAGTTTATATAGTGAATGTTTGAGTTTGTAAAGAAAAATATAAACACTGCTATTTTTTTGAACAGTCTAATATTCACTTTTCTTTAATTTTTTTTAGAGGAACAACACAAATTTGATATATTTTTCTTCATGTTTTGATTTGGAATAGAATGTGTAGTGTTCCCAATGCATTTGTGTGTATGGAAATAAAAGCTATTAGAAGGATGTTGAGCTTTATTCACTTTTTTCAACACACTGCTATTATTTTGAACACAACTGTATGTCCTGTCAGAAATGGCTTATACAGTATATCAGAGGGAGTTTGTTATCTACATATTATCAGGAAGCATAACCCCATAATTGCTGTGACTTCCACTGTGGGACATTATCAGGGAAATTCAAAATGGTGGTAGTTCTCTTAAGAACTACCTGTGTCTAATTTGTACTTGTCTCGATAACATTACCAACAAATGTAGCAATTTCAGGTAAGTCTTACTACCTCCTCTTTAAGGATCTATAGCTATGGTAGCACCAAATTCTTAAATAAAAAAACTGGGGGTAATTAAGACCAACTCTGATCTGGCATACAGAGGTAATCCAGTACGCAGAGTGGGCCATATCTGTACTGAGAAGCTATCATCTATGTGATAGTTTCCCAAGCATACAGTGGGGATCGAAAGTTTGGGCACCCCAGCTAAAAATTTGTATTAATGTGCATAAAGAAGCCAAGGAAAGATGGAAAAATCTCCAAAAGGCATCAAATTACAGATTAGACATTCATATAATATGTCAACAAAAGTTAGATTTTATTTCCATCATTTACACTTTCCAAATAACAGAAAACAAAAAAAATGGCATCTGCAAAAGTTTGGGCACCCTGCAGAGTTAATATCTTGTACTGCCCCCTTTGGCAAGTATCACAGCTTGTAAACGCTTTTTGTAGCCAGCCAAGAGTCTTTCAATTCTTGTTTGAGGTACCTTTGCCCATTCTTCCTTACAAAAGTCTTCCAGTTCTTTGAGATTTCTGGGCTGTCTATCACGCACTGCTCTTTTAAGGTCTATCCACAGATTTTCAATTATGTTGAGGTCAGGAGATTGTGAAGGCCATGGCAAAACCTTCAGTTTACGCCTCTTGATGTAATCCCCCGTGGATTTCGAGGTGTGTTTAGGATCATTATCCATTTGTAGAAGCCATCCTCTCTTTAACTTCAGCTTTTTCACAGATGGCATCAAGTTACCATCCAAAATTTGCTGAAATTTTATTGAATCCATTTTTCCTTCTACTCGTGAGATGTTCCCTGTGCCACTGGCTGCAACACAACCCCAAAACATGATTGATCCAACCCCATGCTTAACAGTTGGACAGAGGTTTTTTTCATTAAATTCTGTGCCCCTTCTTCTCCAAACGTACCTTTGCTCATTCCGGACAAAAAGTTCAATTTTAACCTCATCGGTCCACAGAACTTGTTTCCAAAATGCATCAGGCTTGTCTATATGTTCATTTGCAAAGTTCAAACGATGATTTTTTGTGGTGAGGACATAGAAGAGGTTTTCTTCTGATGACTCTTCTATGAAGACCATATTTGTGCAAGTATCTCTTTATAGTCGACTCTTTTGGTGCTGCACCCCTATGGATTTCTAAAGGATGTCGACAACAACTTTCATGAATTCTCCCATATATTTTTTGGTGTGTTTCTGTTAATTAAAGGACTTTTGTAAAGTGCCTGTGTGTGTTTTTCAATGTAACTCATTCTATGGGGTATTTGTGTACTTTATAATACAATATATTGAAGGAATGGTGGGGGGGGGGGGGTGTTGAAGAGATCTGTGGGCCACCTTATTCCACAGTGGACTTCCAGAATCTGTGACTTCTCTAGCACAAATCTCCACATCATTTTTGGTGGACAAGGTGTGGTGATGAGTGTCCTTCATATGGTGGATATGTGTAAGAGGCTTAGGTGCTCTCCTGCCAAGGTAACCCCCAATGTTGACATCAGGTGGGGATGTTCAGCATGCTTGCTGTGCTTCATTTTCTTGACCAACCAGCTTGCATGTTGTACAAGTGCATGATTTGAAAAGTAGTATATGAACAAATAAGTGTCACATCTTAACTCCAGTGACCCATCCCCCCCCCAAAAAAAAAAGTGAAACATACTGAATCTGATTTTACATTTGCCATATGCTAAACAAACATGCTGTAATATGTGTGGTCAGGTTTAGTCACAATGGAAACTATAAACTTGTTTTGCTTAGCTAAGTGAGCATTTGTTTTAGTTGGTGGCCAGTTACTGTCAGTTCTATGGTAATGATAATGCAAAGGCTTGGACATATTACACAATTATCATGCATATTTGCTCTCTTTTATTTTCTTGAATGCAAACAAAACAGCACATCACAAACAAGCTTTTGAGAAAGTATTGTTCTCCCCCAAACCTGTAAAAAAGGCCTGTGTGGCAAAGGATGACCCTGGAAAACCTATGTGTGCACTCATGATGCTCCTCCTGGTGTTACAGATAATTTGCATAGTGAGGGAATGGTACTGCTTTAGGCAACAGAAGGAGATTTCCTTTTTTGGGTGTCTAAAGAGCCACATGGTTACAATATTTGGCACCCAGGAACCCAGGAAATTTGGATAGCCACTCTGCCCGCAAAAAAGCCATCTTGACATCCCTGGACATCCATGGACATTATGGGTTGGCTAAATCCACATACTAAACCTGAACTAGTTTGGATGGGGTCGAGCCCCAAACTAAAATGGATGTCTAACAACCTCACCATCTCAAAACGGCATAGCTGCATGTAGTTGTACGTCTTATTTTTACCTCAATAAGGCTATAAATATGCATAATAGCTTCTTTGCATATCCAGAATCTGTGATGGATATTGTTACATTGCATATTATTCAAACATGTTGGTTGGGCAAAAATGCATGGTTGGTGGAGTCTAACTCAAGCAGCAGACACCACTACTTACACCTCCTCCTTCCCAGCCATAACAGCATTGGCTGCTGCTAAACCTTCAAATATAGTTTGTAAGAATTCCTCCAATGGATTTAAGATGTGTTTATGCACATTCCACTAGTTTATTTTCATAATGTACTGATTTACAGTATATGTTTTATGTCTTCATAATGTACCCTTGTACAGATTACCAATGATATTTTTATGAAACCATATAAGGGGAGCTTTTCCTTTCTGGAACATTGGGAACAGGTTCATTAAAAGTTGTGGTGGGGTCAAAGCTGCCCTAAATAATATTTAATTGTATGTGGCCTAGTCTAGTACACACAGCGGGGTGGAAGAAGGGAATGGATCTTGAAGGCATATTTAATGGAAATAAACCCTGTTTATGTGAACTAGGGCCCCCCATTCATAATTAACACTATCAACAAATGATTTTGAATTATGTCTATAACAATGGTCATAAATTAATCGTTTTGGATTCAGCTTTGAGGTCCAAAATGCTCTGTGCCTGGGAGGGGAAAGAAGAGAAAGTCTTTGTCAGCTGCTCAACTACCTCCACAGATATTCTCTGTCTCTAGATGATGCATCAGCTATGGTAATAGGGGGGATAAATATGTGATGCTTTTGTGCACAATATATTTTGCAAAAGTATGGGGTCATTTGCTGCAATCAAAGCACAGCTTGGCCAGTGTTAACAAGTGTTCTTGCAGGCCCCAGATTAACCATTTGATCTCCAGAAAGTTTTACCCCCTTCATGACCAGGCCATTTGTTTGCTATTTAGCAATGTTCTACTTTACCTGGCAATTGCTTGGTCCTGCAACACTATTCCCAAATGAATTTTATTTCATAAGGGGACCAGCATATAACAAAGT
Source organism: Staurois parvus (assembly GCF_062004578.1). Taxonomy (NCBI): domain Eukaryota; kingdom Metazoa; phylum Chordata; class Amphibia; order Anura; family Ranidae; genus Staurois; species Staurois parvus. The sequence goes on along the minus strand of NW_028318564.1, from coordinate 3,372,449 downwards.
CCCCAATACTGGCTCTTCTAAGCCAGCTCAAAGACCATGCAGTGCATAATGGTTACAAAGGATTTGTTTAGTTCACCAACACTGTGAACGTGCAGGATTTGCCTCAAACTGATGGTAGCACCTAACTTTACTCCTACTAATGGAGACCTAAAAAAGTAATTGCTTTATAAAAGTTAATACCATTTTTGAAGCAAAATATATTTCTGCAACACTAAAATTTCAAAAAGCAATTTTTACATTTGTTATATTTTGGCACATAATGTTTAGGTACACAGAAATTTCTAAGACTCAGTGTAGTGACCTTTGATAAATGTACCCCATACTGATTTTAATAGTGTTGCCTAATGTCTTCACCAGGCGTCCAAAGTAAAGCAAATACTCGAAAATCATACAGCACATGTTTAAGCTTCCCTGGCTTACCCCATTCACGCTGTTCAAATTCACTTTTATTTAATCTACTATATTTATCCCTTATGATGGCTCTTTTAAGGGATGCAATTTAAACTTTTAGTATCCTGCTTCTCCACTGACAGCAAATTACTTGCATAATGCTGTTTATGTAAAATGATAAAATCACAAAACTTAAATAAAAACATGGAGACCAAGTTAACAATATTAAGGATGTTGCAGAGCCCTTCAATTAGTAGATTGCTGTTTTGTTAACTTTGAATTGTATTCTGCCTGAAGAGAAATATAGACAAACCCCATGTGTTTTGTGAAATGCTATTTGTATTTATTGAGATTCTGTTTCAATATTTTCTTCCCAGATGCTAATGTTCTGCTGGCAGAAGCTGGTGAACAATTGCACTTTCTTTGCCATTTTTCCTTCAAATAATTGACTGTATGGTAATAAATGCATCCTAAGGGGGGAAACAGATAAAAGCTTGTAATGGACTTACTCCCGTGGATATATGGGTCCTTGAATCTTGTCTAATGGATACCTGCGTAAAAGATACAAACACCACAATGCAATTCAAACAGGTAACAGATGTACTGGAAACAATCTATATAATGCAAGATGCTTCATATATGAACATGTATATATAACATGTAAACAAGTAATAAGTGGAATTAATGTAAAGTTTCCTTTAAAGATGTTATATATACTACAGAGATCTAGAATAAATCAATGTGAATGATAATGTGATGACCAATAGATAGAAAAAAATGTTTGCAAATACGTAAAATCCTTAAAGCCTGTTTACCCATACCAAATAAATACAGGTGAAACTCAAAAAATTAGAATATCGTGCAAACGTTCATTTATTTCAGTAATGCAACTTAAAAGGTGAAACTAATATATGAGATAGACTCATTACATGCAAAGCAAGATAGTTCAAGCCGTGATTTGTCATAATTGTGATGATTATGGCTTACAGCTCATGAAAACCCCAAATCCACAATCTCAGAAAATTAGAATATTGTGAAAAGGTGCAATATTCTCGGCTCAAAGTGTCCCACTCTAATCAGCTAATTAAGCCATAACACCTGCAAAGGATTCCTGAGCCTTTAAATGGTCTCTCAGTCTGGTTCAGTAGGAATCACAATCATGGGAAAGACTGCTGACCTGACAGTTGTGCAGAAAACCATCACTGACACCCTCCATAAGGAGGGAAAGCCTCAAAAGGTAATTGCAAAAGAAGTTGGATTTTCCCAAAGTGCTGTATCAAAGCACATTAATAGAAAGAAAAGTTATGTGGAAGGGAAAAGTGTGGAAGAAAAAGGTGCACAAGCAGCAGGGATGACCGCGGCCGGGAGAGGATTGTCAGGAAAAGGCCATTCAAAAGTGTTGGGGACTTTCACAAGGAGTGGACTGAGGCTGGAGCCAGTGCATCAAGAGCCACCACACACAGACGGATCCTGTACATGGGCTTCAAATGTCGTATTCCTCTTGTCAAGCCGCTCCTGAAAAATAAACAACGTCAGAAGCGTCTTACCTGGGCTAAAGATAAACAGACCTGGTCTGTTGCTCAGTGGTCCAAAGTCCTCTTTTCTGATGAGAGCAACTTTTGCATCTCATTTGGAAAGCAAGGACCCAGAGTATGGAGGAAGAATGGAGAGGCACACACTGCAAGATGCTTGAAGTCCAGTGTGAAGTTTCCACAGTCTGTGTTGATTTGGGGAGCCATGTCATCTGCTAGTGTTGGTCCACTGTGCTTCATTAAGTCCAGGGTCAACGCAGCCGTCTACCAGGATATTTTGGAGCACTTCATGCTTCCTTCCGCAGATGAGCTTTTCGGGAATTCTGACTTCATTTTCCTGCAGGACTTGGCACCTGCCCACACTACTAAAAGCACCAAAACCTGGTTCAATGACCGTGGGATTACTGTGCTTGATTGGCCAGCAAACTTGCCTGACCTGAACCCCATAGAGAATCTACGGTGCATTGCCAAGAGAAAGATGAGAGATATGAGATCGAACAATGCAGAAGAGCTGAAGGCTGCTATTGAAGCATCCTGGTCTTCCATAAAACCTCAGCAGTGCCACAGGCTGATAGCTTTCATGCCACAACGCATTGAGGCAGTAATTGCTGCAAAACGGGCCCAAACCAAGTACTGAGTACATATGCATGCTTATACTTTTCAGAGGTCCGATATTGTTCTATGTACAATCCTTGTTTTATTGATTGGATGTAATATTCTAATTTTCTGAGATTGTGGATTTGGGGTTTTCATGAGCTGTAAGCCATAATCATCACAATTATGACAAAGCACGGCTTGAACTATCTTGCTTTGCATGCAATGAGTCTATCTCTTATATTAGTTTCACCTTTTAAGTTGCATTACTGAAATAAATGAACTTTTGCACGATGTTCTAATTTTTCGAGTTTCACCTGTAAATATAAAATAATAGCATGTATGAATGAGACACAATCTATGAATGGAGGGAAAGGACCTTTCAATTATTTGTCTGTCTTCCATGAACCCTTTTACTGTCACCACTTTGGAAACTACAGTGGTGGCTTCAGGAGGTTTTACACACACTCCTCGTAGCTGCAGTCACCAGAAGTATGTGTAACTCTGACAAGCCTACTGTCGGCTGTCAGATGGAAGTGATCTGGTGGCTGTTCAGCTGCCAGATCACTTCCACACACCCCCATTACTACTGGTCCCCAACTCACGCACCCCTGCTATGTTTTGTAGGCTCTGTGTGTGCAAAGGCGGACCCAGGACCAGCAAGGTGCATGCTGCCAGGTAGAGGGGAGAGAGATCAGTGGACCTCTGTTTGCTGATCTTCCCTACCTGTTAATGGCCCGGAAGCAAAGGGTAAAATGTCACTTCAGGGTCCTGGTGTCAACTTGCTGCCTGGGTAAGAATATAATGTGCATTCCATTAGATTCCCTGAAAGACAGGTGAGACATCAGGGGTCTTGTAGATGCCTAATGTCTCATCAAAGAGAACCTGTCACCAGAAAAAATGCATCACATAGTGGACTTTCTTGGAAATTTTTTTTAAAAAGGGTAAAAAAATGTACGCACAAGCATTTCAAATCCCCCCTAAATTTTTGAACCCCTCCACCATGAATGTATGAACATAAAGGCACACATTAGTGGTGCTTACGTGCGAAAATGTAGATTGTACTACACATGTTACATGTTGCACATGCTAGATTAATAATTCTAGGCCCATTATTCATGCTTAACTCCAAATTGATGACCTATAGGGGCTTTTAAATCATCACCTATAGAAAATATAGGGAACCAAAGTTTGTCTTCGTTTCACAGGTTTTAAGGTTTTGCATGTTGGGTATCTATTTACTTGGCACAACCTTATATTTTACAAAAAAATTAATTGGTAGTTGTTTGCATTTGTAAAATTGACTTTATTGTATTTTTTGTACTATTATTTTGTGTTTCCTAAACTGTTGCGCTAATATCCTGTGGCATACAAAAAATGAAACTACCACTATTTTATTCTCTAGGGTGTCTGCTTTCAGAACATTATAATGGTGGTGTTTTGTAATCTTGAGGCCTAAAATTATTTTTTATACATATTTGCAAAAACAATGCAACAATGGCTCTGACAGTGAAAGGGTTTCATTCATAGAAGATGTAGTAATGGCTTCTATGAATGGAAGAGCTGGGAGGCAATGGTGGGCATAGTCAGGCAATCTTGATGGGAGCCTGTGACAGCTCCTTAGTTCTACTAACCCTCACCCCACCAGAAGATTATGGCAGCGAAAGGGGGGAGGGAGATTTCTACTGAACTAGAAGACAGAATGACTGGGGACACATCCCAATAAAGGTAAGTAATGTCCCTTGTGCTTAATCTGTATTCTTTTCTTTTTGTGCATCACTCTCTGAAATTACCAGTTAAAAATAGTGTATGCATGTAGACCAGCAAATCTGTTTTACCCTTCTTTTTATCTATATTATATGTTATTCATGTGTTATCTTGCAGAACACATTCCATTACATTTCCTCAGTATTAGTGGGAGGTGTTGAAGCGGTGCTGTTGATGTAATTATTCCCTTAAACCAGCTCCTGCCCGGCTGTATTATTATAAAATCACCATTATCCTCCAATTTGTGCGCCTGGTGCTTGCCCTAGGGTGCATTCAGCAATGCAATATGCGACCTGCTAACCATTGTACCAGGCCAGCCCTCATACTGTGTGATCACTATGACCAGTCATAGCGATCAAATGTCACTTGTACACAATTGATTCCATTCATAGCCATTCATTGTGTACTATTGTGATCTCTGTTGCTGGTCACAGTGATCACATGGTATAAGGTCCATCACCGCAGACATGTACCATGTGATAACTGTGGCCAATCACAGCTATCACAATTGTACACAATAGCACATGAATGGATGTGATTCATAAAAATGATTGCTTATTACACTGATCATCACTGTGAAAAGCCATCATAGTGTAAAAAACAAATCCTGATCACCTACCCAGAGCAGTACAGCGTCACTATGGTGACACTGTATTGGTCTGGTCACAGTATGCAAAAAATGTATAAAAGAGAAAAAATATTGTAAAAAAAAGTGGAAAATTTTTTTTTTACATGCTATCACCAGTGAGTGTCCCTGATCACTGCTACACCAGTTGTATGGTGACACTGTACTGCTCTGGTCACAGTATGTAAAACAATTGTGAAAAAAAATTATTTAATGTCTTAATTTTCCAAACAATTGTGATTAAAAAATCAATTTAAAAAACTCACCATCCCTTACTAAATAACTTGTACTTTCAAATATATACAAAACCCTCTGATTTCACCATTTATTGTTAGAAAGGGTCAATTTGGTTGTTTTGAAGGTAAATGTGCTGTGAAATCTTATGTTTTTTTGTGATATGCATTGCCCTTCCATGTGCACCTTACTGCAAAGACTAAGTTATAGGTTGGGGTGGTTGCCAATTTTTTTGTACAATTTTTTTATATATACTGTATACTATAGTTTGTAGACTCTATAACTTTTACACATAGTAAGTAATATATACTAATTTAGATGATTAATATTATTAATATTATGTAGCAGAATACATTTAGGCCTGAATTTATGAAGAAAGATTATTTATTAGCAAAATGTTATGATGGAAACATTTATTTTAAAAAATCTGGTATTTTTTTGTTTATATAAAAAACAGTGGTTATTAAATACAACCAAAAGAAAGCTCTGTCTAAAAAATGACAAAAATTTCAATTGGGTACATTGTTGCATGACTGAGTATCTGCCATTCAAAGTGTGACAAATCTGAAAATTGGCCTGTGCAGGAAGGGGGTGAAGAGTCTTTTTTTTTTTTTACATTTATCAATTCTATCCTCTCCAATATGATATAGTTCTTCCGTCCTATGTATAAACTCAACTCTAATTATCCAATCTTTAATATTCATGGGATCCTGAGCCTGCCGGTACCTAGAGATCAGTCCTTTCACCGCATTTATTAGATGAAATATCATTGTGTTCTTATATTGTTTTACCATAAGGTCGGTATTATGAAATAAACAGACCCAGGGATCCTTCAAAACACTAATCCCTGTTATCTTGTGTATTTGTTGTATTATTTACTGCCAGAATTGCTGTATTTTGGGACAATCCCACCATATATGTGCCATTGTTTCTTTCTTCCCACATCTCCTCCAACCTAGCAGTGAATTTTCTATTCATTGGTCATGTGACACACTAGGTGTAACATACCACCTTGCTAAACATTTATAGTTTATTTCTTTAGTTTTCATATCCACCGCTCCATGTACTAAGTTAAATATTTTCTTTTTTTCTTATCTTATAATATGATAATCTTTACAACTTAAATGTGAGAGGTAACTGTAACGGAACCGGAACCCAGACCGCACTGAGTTTTTCCGTTATACCACAGCTTCCCCTGTCCAAACACCATCCACGGACCACAGCCTTGAAGTCCCTCAGGAAACAGACAGCACCCAGCTCTTCTTAATACAGGAAGCCAACTCTTTTTATTTTAACACAAAACACAGGATATATACAGAGGGCGGGGAAACACAACCAGGAACAGGAAATACATCATCACCCCTCCCCATCCCACCAAGACACAGAACAATGGGATGAAACACATGGCAAAGGACATTGACCAACCCCCACACCAATACACAAACAGTACATCCCATAATAGTTGGCTGGACAGGAAGACACAGCACAATGGGGGGTAGCACATGGCAAACAAACAATGGACAGCCATGTGGCCGAGAACAAAGGAACACACACTATACACAAGACTCAGACATTCACATACACACCCTGTACCCCTTAACAGGCACAGGGTGCCTTAAACATAATGGGAATTTGGGAAGATGATACAGAGGTCCCCCCACCCCCAAAAGTCACTCCCGTCACAGTAACATGCCTTTGCATTGTATCTGTACTAAAAAATTGTTCCAGTGAATACATGTCCTCCTTAGTGGCTGTGGGAGTTCTGTAACAAAATGTCTTAATTGATAATAAAGCCACTTGTCCAACCTAAAAAAAAATGTCCTCCTTAATTTTTAAATCTGTAAAAGTGCACAATTCCCCCTTCTCAGTGATATTTGTTAAACGTGCGTTTCTATGTTTTATCCAGTTCCCTGCAATATTCTCTTTCCATGGAGGAAAGAGTTCTGTCCCCACCAACGGTATTAACAGTGAGTTGTGTTCCCACCCTCTTTTTTAATGGATACTATCACATATCCTAAGACATTTTGTGTTAAAGTGCTAGCATTTTCAGAACAATTTCTAAACTGTTGTGGGAGCCATATAATCTTATCTAACTGTGACTCACTCAGTGCACTTTCCATCCTAACGCAATTTTTTCCCTGTGAGTTGTAAATCCAATCTGCTGTTCGTGAAATCAACACTGCACAATAATATCTCATAAAATCCGGCACGTTAAGGCCCTCATTCATTCTATCTTTGCACAATACCTCATAATTCACTTTTGATCTTTTATTTGCCCATATATATTTAAGTATCATCTTTTTTATTATCTCAAAGAATATATTGAGAGCATTTGAAATGTATACAGAACCTTAGGAACTATCACCATTTTTAACAAATTTATGCAACCAATTCAAGAGAGTGATCCAATGGATATTCTCCTCAAATCATCCTTCAGCTCTTTTATTAATGGGATATAATTCATCTTATATATAAAAGAAGGGGTTAACTTAACACCTAGATAACTCAATTATTTTTCCATCCATACAAAGGGAGACTCTTCCTGTAATCTCTGTTTGTCTATCTTTGGAACATTGATATTCAATATCTCTGACTTCAAGGGATTAATTTTCAGGTTTGATAATTCTCCATAGTATTTTAAAGTTTTCATTAGATTGGGTAATGTTACTCTGGGATTTGCTATATAGAATAACATATCGTCTGCATACGCCGCTACCTTATGTTCCACGTCTCCATCAAAAATCCCTTTATGTCTATGTTGCTTCGCACAGTCGCTAGTAGTGGTTTCAATTATATAACAAAGAATAAGGGAGAGAGTGGGCATCCCTGTCTAGTTCCATTGTACATTTTAAAGAGCTGTGACAACAAGCCATTAACTTTGATCATTGCTGATGGGGAACTATGTAACGCTTTGATCCACTGTATCATTTTAGGTCCGATTCCCAATATTTCCAGTGTATCAATCATAAATCCCCAATCTACCCTATCAAAGGCTTTTCCTGCATCAATTGATAACACAAACGCCGGGGGAATTCTCATTCTTGCTTTTTTGCAGAAGAAGTAGTGATCTTAATCCATTATCCCTTCCCTCTTTCCCTGGGATAAAACCCATTTGATCTAGATGAATCCATTCCAACATCAGCTCTTTCATCCTATTTGCTAGGACCTTTGCATATAATTTTGTATCTATATTTAACAATGAGATAGGTCTGTAACTAGTGCAGTGGGACAGATCTTTCCCCTCCTTCCGTATAATTGTGATATATGCCTGCAGTGACTCCTCTATCACCTAGTGCGTTCATATACCTACACATCTTGGGCACAAGTTGATCTTTGAATTTCCTATAATATCTCAACGTGAATCCATCTGGTCCGGTGCTCCTACCTGCCGCTGTTTTCTTTAATGCTGTATGAATTTCCTCTTGTGATATAGGTTAATTTAAGACTGCAAATCTCCCTTCCTCTAATCTAGGTAATCCGGCCTCTTTTAGGTACGCCTGTCTTTTTTCTCTCCTTTCTCCCTCTAATTCTATCAGATTTTTAGATTTAATTTGATACAGATTACTATTGTAGTTATGAAACGTTTTAATGATATCAGTGGTTGAATACACCATCTCTCCCTTTTCATCTTTAATTTTCTCTATAAAATTTCTCGATTGCTTTTCCCTCAACGTTCTCATTAAATATTTTCCTGGTTTATTCTCCCACTGATATCTCTCTTTTGCTACCTTGTTAAAGACTCTTTTTGTTCCCTGTTCCAAAAGTTCTTTTAATTCTTCTCTTTTTTGGATTATCTTCTGTTGTTTCCCTACTTCTATTTTCTCTTTATGTAGTTGTTCGAAGTCCTATAATTCCTCAGTTAATAGTCTTATTTTCTTTCCCTGCTCTTTTTTTTTGGCTCCTATTGAGATCATGATTCCCCTGATATATGTCTTATGAGCTTCCAAAATTGTACCTCATCTGTCTCATTAAGTGCAAAATATTGATCTAATTCCTTCTTTACTCTTATCTCCACATCCTGTATAAACGTGTCATTTAGTCTCCACGCACTACCTTTATTCTAATCCCCTTACAACCTTAATCTGATTGTAACAGGTGCGTGATTCGATAGTGACATTACTTTAATTTTGGAATTTACCAAAGACTCTAAGGGGTTTATTTACTAAAGCTGGAGAGTCCAAAATCAGACTCCCTTCTGCATAGAAACCAATCAGCTTCCAGGTTTCATTGCCAAAGCTTCATTGAACAAGCTGAGGTTAGAAGCTGATTGGTTTCTATGCAGAAGGGAGTCTGATTTTGGACTCTCCAGCTTTAGTAAATAAACCCCTAAGAGTCTATGTTCTATCATTATGTAGTCCAATCTTGAGTACATCCCATGCACCGGAGAGAAAAAGATATCATTCCTGTCACTTGGATGTTTAATTCTCCATGAGTCCATCAGTTGACAATGATGTAACATTTTTTTAATTGACTTCAGATTTTTACCTCCGTCTCTCTGCACTCACGATGAAGTTATCATCTGAGAATCCATACAAAAATTAAAATCTCCTGCTACAACCATATAACCCTTCTTAAACTTTAAAAGTTTTCTTGACAATTCCTCCAAGTATATCATTGAATTCTTATTAGGGCAGTAAATATTTGCTAATGTACATTGTATTCCTTGTAGTTTCCCTTTCAAAAACAAAAAACGACCCTCAGGGTCAGCCAGTCTATTTTCCGTAATACATCTTATGCCTATTGCGAACCCGATTGCTACCCCTTTTGCAAATATAATTGGTGAATCCGCATAATACCACATTGGATAGTGCTTAGAAAATAATTTAACATTTGTGTCTTGTGATAAGTGCGTCTCTTGCAGAAACACTATATCAATGGAACGTTGGTGGATTTCCCTGAGAGTCTTATATTTTTAGTCAGAGTGTTCAGACCTTTTTACATTATATGTCATAAAATTACTAATACTCATTGCAGGTATATAATATTTGAAACAAGAACAAAGAAAAAAATATTTTATTTTCGGCAACCTTTATCCCCCACCCTCCCAACCCCCCTGTCCACTTTCCCCCTTACCCTCCCCCACCCATACCTATTTTTAAAAACCCTTTGGCCCATATCCAAGCCTTGGAGTCTGAGGAGGGATATGATCCCACAATCGACTCCTCTCTAAGGGGGTAAGGTCTCAAGACATGTACACCTACAGTCAGGTCCATAAATATTGGGACATCGACACAATTCTAACATTTTTGGCTCTATACACCACCACAATGGATTTGAAATGAAACGATCAAGATGTGCTTTAACTGCAGACTGTCAGCTTTAATTTGAGGGTATTTACATCCAAATCAGGTGAATGGTGTAGGAATTACAACAGTTTGCATATGTGCCTCCCACTTGTTAAGGGACCAAAAGTAATGGGACAATTGGCTTCTCAGCTGTTCCATGGCCAGGTGTGTGTTATTCCCTCATTATACCAATTACAATGAGATAAAAGGTCCAGAGTTCATTTCAAGTGTGCTATTTGCATTTGGAATCTGTTGCTGTCAACTCTCAAGATGAGATCCAAAGAGCTGTCACTATCAGTGAAGCAAGCCATCATTAGGCTGAAAAAACAAAGCAAACCCATCAGAGAGATAGCAAAAACATTAGGCGTGGTCAAAACAACTGTTTGGAACATTCTTAAGAAAGAAGGAATGCACCGGTGAGCTCAGCAACACCAAAAGACCCAGAAGACCACGGAAAACAACTGTGGTGGATGACCGAAGAATTCTTTCCCTGGTGAAGAAAACACACACAGTTGGCCAGATCAAGAACACTCTCCAGGAGGTAGGTGTATGTGTGTTAAAGTCAATAATCAAGAGAAGACTTCACCACAGTGAATACAGAGGGTTCACCACACGATGTAAACCATTGGTGAGCCTCAAAAATAGGAAGGCCAGATTAGAGTTTGCCAAACAACATCTAAAAAAGCCTTCACAGTTCTGGAACAACATCCTATGGAAAGATGAGACCTAGATCAACTTGTACCAGAGTGATGGGAAGAGAAGAGTATGGAGAAGGAAAGGAACTGCTCATGATCCTAAGCATACCACCTCATCAGTGAAGCATGGTGGTGGTAGTGTCATGGCGTGGGCATGTATGGCTGCCAATGGAACTGGTTCTCTTGTATTTATTGATGATGTGACTGCTGACAAAAGCAGCGGGATGAATTCTGAAGTGTTTCGGGCAATATTATCTGCTCATATTCAGACAAATGCTTCAGAACTCATTGGACAACGCTTCACAGTGCAGATGGACAATGACCCAAAGCATACTGCAAAAACAACCAAAGAGTTTTTTAAGGGAAAGAAGTGGAATATTATGCAATGGCCAAGTCAATCACCTGACTTGAATCCGATTGAGCATGCATTTCACTTGCTGAAGACAAAACTGAAGGGAAAATGCCCCAAGAACAAGCAGGAACTGAAGACAGTTGCAGTAGAGGCCTGGCAGAGCATCACCAAGGATGAAACCCAGCGTTTGGTGATGTCTATACGTTCCAGACTTCAGGCTGTAATTGACTGCAAAGGATTTGCAACCAAGTATTAAAGTGAAAGTTTGATTTATGATTATTATTCTGTCCCATTACTGTTGATCCCTTAACAAGTGGGAGGCACATATGCAAACTGTTGTAATTCCTACACCGTTCACCTGATTTGGATGTAAATACCCTCAAATTAAAGCTGACAGTCTGCAGTTAAAGCACATCTTGTTTGTTTCATTTCAAATCCATTGTGGTGGTATATAGAGCCAAAAATGTTAGAATTGTGTCGATGTCCCAATATTTATGGACCTGACTGTATCTAGTTCCCAGCTCTTCAGTCACATGTGACACCTTGAACCTTGAGCTTCCCAATGCCCCGATCTATAAGAAGTAAAGCAGAGTGAGAAGAGAGAGAGAGAGAAAAAAAAATAAAAATAACGTAATATTTTACCTCTCTCTCCTCTCCCCCACTTCAACCCTTGCCTCCCTGAACTTCTCCCCCACCTAAGACCTGTTGAATCCGCTAAAAGAACGAAAAAAAATGGAGAGGAGAAGAAGACGGGGGTGCATAAAGACCATCCCAATATTCATAACCCTTCAGCTTACTCTCTACTTACTCTCTACTTGGGTACTAATAACCACTTATCTCTCCCTAAATCTGCACTCTCTTTAACCCCTACGGACCATCCTGAGATTTCAATTTTCTTTTTCTTTGTGTCTTTCACAAAAAGTACTTAAGTCCTCTGGAAATCTCAATCTCTCCGATCTTCCATCTTTCCACCCGATTAGGCATGCCAGGAATGTATCGGACATTCTCTTTACACATTAAGCCTATTAATGGTTTCAAAGGTCTTCTTCTGTGCTTCCAGTTTAATAATTACTTGTGTGTCTCTCTAATTTTCCTTCTGTTTCTTCATTTCATGACAGGACTTGTCCCAGATCATCGGATGTCTCCAGCTCTGCACTCACCTCCTGTGAGCCTGCCACCTTGACTCTGGAATCTCCCAACTGCTGTCATCTGTCTCCGTAGGTCTGGGGGGGACCCAGGAGCTCAAACTGCCTCCTTGCACTCCTGTGGCCTGTCCTTCAGCTCCGGCTCCACCGCTCCTCCACAGCGGGTGACGGCTCCTGAAGGTCCCCATTGCTGTCATGTGGGCATTCCCAGCATCCACCACTCCACTCAAGGCTCCAACCGCAACTCCCCACAGACAGGGTATGTCAGCACCACCACAGACCGCACTCTTGGTCCAAGGAAGGGAGAGTAAGGCGAGGTGGGGGATTCAAGGGTCACAACCGTTCCTCAGGCAGACGAGGCATCAGGAGCTCCTAGCTTCCATGTCTGCTGTTTTCTCCAGGTGATTCATATCTGTGATTTTCATTGAGTATACCTTCTTTAACATACCCCCAAAAAATAAATCATGGGGTTTAAGGTCTGGTGAGCTTATATAGTGATATACAGTTTATACACAAATGGTGATATTTCCTATGTGTCCAGACTTTAGAGACACCCTGTAGGAGTGATCTCCACCACAATCCTCAATCTCATCTGTTCTTTTATTAGTCACTTGTTACTTGTTTTTCTAAGTGTAGCTCTCACAAATTGAAAGAGAAAACACAAGGCTTGATTGGTCTGTGCAGCTATGTGCTCTGCCCCTTATACTGCTGCAGAGGAGATGCGGAAAGTCTGTTACCACTGAGCTACGCAGTCAGCAAAGATCACAGAGAATCCTTGACCTGCTGCTGTGCCTCTAGAGCACATAGGAAAACTACTGAGAGACACAAAAAAACCCAGTTTTGCAGGTATGTGTGCATGCACATTTTTTAAAGCAACTAAAACACAAGGTCTGATATTTAAATGAACATCCTCTCACTTGATCCCTGTAGAGGTAAAAATTTGAAAATATATTCGCTTTTACTCGTCCTTCTGCAAGATTTGGAAAATGTAGAGATTTCCTAATCTTCCTGAAAACATGTTCCCAGTGCTGTGCTGCAGTGTCTTCGTGTGAGACTTTCAGTTGTCAGAATTCTCAGAATGTCATCCACATAAAGGTGACTTCGCCCTCTGCACAATGGAAGTTGAAGCAAAGTTGAATGGAATATAGAACTTTTTAGAAAATCCTGTAACAGATATCAAATACTGGGCTGGAGCCAAAGTCACAAAATGCTTACTCAAATTTGATACAAAAAATAGGGAGCAAAGGAAGGTAATAAATATACATGCAGTATTTAATGCAGCACACTACTGTCTACAATCAGCAATATAACAGCAATGGCAATCTGAGAGAACAGACTACAAGGAAGTGGTACACGGAACATCTTGCACTGTTGCAGAGAGTGAGTACTACTATCCGCAGTATTAAGTTGGGTTCAGGAGTGGAGTTGGGTTGCCGAGGTTAGACAGCAGATGAATACGTTCTCCCACTTCCTCTTTTTTCAGAGGTAAGGTATACAGTTGCAAGAAAAAGTATGTGAACCCCTTGGGATTACGTGGAGTTTTGCATGAATTGGGCAAAAAATGTGCTCTGAACGTCATCTATGTCACAACAATAGAAGAACACAGTCTGCTGAAAGTAATACTACACAAACATTAGATGTTGCCATGGTTTAATTGCACATAACATGTAAACATTCACAGTGCAGGGAGGAAAAAGTATGTGAGGCCCTAGTTTAATGACTTCTCCCAGAGCTAATTGAAGCCAGGAGTGAGCTAACCTTGACTCCAATCAGTGTGATGATATTGGATGTGTTGCTGACAGCTGTCCTGCCCTTAAAAAACACACACCTGTTTTGGGTTTACTGGTTTCAAGAAGCACTGTCTGATGTGAACCATGCCTCACAGAAAAGAGCTCTCAGAAGACCTACGATCAAGAATTGTTGACTTGCATGAAGCTGGAAAGGGTTACAAAAGTATCTCCAAAAGCCTTGATGTTCATGTGTCCACGGTAAGACAGACTGTCTACAAATGGAGAAAGTTTAGCACTGTTGCTACTCTCCCTAGGCGTGGTCATCCTGTAAAAATGACTGCAAGAGCACAGCGCAGAATGCTGCATGAGGTAAAGAAGAATCCCAGAGTGTCAGCTAAAGACCTACAGAAATCTCTGACACATGCTAACATTTTTGTTGACACATCTACAAGAAGGAAAACATTAAACAAGAATGGAGTACATGGGAGGACACCATGGAGGAAGCCATTGCTGTCCAAAAAGAATATTGCAGCACGTTTGAAGTTTGCAAAAGAGCACCTGGATGTTCCACAGCACTACTGGCAAAATATACTGTGGACAGATGAAACCAAGATTGAGTTGTTTGGGAAGAACACACAACACTATGTGTGGAGAAAAAAAGGCACAGCACACCAACATCAAAACCTCATCCCCACTGTAAAACATGGCGGAGGGAGCATCATGGTTTGGGGCTGCTTTGCTGCCTCAGGGCCTGGACGGATTGTTGTCATTGATGGGAAAATGAATTCCAGAGTTTTTCAAGACATTTTGCAGGAAAACGTTTGACCATCTGTCCGACGACTGAAGCTCCGCAGAGGATGGGTGATGCAACAGGACAATGACCCAAAGCATACAAGTAATTCAACAAAACAATGGCTGCAACAGCACAGAATACGCCTTCTGGAGTGGCCCAGTCAGAGTCCTGACCTCAACCCGATTGAAATGCTGTGGCATGACCTTAAGAGAGCGATTCACACCAGACATCCCAAGAATATTGCTACACTGAAGCAGTTTTGTGAAGAGGAGTGGTCCAAAATTACTCCAGATCATTGTGCAGGTCTGATCTGCAACTACAGGAAACGTTTGGTTGAGGTTATTGCTGCCAAAGGAGGGTCAACCAGTTATTAAGTCCAAAGGTTCACATACTTTTTCCTCCCTGCACTGTGAATGTTTACATGTTATGTGCAATTAAACCATGGCAACATCTAATGTTTGTGTAGTATTATGTTCAGCAGACTGTGTTCTTCTATTGTTGTGACTTAGATGACGTTCAGAGTGCATTTTATGCCCAATTCATGCAAAACTCCACGTAATCCCAAGGGGTTCACATACTTTTTCTTGCAACTGTATGTAGGAGCCAATATATATATATATATATATATATATATATACATACATATAATCAATATGCTTTTAGCACCATGTGTTTTAACAATTGTATAGCATGTTGATGCATGTTTTATGGGATTTGCAGCACGTTCTGTTAGAGAGTCATGCAATATATCAGTTGGTGCTTTCAGAAGCTACTGTGATAAGCATCCTCAAAGGACATCCTATCATGCCACAACTACACTATAAAATCATGATTTAGCCTATGTGAATAAACCCCCACTCATCTCCACATGACAGGTGAACTGCTGCTTCTCCATAACATGACCACACCAGACGGATTCAAAAAAATGTAAATCAATTGTATTTTCATTGATTTTTTTTTATAAAGGCTATGCAACAAAAGTAGGAGTAGGTAAAGAAACATTTTCACAATACTTAGGGCTCATGCACACTGGGTGTTTTACAGCTTGTGTTTTTGGCTTATGGCCTTTTTCTATACAGCTAGCAAACTTGTCAGCATGTTATCCTATGTGTCCATGCACATATAGGCTTTAACCGGCATTTTTTGGCTGGAATAAACCCAAAACTAGTGGGTTTCAAGAGGAGTTCTTTAGCTATAAAACAATGGATATAAATCCTCCTGCGCTGCCAATACCCCTAAAGTGCAAGAGTTGCAGCAAGTATCGAACCGTGATCCAAACAGTGTACAAAAGTATAAGAACTGATGCTGCGCTACTTAAAAATACCCTCAACAAAAATACTACAGTAATAACCCCACAAAGCATTAAATGCAATCAAAAGTGAAAATCACACATAAAATGTGACTAAAATATCATAAATAAATAAATGTTCATAAACAACTGATTGAATGCAGTGACCTAAAAATAGCAATGACCAACATGCATAAGTGAAATCATAAATATTGTGAATAAATATAAATAAAGATATATATATATATTGTGAAATAAATAAATAAATAAATAAAGTGCAAAGTCCCAATCAGTGTATAAATCTTCAATAAACTGTGAATCAACCAGTTACCAATGCACAATTTATATATATATTTTATATATATCTTTATTTATATTTATTCACAATATTTATGATTTCACTGATGCATATTGGTTATCACTATTTTTAGGTCACAGCATTTAATCATTTATTTATGAACATTTATTTATTTATGATATTTTAGTCACATTTTGTGTGTGATTTTCACTTTTGATTGCATTTAATGCTTTGTGGGGTTATTATTTTTGTTGAGGTTATTTTTGAGTAATGCAGCATCAGTTATTATACGTTTTTAGCTGTAAAACTGCTCTAACGCTGGTAAACATGATACAATTAGGTAAAACCCGGCAAACCAGCATTTTTGTGTGTTTTTTGAGCCAATTTTCTTTTAAATTTTTTTTTTCTTTTTGTGCTAAAAAGCAAAATGCTAATGCAGAAAAAAGTGCTTTTTTAATATGATTTTATACAGCCAAAGCTATCGGCGGTTTTAAAATGCCCAGTGTGCATGAGGCCTTATAGTTAGCATTTGCTTCCAATGTATTAATTCTCAAAGATGGACAAATATCACAACAAATACTCTGGGGTTGAGTTTCATTCAGTTCTACAGCCTAATGTGTGCTGGTTGTTTACATAAGAAAACTGCCAGTCTGCCAAGATCTGTTCTGCATAAAAAGAGCTAGGATTTCAATAACATTACGGTTAATTTTAAAATGTAATTTTTCCACAATGCTTATAGATACTGAGATGAATTAAGGCTTCTTTTTCAGTGTTTTTACTGCTTGTTCAGAATATGTAAATACATTAGTGTTCTCTAGTGTTCCGTTTTGCCAGTCCTTATAAACATGGTACTTAGCTGTGTATTCTGTTTTTTACTTTTGGTATCTTTATTAGGTTAAAGGTGGTGTCATGTATCCAGATTACTAAAAAGTAAGTTGTTAAAAACAGATACATCATTCTGTAGTAAACAAAATCTCTGATAATTACAGCCTCAACCCAATGATTCTTGCTCTGTATTTGGCATTCATGGTAAATATATCAGGTTTAATACAATGTATGACTTTGATTTGTTGATTCACTTGTCAAGAATGACAATGCCAACTAAGGTTTATCCAGTGTTAGATGCTGTTTTCCAACCCAGTGAAAAGATAGGTAGGTAAGTGAACAATAATTATCTGTTAGCTCAGGTTCAAGTAACACATTTAATATCTTGAGTAAAATAAGCAGTAAGGTGAATGAAGCAGTAGTCACATACATGAGGAATGAAGTCAGCAGATTGCAAGTGACAGGTTCAATTATTGGTCTGTGGACCAACAACACAACTGCCTTTTACTCAGAGAAATGGGCAGTAGAGAAAGAATGAATAACTCTCAGAATCTGAAGAAAATATGTAACCACTCAAGCAGAAAATTAGCAATTACATTTCATGCCATCTGTAATAACCATTTCAACAAAGATCTTAGGTTAATGTCAGTCTGAGTGACTGTATATCAGTTGCTATACCTGTGCTCAATCTGAAACCTACCTACCTCTGCATGATACACAGAAGTTTCATTCTAATAAGCCTTGTTCACTGATAAGCAAGATGGCTGTCACATTGCAGCGATGCTGAAAATTTTATTTGAGCTTTATGCTGATTATAAGATGTCACTCTGTTGTAATATACTAATGTAGCTAAATTTCATAAAAATCAACAGATCTATCACAGGCAACTACTAAACTGCAAAATGCTAACTGTGTACAATTAATTACATAGACCAACATAGCTGAAGGCAACAATTGCAGAGTTCTGAGTTATTGGCTGTTATGCCTTTATCTAAAATAATGTGAATATTTACAGAGAATTTTTCATAATACAACATTACCCAGTGAGAACATTCTAATGACAGCAGCCATTGCTCAGTTAATGGCAAACATATTAGTTCTGGGCATCATAGTCTAGATTACTCATCTTTATTGTGAATGCATTCAATGACCCAGAGCTAGTATGCGATAAGAATGGCAGTTTCCTTCAAAATCTTCTCATGTGTTTGAGAATGTAGGAATTTATATGACTGATATCAGTTACTTTAGTACTAAACAGTAAAGAAACCACCACATAAAACTATTACAGTAGAAGTACAGGGAAGTCCAAATAGATATAATCTAATACAGGTCTTTAAAACCCATCTACCTGCATATTTTTATGTGCTTTGAAGTTACTATAATTAAATGTTCTTGCATGGCAAGACAACTTACTGTTATCTCACATATATATTCTTATTATTATAGCCAAATTTACCACCCTAACTCCTCCCACAGTTTTTACACTACATAGACAGTAATATACCGAAACGTGCGGATTGTTCCCGATTGGTGTGCTATTACTTTGTGGAACGTTTCACCGAATGGTTCACAAAATATCGGCGTTTTTGTGGTGAAATTAGTCCCATAGGAATGAATGGTGGAATGTTCAAAAGTAGAGTGGGAGCTGACAAAAGCTAGAGTGTGAGCTGAAAAATCAGGACATGATTTCTAAACTGCCTTCACTCCCTCATTTTCAAGCCCACCTACACAAATCTTATATCAAAACGTTCATCTATCCCTGCTGCCACTAAAAATGTCCACGGCTAAGCCATAGTCCTGAAAGTTTTCACAATATGACCATTTGTTTGCAACTCACGCCGCCCATTGACATTCATTGAAACTCCACTCTAGCCACCTCAAATTTGAGGGGCAATTTCTAAACTGCAACTGTGCCTTCATTTTTAATATTTCAGAGACATACTATGCATCAAAATGTAGGTCTGGGTCTTGTGATCCTCACAATATAAAGCTCTTCAGTGTAGGAATTACAATTTTGTAAACTACAACCGTTTGAAGATGGCAACCGCCAGTGAAGTGAGCAAGTTGGAGCAGTTTGTTTTTAACTGCTCTTCTCTGCCCTTGCTGTAGAGTGAGTTGCCATAGGAACCCAGGTGTGTGAGCAGGCAGCAGAGTGACACTCAACCCAGTTACTCCACCCACTCCAGTTGTAGACTACTGGTGGAGGCAAGAACACTTCACACAATTTCCCCAGAAATTGTAGCTTCTCTAGTGAAACTTCTTCTTTCTGCCAGTCAGTACTGGCTATGCTCAGTTTTACCACAAGCAGCTGTGACTGATAGCAATAGTAGTGTCCATATAAACTGAACAAAAGAGGAAAAAGAGAGGTAATTTACAGGGGTAAAAGAAGCATGTTAGGAATATAATAGATTTGCCTTAGCTTTGCTATATAAAGTTAAACTCAAATTAAGCTGAAGAAATAACAGCTCTCTCATGTAAATCAGAGATGGTGGAAAGCTGGGTCATGTGATGGTAGATAGTGGGGTTAGGAGTTGTAGAAAAGCAGGTAAATAAAGTGGTGGAAACTGATGGACAGCAGGGTCATGTGGTGTGGCAGAAGGTGCCAGATCATGGGATTGTGTACTAGCAGACAGTAGTAGCAAAGAGTGGCAGACAGTGGGTCCCATAGGGCAGGCAACAAGGTCATACAGTGGTGGAGGGTGGTGTTTGTGATGAACAGCTGGGTCATGTGCTGCACAGGGTGGAAGACAGCAATGTTATGTGGTGGTTGAAAGTAGTAAATAGCAGTGTCTTGTGCTGTAATGGGTGGTGGACAGAGGGGTTTTAAGACAGCAGACAATGAGATCATGTGCTGTTGTAGGGTGGTGGATATTAGGGTCAAGCAGTGGCAGACAGTGGACTTGTGGGTTGCAAGCAGTGGAGTCATCTGGTGGCACAGGGAGACAGACAGCAGGGACATGTGGTAGTGGGGAATGGCAGATAATGGAGTCATGCAGTGGCAAGCAGCTTATTCACAGGGTGGAAGACATTGAGTTTCTGTGATGTCAGAGGGTGGTGGTCAGTGAGGCAATGTAGTGGCAGAGGTAGGTGGAGAGCATGGTTGTACACTAGTGAAGGGCACAGATAGCAGAGTTAAATGGACCAGTGACTGCAAACAGATGACAGTGTGGTAAACTCATCCCATACTGTATGTGGGTAAGAAGTACAACAAGGAGAATGAACGTTGCCAGCAACAATCAGATCACACGCAAGCATATGCTCTATTTGAGGCTTGCATTTAAACAGGCAGCAGGATAGGGCATGGCTGTGATGAGAACCGGAGCAGCTGCTTGATACAGAAGCTCTACTATCTTTCTGCTCTAACTGCTGTTTTCTGCTCATCCTCTCACTAGTGCGAGTTTGCAGTGTGTCATGCTATTGCAGGGAGCTCTCTGGATGCTGGCCATGTCAGCCAGGGGAAGCTGGGAGCTAGGTAAAGACCAGCAGCCTCCAAGACCTGTGCAGGTCCATCCCTCGAGTTCTGCACTTGCCATCTTGTCTTCCCCAGGCAGCTTTCCGAGCAGAGTGTCCCCTCAACACATGGCGGCAGCAGTCCCAGGCGATCCAGCCAGAGTGAGCCAGATGCAGCATCTTGCTATCAGAATAAGCAGGGCATGGAGGTGATTACAAAACCCATCCTTGATACCACTGCAAGCTGCAAGGGTGCCCTGATGGCGAGAATTGATCGCCTTCCTACTGAATGCACTCTACAGCTGGCTGAGTGAGACCAAGGATCGCCTGGGAGTAGTTGTAGATAGCTCGGTCTCCCACTCCACACAGCTTTCCGATCTCCAGGCCATGGTCGCTGCCCTTCAGTCCAGAGCCAATTACACAGAGAACCAGCAGTGCTGGAACATCATTACAGTCGTTGGGCTGCCTTAGGAGGCTGAGGATCCCCACCCAGCTGTGTTTGCATAACAGTTCTTCAAACAACTCCTGTCTTTTTCTTCCATTTGAATATTTAGTAGAAAGTAAATTTCATGGATGGACTTATTGCACAGGTGGCAACCTATCACGGTACCACACTTGAATTCACTGAGCTCCTGAAAGCAACCCATTCTTTCACAAATGTTTGTAGAAGCAGTCTGAATACCTGGGTGTTTGTTTTTTAACACCCGTGGCCATGGAGGTGATTGGAACACCTGAATCCAATGATTTGGAGGGGTGTTCCAATATTTTGGCAATTTAGTGTATTTTGGCTTTGCCCTGTAATTTAGCAGTATTGAAAAGAGGTTACACAATATAGCACTAGTGTCACAACCTTATCAGTTCCATTGACTATCCAAGTGTGCCTGCTGGGTTTAACTAAGGGCCTTGTGAATACAGTGGCACACAGGGCCTTGCTGAGTATACCTTTTTTTAATACCTGAAAAGCAATCCTCCTACACTCGAAGAATCCAGTAATTCCTGCTCTGAGCAATTAGATAGAAGGGATTGGTGAAAAGGGCACTCCTGCTCTAGAAAGCTACCTATTTACACCGGGGTTGCCCTAGGAGGTTTGAGAAGGTATGAAGCAGTTTGATCTCTGTGACTGATACATGTGGGTAGTCCTCCATTGATTCCCCTCTATCCTGGGTGAAGGTTTTGTATTTAGACAAGACTGGTCGGTCATGGTAGGTCTGTATATCACTCCATTTTCTTGTTTGAACTGTAATGGATTGTGCCATACCGTAGTGCCTCTTATCACTGGTAGTGGAGGTTTCGCTCCAGTTGGGAGCTTATAAATTTTGCCTGATGTCCTAACCTGGTGTACACCATCTCACATTACTTTTTGTATCTTGAATCCCATGGTATGGCTGAAGGGATCTACCATTTCACAGAGAGAGAGTAAGTGAGGGAAATGGGCATGGAGATGGCAGCTGGTTCTGTGCAACCATTATTGCTGCCTTCCCAGGGGTAGTATTGTCTTTTTGTTTTTTAGTGCTGCTGTTACTGTACCATATACTTTTAAAACTTAATAAAACAGATTTAAAAAAAAAGGCAGAATGACCTAGATGTAGGTGTATACATGCCATGTTATTTTATACCTGCTGCAACCGTGCATAAGCATGGTATTGGTATCATATTGTGTTATTCCCATGCCACTACTTTGCATTAAGCCATTGTCCCTCTGGACTTTCCTTCACTGAATAGCACCTACTAAGCTTGCACAGTAGCAATGCCATCATATTGTAGAGCTACTAATATTTTCCACCATAAATGCACAAAGGAGCTATACCACTTTTTAAGTTCCAATTGTACTCCTAAAACAGCAACACCCACAACCACGAAAAAATTAATTTGTGCATGCCCCATGGCAGCGCCATTTTGAAAAAGTCCAGGTCCAGTCACCATGGATGCATGATTATCATGCCACCATACATTTTAACTAGATTACATTTTTTTACCCTTTAAACCTTTATAGGGGCCACTGTTGCTGTGAAACAATTGCAGTTGTGCATTGGAAGTCTAATTTAAAAACACTAATATGTATGTCTTCCACTATGCAGGTACAGCAAACAGAGGCATCCAGGAAAACAAAGACATACCATAATTGTAAAAAAAAAAAACAAATTGTACAAGGTAGCAGACCATAGATCCACAAAATAGGTCTAGTAATAAGAGAGAACAAAGAAAATAATCTAAAAAAAGGATGGAGAAGGGTATATATACGGAAAGAGGGAAAAGGAAGGGGGGGGGGCAGAGGGACATCCACACATCCCATGAGACAGATCCCAACTATATAAGTAGTCCTGGGGGATGGACTCATTTTCAGTAAAATAATTCCTATCTTCAGAAGTTAAAGTAAAGTCTGCCCAATAAAACTGTATCTTCCTGAATTTTTTACTTTTGTGGTTAGGGGTAGTTAGAAGGTTTTCCATGGTGTGTAGATCCTGAATTCTTGAAAAAAGAGGGTATGGGGAAGGAGAAAGAGGGGGAGATTGAGGGGAGGGGCATTCTCACATCCCATGACACACATACAACCTCACAAGTAATCCTGGAGGATGGACAATTCTCCAGGAAAG
Organism: Staurois parvus; assembly: GCF_062004578.1. Lineage (NCBI taxonomy): Eukaryota > Metazoa > Chordata > Amphibia > Anura > Ranidae > Staurois > Staurois parvus. The sequence goes on along the minus strand of NW_028318564.1, from coordinate 3,348,852 downwards.
GCATTTCCACAGTGTGAAGATGCAGTATAGTCTACCCAATAACACCATATTTTCCTGAATTTGTGAATATGGGTAGCAATAGGGTTTTCCAAGCTGTATATTATTAATATAATTATATATGCTTTATATAATGTCACCAGTTTGCGTAGCACTTTACAATATAAAGGGAGACAATTACAATACAGTTCAATACAGAAAGAATAGGAGGTCCCCTTTAATGGATCTTATAATCTAAAGGGAGGGGGAGGTGACACGAAAGGTAATCGCGGCAGGGGATGATATGATGGAGAAGGCCCCAAGACAGTTTTCAGGTGAAGGATAGGTAGGCTTCCCTGAATAAATGAGTTTTCAAGGATGACCTAAAGTAAGACAGGGTAGGAGCTAAGCAGACATTCTGGGGTAAGGAGTTCCAGTGAATGGGAGAGATTCTGGAGAAATCCTGGATGTGACCATGGGAGGAGACAACAAGGAAGCTGTCTTGGGAGCAAGCACAGAGGATGAGTTGGGTGATATCTGCAGTGAGGTTGGTGATGTAGCTATGGGCTAGTGTTGTGGATGATATTGTATGCTGCAGTAAGTATTTTGAATTTTATATGCTGGGTCAGTGGAAGCCAATGAAGGGATTGGAGGAGGGGGGCAGCCATGGATTGGTTAAATACAGTGTATAAGTCTAGCAGCAGCATTCATGATGGACTGAAGGGGTGATAGCCTGTGTGAAGGTTGGCCAGTAAGGAGATAGTTGCTGTAGTCAAGGTGAGAAATAATCAGAGAGTGAATAAGTTGTTTTGTGGTGTCATTAGTTAAGAAGGGGGGAATTCTGGAAATGTTGCTAAGGTCAAGGCAGCAAGAGTTAGCCAGTGAATGGATGTGGGGCCCAAAGGAGAAGACAGAGTCTAGGGTTACACCTAGACTCTTGCTTGTGTGGAGGGACCAATGAATGTGTTTTCAAAACTTGATCTCAGTTGTAAAGTTATGAGGAGGGATAAGGGAGATATCGATTCTGAATTCTTGGAAACCACATAGCCAAAGATGGGGGTGAAGACTGTTTCCATCTGAGCAGAATAACATGCTCTTAGGGCAATAATCATGTGAATCAAAACTGAAATTTTGTAACTCTTTCCTTATAGGTGAATTAGATGTAGGAGGAATGCAGTCGGATTGTTCCCCAGGTCAACATCATTGCGCTTGTCACCTGTTGGGATCAGAGGATGGGATTGCTGTAAACCTATACATTCTGACAATAATGATGTCATCAGAGGCAGGGTGGCCCAAAAGGAGATGAAAGATTCCTATAACTGTCACCATCTGATCAGCCTCGGGAAAATCCCTAAGTTTGATATTGTCGAGCTTGCTTCTAATTTCAAGGTTATCCTGCTGCAAGATTACCAACCTGACTTTTTGTCATGTAAAGATTCCAATTTAGAGAGACCAGACTCTAAGGATTGGTGGTCTGTGTCCAGGACACAAACCTACTTGTCTACCTGAGATACATTTTGCTTCAGCTCCCCTAGGTCAGATCAGATCGCATCTTCATTTCTGGAGGCTAATGATTGAAAGTGCTCAAGGGCAGGTAACTTAGTCAAAATATCTCTCATGGAGGTATCTGTGGAAATGTGTGAGGAAAGGAAACCTTCCTGCAGTGAGGGCACAGAAGATGAGAAATCCACAGAAGTAAAGGATGAGGCGGGCTAAAAGGATTGTCCCCTAACTCTGGTCAAGCTCTCTGTCAGTGCCATGGAATGAGAGTGGCTGTGACAGTGTTTATTAGGCAGGCATTATACTTATATGCACAATGTACAGATGCCACAGGTCAGTGTCTTCAAAATCAACCTGTGCTGATGTCTGCAGTTGTCCCTACTGCAGGTATGTCACAGCAAATATAACATGTTTCTAACTATTCCCCTGCATAAAGGACTTCTTACTACCTTGAAACGTCTGACATTTTAGCAGTTTCACCTGACAGGACATACCATGCTTGCATGTTTAAGTGCTACCACACTCCTTTTGGTTTATATTAGGAAATACTACTGTGCGCTTTGTCTGATGGCTTGTTTGGCAAACCAATTTAAAGCTCAAATACACTTTCAGTATAAATAAACTAAATATATTAGGTGTATCAATGCAACAGGTGTGCATACATGATCCCTTGCTCTCGCTGTCTCTGTGGAATGAGTGATTTCTTCTCAGAGGTCCAACACATCCCTGCAAAATCAGACCTATTGCTTTGCAACCTGCTTATTTGAGGGCTAACTTTGATTCAGAAAGAGGCATGTCAGACCTTAACAGAGAGAACACTGATTTGACATAGATAAAAAGAGTTTGTCTCTACAGCATACTGCCAAACGTAAGGCATTTTTGGTGATTTAGACTGTGGGTGCTAAACAAACAAAAAAAACTGTAGACTTTTTACACCTATTGTTTTGATGCATCTGGAATGTGTTTAACTGAACTAAAACATATCCAAACAAAACTTAAAATATAATATTTAATTTAATATTTTGCAACTTACCAATGCTTAGATGAGACAACTGTATTTGCTTTTTATCCCTTTAGGCTTTTTTTCTTTATTTTTGTCTGGTGATCTGGCCAGCAACATGCTTCTTTATGGTGGTTACACTCACTCCTCTGCTCTATCTATGGAGGAGCAATGCAGCCATCCTTGGAGAGCACCATTGTTAACCTTTTAAGAGGGTAGTGTTGGATGGACTAGTTGGTTTCGGATGAACTGTACATAGGTGACTATCAAAAAAGAAGCCTAACCCCAGCTACCTCTTTTTAGGCAGATACAGAAACAGTTCTTCCCTTGTAGTGTACATGTTTTAACCAAATTAACAAAAACTGACATAATTACCTCTGTATTACATGGTTTGTGTCAACCCTCTAACTGCCACTTGAGTTGGACAGTTTGGTGTAAAGGAAGCTGAACAAAATAATGGACTTTTTAGTTATTTCCCCTTTAAACAGAAAGTTTAATTACTGAACTTTATATAGGTTTAAAACATTTTAAATATGTCTCACTACTGGAACACATATGCCTTTTGGAACCTAGGTTCTTAAAAAGTTTGGCCACTTGCGCAGGTTTAGCCTGGTAGACAGGACTGGCACCATTTCTTAGAGGAAGATCCATATTAGCAAGCTGGCTAAGGAGATAAAAGCTCACGTGCTATAACATTTGTCAAGCAACTAAGGTACAGCGAAAGAAACAGATAAAAAGTCCAAGGAATGTCAGGTCCCCTACAAGGAAATATAGTTATTGCTGCTGGATACTACAAATTTGTAGGTTCCACATTTTCCTCAATGGTGACAACTGACATGGCAAGCACTCACTCTTGTTTAAAAGGACATCTGTTACGTGAGTCATCCAAAGCTTCCATCCAATGCCAGAAGCTTCCCCAACTCTCTAAAACATTCACTAGTCACCCCATACCTAAAAATCATACATTATACCCCACCAATCTTAACAATCTATAATCAATCTCCTTAGTCCCCTTTTCTCCCAAACTCCTTGAATGCCTAGTCTACAACAAACTGAGCCACTATCCCAATGAGAATAACCTTCTTGATCCCCTTCAGTCCAGGTTTCACCCTCAACACTCAACGGAAACTGCTCTCCTTAAACTCACAAACGATCTACTACCGGCTAAAATCAATGGACACTATTCTGTATTCCTACTCCTGGACCCCTCTGCTACCTTTGACACAGTGAACCACTCCCTCCTCCTCAAAAAACTACTTCTTTGGTCTTCATGACTATATTCTCCGCTGGTTCTCATCCTACCTATCCCACTGCACCTTCAGTGTCAATTCTAACCCTTCTTCTCTTCCTTTCTCTGTTGAGGTTCCCAAAGTTCTGTTCTTGGACCCCTCCTATTCTGAATCTACACCGCCTGCTTGGTTCAGTTGATCCCATGGCTTTCAATAGCATTTGTATGCTGATGACAGCCAAATATATCTTTCTACCCACTCCATCAGTCTCCACATGCATCACTAATCTACTAACAGACATATCAGACTGGATGTCACACCACTTCCTGAAAATCAATATATCCAAAATCAAGGTCATAATATTTCCTCCCCTGCATGCCCCTTCTTCTGATGTCTCTGTCAAAATCAACAGCTCAACCAACAAACTGTCCCCACATGCCAAGGTTATAGGTGTAATACTGGACTCTGAACTATCCTTTTGGCCCCACATCCAATCACTGTGCAGAGTTTGCCGCCTCAACCTCCGTAACATCTCCAAGATAAGCCCCTTCTTAACCAATGACACCACAAAGCTTCTAACGCACTCCCTGGTCATCTCCCGACTTGACTACTGCAACTCCCTCCTCACTGGCTTACCTTTATATAGGCTAGCCCCTCTTCAGTCCATCATGAATGCTGCTGCTAGGCTCATCCACCTTACCAACTGTTCAGTGTCTGCCACCCCTCTCTGCCAATATGCCAATCTTACAACAACTTATAAAGCCATCCACAACTAAAACAACAAAATACTGACCAAATCGTTCTCTTCGTTACTCCCCACACCTCCTCCTCTCCAGCTGCCTTGTCACCTCTTCCCATGCCCGCCTCCTGGATTTCTCCAGAGCCGCACCCATTCTCTGGAACTCCCTTCCCCAATGTGTCTGACTATCTCCTACTCTGTCCACTTATAGACAATCCCTAAAAACTCATCTCTTTAGAGAGACCTATCCCGCTCCATCTAGCAACTGTACATTTATTTTCTCCATCAACTCATCCCCCACAGTTATTACCTTTTGTATCAATTGACCCTCGATCTTAGATTGTAAGCTCTAATGAGCAAGGCCCTCTGATCCTTCCTGTATTAATTTGTATTGTAATTACACTGTCGGCTCTTATGTTGTAAAGCGCTGCATAAACTGTTGGTGCTACATAAATCCTGTTTATTATTATTATTAATAATAATAATACTATTAATAATAACCCAATGCCAGAAGCTGCCATAGCCCAAGTAATGTTATTTCCAGGCAGCTGGAGGCTGCCATAGATGTAAGTTCACCATGCATTTGAAGAAACAAGTTGGAGAGAACAAGAGATACCCATAGATTTACCCATCTGCACTAAACAACAAATATTTTGCTGTGGGCTACTGTATTCTGACAGCTGGCACTCATGGCTGTAAGAATTTCAAACAGTGGATGTAGCTGAGTAACTACAGTCACCGCTCAGCCAACATTTTTCTTTTCATTCAATGTTTGTTGAGCCAGATAGTTTCAGCAGGGCTACCCATGGCTTCAACTGATTCACAGGTGCTAGATCAAATTTGAGCCATGCATTATCATCTTAACTGAGGGTATTTCAAGGCAGCAAAGTCACTGTGTGGTGCTAAACAGGAGAGATAATGCTGCAGGCTAATACAGTTTCCAAGGGCCAGACAAGAGCAGCCTATTATAGTACAGTAGACCTGACTATGACAAGTATAAATCTTTCTATCAGATTCTGTTTAATAACAGCTGGTATAGATTACAGATCTATTAGTTTGATTGTAATATTCTTGTACTGTTGTGTATTAGGGAAAATAGGGCAAACAAAGCATTACATCATAACAAAACTCCTGAAGAGACAATAGAGAGACCCTGGTGTAAAATGAATAGTAAAATGGGCAAAAAGAGTAAAAGTAAAACCAACATTTCACTATTAATAATGTAAAATAATGTAAAATAAGCAAGGGAAACGAGTAATGATCAGGAAAAGCTACTAATATTATAATAAATAATATAATAAAAAAATTAAGAAGAAAATGTATAACAAAAAGAAGCCTTGAGCCATAATCTTGAAAACATTCTGTAAAAGCAATCAACACTAATGAAAACATTCTGTAGCAGAATTATATATGTAAAAGCCTTTCTAGGAGAGGTTTTACAGATATATGCAGATACAGTATAGAGGCTATATAGCATCATGAAAAGAACACTCAGAAAATTAATATGCCATTCCATAGTTAACGTGTTCAATATATTCTGAGGCGAGAGCTGTCTAGATTGTAATAGCTTGCAATTATATTCAGCTAAGATCAAATTAAGCTCATTTAACAGTTTCACAAAACAAAATCTATGACTAGGGTAAAACTATTTTGATATAGTTTGTATATAAAGAAAAATATCTTTAGAATGTATATACTATGGAGCTTTTTTGGCAAAATGATAGACCTTAATACAATATTATTTGACTTAATTACACAATACAATTCCACTTCTAAGTAAAAAGACAGCTTCTGGGTAAGAGCAGTAGTATGTATTTAAAGGAAGCCTTTGTGGAAAGTTACCTGAAATTGGCCTTTCTTTATTTTGCAATTACTAGCAGCCTGGTTGTGATTCTATGACTTCAATATATTTTGGGGCACTGACCTGGAACAAGCAAATAGCATTGAAGATTTGTATGCTTGAGTTTAACAGACAAATATATCTCAGCAGAATGTTTTGTAAAAAATTAAATTATTACATTACTTACACTTTTCTGCACACAGCCTACCTTTAAAGAAGAGTTTCAAAAACATAGTTACTGACTACTGAGCAACCAGACGGGCTTGGAGATAATCACATGTAAATGGGTGCACATCTTTTCACTCCATTCACTCACCCACAGACTGCAACTGAGCTTCTGTTTAGCTCTGCATGAAAAACTGGCAGGAAGATCTGATTGGAGTGCCCATCTGAAAGGATTCTATATCTATTTTTTAGTATGTATGGCATTATGTCTTACTATATACAGTTTTCTTGACCAAATTTTGTTTTGTAAATCTATTGCAAAGTTTCTTGGGATCCTGGCAGTAAACACAATGGTAGTTCCTGTTATAGCCTTACAACTCTAATCTGACTTTTTGTAAATGTTTCTTTTCAATTTTTTATTGAGTAGAGTTGGTGACATTCAAAAAGAATAGCTGTGCAACAGCATCAGTAGTGAATAAACATTAAAACAAATTTCAGCAAGCCCATTGAGTGACCAGTAAGCAGGAGTGGTAGGAAGGGTAGGTGCTTAGAAAAGATCAAAAGAGTGGGTATGGGAATCTGAGACATGAAGTGGAAGAGAAGGTGGTCTTGGTAGGCAGAAAAAAATTAAGTAGGGGGGGGGGGCGGTGGTAGTGAGGACCGATGGTCAGCTTGGAAGGTGAGGGGAGTGGAGAAGAAGGGGAAAAAATGGGGGAGGGGTGGTGTACCCCTCAGGTGAGAGTCTAGGTAGTTTACAATGGGTTCCGTGTCTCTGAACAAGGGGGCTCGAAAACATATACAATAATCCAGTAGAACCAAGTCATTCTGTAAATGTCATGTTTATTTTGGCAGGTAAAAGTAAGATCTTCAATTCCTCTGATACTGTCTAATTTGTATCTACTTTCCACACAAGATTTGGCTGGATTCACAATGTGGGGGAGGATGGACCTCTTGTATCTATTGGTTGAAATGGAAGAATAGGGCAACAGGAAAAAAGGTCAGGTCATCTGGTATGGTAAAGTCAGTGGATTGCTGAGACCTTAGTCCTGTGCAGGACCAAAATATTAGGAGGACTAAGCCTTTGCCAGTGAACAAACCAGGAGACACCAAGGTACTATAACATCTGGACAATATTTTATAGGTAGTTTTTTAGAGTCTGGTACAAATGGAGCAATTCATGGAAAAGTGAACTATTCTTTGGCTTTGTTCTTTTGTGAGGATCATTTGTGATGATCATTTGTGATCACCCTACTGTTGAAAGATTAAAGTGTGGAGGACAGACAGTACATGCTAATGTGCACCCTGTTCATTTAATAGCATTTTGAGATGAGTGAGAGGTCTTGAGAATGCTAGAGGAGGTGGTAGGGAGGAGATATGGTGTCTCAGTTCAAATGCTTCCAGATATCCAAATTGAAGAGACCTGAGCTTTTAGGTGGACCATATTATATAGAAACACTGTGAAGTAGATGTAATGAAATATGCTCTATTGTGGTCCATTGTTTGTGTCTCTGTGCCTGCACCAATCTATCAACTTGTCTAGATGTCATGCGGAGTGATATTTCATGATGTCAGGTTAGGCCAGGCCCCTTTGTGCTTTAGAAAGTGAAATAAGATGGCGCTTAAACCTGGGCCGCTTGTTCACATATGGAAATTTGAGAATGTTGAGTTGACATGAAAGTTTAGTAGGGTAGTGTTCTTAGGAATATTATAGTGGCCGAACCAAAAGCACCAGGTCCATTTCTGAAGAGGGATTTTTTTAGGAGGACAGTGGAGAGTTTAGAGTGAAGACGTTTTTCAAGTTTGCTGTGATAAGGGTAGCAAAGTATTTCAATGCTGTGCTTGCCCATTGATAATTTAAAATTGGTTTTAAGGCTGTTTATTTGTGAAGGGTACACTGCACTTCTGTTTATCGAAGTAGATTTTGAGACACCATGGGGATGATTAAAATAAAACTGGCAGTTCCACTCTAAGCTGGGATGGAGTTCTCCCCATCGGTTGCAGTGAAGGGACCTGGCATCAGTGCACCATCCAGAGGTGTAAGAGCATTATCAAAGAGAAGAAAAAGCGGCACTCATCAACCCAGTGCATTAGTATGTAGATGAATGTGGCCTCAGCCAGTGTGGCTCCAGCCAGTACCTCTAGCATAGTTGGAGCAGTGCTGGCTGAGGCCACATTTATCTACATATTAATGCACTGGGTTTGGGAGCAGCACCTTTTCTTCTCTTTGACCATGGCGTTGATTTACTAAAACTGTAGAGTGCAAAATCTGGTGTAGCTCTCCATAGAAAGAAATCATCTTCCAGGTTTTGCACTCTTCAGTTTTAGTAAACCAACCCCCATATGTTTTATATTCCTTCTGGAGAAGATAATGTTATCCATGTAAGCAGCAATTTTTTAGTGATGGTCACCTGTAGACCTTTTAAGTTTTGAGTTATATCATACCTTGCATAAGAAGGGTTCTTAAAAGAGTATGAAGAGAATCGGAGAATCCATATTAAAGATCTTTTTAGTGTCAGCCAATACAAAGAGACATCAGTTAGCAAAAATTATATTTTACATCGTAAATTAAGCAGCTTAATGATGTTGTTGCGGGGAGGGGTGCCAATTTGGTGGAGGCCTAGTATTCCTGCAGCATGACTGAGGAGTCCATTGGCCAGGATGTTTGTAAGAAGGTTTGGGTCGATATTTGGGAGGGAGATAGAATAGTAACTATCCCAGGAAGAGGGATCTCTCCCCTCCTTGTGAGAAATGTGAGAAATTCAGAGAAATGGGAATAGTGAGCCAGAATTGAAAGCTTTGGTGAGATGTAGAATCAAGTGGGGGAGGATAGCTTTGTAGTATCGTATGGTCAGTCTGTGAGGGCCAAATGTTGTAGAAGTAATGGCAGCTTGGAGATCCTCCTGTGTAATAGGAGCATCTAAGTTAGATTACAGAGTGGGATCTAATTTGGGTAGGTTGAATGAGGCAACATATTTATTAGTTTTGTCTGAGGCCTGGAGGTTGTAGAGTTAGGAGTAAAAGGTCTTTGCAATATCTCTGTGGTGTTCTATTTTAGAACCCTGAGGTGTCATAATAGACAGAACATAGAAGAGGAATTGCTGTACCCTAGGGGCAGTAGCTGGGAGGCATATACATTTGTCCCTGTGCTCATAGTACATTTTGTGAGTGTGGTAAGAGCAGCCTTGGCTTTGTAAGAGTAAAGAGAGTTGAGTTGATGTTGCAGGAATAAAAGTTCTATTTCCACAGTGTTGTCTAGTTTAAAGTTTTAGACAGTGGATTTCATCAAGAAGCTGGCATGTTTTAGCTTCTCTCTCAAGTTTAATCCTAGTGCTGTGTTTAATGAAGATTCCTTAAAGTTCAGTGTGTGTGTGTGTGCTTTCCAGACCTGGAAGAGGTGACTGTCCTCAGTTACACTGGCTTCAAAGTACAAGTCTAGTTCCCCGATTGCATAGGTTACAATTTGTGGATCATGGAGCAAGCTTTCATTTAAACCCCACTGCCATACATTGGGGTATTTTTCTGGGGTGAATGTGATCTTCACCCCAGAAAAATATTTTGGCATGGCCTGACCAGGTTATTTTGCCTATCATTTTTGCTGGATAAGGGGAATGTTTCCATGGGGGTCAGTAAAAGGTTGATACAAGACTATAGTGTGTGTGTGTATAAAAAGCATAGTCCCTTCTACCTGCTCTAGTCACCAAATATTGATCAGCTATACTTCATCGAACCTGTGGGCAATGCATTTATGGGTAGGGTGAGGGAGGGGATGGGGAAAGATAGAGGTTTGATGCTGAACTAAATCATGGGTAGGAATGGATGGGGGAGCTAGGGATAGTAAGAAGGGAGCAGGTGTAATGCAGGTGGAGAGTGGGGAGGTGTCAACTAGGCCAGTTAACTACTAGTGGATCAATCCCTATGCCCTGGTATAGAGAGTAGCAAGTGATCTGCGACATATGTCGGAAGAAGGCAGACAAATAAGGGGTTTGCAAGGAGCAGAGTGTGGATAGCAGGTATGTGAACAGTGAACAAATTAAACATTAACTGACCTTAAAGTATATATTACCCTATAATTCTGATATGTGTCTATTGTATCATGAAATGGTATGAAAAAGTATCCTATTCCCTTGTGTGAAATACTTGTTTCTTATTTAAAACTGCCCATGCTAAGCTTGGAAGCACATCCATCCCAGCATGGTCAGTTTTCTTCTTTGTATTCTACCTGGGAGCACAGCCTGCCTGTATTTCAATAGTCAGATTTGTGCTGACACATCCCCCTGCACACCTGGGAAGATCAAACACTGAGAAGATCATTGTATTGGTTCTCTGTCTCCTGCAAACACTCCCCTCTGCAGTCTCCACCCTGGACTCCTTAAGCCTCTTATATAGATGAGAACAGAGGTTAGAGGTCAGAGAGCAATGTTACACAGATTGCACATTATTGTTTCCAAACGGTGACTGCCAGGGGAATCTCACCCGGGAGCTGTGGAAGTATAACTCAGTGAGAACCCAAAGGGGACAAACAGGAAGCAGATTTAATGTGGGTGAGCAATCCATAATGGCACCCAACATAGTTACTATAGAAAAAACGTTTAGCTATGCATTATAGTGATGAATGAATTAATTGGTGACCACCGTTTGGAAATACTGTCATATCTATTCTTAGCTGATTTGTAAGTATTAGAATGCCTCTGGTGGCCCCTGAGGTTGGAATTACTCTATGTATTGCAAGATATCATTAGGTATGCTACATACTTGATGTTTTACCTTACAGATATTATGCATGCATCTACTCCTGAAGAAGTAAACAGAGTCATGAAACGCATTGGATTTTTGGATGCAATTTTAGTGTAATCATGTACTGACATCTGGATTGTATATGGTCAACAGTATTTTTAATTATGTATGAAATGCATTAATATGGATTCATTAAAAATCAGCTTCTTACCATTTTATCCTCTTTTTGTATGCAGTGAGAAGTTTATTTATTAAACAACAATGTTGGAAATTAGTTATTCATTGGTCGTGTGTGTTGTGCCTTATTCAAAGTCTCAGGACAAATAAATTGGTTGTATGGATATACTAATCTAGGGATGAAGGCACATCACTGGGTGCACCAGGTCACATTCTATTCTGTTATATATACTGGTTGTGTGCTGTTTTTTATATGCCCATTTTCCATAAAAACTAAGTGAAGGAATATAAACTCATTACTGAATAAGGTTACAAATAACTTTTCTTTTAGGTCTGATGGAGTTTCTAGTTTATATTTTTGCCTGTGTGCAAAACTGTTATTGTTGGTTTGGATATTTCATGCAACAGGTTTTCCTACAAATATTTTTCTGAATGACCTCTAAAACTTGTCATTTCACTACCACTAACCCTTTTTTAGTTTTAGTTTGACCTTTCTCTGTCAAAGGGTATTTCCAATCCTGGCTTTGAATATTATAATTCTTTAGAGCTGTATATAATACATCCTTATCTTCTTTTTCTATAGATTACAATACAATATTTCACATTTTACAAAGTTATAAGTAGTTTAATTTTTTAATGTTATTTGTAATACATGTTAAACATATTGTTATAATAGTAATTACATTTAATGTATGATTTTGGCAATATTTAAAAAACAAATACTCCTAAGAGTTATTTCGCATATGGTTTAACAAATCTTGTTTTAGTGCGTTTTGAATACTTAACTAAAACAGAATATGATGTTTTCTAACTTAGCTCTCAACTTAGAAATAAAACAAGTGGAACATTAAAAGTGTCTTTTTTTTCTCTCTCTCTAAGGACAAATTTTATCTTGCATATAATTTCAGAAAATGGAAAAGTTTAACCTAATGACAAAAATCTAGATTTTATAATTGCTATATGAATGTGAAAAAAAGAGATTTGTAAGCATTTATTTAACATATTAAAAGGGTAATTATAATGATATTTTGTCAAAATTATTTTACATTTTGTGGATATTTGCCACTTAATAAACTTTATTTTTCTCATTTTTATGAGTTGCATAAAATCTTCATATTACAAATAAGCACTTAGGGTGCTTTCATCACCATTTGTTTGCAGAGTTTATTGCGCTTCCAGTTTATTTCTGCTTACATTTTGAATATCTGTCTCTAACAGTGTTTTCAATCTGCCAATTTATTTGGCAAACATATAGAGACACATGACATTAAAGATATATTTTTTGTGTATACGTGCAATATTTGCTTTGATTATAGAATGCAGCATACTAGTATGGCTTTTTATTTGTAAAGTTTGACAAACTATTGTTTATAGACAAAACTTGTGAATATGTTCATAGCCACCTAAGGTCCACCCCAGGGGCAGACTGACAACTCATGGGGCCCCCCGGCAATAGGGGATCATGGGGCCCCTGTGTCCTTGCCCAAACTCAAAAAAGCCTATGGAAAAGGTACCAGGGGCATCTCATGGGACCCCCTACTGACCCCGGGCCCTCAGGCAGTGCCCGAGTTTCCAAATGGGCAGTCCGCCCCTGGTCCACCCTTTAGTAGTTTTACTGCTACAGGGTGGCCCTCCTGTGCAAAATCATATATATATATATATATATATATATATATATATATATATATACAGTGGGGATCGAAAGTTTGGGCACCCCAGCTAAAAATTTGTATTAATGTGCATAAAGAAGCCAAGGAAAGATGGAAAAATCTCCAAAAGGCATCAAATTACAGATTAGACATTCTTATAATATGTCAACAAAAGTTAGATTTTATTTCCATCATTTACACTTTCAAAATAACAGAAAACAAAAAAATGGCGTCTGCAAAAGTTTGGGCACCCTGCAGAATTTATAGCATGCACTGCCCCATTTGCCAAGCTGAGACCTGCCTGTGTCATGGATTGTTCTCAATCATCATCTGGGAAGACCAGGTGATGTCAATCTCAAAGGTTTTAAATGCCCAGACTCATCTGACCTTGCCCCAACAATCAGCACCATGGGTTCTTCTAAGCAGTTGTCTAGAAAACTGAAACTGAAAATAGTTGACGCTCACAAAGCTGGAGAAGGCTATAAGAAGATAGCAAAGCGTTTTCAGATGTCAATATCCTCTGTTCGGAATGTAATTAAGAAATGGCAGTCATCAGGAACAGTGGAAGTTAAAGCAAGATCTGGAAGACCAAAAAAATTTCAGACAGAACAGCTCGCAGGATTGTGAGAAAAACAATTCAAAACCCACGTTTGACTGCACGATCCCTCCAGAAAGATCTGGCAGACACTGGAGTTGTGGTACACTATTCCACTATAAAGAGATACTTGTACAAATATGGTCTTCATGGAAGAGTCATCAGAAGAAAACCTCTTCTACTTCCTCACCACAAAAATCATCGTTTGAACTTTGCAAATGAGCATATAGACAAGCCTGATGCATTTTGGAAACAAGTTCTGTGGACCGATCAGGTTGAAATTGAACTTTTTGGCCGGAAAGAGCAAAGGTACGTTTGGAGAAGAAGGGGCACAGAATTTAATGAAAAGAACCTCTGTCCAACTGTTAAGCATGGGGTTGGATCAATCATGCTTTGGGGTTGTGTTGCAGCCAGTGGCACAGGGAACATCCCACGAGTAGAAGGAAAAATGGATTCAATAAAATTTCAGCAAATTTTGGATGGTAACTTGATGCCATCTGTGAAAAAGCTGAAGTTAAAGAGAGGATGGCTTCTACAAATGGATAATGATCCTAAACACACCTCGAAATCCACGGGGGATTACATCAAGAGGCGTAAACTGAAGGTTTTGCCATGGCCTTCACAATCTCCTGACCTCAACATAATTGAAAATCTATGGATAGACCTTAAAAGAGCAGTGCATGACAGACAGCCCAGAAATCTCAAAGAACTGGAAGATTTTTGTAAGGAAGAATGGGCAAAGATACCTCAAACAAGAATTGAAAGACTCTTGGCTGGCTACAAAAAGCGTTTACAAGCTGTGATACTTGCCAAAGGGGGCAGTACAAGATATTAACTCTGCAGGGTGCCCAAACTTTTGCAGACGCCATTTTTTTGTTTTCTGTTATTTTGAAAGTGTAAATGATGGAAATAAAATCTAACTTTTGTTGACATATTATAAGAATGTCTAATCTGTAATTTGATGCCTTTTGGAGATTTTTCCATCTTTCCTTGGCTTCTTTATGCACATTAATACAAATTTTTAGCTGGGGTTCCCAAACTTTCAATCCCCACTGTATATATATACACACACATGATTTTGCACTTCCACCATAGGGAGCATGCACGTGCTGCTATGCACACTCACAGCAGAAGTTGATCTGCGAGAATTGCTGGTGAACGGATGTCCGCCAGCACCCGCCGATCATTGGGCAGGACACAAAACAGAGTTCTGCCTGTAAACCATGTAAACAACCATGTAAACAAGGCATAGCTCTGTTCTGACAGGAGGGAAGCGAAGGATCATGTACTCCTGCAAATCCGGGAACACGATCCTTCACTTCCCTAGTAAAAGCACCACCTAGTGTACACCAACGCGCATAGCTAGGCACACAGTTAACCCTTTGATCACCCTAGATGTTTAACTCCTTCCCAGCCAGTGTCAGTGCATATGTCTAGCACTGATCACTGTATTAGTGTCACATGTTCCCACAAAGTGTCAGTTAGTATAAAAATGTCAACCGCAATATCTCAGTCCCGCTATAAGTCGCTGATCGCCACCATTGCTAGTATTAAAAAAAAAACAAGTACAAAAAATTCCAGTATATGTCTCATAGTTTGTAGATGCTATACCTTTTGTGCAAACTAACCAATGTACACTTATTAAGATTTTTTTACCAAAAATATGTAGCAAAATACATTTTGGTCTAAATTTATGAAATTTGATTTTTAAAATTTTTGTATTGGATATGTTTTATAGCAGAAAATTGAACATTTTTTTTTTCAAAATTGTCAGTCTTTTTTTTGTTTATAACGCAAAAAGTTAAAAATGCAGAGCTGATCAAATACCACCCAAAAAAGCTCTTTTTGTGGAAAAACAATGACATAAATTTCTTTTATGACCAGCATTGCATGACAGCACCATATCACAAAAAATGGCTTTGTCAGGAAAGGAGGTAAATCATCCGAAGGTCAAGTGGTTAAAGATAAGTGAATTATGTTTGTTTTGTAATTTCTATATATTGTTATGATTAGGTGTATGTCTATGGTCTTTTCACAGCATTTAGTCATTCAGCGCAAGAATTAAAGCTGTTTTTTTCCGTTTTCAATAAAGTAGGGTCTATTTAAATTTCTGTCGGTTTTTTTTTCCTGTTTAGGAGAATTCCCTTTCCTTTCCTGTCCTGGAGACACAACAGTTAGTGAAAGGAAATCACTAAAAGCGATGGTGAATCCGATCTTAGGCAGTAGTAAGTGGTAAAAATCTTACCCACTTTATTCCAAATAAAAAAAAGTGTTGGCTTTAGATACGCTTGCTGTGTATTCTATTTAAGGAAATGAAGAGTCCTGTACAGTGCATTATTAAAAAGTTAATTAGGTGAATAAAAGAATGTATGGTTAAATACATGATATATAAATTATTTCTGCAGTAATCTGTTTAATTTCTTTGAATACTGGATGGTTATGAACTATCTATTTAAAAAAAAAAAAAAAATCTTTTTACTTTCATGATTTATTACAGATGTTTTTTTTCTCTTAAAAATATATATATATATATATATATATTTTAATTATTAAAAAATATATATATTAATCATTATGGGTTTTTTTTTATAATTTTGTTTTTGTTGAGTTTTTGAAGTACATACAACAGACAAGAGGTTGCATAGCATTGTGAGACAACAGTGATATAAATCACAAACAAACAAAGGAAGATGAAAATGCACATACATACAATGTCATAGGATAACAGTGGGTTAACCGGTGAAATCAGACATCTGAGAGGACATACTGTAAATAGAAAGGTCCCATGGTTCCCAGACCGCTTCAAAAAGGGGAACAAGGTTGGCATGTATGGCAGTTAAATATTCCACTCTTCTAATCTCACCAATAAGTTTTATCAGTTACGACCGTGAGGGAGGTGTAGTGGATAACCAATGCATAGGTATGGTTTTCCTGGCCGCTGTTAAGACATGGGAAGAAAGTTTCTTGGCAAGTTTGGAGAGGCCTGTAAAAGGTAGGCCTAATAAAAAGTGTACGGGGTCAAAGGAGATATGAACCCGGAAAAGAAGCCATAAAAGGCTTAAGACCTCTCTCCAGAAAGGTGCAATGTGTTGGCAAAGCCAGAAAATGTGAAAAAATTCCATGCCATGTCTTGCCATGTCTATAGAGACCTCTGCGTTTAAAGCATTGACATCAGAGGGTGATAAACGTGGTAAATGTAGGGAGTCAAAAAAGGTATCAAAAGCAGCCATCTGGAAGGGGAGTTGAATATCAGGAGTAAAGCAATTATATAAATTTCTCGTAATATTCCCCAAATATTATGGCCATGGCGGACCATATGTGGGTTTGCTGTCAGGTTGGTTTAAATGACCCATTAGGGAAGGGGGCACTTTAATTTGAGTTTACTCACAAGCATGCAGTGCGGTTTTTTGGAAACCTCATAAACATTTTGCTTGGCCTAGGTAAGAGATTGAGCTGTTTTATGCAGGTCAAGAGCCCTGATTTGGTTACGTATAAAGGAAACCTTCTGAAACCTGGATATAGATGGTTAATTGAGCAAGCGACATTCCGCTGTGGTCAATTGGCGTAATAAGCATTGCCTGGCATAAACAGAAGTTTTCTTCAAATGGGTGTCAATAGAAATACAGAGGCCTCTGATGAAGGCCTTTGGGCTTCCCAGAGGGTAGAGGGTGAGTCTACTGTGCCACATTTAATTGAAAGTAAGTGTCCAAACCCTGAGATAGCTCCTCTCAAAGCTGCTCTGTGTGCAGGAAGCATTCAATAAGAGCCAGTGGCAAACTCTAGGGGTGGAGTTAGGGAGAATAAGATCAAGTGAGAATGAGGCATGGTCTGACCACATCACCAGGTTGATCTCCGAAGAGACTAGGGAAGGGATCATGGGGGCAGTAATAAAGAAATGATCCAACCTAGAGTACATGCAGTGTGGATTAGAGTAGATGTAAACTGCCTGTGGAGGGTTTTCAGGCGTCAAAGAACCAATTTGCAGAAAGCTGTAGATGAGGAGCATAGTCTCTTCGATGGAGTAGGGGTGAAGAGCACTGTTCTGTCTTGATGGGGTGGCATGACTCGATTAAATTCTCCCCCAACTATCATACAAGGAGTAGATATCGAACATAACTTGTCTAAAGTCTGAGAGAGAAATAACAGCTGACCAGAGTTGGGAGCATACAAATATAAAAGTACTAATGGGGTGTCAGCATACATACATTCAGAACATGGCAATCATGTGGGTCGACTTGAGAGGAGGAGACCCTCAAGGAGCAGTTTTTATGGATCAAGATAGCTACCCGGCTTCCCGGATCAAAGGCTGAGTAGGATTGTGAGAAACTCTTGAAGACAAAGTGAAAAGAGCCATCCTGCTTAAAATGAGATTCCAGGATGAATATAATATCTGCTCCCGAGGATGTAAACTCCTTCAGAGCCATTCACCATTTTTGGACTGAACTGAGCCCCTTGACATTATATGATAACAGCCTTAGAGCCATCATGAAGCAGTAGTGGGTATGGTAGCTGTGCAACAGCATACAAGATAATTATCATCGATGAGGCAAGACAGAAAAATAACATAGTCAGAGAACCAGAATGCAATAATGGCAACAGGTCTAACATTAACAAATGCGTCAGAAAGAACAGGGGCCAAAGTGATGGGGGAGAGGTCGCTGAAAATCTGAAGTTTGTCTCCTTTAAATTCCAGGGAAGCCTTGTTGTGGGTAGAATTGAGCAAGGCTTCTTTGCTGTCAAAGTAATGAAAATGAATGATAACGTCTCTGGGCCTAAAGATCTATGAGTCCGGTCTATATGCCAATCAATATCTGGAACTTTAGGGACCAGAGTGGTAAACAGAGACAGCAAGTAACATTTAAGTTGAGGATCAGGGATCGTTTTGGGAATGCCATGAACATGAATATTCTGGTGGCGCTCCCTGTTTTCCAAGTCCTCCTGTTGAAGCTGTAATTGAGTAAGGGAATGTTTCAAATTCTCATTATCTTCTTCCAAGACATGCACGTATTGCACCAATTCGTCAAATTTTCTATAAAGGTGATCTGTGCAGCCCCCAATTGAGTAATCTCCCCCCTGAGCTAATTTCCCATTTTTGGCAGAGATAGTGTGGGTGATATTGAGTAGAAACACTTGTAGTTTATCCTCCAGTGTGTCCATCGTCAGGTAGGGGGGTGTAGGCATAGGAGGTAGAATGGCAGGAGTGTCTGTGTCCGTCCCTGCCATTTCAGTAGATTGCGTGGAGCACTCACTTGGGCCTCCGCAACTACTCGAGGCCAGGGGTACAGGTCTGGTAAAGAAGCGATCAAGCATGGAAGGCCTCTGGTCCAGGGGAGGCAGTGTGGGAGGTTTCCACCGCCCCATTTTTCCCATGTGTGAGCTTATGGTCATCCCGTTTCGGATGAGAGCACTCCTGGGTTTGTAACAGCTGCAAAAGAGGACCATCTTGGGATGCTGCGCATGCGCCCCAATTATTATGTTTTTAAATATTTATATTATTACTATTATTTTTCATTTAGGTTTTTCTCAAAGCATTTGACGAGAAAAGAAAATATTTTGTAATATAGTTGCATACCTGGGTAGATTTACTGAAGGAGTAGAAACTGTTTATGAAAGGGAACATTCATTTTCCCCTTTAGTAAATCATGGAGTATATATTACTAAAATGGAGTTAGGCAGTGGTGTGGGTTACCTAGTTAAGGCCCTCCTGTAAAACAAGTATAGGAGGTTGGAATTGGGGTAGAGATTCAACTAGGCAACTGCTTAGGACCTCAGCTCCCTGGTGGGTTAACAGCCTGACTCGGTATTCCAGTGCAGTGTTTGTCAATCTATTTTCAGTCACAGCACCCTTCAAAAGTATTTAGTCTCAGCATTGCCTATAAACAGCAAGTAGAGAATCCCCCCTGGTGTTGGAGAGGTTGTGGAGGAAGAGGTACTATGGCACACATATGGTGGAGCTGTCCGAATATACAGAATTACTGGAGGGAAATAACTCTAATTATCCAGGAAATATGCGAGATAAACATTCAGGGAGACCCATGGAAATGTTTATTTTATTATTTTGAGCCTACAGTTGAAAAACACAAAAGGAAAGTATTGTACCATTTGATTAGTGCGGCAAAAGGATTGATTCCCAAGTTTTGGCAGGAGACAGAGGTACCAGGGATGGTAGATTGGATAGAGAGAGTGGAAAGTATCGCTAGAATGGAGGAACTATGTAGTATGGAAGAAGATAAAATGGAAAAGTTTAGAAGAACATGGAGTTGCTGGAGGAAATTTAAAACCTCGGAAACTTATGTCGAATTAGTAAGAACAAAAGGGATAACATAGATTATGTAATTAAAACATGGTTATATAGAAGATAAAGAAGATATGGATATAGATAGAGAAAAGATTTTGTAGGTAAGGGAGGGGGGAGTAGGGAAGGGAGTAATAGAATGTAATAGGAATAAAGTATTTATGAAGATATAATGTGTTTTATGTTTGTTTGTATAAAAACCAAATACAAATTTAAATAAAAAAATATAAAGAAGGTGAAAAGTAGGTGTTATCTTTATGAAAGCTGCAAATGAAAAAAAATATAGAAAATTACTTTGAAATGATATGTTAAAGTGGTAGTAATAATAAAGCTAACCTGTAAGTAAAATGGATATCTCCTAAACGTTCAAGGTTTAGGAGATATTCTACGGAGCAGCAGCCATTGACAATTCCGGCACATGCGCTCTGAAGGAACAGCATACTGTACCTGTGCCATTCCTTCAGAGCTGTGTGCTGTGGACCAAACACCCGAGCGCATTTGCAGGAGTGACGTCATCCATGGGTCGGCCTTTTAAACAGCCACAGCCCATGAACCCAGAAGGAAGACCGGGTTAAGATGGAAGCCTTCTGCAGTGGTGACAGCGTGCCGCTGGATGGCTTCTGGATCCTAGCACATTATGATATTACCTTGCAGTAGGAAACTTTTTTTTAAATGCGTTTTCTACCACTTTAAACATGATTATATGAAGTATATGTATTAAGTGTTTCTAAAGGCGAAAGTTTTTCACCTTAATGCATCATATGCATTAAGGTAAAAAACTTTCTGGGTGCAGCTTCCCCCCAAATTCTCATTATACTTATCTGAGCCTGATCTCGATCTAGCGATGTGCAAGAGAGCAGTGGCTCCCCCATGTCTCTCTCTCCTCATTGGCTCACACTGCAGCAGGAGCCAGTCAATCACAGCCAATGAGACAATGAAGAGAGAGTGGGGACGGGGCCAAGCAACAATCTATGTGTGGATGGACACATAGAACATGGCTCGGAAGCAAGCTGGCTCGAATGTCTCCAGAGCAAGAGGCTTGCTATTGGGGGCACTCAGCAGGGGGTATGAGACAGGACCACTGGTGGGGGACCCCCAAAAAAAAGATGATCAGGGCTGCTCTATGCAAAACCAACCATTGCACAGAGCAGGTAAGAATAACATTTTTTTTTATATTTCCTTTAGAATCGCTTTAATTGTTCACATACTTTAACCACTTGCCCTCCAGAGGATTTACCCCCCTTCCTAACCAGGCCATTTTTTGCGATACAATGCTGCGTTATTTTAACTTACAATTGCACAGTCAGGCAACACTGTACATGAATTCAATTTATGTCCTTTTTTTCTCACAAATTTCTTTCAGTGCTATTTGATCACCTCTGCGGTTTTTATTTTTTGTGCTATAAACAATAAAAGACTGACAATGTTGTAAAAAGCAAGGTTTTTTTACTTTTTGCTATAAAACTTATTTAATAAAAAAATAAAAAAAATCTAATTTCTACATAAATTTAGGCCATAATATATTCTGCTACATGTTTTTGCGAAAAAAAAATCCCAATACATGTAAATTAATTGGTTTATGTGAAAGTTATAGTGTCTACAAATGGTGGTATATATACTGGAATTTTTTTTTTTTATACTAGTAATGGCAGAGATCAGTGACTTATAGCGGGACTGTGGGACTGTGGCGGGCATTCTGACCCAGGGGGAAGCTGACTAACTGCCACTGACATCCCCAGTGGCACTAATACATTGATCAGTGCTAATAAAAAGCCCTGACACTGTACTAATGGCACTGGGCAGGAAGGGGTTAACATCTGGGGCGATCAAAGGGTTAACTGGGTGCTGTGTTTTTTTTGCTGTGTGCTGTGTTGTGTTTTACTAGGGAGACATGCTGTTTTGTATTTTGCTGTGCAAAGAGATACAAAACAGCATGTCTATGCTGACAGGAGAAAGACACCTGTGTTGTTTACACACAGGTCTCTCCTCTGTCAGCTTTCCCCAACGATCGCCGAGTGACATCTCTAGCCACCAATAGCGGAGCAGGTAGGGCAGCACGCGCCCCCTGATTGGGAATGCAAATCATGTACATATACATGATTTTGTGCAACCTGGCTGCCCTGTAGTAGTACTTCTACTATAGGACGGTGGACAAGTGGTTATTATTAACCCTAATCATTAAATACATGCTTACATTTGTTTTATACAATATATCATACTAGACATTGTTTGTCTTGTCCTCTACAATTGAAGACTATTGTCTTCTTCTGCCTTCACCTGGTGATACAAATAGGCTATATTATTTCCCAAAATTATTATTTTTGCTTTAGAAAAAGCTTAAAAATGTGGTTCCCATTAACAGATACTATTGCATGAAAGATAAATATTTAGTGATGTTAACACAGATGTTAATGTACTTTGTGACTTGAATTATATTTTAGAATCCTTTTCAGGATGTGAGAAGTAACATCACTCTAAGGTCTGGTTCACACTGGTTCGACTTCAGGTGCGGCATGTGATTTACAAATCGCACCTGAAGTCATATCTAATGTATTTCTATGGCACTGTCTTAATCCGTGTGATTTGAAGTAGCACAATTTCAAAAATAGTTCCTGCACTACTTTTTTCCAATTTCATTGTGACTTGCATTGACTTCTGTTAAATGAAGTTGCAAGCCACAATGAAATCTGAGGTACATATTGCACTGATCTGTAGCTTTGAAATTGCACTACTTCAAGTGAAGTAGCGTGATGTCAAAGTTGCATTCAGTGTGAACCAGGGCTTAAGGAAAAGACCCAATGTTTATAAAAAATATCCTATAATATTTATACCAACAAACACTATACAATGATAACATTAAAAAATGGAGTTATATACCTTTCAAAATTAAATCTTTGCTACCATCCACAAAGTTTCTGTATTTTTTTTCTGTGCTACAAAGAATGAACTGGCGTGATCTGGGTATCATGGTCTAACATTAAATGGATAGCTTATACAATTTTGTGCTTTTTGCCTTTTCATATGTCTGAATAACTTGAGATATTTAAGCTAATTGAAAGAAGAAAAAAACTGTGCTGTGACAACAAATGCTTCAATGATCTCCATGCCACACATAGTTTTGGAAATTGGTTTTCGGTTCAATTTTTCCATCATGTAACATTGTCCTAAGCTGCTATAGAAAGACTAAAGACAAAAAACAAGTACTATGCATAAGGGGAACACTCAACAACATGAGCTGGCATTCAGTTGGTCTGTTAATCTTGACTAAATCTCTACTTTTTCTTTGGTACCTTACAGCATATCAAACCATCCTGTTCATAACCTTCTAAGCAGCTTGTCCATGTGTCTTGCTGTTCCCAACACAAAACAATACGAAACAAACCCAGATTAATGTTGGTTATGCTATGATGTAGGTATGCCTGTGTGCTGATATGACTATAACAAAAATAATTGTCAAGGAACTGCTGCAAATACAATTCAGTAGAAATGAAGCATACATCATTCTCAATACTCCTTTGTTAAAATTCGGAAAAAAAAGTGTGTCTAATTAATATTCACCCAATTTGCATATGTAAATTACAGTCATGTTTCTTATATTACTCAATCTCCTTACAAACCTATAAATTGCAAATGTAAATGGGATATTTTACAGGTAATTAAGGGTAAGTTATGACTGAAGCAACCTAATTAGGTCTAATGTGCATGAGGAAATTAACTAAATGAAAAACTCTAATCTGATATATTTGGACTGCAATAGAAAGTCACAAAAACAAAAGTGGCTAGAAATTGAAATTGCTCTCAATCTTACTATCCTTAATAAGAGACTACTGCATGAAATAACGATGGTTAATGATAAATATGTTACAATTTATAAGATAATTATAACAGTAATTGGGGTAAATGTTGGAATTTCTCTTCTTTGTGGTGGATTTACTGTTATGTAAAGTCGACAGAAGTGCAGTATACATTATATAAAATACCGAATGGTGGTCTTACATTTACATAGTTACACAGTTAATCAGGATGAAAAAAGACATTTGTATATTGAGTTCTACCAATGGAAAAATACATAAATAAAACTGCATCCACAGAACCCTGAACCCACAGCTGATCCAGAGGAAGGCATAAAGCCCTGTTAAAGCAAGGTTGAGTTTGCTACAACAGGGAAAAAATGTTTTGCTTATAGTTTAAGATAATCGGGTACCCTTTGAAACAACAGTCTAGGGTGTTATTACTTGTAATATTTACCAAATGGCAACAATAAGCACAAAGTAAAATTATCAAGCAGCAATTGATGTGTTCACCAATCAAGCACACCTTACTTGCTACTGCACATCTATTGGATCTATCGCCATAAGTTTAATGGTCCTTCAGCGACTGGATTTATCCACATTCTCATTAAGTTACGTCTCATACACTGACATTAGCTACTCCTTAATAGCAAATTTAGGTCACAGTAACATTCTCTACATTTACAATAAAGCAAATGGTACAAAACTAGTTCAATCAATTTTAATATTAGCAGAAAGAACATAATGGATGTGATTAGTGATTTACCATTGATTTTTATGTAAACCCCATCCACTATTGATTCTGCTAACTCTATATTTAATATATAAAATATTTGACAGTCTGGCAATTATGGCTTAAACTGAAACTGAATGGTGACACATTTCAGAGGAGGGTTTTCTCCAGTTGTAGCCACTTCTACTAATCTCAATACATCAAACATTAAAATGGTTGTGAGCACCTACGCATCTCATGTGCTTTGTGAGGCATTGTGCCACCTGTTATGGGTGACACTTCTGGCAGGTGATGCAGGCTTACCCCAAGGTCAAGAGCCTAAATGATGATTTAGTTTTCACAAGAGAAGGAGTGATGGGATATTGATGGGCTACTTTGATGCAATCTGACATTATATTAAACCCCTCAGGATTGCCCTGCTAAAGGGTTGGAGGAGCAGTGTGGCTACACTGTGGATACAAACACTGGGCAGAAGGTAGTCAGTGTCCAAGCAAAGATCAAGCAGGCAAGAGAGAAATAGGAATAAAAAGAGTCAGCAACAGAAGCTGGAGACATGAGCATAATTTAGCAATCCAGGTCAGCAATGGGTAGTCATAGACAACAGCAAGCTCATGCACAAGTTAGCTGGCAATAAGTGACAGTACCAACCATCTGAAGGAAAGAAGTTTAAATAATCTCCAAGGCCTGTGAGATATCTAGCATCTGAGGTATGTACAAATGGCCATAGCCAAAATGCTACATATTGTTGTACTACAAGCTGCAGATGGACAGGAAGGGCCATGCATCTAGATGCACCAAAGCAGATCCTAGAGGTACAGTAACACCACCTTTTCAAAAACCCTGCTATGATTTTGAAATTCTTAGTGACAGTGGGCCAATTTGTGTCCAATCAGTTTTTAGAAGCTATGAACACTATGATTAAAATGATGTACTGTTACAATTATGAGAAACGACTTATTCATAATATGTTACTTACTTATGGTATACTGTATATGTTTAAGAACGAATATGTTTTGACACATTAATTACATGGTTTTGTTTGAGCATCTAAAGACTTACAAAAGCAATCAATAGCAATGGCTACAGATATTCTGTGGTACAAAGTTTCACTGAGTGAGCAGAAAAACTTGTAATTCTTGCAGAGTAATATTGATGTCTACTGGGGAAGACACGTAAGGGCCATTGTCATCGGCATTAAGAACAGTACAAAGATAGCTGAGAGGATATTATTAACATCTTCTAGAATACAGTGTAACAAAAGAACTGCTGAATGTGTTAGTCTATGAGGCTGCTCAGTGCAGAAGAACAGCACCTGCATCATGGTAATACCATCGTTCTGGTTGAAAGGAGCAACTTTTTTACTTCCACTATATTAATCAAAGACACTATAAAGTTACTATGTAGCATAATGCATATATTTTAAACTAATTATGACTTATACATCTGCTGACTTTTGTGACTTTGTTCTATAAAAAATATGACCCTGCTGTATTGCATGCATAGACAGATTGTAAAATATGTATGTACATAATGTAATTAAAAGATATATCTTAAAACAGAATTCAAAGTGTGGATATACTTGGTCCTTAAATCTGAATTCTAAGTATGGATATTTTTGTTTAGTTTCATTAGTCCAGCTTGGACCAATGTAGCTATATAAATTCCATACCTGGCTGATTCCTGTGGAAATGGAGAATCACTGTAATAGCAAGCGCTACTGTCTTTTGAGTCCTGTGCCAAGTGGCTGCCCTACTGCATAGTGAATATGTGAGTGGACTTGCTCTGCACAGGTGCCATTCAGTGAACACTTTGTATTTTTTTAATAAATACAGGGCATCTTCTTATTGGATGAGGTGTAGATCGTGAGGTCACCGACCAGTCTGTCTACCTTGTCCAATCAGAGAACCCAAGCATTCTGAATGGTGCCCATGCTGAGTGAGTGACCCTATGTTACATAGTTACATTGTACTTAG
Organism: Staurois parvus; assembly: GCF_062004578.1. Taxonomy (NCBI): domain Eukaryota; kingdom Metazoa; phylum Chordata; class Amphibia; order Anura; family Ranidae; genus Staurois; species Staurois parvus. The sequence goes on along the minus strand of NW_028318564.1, from coordinate 3,322,456 downwards.
TCTGGCTGAAAAAAGACAAAAGTCCATCCAGTTCAACCAAAAACAAAATTATAATCCTATACCCACAGTTGATCCAGAGGAAGGCATAAAAAACCCAGCAAAGCATGATCCAATTTGCTCCTACAGGGGAGATGTGTTCCCTAGGCAGCAGGGCAGCTGGTTGTCACAGCATAGTGAGCACCACTGTAGAAGGGCTGGCTACTACAGTGATTCACTACTTCTGCAAGGATCAGCCAGGTATGAAACATGCATAGTTACATTGGCCCAAGCTGTAGTAATGTAACTATGCAAAAATATTCCTGAAATTCAGCTTTAAAGTGCATATAAAGCCAACGCTTTTGTTTAATTTTTCATAGAGTAAGGGAAACCCCCACTCAAACTTTTGTTTCCAGACAGAACTTCCTTTATTTCTGTTCATATGAAAACTCAAAATTTTTTAGCTTTTCCTCACTTTTAGTGGTGGTGAAAATGATCTCCAGGACAAATAGAGAGTACACCTACCTAGCTGAGAAACAGATAGAAATAAAAACTTGGCGGGGGTTCAAATCCTTTCCTTCTCTATCTCTCCACAAATGTTTATGATTTAGATATTGTGACAGACCCAACAGGGAATTTTGGAGAGGACTGCAGACTAGCCTCTTGCCTACTGACTATTGACTCTGGCATTTGAGGGAGCTTTATTCTTTGGGGGGTGTGGCCTGGGGGACTTTTGGAGTAGTTTTACTTCAGATTCAAGTCCATGTCTCCCCAAAACACACAGACTCTGAGAACTGAAGGACCTAGATATAGATTTGGGGCCTCTGTGTTTTGTTTGGGTATAGAATCAACAGCCCAAACCAGTATTGACTGCTTCAGCCTCCTCCTAGACTCAGAGACTCAAAGCAGAAGATTATAATCAGCTCAAAACAAGCTGATGCTGGAGTCTCCTGCTATTATGTGTAATCTGTTTATTAAGGTGTTATGTGTTTACTGTTATGATGTGTACCTGTATTTGCCTATCCTGTCTAAGTGTGAAGTGTCTTTCTCCCATAGTGTAATTTCCCCAATTTGTGCCTCCTAGGTGTGAATTCCCATTGTTAACTGAGTAACAATGTGTGTCTTATGTGAATGTTTCCTCATTACCTAGACATTGTGGGCTGTTTACCCCAATGTGTCATATTTGTTTTTATTGTTCATGTGGTGACTGCCTCTGTTTTTGAAGTGTATAAAAACCTGTATTTCTGTTATTTCTTTGGGTTTAGCTCAACATCTTATATGAGTATGATGCTTGGGGTAAAGGGTTGGTATTAGCTATAGGTCTACTGGAAGGGTTTGGAGGGCTGGAGACACAACTTCGGGGTGCCAGGTGGTCCATCACAGATATGCTTTACTTAGACTCTTCCATTAGGCTCTATTTCCCTTGAGAATGCCCGATGACAGTGAGAGATTTTGGGCTGGGCCTAGCCAGTGACATTATCAAGTCAGCTATGCTTGGACAGTGTGGCAGCTTTTTTTGCTTGTGCTGCTCTGTACTCATCGTCCTTTAAGTGTTTGCCTGTGCTTTGCTGAAATAAACCTGTGTGGCAGTTTTACACTATGCTGGCTCCTTTGGCTTCCTTTGAGGATTTATGGATGGTTCTGTGATCCACTAACCCCTTGTGTTTGATTGGATGGAATGGCAGATGACCTCATAAGCTCTCAGGAGAGGTTCTTAAAGGCATACACACATCGAGCGCTTTTTGATCTCCATAACTAAATATCAACATCTTTTAGTAAGAGGCAGAATGTGTGTGGTGGAGGAACTATTGTGAGGAACACTTTCTGCTCATTGTGTCCTGAATCTTCGATTTGTTCTAAATGCTCACTGGGCCTTAAATCTGGGTCTACTTCATGGACTTAAATGTTTGCATTTCATCTTTTTCATGCATGTTGTGACATGCATTTGTTTGCACATATACTGTTTATGATATTATGGTTTAAGTGTTTTTATTGTTTCACATTTTTGTACATATTTCTTTAATATGTACTCACATTAAGTGTATTGTGATCACTGACATTCATCTTTTTCATGCGTTGTGCGACATGCTCTTGTTTGCACACATATATGATATTTATGGTTTGAGTATTTTTTTTATTTTATTTTTTATATATTTATTTAACATTTATTCACATTCAGTGTATTGTGGCCACTAATCAAAGTTATTTATGTATAAGATATATGAAGTGCACCTGTGTATGTACTGTATATATAAGAATGATAATTCTATTTGACACAAAAGATAATGGTGTAAATTTAGACCAGGGTGTTCATAAACCTAGTGCACACGATGAGAAAATCAAATCAAACAAAAAAAAAACGCTTTTGGAGCGATCGTCTGATAATCTTATTGTTAGTACACAGCTTTCGAGAGCCATTCACGACAGTTCATGCTAGATTATCCAAAGAGACAAGTATGAAAATGTTTCTCGTATGATACCAGAATTAACGATTTTCTTGGACTATGCATGGTCGGAAACAAAAGAATACATTACAATACAATATAATACATCACTTTTAAACTTGTATTCTGTCATATGAAACCTCTTAATTTTTGATTTGAGACTAGCATGCAAAAACAACAGACAATCATTTGTCCGATATTCTCATTGTGTGCACAAGGCTTTACTCATTATCGAAAAGTTTTACTGCCCCCTCTTTGATTGTTACTCCCTCCCTAGTCCATAGCTCTCTCTCTGTCGTATCTCACTAACTATCCTAGTTTAATTACCATTGCTGTGTAGGTTTGAGTTTTATTTTTGTTTTAAATAATAGCCTGGTGTGTTTTGGAGGAGAACCCATCTATGGGAACAAGCGTTCTATCACCACTCAGCGCATGTGGGGATCTGTGGAGGGAGGTGGGAGAACTTCTCGGAATCTGAAAGTGCTTTTTGGAATAAAAGTGCCTCAGATATCCAAACCCCCCCTATGTGAATGAACAAGGGGTACAAATTACCCCTGGTTACTTATTCCCTAAAAATGTTGACAAGTAAATAAACACACAGACAAAAAGTATTTTATTTAAAAACAAAACAAAAAAAAAGTGCATGACATACAGTGGGGATCGAAAGTTTGGGCACCCCAGCTAAAAATTTGTAATAATGTGCATAAAGAAGCCAAGGAAAGATGGAAAAATCTCCAAAAGGCATCAAATTACAGATTAGACATTCTTATAATATGTCAACAAAAGTTAGATTTTATTTCCATCATTTACACTTTCAAAATAACAGAAAACAAAAAAATGGCATCTGCAAAAGTTTGGGCACCCTGCAGAGTTAATATCTTGTACTGCCCCCTTTGGCAAGTATCACAGCTTGTAAACGCTTTTTGTAGCCAACCAAGAGTCTTTCAATTCTTGTTTGAGGTATCTTTGCCCATTCTTCCTTACAAAAGTCTTCCAGTTCTTTGAGATTTCTGGGCTGTCTGTCACGCACTGCTCTTTTAAGGTCTATCCATAGATTTTCAATTATGTTGAGGTCAGGAGATTGTGAAGGCCATGGCAAAACCTTCAGTTTACGCCTCTTGATGTAATCCCCCGTGGATTTCGAGGTGTGTTTAGGATCATTATCCATTTGTAGAAGCCATCCTCTTTAACTTCAGCTTTTTCACAGATGGCATCAAGTTACCATCAAAATTTGCTGAAATTTTATTGAATCCATTTTTCCTTCTACTCGTGAGATGTTCCCTGTGCCACTGGCTGCAACACAACCCCAAAGCATGATTGATCCAACCCCATGCTTAACAGTTGGACAGAGGTTCTTTTCATTCAATTCTGTGCCCCTTCTTCTCCAAACGTACCTTTGCTCATTCCGGCCAAAAAGTTCAATTTTAACCTCATCGGTCCACAGAACTTGTTTCCAAAATGCATCAGGCTTGTCTATATGTTCATTTGCAAAGTTCAAACGATGATTTTTGTGGTGAGGACGTAGAAGAGGTTTTCTTCTGATGACTCTTCCATGAAGACCATATTTGTACAAGTATCTTTTTATAGTAGAATAGTGTACCACAACTCCAGTGTCTGCCAGATCTTTCTGGAGGGATCGTGCAGTCAAACGTGGGTTTTGAATTGTTTTTCTCACAATCCTGCGAGCTGTTCTGTCTGATATTTTTCTTGGTCTTCCAGATCTTGCTTTAACTTTCACTGTTCCTGATGACTGCCATTTCTTAATTACATTCCGAACAGAGGATATTGACATCTGAAAACGCTTTGCTATCTTCTTATAGCCTTCTCCAGCTTTGTGAGCGTCAACTATTTTCAGTTTTCTAGACAACTGCTTAGAAGAACCCATGGTGCTGATTGTTGGGGCAAGGTCAGATGAATCTGGGCATTTAAAACCTTTGAGATTGACGATGATTGAGAACAATCCATGACACTGGCAGGTCTCAGCTTTGCAAAGGGGGCAGTGCATGCTATAAATTCTGCAGGGTGCCCAAACTTTTGCAGATGCCATTTTTTTGTTTTCTGTTATTTTGAAAGTGTAAATGATGGAAATAAAATCTAACTTTTGTTGACATATTATAAGAATGTCTAATCTGTAATTTGATGCCTTTTGGAGATTTTTCCATCTTTCCTTGGCTTCTTTATGCACATTAATACAAATTTTTAGCTGGGGTGCCCAAACTTTCGATCCCCACTGTAAATCCTACTTCAATAACATCATCCATCACAATGATAGATGTCCCTACTACCCACCCACAACAATCCGCTCCTGCCAGACTCTTTCTGCAGACTCAAACTGACCAGCGGTGTCCATAAACTTCATTTAGTGGCAGTAGGTCTGGGATGGTGGGTGAGCTGGCTAAATCTAGCTATTTAATTTGTCCATTCAGTGGATAGTGAATAGCTTTGGTTTGGGTCAAGTTCATGGTCGACCTGAATCCGAAGCTCATCCCTAGCCAGTGTAGTTTAAGGTAGGTGGGTTAACAGCAAGCAGAAAGTTGGGCAAAGTTCAGATATGTGACAGAAGGCACATGTCTAGAATACTGAATCAGAAGCTGGGTGTCTCGTCTTATAAGGTAACATAGTTATATCACATAGGGACACTGCTGAAACCAGGGAAAAGCTGATTGAAATACAATCTTTCATCTAGGTAAAAATCATTATGTGTGCATGAAAGTAGATTTTTAATTCTTTGATTGTAGTGCTTATTTAAACTATATTCAAGAACTGTTTCCTGCCTTCACTATAACCAAACATAAATCGCTTTATTACTCTGGCTCAGGGGTAGTGACCCCCACCCCCCATTCCCAACACCACTACCAATCTACATGTAGTTTTGATTAATAATTTATTAAGAAAGATTTTTGATAGTGTTAATTGCTATCCACCTCTTATTAACCGATAATAGCTATAAGTGGAAATATCTTAGACTGGAAAAGGCTGAAGGCCTTTGCTACATGCCATCATTGTCAAAGCTTAATTGCACAAGCTAAAGTTAGAAGCTGGTTGACTACCATGCACAGCTGCACCATATTCTGAGTGCACTAGTTTTAGTAAATCTTCCCCATAGAGTCTTCTGCAAAAGATTGTGGTATGGCTGAACTATACCAATTATCATGTATACTGTATATGCTCCTGACCCCAGTTCTACCAATTTTTTTAAATTGTTTAGTATTGCTATAGACAGATGGGCTGATTTACTAAAGGTGTTGGGAATCCTACCACAATAAAGTGTGTGAACATTCACTTCAGTTATTTAATTATGTAAGAAGATTTCTTTGAATACCCATTAGGTGCAAATGAATTAAGTCAACATGAGTTTTATTTTCACATCAGTGGATAGTTAAAATGGATAATCACACTATTTGTTTTGTGAAATTTCCCAAACTCATTTTGAAAATCAGCCACAGAGAGTACAGAATAGAATGTTTTAAAATCATATATTTGTAGTTCAGTATAACATAAAATATGTTTTATTTGTATTTTTTTATATGTAAAGCAAAACCCAAGGTCAGTTTTGTGAATTTTGGGTGGCATTTTACATTTATGTGTCCATAACAAAGTAATCATTTACCATTGTTATGTTTTGCAGGCTTCCTTATATTGCTTCATTTGTTCACCCACCCTGCTTGTTCTTCCTATACTGTAGCCTATAGCCAAACAGCTGGAGTTATGTCATAAGACACATGCCACATGTACAATCACTACACAAACCCTGCAGTCAGCACATTCTGAAGGCACTGGTGAAAGACAATTACAGTTATTAATTCCCCATGCCATCATCAGTTCACCATTATTATCATTCACCAGCATCACGTACAGCGCTTTTCTAACCATCACTAATTACTAGATATCAGAAAACCTTTTCAGAAATTTCTGTGTGCCGTAATTGAAAAAGCAGACGCAGCATGTCACAGAACTACATGTGCAGGCAGAAATGGTATTTGCATGGTCAGTTTGAGGTTCTGTTAGTGGCTCTGTGTTAAATGACAAATAGCAAGTTTATTAAAGTGGTAGTAAAATAGTTCTTTTAAATTATACCTACAAGTAAGCATATAAAAAAGCTTAACTGTAGGTAAAATGAATATATCCTAAACGTACACTTTTTTAAGAGATATTCTCTCATTTTTAAAGCTGGCACATGCGCTCTTAAGGAACGGCATGCCCATGCGTGGGAATGATGTCATCATGACCTGGCCTGTCAGATGGCTGGAGATCGCAAACCCTGAAGGAAGGCTGGGTGAAGCCTCGGCAGCATTGACAGTGTGCAGTTGGAGGGCTTCGTTTTAAGGTAAGTTTTACATTATGTGCTAGTATGCGATGCATACTAGCACATTATGACATTAACTTGCAGGGGACTTTTTTTTTCCTGTGGTTTATTACCGCTTTAAGTGCCTGTGTGTGGTACAATGAACTTCTGCAGTAACGTATGGTCTCGTTCTCAAAGATCTGTAATCATTTTGGTTTAATTCCATTGTAATTTCTATCTGTTTAATGGCTTTCCATCTGCCCTATAGCAGAAATATGTAATTTTGCATTTCCGGGTAGGGGGTGTGCGTGAGCCGTGTGTGCGTCCTACCCGCACCGCCATTCGCGGCCGCGATTGTCAATCACTGGGTCCCGGCCGGTGATTACTCTCCGGCGCCCCGTGATTTCCGACGATCTCCGACGGGGGGGAGAACTGTTTTGTTTAGTAACAGTTCTCCCTGTCAGCACACACGAACAGTTGTGTTAGACACACTGGGCCTAATTTACTAAAAGGAATGTCACAACAGCAATAAGTCATTTCAATAAAGACAGGTGGCACAATTTTAATTGTTGAATTGCATTAGGATGCAGTTCTTCACACACTCTGTAAGGACCATCTCCTAAATTATCACTCATGTTCAGTACATACATGCAGGTGGCTATCAATGCTTTTAAAGCTTTACGCATTGTCAGGAGAGTCTGTGGCTTTTATAGAATATCTTGCACTAAAAATGCTTTCATGGCACATAAATACAGACTTTCCTTTATGCGTTGTCAGGAAAGCCTACAGTCTATATTGAAGATCTTACACTAAAATTGCTTTAATGGGCAAATAAATACAGACTTTTCTTTCAGAGTATATCTAAAGCCAATTTTTTTTGCGGGGGGGGGGGGGGATACTGTAAATTGGGGGTAAACCAGTTTTAAGCCTTCATCAAAAAGACATGTCCTATGCTCAACACTTCATCCTTTTTCCATAAACTTAGCAGCCTCTTCCTGAGTGAGTACTGGTAACAGCAATAGCACGATTAAGAAGCAGAATTTTATTTCGATATAAGCATGATACACGTTTTATTCAGAGTGTAGCATCAAGTTGACTAAACTCCTGGGATATTGATCTAGTAGGTTAAGTAGCAGAGGGGGTTGTTAATCAGTTTCAGCTGCTTTGGTGTTAATGAAATTAACAACAGGTGCACTAGATGGGCAACAATGAGACAACCCCCAAAACTGGAATGGATTTACAGGTGGAGGCCAATTACATTTTGTTCCCTACTCATCTGTTCTGTTTTTCACTAGTTTTGCATCTAGCTAGGGTCAACGTCACTACTGGTAGCATGAGGCGATACCTGGATCCTACAGAGCTTGCACAGGCAGTCCAACTCCTCCAGAATGGCACATCAATACGTGCCATTGCCAGAAGGTTTGCTGTGTCTCCCAGTACAGTCTCAAGAATATGGAGGAGATTCCAGGAGACAGGTAGTTACTCTAGGAGAGCTGGACAAGACTGTAGAAGGTCCTTAACCCATCAGCAGGACCGGTATCTGCTCCTTTGTGCAAGGAGAAACAGGATGACCACTGCCAGAGCCCTACAAAATGATCTCCAACAGGCCACTGGTGTCAATGTCTCTGACCAAACAATCAGAAACAGACTTCATGAGGGTGGCCTGAGGGTCTTATGTCCTCTAGTGGGCCCTGTGCTCACTGCTCAGAACCATAGAACTCGATTGGCATTTGCCATTGAACACCAGAATTGGCAGGTCCACCACTGGCACCCCTATGCTTTTCACAAATGAGTGCAAGTTCACCCTAAGCACATGTGACAGCCGTGAAAGGGTCTGGAAAAGCCATGGAGAATATTATGCTGCCTGTAACATCGTTCAGCATGACCGTTGTGGTGATGGGTCAGTGATGGTCTGGGGAGGCATATCCGTGGAGGGACACCCAGACCTTTACAGGCTAGACAATGGCACCCTGACTGCCATTTGGTATCGGAATGAAATCCTTGGAACCATTGTCAGACCCTACACTGGTGTAGTGGGTCCTGGGTTCCTCCTGGTGCATGAAAATGCCTGGCTCATGAGGTGAGAGTATGCAGGCTGTTCCTGGAGGATAAAGGAATTGATACCATTGAATGGCCCTCATGCTCGCCTGACCTAAATCCAATAGAACACCTCTGGGATATCATGTTTTGGTCCATCCGACTCCTCCAGGTTGTACCTCAGACTGTCCAGGAGCTCAGTGATGCCCTGGTGCAGATTTGGGAGGAAATACTCCAGGACACCATATATCGTCTCATTAGGAGCATGCCCCGATGTTGTCAAGCATGTATACAAGCACGTGGGGGCCATACAAACTACTGAGTACCATTTTGAGTTGCTGCAATGAATTTTTCTACAAAATGGACTAGCCTGCTGCATCATTTTTTCACTTAGATTTTTGGGGTGTGTTTGAATTCAGTCCTCTGTAGGTTGATAATTTTCATTTCCATCAAATGATGGGGCATCCTTATGTTCCTAACACATTACCCAGTCCATAATATCAGTATACAGTAGATATCAAGTATGATATTTTCCCCCATGAGATCTGATGTGTTTTTGAAGTGGTCCTTTAATTTTTTTGAGTAGTGTATATGAAAAAGAAATTAACTGTGTAAGCACCATTTTTCAGATTATAAATTTACTTGTACTGTAGGGGTAAATTGGACAAATCATTGATGATTTTTGGAAGTTTGCTTATCTGTAATAACTGTAACACATAAATATTTTAATGCAAATAAATTTTCATTAGTATTTTGTAATTGGAGAAAAAAACAAGATAAATGCGGTTTTATTTACTTACACACCAAGGTTTTACTGCATTGTCAGTATTTCCAGCCATTGTGTTGCTTTTTTGCTGTGCATTTTAGTCAAAGCACAAATCATCGGCAGGAGAGAGGATGCAAATAAGCTGTAAGATGACTGTTTCTCAGTTTTAGCACTTTAAAACTTAATTAGTACCCTAGGGTTTAGGATGAGTATTGCTTTATCAGCAATCGTTGAAGCAGATGCTTTGAAATTAATTCTTCTAAACCTGTAACATACTACATGGTAAGACTTTGCAATAAATGAACTAAATCATGATTAGGCAAAACACCTGTGTGATTATGCTTTGTTGCACGTAATCATTTCCACTGCCCTAAAATTAGTTTATGGAAAATGTGGCAGAAACTCCCTTCTTCTATTATATCATCCGTAGCCAATTTGTGCACACCTTTTACATATCAACATGCTTTTAGAGTGTGTCAAACCAAGGACCACAGTGCTATAAGGCATATGTGCACCTCTGTTCTGCCTGTTTGAAATTTATGTCCAACCAAAGGTTTTTTTTTGTGAAAAAAATGTAGTATGCTAATTTTTTTTTTTTTTTGTAAAATTTTCCCTACTTTTTCTTTTCATAATTGTATTTTATTGAGTTTTTCAGTAATAAAGAATAAACAAAAAAACAGAACAAAGAAAAGATCACAAAAGTGCAGAGGCCTCATTGAGGCAACAATAAGTATCCAATTTAAAACATCGCAAAATAAGACAACTTGGGATTTTGTGGACACAAAATCACAATATTACAAAACTAATAGACAAAATGGTACCAATCTAGATACAACAAATACAGTGTATTCACGGAACAAAGATATATACAGGGATATAATAAAATAACCTGGAAATATACAGTATGACAAAGGGGGAGATCACTTGGTGTCCCAATAGAAGATATTAGAAGTGCAATTATCTAGCAAAGCCATCAGTAGATAGAGGATTACCATATATGCATAGGTCCCATAAGGCCCATATCTTATCAAATTGCCCTACTGAGTTATGTGTGAGAGCAGTCATTTATTCCATAGATATGGTAGATCACCAATGAATGGGAACAAGCCATCTGCCTGGTGTTAGAACGTGAGTAGATACTTTTTTTAGCATGTTTAGAGATACTGTTAAATGGCAGACCTATTAAGTAATGACTTGGGTTTACTGGTAGGGACACATTTATAAGCTGAGACAGTACTTGATAGACCAAGGACCAGTAGGGTCGTATTAGAGAGCATGACCAGAATATATGAAAATGAGCCCCCTTTTCTGAACCACAATGCCAACAAAGGCCAGACATGTGTGGATTATAGGTTTGTAAAATCTATGGGGTTTTATACCAATACATTATCAGTTTCTAAATATTTTCCTTATATGTTACACATCTTGAGGATTGAGCCGCTGTCATGCAATTCTTGTGAAATGGGGTGTTGGATATCACACTCCCATTTATTAATGTAAAGGTGGAAATTCTCAGATAAGGGAATAGCCTCATGGAGGACTTTATAAATAGAAGTAATTCATTTCAGTTGGGAGTGGCCTAAGAGATAGATGCGCTCAAAATTGGTCGGGTTGTTCTAGAGTCAAAGTGGGCGTCAGGGTAGAGAAATAATGTCTAAATTGTTATTAATTGTAGAACAGGGATAGCCATATTTGTAGAGTAAAAAGCATGGGTGCCAAAATAGGGTAATGCTTCAAAAAAATAGAGTAGTTTTGGAAGTATAGCCATCTTCAAAAAAGTCAATTCTGTCAAGAAATGAGATAGGGAAATTGTGCCATTATTTTAGTAGTTTACATATCTCTTGGAACACAGGGATGTAATTATCCTGAAATAATGCATCATAGATATGGGTAAAATGAACACCTAGGTATTTTAGCGATTGGGAGCACCAGCGGTAGAGAAAGCTGGACTGCAGAGAAGCTAAGCTTTCTGCAGAGATATTAATAGGTAAGACTTCAGTTTTTGAAGTGCTAATTTTATAGCCGGAGAGTGAGCTAAAGTTGTCCAATAAGGCATGTAAGTTAGGTAGGGACATGTGGAGGTTAGTCAAGGTTAGAAGGATATCATCTGTAAAGAGGGATAATTTATATTTATGGCAATTGACCTTAATACCCTGTATATTTTTATGAGCCTGTATGGTCGCCGCCAGGGGTTCTAGACAGAGGATAAATAGTAATGGTGAAAGGAGGCAACCTTTATATAGTCAGAAGGATGTAAAAGAGGTGTGAGCAGGGGCGGACTGACCATTTGGAAACTCGGGCACTGCCCGAGGGCCTGGGGTCAGTAGGGGGCCCCATGAGATTCCCCTAGTACCTTTTTCATAGGCTTTTTTGAGTTTGGGCAAGGACACAGGGGCCCCATGATCCCCTATTATCCGGGGGCTCCATGAGTTGTCAGTCCACCCCTGGGTGTGAGGTAATTTAACCTGGGCAGTAGGGGTTGAGTATAGGGCCAATAAAGATTTAAGGAAAGGTCCTTGGGAAACCAAGATGTAGTACAGAGAACATATATGTCCAGCTTAGCCTATCAAAAGCTTTTTGGGCATTTAAACTCAAAAGCAGTGTAGTTTCCAGAGAGTGTTTGACCACATCAACTAAGTCTATAGTCCTTCGAGTGTCATCACCTGCCTGTCTCACCAGAACAAACCCAACCAGATCTCTATGAACCCGGTGTGGTAATATCGTAGATAATCTATTGTCCAGAATTATTGTGAAAATTTTATAATCAGAGTTTAAGAGGGCAATAGGCTTATAGTGTTCAGGGGAGGCAGCATTTTTTCCAGGTTTCAGAATAACAGTGATGTAAGAATGAAGAAATTGAGAATGTGGGCATTTACCCTTTAACTAAGAGGTGTATAAAGATAATAAAGTAAGGGCTAGAGTGGGTAGAAACCCTTTATAATGTAAGGGAGACCATCCGACCAGGTGTTTTTTGTAAAAGAAGATCTTTAAACGGTTCCCCACTGGCCTATAGCAGAAATACTGCTACAGGGCATCAGGGGTGTGCAAAATCACGTATATATGTGATTTAGCAATTCCAGGCAAATACCCACACCGCCATTCGTGGCCTTGGCTATTAATCGATGGTCCCGGCCGGTGATTACTCGCCCGCACCTGGTGATTGCCGAGTATCTCCGACCGGGGAGAGACCTGTGGATAAACAAAACAGATCTCTCCCCTGTTAGCTTACAGTGAAAAACAGACACAGCCCATGTAGTAAAACAGCACACAGTTAACCCTTTAACCCCTTCCTGCCCAGTGCTGTTAGTACAGTGTCAGTGCTTTTTATTAGCACTGATTATTGTATAGGTGTCACTGGTGATGTCAGTGACACCAAATCAGTTCCCCCCAGTGTCAGAATGTCTGCCGCAGTCCCGCTGTCCTGCTATAAGTCACTGATCGGTGCCATTACTAGTAAAAAAAAGAAATTCCAGTATCTATACAGCCATTTGTAAACGCTATAACTTTCATGTAAACCAATTAATTTACACATATTGGGATTTATTTTAGCAAAGACATGTAGCAGAATACATTTTGGCCTAAATGTTTGAAGAAATTTGATTTTTAAAATTTTGTTACTGGACATTTTTAAAAGCAAAAAGTCAAAAATATAGTTTTTTTCCTCAAAATTGTCAGTCAAAAAGTAAAAAACGCACAGGCAATCAAATGCCACCAAAAGAAAGTTCTATTTGTGGGAAAAAAAAGGACATACATTTCATTTGGGTGCAGTGATGAATGTCTGCGCAGTTGTCAGCTAAAATAATGCAGCGCCGTATCACAAAACAATGGCCTGGTCAGGAAGGGCAAGTGGTTAATGACTGGTTAATGACTGTGGCTAATTCTTCAAAAGCAACACCTGCATTTAAAGAAGCTAGATCTGTCGAGGTAAGTTTAGTTAATTGAAAAAAGAGAGAAAATCTGAAAGATCGTCTTTTGAAAACGTGATGAATCTCAGGTGTAAGACAATTATAAAGTTTGCTATAAAATGTGCCCCAATTTCTTGGGGGTTATAGCTTGGATGACCATCCAGTTTAAAGACATGATCAGGAGAATAATAAGGTGATCTAGCCCTCAGTTAGTTCATTTTTTGTCCATAAGAGCTGCTTCTCAATGTTGAAAAGGGTGAGGGTCTTAAGTTTGTTGTGTAATTGAGCAACTTCTCTCAAATGAGAGATTGTTGAGGATGTAAAGTGTAACACCAGCTTTTATGGAAGTGTTGGAGGATATTATTTTTCATAAGTTTTGCATCTTTTTTAAGATGCGCATCTATGGAAATGCATTGCCCCTTTATAAAGGCCTTATGAGCCTCCCATAGAGTGGATACTGCCTCAATTGAACCTGTGTTAAAAGTAAAATAGTCCAATAATGCGTGGGTCAGTATATCTCAAGAAGCTTGATGAGAGAGAAGAGTTTCATTTAGATGCCAATGACAGGAGCGTGGGTAAGAATTAGCCAGTAACAGTTCTAGCGAGACAGAGGAGTGATCAGGCCAGATGATATCCCCTATTTCAGAAGAGATTAAGGATTGTAATAGAGGAAGGGAGATGAGGAAGTGATCAAGGCTTGCGTACATCTTATGAACTGGTGAGAAGAAGGTGTACTGTTTGTGGAGGGGTTGTTTAATCCGCCAGGATTCTAGCAGGCGATAGTTTCGCAATAATTTACGGAATGCTGTGGATTGACTTTAGACTTGTTTAGAAGGCAGATTTCCAGATAAAGACCTTCTGTCCCTAGATGGAGAGATCACCATATTAAAATCACCTCCCACTATAGTAAATGGGTGAAAGGAGGGTGAGTGTTTTTCCAAAAGCTGTTAGAGATAAGCATTTGATTTGATTTAGGTAAGTAGACATTGAGTAAGGTCAAGGGTGTACCTAAGAATATGCAATCCAACAAGACATATCGGCCATGAGGGTCTAGAAAAGAAGAGATCACTTTCAGAGGATATGAAGTATGGCCACACCAGCTTTATCTGTAGGGTCAGAAGCCATATATGTATGGGGAACATTCTTGTAGCAAATTGAAAGGAGTCCTTTTTTTTAAAATGAGTTTCCAGTATAAGTATGACATCAGAGCTAGAGGACCTAAACTCCTTCAGCACCAGCTATCATTTTCTGATGGAGTTAAGGCCCTTGACATTAAGTGACATCAGTTTGAGAGCCATATTGAATCAGACATTGTATAAGCTTAAGTAACAATGCGTAAAGAGTAAGCAGGTGACTAAAGGATGTGGGTCCACAGAATACACTGAAGAGGAAATAAGGTATAACATGTAACCAAATTTATCTATATTCACATTTAGAAGTATGGTCTAGGAAAGACTGTGTTAACAACGTCATTAACAAACAGAGTCCTGAGATCACCCAGGATCTCAGAAGCCCATGGGTATAGCCATGGGACCAAGGAGGATGCATGGTTGTAACCAAAACACAACACAGATATTGCTATCTTCCTTCTCAAAAAAAGAGAGAAAAATATAGGTAAACAATAAGATAACAATTTTTGATAATGTTAACCATATGGGAATGCATAGGGTTCTCCCCCCTCCCAAGAAAAAAAAAAGAAAAAGGAGGGGGAGGGAGACCATAGGGAAGGCCTAGTAGGCGTTAAGACATCAGCAGACTTCTTGGTGAAAAAAAGAAAGGGATATGCAAATTTCTAGAGCTCATGATATCAGTTCAGGTAGATGGACGCAGAATAGAAGCTCGAGAGAGAGCCTAAGGGTTTCTCTTGTCCGTGGATTTAACAGATGTCCAGATCTTGCTTGGAGTTGAGTCTGGTTGAATGGCAACCGGAGGCGATAGGAAGGCATCATCTGGAGAAGGCGGTAAGCCTAAAGCTTTAAAGAATGCATCTCCTTCCTGTAGATCTCTGATGCTATGTTGGACCATCCTTGTTTACTGTTAGGCGGAATGGGAATCCCCAGAAGTTGTCTGAAGATGCAAAGTGATAGGTCATAGTAAGCGTCTCTTGTTCAGAGCAATCTCTTGTTCAGAGTAATAGGGGACAGATCACTAAAGATCTGCAAATTATCACCTTTATAATCAATGGCGGATCTGTTGTGAGTGCTGTTTAGTAGGGATTCCTTGCTGTCATCAGGGGTGGACTGACCATTTGGAAACTCTGGCACTGCCCAAGGGCCCGGGGTCAGTAGGGGGCCCCATGAGATGCCCCTGGTACCTTTTTCATAGGCTTTTTTGAGTTTGGGCAAGGACTCAGGGGCCCCATGAGATGCCCCTGGTACCTTTTTCATAGGCTTTTTTGAGTTTGGGCAAGGACTCAGGGGCCCCATGATCCCCTATTGCCGGGGGCGCTATGAGTTGACAGTCCACCCCGGCTGTCATAATAGTGAAAACGCACTATAACATCACAGGGACGTGCACCAGATGGTGGTCTAGGGACTAGAGATCGATGTGCACAATCCAGTCTCCAGTCAATCCCAAAAGATATGATCTCAGATCCATGTATGCCACTGATTCCGGGATGCCGTGAATGAGTAAATTTTGATGGCGCTGCCTGATTTCAAGATCTTCTTGTTGTAATTGTATTTGGGAGACATTGTGCTTGAGAGAATGGTTCTCTTCCTCAAGAACTTGAATATACTGGATTAGTTCATCGAACTTTGGTTACAAGTGATCTGTTAACTCACCTATCTGAGCTATCTCACCCAGCAACTGTGCTGTGCTATTTTTACCCACTTCTATAGAAACGGAGCGAGTAGTATTCCCCAACAGCTACGGAGTCTACTATGGAGCTCCGGAATCATGCATCCGCCATCTTGATCACCTTGCATGACAATGGTTTATCAGACAGAAAATGAAGCAAAATCTCTGACAAGGGTTACAACCTTCAGTTACTCTACCACAAAACCTTTTTTTGTTTCTACAGCTGTTGGAAATTTTCTCTCACTTTCTTGCCTGGTAAAACCATTGTCACAGGATAGGAAGTGAGGGCTCTTTAATGTGGTCCCTGATAGCAGAAAAAAAAATCAAAAAGGGTTCTAATCATTCCCTACCCTATTCAAAATATAAAAAAATACTTTGTTCTTTCAAAATAGTTTCTGTTGTATTATTGTAAAAGTCAGTGGACATTTCACTGTAACCATGTAGTGTAGATAAAGTAAACTAATGTCTGGTACACATAGGCTGAATATCGGCCATATCGACCAGTTCAACAGAAACTGGCCGACATTTGGCCCATGTGTACAGCAGCCTGTCTAACAGAAGGCGACCAAATGTCCGGCTTCTGCAGAACGGGCATACTGGAAAACCATCTGTAGATCGGCATCCGATCAGTGCTCACAGCCAATGGCTGCGAGGTTGACCAGCATGTTCTGGCAGGGGATCAGTCCCCCTGTCAGAACACAATAGCTCAGCGGAGAGATTGCTGTACTAACATTGCATAGTCATCAAACTGGCATAGTCAAGGTTACATGATAAGCACTGTTAAACTTGGTCCCTAGAGGGCATAGGAGAGTAGGATTTAGCCAGGATCCAATTTCAGTGTGTGTGCGCGCGTGTGTGTGTGTGTGTGTGTGTGTGATTTGTTGTTTGGCTTCTTTTGATGCTAATTCTATTATTAATTATCTTTCCTGTTTTGAAGTGATTTTTACATGTTCTGCAAACATATGCATTTTTTAATGAATGTTACAGAGTAATTCATACTACACTGCTAAAAAAAAAATTAAAGGAACACTTCTTAATCAGAGTATAGCATTAAGTTAATTAAACTCCTGGGATATTTATCTGGTCATTTAAGTAGCAGAGGGGGTTGTTAATCGGTTTCATGCATACAAGCACGTGGGGGCCATACAAACTACGGAGTACCATTTTGAGTTGCTGCAATTAAATTTCAGCAAAATGGACCAGCCTGCAGCATCATTTTTTCACATTGATTTTCGAGGTATCTTTGAATTCAGTCCTCTGTAGGTTGATAATTTTCATTTCCATCAAACAATGGGACATTCTTACATTCCTAACACAATACCCAGTCCATATCAGTATGGATATCCAGCATGATATTTTCCCCCATTGAGATCTGATGTGTTTTCAAAGTGTTCCTTTAATTTTTTGAGCGGTGTATTTTCTAATGTTAAATGTATATCTAAAAAATATTTATATCTCTGTTATATGACAAATAGTTTGTAATGTCTAATTTGAATTTTCTGATATGTACTTATAATTGTATAACTTAATTCTTGAATTATGGTGCTACTATATATTCTAGTTAATGTTATGTGCAGCAAAGTGGCCTAGTTGCCTAGCAACACCAGGGTCATCAATTCAAATCCCAACCACAGAAGCTCTTACCTGGAGTTTGCATGTTGTCTCTGTTCCTATGTGGGTTCCTCCCATCCTTTAAAGATATGCTGGTAGGTTGCTGGTAGGTTAATTGGCCCTAGTATGTGTATGAATGTCAGTTTTTAGGTTGTAAGCTCCCTGAGGGTAGGGATGAGCTCATAGAGGTGCATAATTGCTTCTTGCCCTAAAAACCTGCACTGGACATCAGAGTCCATGTTTTCCAAGTATGCACGTGGTGCAAAAATCCATGACTGGTGAAGTCGGGCCATAGGAGCAGCAGCTTGGTTACATGCCTCCTCTCTGCTTTGCAGAAGGCTCTGGCAAACGTAGCCATCCCCAGCAGCAGTGCCTCCTCCTCTTCAGTCATGATTGCAAGAAGTGAGGCAGTGGTTGTTGGAGTGAATAAATGTGCACAATTGAGCACACATGTATGCAAATGCCAACTGAAATCTATTAAACTATAAATCATAGGCATATAGCAATTATTCATTTTCTGCGTTTGGAGCTCGTCAGAATTTCCAGGTGTTTCTATTTGTCTTCACGTTCCTGTTCAGAATTTTGGAACATCAAGCTTACTATGTTGTTACCTAACAGATGTCTCTCAACATTATATTACAACAAACTATAGCTTTAATCACATCTTTCTTACCATAACAACATTTTCCTCTCCCCCACTTAATTTGCCCATCTTGTCTCTTTTGTGTGTGCATTTAAAGTGTCATTAAACCCAGGACCCTGCATTCACTCTATCTGGTCTCCCACAGTACACACTACATGGAAATGCAATTATTTTAGTGAATATAAACTGCTAAATACCTTTCTCACCAGTAGTTAGAGCAGTCTTGTGACTTCTATCAGTGTCCAGCAGTGCACTGTTTAAAGCTTGTAGGAGGAATTTTCTTTCTGCTCTAGGAGAATGTAAATCCCCTGACCTCTGTCTGGACCGTGCTGATTGGCCCTGTGCTGATCACATGCACTCTCCCAAGAAACAAAAAACATCTCTAGCAATACACACCAAACTGAGCATGTGCAGAGTGTCTCCACATGATACGTCTTATCAGGAGATAAGAGGGGGACACTAGAAGAAGGGGAGGATCACAGAAGTCAGGATTAAACAGCATTTTTACACAATGCAGAGGATTAACCCCTTAGGTTCCACAGTGAGTATAACAAGCATGCTTTACTGCATATACAGACTGATTTTATTGTTGTGGGTTTAGTAACACTTTATTTACACTCATTTACAGCTACTTCCAGCTGCTGTAGTGTGTCTTTAGCCCAAGCAAATGACCTTTGTTATGTCTCTTTTGCCTTGTCTGATTTTGTCTTTCTGTCTCCATCCCTGTTACTTGTCCCCCTCTTCTGTTTGGTGTTCCTGCGTTTTTGAGTTTGGTAAGTATCACCTGCCTCCAACTGCTGTGTGTTTACTTTTGGCCAAGGAACTGACCTTTGTTCTTATGTCTCTGGGTGCATGCGAACATCCTTCTGCAAATGTGATGATGCAATTCCGGTTCGGGAGCTGGTCCTGAGTTTGTGCATAATAGCTCATTTTAATACACAATCACGGCTCCCACAAATGAAAATAGATTCACTTTTGTGTGCAATACATTTATTTTTAAAACTATTTGACTTTATTTACAAATTGATTGGTGTTCCTCAGATTGGAACTGGCGAATTAAAAAAAGTCCCATGTGGACATGTTAAACATTCTAACTATCCACCAGCTGAATTCAAAGGTCCCTGAAATTCAGTTTTGGAATGTTAAAAGTTTTTTTTTTTGGGGGGGGGGGGGTAATTTGTATTTAACGCCTTGCATGTGTGCAGAATAAAATGTTTATTTTGTAGACTATTATTTGTATGGGTTTTAACAATACATTCCAGTAAGGTTCATTGATCCAACAAATACAGAAATAGTTCAATACTTCACATTTATTTTGACAGCAGCAACACAATTAGGTACATTAATTTATTTGTGTAAAAAGAATCAATGGTATTTATGGTGCTATATTTTGCATAGCATTTCATAATAGGGTTAAAAGGTCCCTGCTCATAAGAGCTTACAGTCTAAAAGGGATCACAACTTAACTTTCACAGTATACTGCAGGGAACAATATACAGTAAGTCTAATATTAGTCAGGCAACACATTTTAAGGTACAACAGGTCTCACCACCTCATCCACCCCCATCAATTTGTTAGGTGCAAGATTCTTGAAAACAAAACAGGGTAAAAAAAAATGCAGTGTACCAACAAACTACAACATAGCACCAACACCCACCCCAGTTCCTATGCACATACATTTCTGATTATGGTAAGCAGGAAGCTGCATTTCTGTCTACATGATTAAGCAAACTATATCAAAGTTAGGAGTTGCAAGAATAGAACAATTGACATTTGTTAGTAACAAAACAGGTCAGCAGATGCTCAAAAACCATAAACGCATGGTCAGACTGGAAAGATATTTAAGCCATGCCCACAAAAACCCACTTTTGAGGGACAACTGCACAACAATTACAGGAAACACACAAAACAAACAATAAAACAGCCTTAGTAGGGTGTTGTTCATTTTGCACAATATCCCCCCCCCAAAAAAAAAAAAAAATTAAAAAAATTAAAAGCCAAGGACTGGCAGCAAATAATCTGCCCTCTTCTCAGGCCAAGCAACCTCCACTACTGCAGTCCTTTATATAACATAGGTTGTATTGTTAGCACAGCAAACAACTACACATGCCCAAGAAAGGACATGCCCACCAGTGTCATTCAATCTGTCTCTTCATGTGTACCTCAAGTGTTTGGACCTGATTAGCAGGAACAAATATTCTTTCCAAGTGTGTTAGCCCTTGGCTATGTGCATCAATTCACAGATTACAAGCCAAAGTTCTAAGTCCATTACATGTACAGAAAGAAAGCAACAGATATATAAATATATGTATAATAAATGTAAGTGGGGTGGGAGATGGAGACAATAAATCTCCAGATCCTTGTAAGAAAGTTTTATTGGTACCACACCCCTGATTTGAAACACAGTAAATAAAACCCTAACCAAAAAAGCTAATGTCTTTTAGGTACGAAACCATATATAACAAAAACTATACGAAAATAGGAAAAAAGAATTGAAGAAAAGTTTACCGCCTTTTATTAGTTAAAAAAAAACATATTGGTGGGGCATGATAATAGGAAACATAGATCATAATAGGCCCAAATGTGTTGGACAGACAGTACTAGAAAATGTAGCCTACTGACAATAAATTACAGATTGAAATAATGTTACTCTTAGGATGATTCCTTGACATCTTTAGTTCCGATAAAATACTCTGTTAATCGCTCCAGCATTTAAGTACAAGTGGATACTTTGTTCGTTACGCCAACGCATTTCACAAGACAAAGCCCGCTTCTTCAGGGACACAAAGTATAGATTTCTAAAATAGAGCAAAAATAGGCACAGAACACTTTATGGATATATGACCATTACAGTACATAGAATTAAAAAGAAAACAATGAAACAGAAGGCTGACAGCATTTACCGGTTGGTGTTATTGATGACCTCCCATAAAACCAGTGCATAACATATAGGGCGTTTGATTCACACCTGGATAGACAGAGGCACTCAGCTAAAGGCATCAGTGATTGCCAGTCATGTGGAGCCATACATCCATCATAAAAAGCTGAAATATCATTATAGAAAATTACAGAATAAAATGGTCATTGGTGACCCACAGTATTCCAATCTACACCCCTACTCCCCAAACTATTAGTCAAAACTCTGCAAAGAGGGGGGGAATCACCAATAGCAGAGGGAGAAAAGGCTGGTGATGAGATTGACCCTATGGGACCAGTTGCATTTCGGCATATTATTATTTTTTCTTCTTTTGTGCGTTGGTATGGCTTGACGTCATTTGTGCTGATTGAATATATAATTGGTGAACATGATATTTTGATTATAAGTGCTCCTTTTATCTATTTATGTGCTTTGCGCTTTTTCATCTGTTGGTGATAGCTGTAGTAAATGCTCAACGTTCTACAGCACATCATGGGCTTCTTAAAGATGGCCACAATAATATGACTCACTGACGTCATGAAGCCTGGATGAAATCTCAAATTTGTGAGGGATGCTTCACCCAAATTGCTGACAAGCACCTTCGTCATCAGCATCCAAAACACATGTCCAGTATTTCCCATCTATTCCAATGGCTCTAGTCCACCCCAGTGCAATGTGTTCTTGTGCAGCCCACCAAATGAGAACATGATGAATATGTTCTGCATGGACCTACACTGGAATAAGGTCAGACACCTATTAAATACCGAAATTCATTTTTCCCTGCAAATTCTGTGGGTGGTTAGGAGACAGCACCTGCTGGCACCATAACAACCAGTGACTCACCCCTACTGTCAGCAGTGGTTCCCCAATAACAGCAGAATAAAAACAACATAGCCAACATGTACCAAAAGAGCATGGGCCCTTCAGTCTGTCATGGATTTCAAGGGGAACCCCATGGCCAAAAAAATAAAAAGTGTGACCCCCAAATCACTAACATGCCCTTATATGAGCATATAGAACTTCAGACCAAGTAAGGGGGGTGGAAGAGCAGCACCCCCACACACGCACACTTTTTATTTTTAATATCAGCCCTTTTGCTTTCATTTTGTGAAACCCTTATACAATGTACCAGATTGCTAAAACCCCTCATTTTTATTAGTTCAGGTACTTACTGTATATAGTGTTGTCAATTTACACAGTGCTTTACATATATATTGTTCATTCACATCAGTCTCTAACCCTCAAGGAGCATACAATCTAAAGTCCCTAACTCACATTCATACACAAACATAATAGAGACAATTTAGACAGGAGCCAAAACAAATGACAGCATGTCTTTGGAGTGTGGGAGGAAACCCACACAGGTACAGGGAGAACATGCAAACTTCAAAGCAGGTAGTGCCATGGTTGGGATTCAAACCAATGACCCTAGTGCTGCTAAGCACAAGTGCTAAACACTGTGCTGCCACATGCATGTAGATGGCATCTCTGTGGTATGATCCAGCCCTAAGTCCCTTAGGCACGCTCAGTGTAACTAGCAATAGATCTCATATAGAATACAAATGTGATGCTGTGTTACTAAATCAAATGTGTATCAGCTATATGTATCCCAATACAAAAAATAATAATAAACTGCTCCAAAAATTAAACAAACACATATTAATCAGAGTATAGCATGTAGTCAATTAAATTCCTGGGATTTTGATCTGGTCAGTTAAGTAGCAGAGGGAGTTGTTAATCAGTTTCAGCTGCTTTGGTGTTAATTAAATTAACTACAGGAGCACTAGATGGGCAACAATGAGATGGCCCCCAAAACAGGAATGGTTTTACAGGTGGAGGCCACTGACAGTTTTTTCCCTACTCATCTTTTCTGACTGTTTTTCACTAGTTTTGCATTTGGCTAGGGTCAGTGTTGCTACTGGTAGCATGAGGTGATACCTGGACCCTACAGAGGCTGCACAGGCAGTCCAACTCATCCAGGATGGCACATCAATACATGCCATTGTCAGAAGGTTTGCTTTAGTAAATCTTTTCTCCATCTAAAAGTAGACAATCATGCACAGGAGTGTGCCCATTAACTGACAAGGTGCTTTAGTAAATCAACCACATAGTGTGTACAAGACTTAAGAGCAGTGGCACATTTTCTATCTGTTTTGTTTTGGGTTTTTTTTCCAATGCAAAGCAACTCTTTATTTAGGGTATGTTAAGGGTCTGATGCACTCATATCTTTCATATCAAGGCATTTTAATATTCTTCACATGATTCATCACTGATTTGCAATGTTTTGTCATATATATAAAAAATAGATGTACTACATGCTAATATAACATACATGTTTGGTTAATACTGTACAATTGATGTTAAGAAGTGTACATAAATTCACTGTCCATAATCCTGTGGTTTCACAGTAAAAGATCAGTTTTAACCTTTTAAAAGACTTTTACATAAAAATAAATAAAATAAAAAAAATAATGTGGGATTCTCCAGGCCTTTAGCCCAGAACATTGGGCATTTTTACAAAAATTGCTTTTCTTTGGATGTCATAGCTATTTAGGTATGGTTTGCAAAATGTATCTACTTTATTTCATGGGTAGGTATGAGCTGCCAAAGTGGTCTGAATCTAGGTTTGGGTCAAGTAGAACCAATGCGAAGTAAAAAACGTGACAGCAGTATTAGTAACTGGTAAATGTGACTGTTTCCCCACAGGCTGGTTGTTAGGAAGCTGTAAGTGTCCTAACAACGAGTCATCCCTACCCGGCTCTTTATTATTATTACTATTATTATACAGTATTTATAAAGCGCCAATAGTTCGCTCAGCGCTGTACATTACAAAGGGGGACAGAACATGTGACAGAACAATACCAATACAATGCAAAACATGAGGGGATTGAGGGCCCTGCTCTTTGGAGCTTACAATCTAGAAGGGACGGGATAGTGGTACAGGAGGAGATAGCTGTGGGGGATGGAGTGGTAGGAAGAGTGGAGGAGGTCGATCAAGTTAGCAGAGGGTAGGGTAGGCTTCCCTGAAGAGATGGGTTTTCAGGGTGCGCCTAAAGGAGAGGAGAGTAGGTGATAATCTGATGGGTTGGGGCAGGGAGTTCCAGAGGATGGGTGACACCCTGGAGAAGTCCTGGAGGCGGGCATGGGAGGAGGAGACCAGGGAACTAGAGAGAAGGAGGTCTTATGAGGAGCGGAGTGTGCGTGCTGGTCGGTACTTGGATATTAGGTCAGTGATGTAGTTCGGGGCAGTATGGTGGACAGCTTTGTACGTCAATGTTAGGATTTTGAATTTAATCCATTGCGCAATCGGAAGCCCGTGGAGGGATTGGCAGAGGGGGGTGGCGGAAACGGAGCGGTTGGAAAGGTGAATGAGTCTGGCGGCCGTATTCAGGATCGACTGAAGCGGGGATAGCCAGCGGCGAGGCAGGCCAGTGAGGAGGGAGTTGCAGTAGTCGAGTCGTGATACGATGAGGGAGTGGATGAGCTGTTTAGTGGTTTCTGGGGTTAAGAACGTGCGTATTTTGGCGATTTTGCGGAGGTGGAGTCTGCACGAGTTTGTTAAAGATTGGACTTGGGGCTGGAAGGATAGGTTGGAGTCCAGAATGACACCAAGTACTCTGGCCTGCAGGGCGGGTTTGATATTGGTGTTGTTGGATGTGATGGAGAAGTCAATGGGGGGTGGGGTCCGGGCTGGGGGGAAGACAAGAAACTCGGTTTTGGAGAGGTTCAGTTTAAGGAAGTGGAGCGACATCCAATCGAATATGTCGCTCAGTAGGTGTGTGATTTGGGCAGAGACCGAGGGGGTGAAGTGGGGGGTTGAGAGACAGATTTGTGTGTCGTCGGCATAGAGGTGGTAGTTGAAGCCGTGGGAGTGTATGAGTTGGCCAAGGGAGGAGGTGTAGATGGAGAAGAGAAGGGGCCCAAGGACAGAGACTTGAGGGACCCCAACAGAGAGGGGGAGTGAGGGGGAGGTGGTAGCATTATAGGTAACGCTAAAAGAGCATTGTGACAGGTAGGATGAGAGCCAGGAGAGAGCAGAATCTCTGAGGCTGAGGGAGTGTAGTTTTTTGAGGAAGAGGGGGTGGTCGACTGTGTCGAAGGCCGCAGAGAGGTCAAGGAGTAGGAGCAGTGAATAGTGGCCATTAGCTTTGGCGGTTAGAAGGTCGTTGGAGAGTTTGAGTAAGGCGGTTTCGGTGGAGTGTAGGGGACGGAAGCCAGACTGTAGGGGATCGAGGAGGTGGTTGTCATTGAGGTGAGAGCATAGGCGGGTGTAGACGAGGCACTCGAGGAGTTTAGATGTAAATGGGAGCAGGGAGATGGGTCTGAGGTTGTTCGGGTCATTGGGGTCCAGGGAGGGCTTTTTAAGTATGGGGGTGATATGTGCATGTTTCAGAGGGGAGGGGAAAGTGCCTGAGGAGAGGGAGAGATTGAAGATGTGGGTGAGGGAGCGTAGGATGGAGGGGGAGGGAGGTCGTAGGAGTTGTGAGGGGATAGGGTCGAGGGGGCAGGTGGTGAGGTGGGCATCAGAGAGGATCTTGGAGACTTCCTCGATGGTGGTAAGGTCAAAGGTGTGGAGTGTTGGGGGAGCTTCAGTATGAGGAATGTAGGGTGGGGTGGAAGTGGAGGTCAGAGCAGTGGTGGGGCCGTGGGAGAGGGGTGAAGAGGGGGTAGCTGAGGGAGGGGGAACGGGGTTGGAGGGAGTTTGAGCAGCGACAAAGTCCCTGCAGGTTATGTCGAGGGGGAGGAGGGATGAGGGGGTAGCTGTGTGAGAGGGGATGGGTTGAGAGGGCGTGTGAGTTGCGGCAATGTCCTTACGAATTGTGTTAATCTTGTTTTTGAAGTGATTGGCAATCTCAAGGGCAGTGAGTGAGGTGCTGGGTGGAGGTGGGGGTGGAGAGAGTAGAGAGTTGAAGGTGGAGAAGAGTTGGCGAGGATTGGAGGAGAGGGTCTTGATGAGGGTCAGGAAGTAGGCTTGTTTGGCTGCGTGGAGGGAGGAGGTGTAGGTGCGGAAGGCAGATTTGTAGCGGGTTAAGGCTTGTTGGGATTTTGTTTTGCGCCATAGTCGCTCCAGGGCACGACTGTGTCGTTTGAGGGTTTTGGTGTGATCAGTCTGCCAGGGCTGGAGCGGTCGGGGTCTGATGTTGCGTGTGGTTAAAGGCGCTAGTGAGTCAAGGGCTGTTGACAGCGTGTTGTTGTAGGTGGTCATGGCCAAGTCGGGGCAGGGCAGGGGGAGGATGCAGTCATGGAGTTGATCAGCTGCAGAGTGGAGGGGGGCAGGGTTAAGGTTGCGGAGGTTACGGTTGGTAGTAGTGTGACATTTGGGGGGGTAGGCGTTGGAGGACGAGGAGATAGAGAAGGTAATCAGGTTGTGGTCAGAGAGAGGGAAGGGGGTGTTAGTGAGGTTGTGGGGAGCGCAGCGGTTGGAGAAGACAAGATCAAGAATATTACCGTTGGAGTGGGTGGTGGATTGTATGCACTGTGCAAGTGCAAAGGAGGAGGTTAAGTGGAGGAGACGGGATGTGTCCGGGTTGTCGAGGTTGACAGGGATGTTGAAATCACCAAGGATGATGGTGGGTAGCTCAGAGGAGAGGAAGAAGGGTAGCCAGGAGGAAAAGTCATCCAGGAAGCGGGGTATGGATCTGTAGCTGTCAGCTGAGGAATCCTGTCTCACAGCAGAATGTGAAGAAAGGGGATTGTTAAGAAAAAAAAACAGTGTGCCCCCTCAATATTTATACTAGACCATTTTCTTGTATGGATTTTAAGGGGGATCCACAAAATGGCGTGTGGTTCTCCTCAATATTTATGCTACACCCTTCAGATCTGGTATGGTTTTTAAGGAGTAACCCACACAAAAACAATTTAAAGAAGTATTCGATCCCACAAAAATTCGCACTATATCCTGATCTGCGCATGCAGCCTGGCTGACCAAGAAAGGGGGGCAAGTACTCCTCCAGAACCATACCAGGCCATGTCCTCAACATGAAGGGGTACCTTGATAAGGGAAACTCCCCTTGCAAATCACCTTTTCCCCATGTTTATGAGGACAAGAGCCTATTCCCCAAAACCCTTGCTTGGTGGTTGTGGGTTCTGAGAACCAGGGCTGGCTTTTGTTTGAAAATCCCTTGCCACTTAGCCTATAAAATTACCATTACTGTTTTGGATCCTATTGACTTCAATGAGACATCCAAATTTTAGTAATGTTTGCCAAACCCACCTTAAACTGAACCAATAGGGGGGCGCATGCATGGCCGGCTCTCGGATGGACGCGCCGAGATAACTGCTCCGTCAACACGTCAGAGAAATCTCGGCACACCCCGGCCCCGAGGGATATAAGTGTCAGAATCTGACAGCTACGAACAGTACTAACCTCACTAGTGATGCCCCGCCGCAGAAAAACCCCTGGACAGTCAGGGAAATTACCTAACTTTTTCCCTGCTGTCACAGCAGGGATCCAAGATGGCACCGGCTGCAATAATGAACGATACAGCCGCCATGAGGGGGACAACACATCCCAGCAGACAGACGCCAGGCTGCAATATCCGCTGTACCCTGGGGACCCTGGTGAGTTTTCTCCTCCTCTGTCCCCTACTACAAGCAGCCCAGCCCAATCTAGACCCCGTCTAGACTCTGACTAGATATCTGCCTGCCAGACCCTCATCAATCCACCACCTCACCTCAACACTGACCCTCCAGTGATAGAATCGTTCCCTGCATCTGACCAACCCATCACAGAAATATGCATGAAAAACATGCTATTATCATTGAGGCATACACTACATAGTGACTTAACGGCATCATTAACACAGATTACAACCGTGGTTCAACAACAGGAACGCAGAGTACGCCATATTGAGACAATGGGAGAAATAAGTGTAGCGCATAACGATCTGATTGACGCACATGCTGATCATACATCTGACATCAAACAAATAAATTTGAAACTAGCAGATTTAGAAGATCACTCAAGACGCAATAACATCAAATTCAGAGGTATTCCTGAAAGTATCACCAATGACGCACTACTACCTTATATCCAACAATACATGAAACACCTCATCCCAACTCTCTCAGATATGGAGATCGCTATAGATCGTGTTCACAGAATACCCAAACCTTCATTCCTATCAGCATTAATTCCCAGAGATGTTCTGGCACGCCTTCACTTTTACCACATAAAAGAAAAGATAATGTCGGCAGCCAGAAACCCCCCTCCACTCCCGCCATCATATGCAAATATAAGACTATTCGCAGACCTATCAAAGGCCACACTCCTTAACCGTAAAAAGATGATCACCATCACCAAAGCCTTACGAAACCACGAAATAGGCTATCAATGGGGTTTCCCCAGAAAACTAACTGTCAAACATCACGGTAGAATCTACACAATTAAAAACCTAGAAGCGGGCATAGACCTCCTGAAGACATGGAACATAATACCCGTGGATCCCCAACAATCCACCTCTATCACTATGCAACAAATGGAAGCAGAATGACTCTGACCTAGTACACCTCCAATCCGCTTCCAACACTCCACCTTGGAAGCTATATCCCTTTCTACTAACCTCTGGGGATCGGCCCTGTATAGAAAATTTTCATGTTAATAGAAACTGTTTGGCATGACCTCCTTTTCGGTCATTGCTTGTTAAAACCCCTTGGTTTTGAAGTAGCATACCAAGCTACTCATGTCACTTGCTTTTTACTCAAGTTTTTTTTATCCCCTTTCACTTCCTTCACCTCCTTCTCCTCCCACACCACCAGTCAACCAAGTGTACCACCATTTCAACTGAATCTTACAAATAAACATGGATTACACCCTCTGACTCTTCGTTCGGGACAAGTCTATGCTATCAAGTCTACAGAACTCTCCATACCACGTCCATATCCTTGCAACTTCATTCAACTTCTCAAACAACAACTCAACTACTCTACTAAGCAAACCAAGGATCTACAATATGATTAACATAACATCTCTCAATGTTCGTGGCTGAAACTCCCCCTTTAAGAGATCCATGCTCTAAAAGGAAACTCGGACATTTCATGCTGACGTACTCTTCATACAGGAAACACACTTCGCAGCAATCAAGACTCCCAAACTACAGCTGCATCGATTCTCCCACATCTACATGGCCACTAATTCCAAGAAAACAAATGGTGTTCTTACAGCCATAAAGGATTCTACACAGTTCCACCACATCTCAGAAATAGCTAACCCTCAAGGTCGCTACCATATTTTAATCTGCAAAATCAACGACATCCCTTACACCCTGGTAAATGTCTACGGTCCCAACAGCAACCAGCTGCAATTCTACCATAAACTCCACACCATCATATCCTCTCAAAAACAAGGCAGACTGCTCATTGGCGGAGATTTCAACATCATCGGCAACCCACTTTTGGATTCGTCTTCCAACAAAAGATCTACCAAACAGAATTTCAACCGTTTCTTACGTGAGCACGACCTCTATGACATTTGGAGATGCCAACACAGCACCGAAAGAGACTATACCTACTACTCCTCTGCTCATCTCTCCTACTCAAGAATCGACTTTTTTATTACGGACAAATGGACTCTAAAACACCTAATGTCATCCAAAATTGGTACCATAACCTGGTCAGACCATGCTCCAATCAACATAACCTTAGACGACACTCAACACTCTGCAATCCCTCCCATCTGGAGATTGAACTCTACATTATTGAAGATCTCAGATAACCAAAATTATCTATTAGAAGCCCACAACCTGTTCTCTGAATTTAATGCTACACCTGGCATCTCTATAACCACATTGTGGCCCACTTACAAAGCATACATGAGAGGTATTCTCATACAACTAAATTCCCGAATCACTAAACTCAGATCCCAACAAATTGACCAACTTCTAACATCCATAAAACTAAAAGAAGGAATTAATAAAACAAATGCAAACGCCTCCACATCTGCATCCCTAACCTCAGACAGAAATAAACTCCGAACCCTCTTACTCTACAAATATGACCTCAACCTTCAGAAAACGAAATCACAATTTTACTTCTTAGGTAACAAGGCAAACTCACTATTAACAAAAATAATCAAACAAAGACGTCTCAAGTCTAAAATCTCTCTAATTCAACACCCAACAACTCACACATCGCTTACGAATCCTCAAGACATAGCTAACGCTTTCGCGACCTACTACCAAACTTTGTACAATATCAAAGATGACCCAGACACAACCCAACCAACAACACTATCCATACAAAACTTCCTAACTACCACTAATCTACCCCAACTTACTCCATCACAACTCACCTCTATCTCTATCCCAATATCTCCCACAGAAATAGAAAAAACTATAAAATCCTTACCCCTTAACAAATCTCCAGGAAACGATGGCTTCACGAATGAATACTACAAAACATTCGCCCCTAATCTTACACCGCATCTAACCAATCTATTTAACCATGCCGCTTCTATGGGTGAATTCCCCCCAAAAAATGCTGCAATCCATAATCACAACTATCCCAAAACCCGGCAAAGATCCCCAATTAGTCCAGAACTACAGACCGATCTCACTATTAAACACAGACATAAAACTCTAAGCCAAAATAATAGCCCAAAGACTACTTCCTCACCTGCCTACACTAATCCACCCAGACCAAGTGGGATTTATCCCTGGGCGCCAAGCTCCAGATGCAACCAGAAGACTCATATCCCTCATACACAAACTAGAAACCACCAAACAACCCTCCTTATTCCTATCCCTGGACACTGAAAAAGCATTAGACCGAATACAATGGCAATTTCTGAAACTTACAATTCAAAAAGTTGGAATCACAGACTGGATGCTATCGGCAATCCTTTCCCTCTATTCCAACCCCTAACCAAGAGTTTTAACAAACGGCACACTCTCCATTATCTTCCACATATCCAATGGTACCAGACAAGGCTGCCCCTTATCCCCCATAATCTTTACCTTACTCATCGAACCCTTAGCCTCAAAGCTCAGAGATGATCCAACATTCACAGGAATCACCCACCTCAAAAGAGAACACAAAATTAGCCTATTTGCGGATGACATCATACTAATGATTACCAATCCATACAAATCGCTCCAATTGATCCGTATATATCTTCAAAATTACTCGGAAGTATCCTACTATAAACTCAATGAACCCAAATCCTCTATCCTGAATCGCCATACAACCACTAATATTCAGAAAATACTGATCAAACACTTCCCCTTCTCTTGGGAACACCACAGCATCCCTTACTTAGGAATCAAACTTACCACTTTGACAGATCAACTATACGCCTCAAATCACAAATTACTACTCGAATCCATCCCACAGGAACTTAAAAACCTTCGCACGTCAACTCTTTCAAAACTGGGAAGAGTAGCTACCCTGCAAATGTGCATACTGCCTAAAATCCTTTATATATTCCACACACTCCCCATCCCTGTCCCCAATAGCTTCTTCTCCAAATTACAAGCAGTACTTGCCAAATTTGTATGGAACTCAAAAAAACCCAGATGTACTATGAATCTTCCACACTTAAAATCGTACTATAATGCCACACGTCTGGACCAACTCTATTTTTGGTGGCACCCAACAGCTGAAAAAACATGGACTACCATGGAAACACTCCCGCATCTCCCACCTACATCACGTAACATACTGTTCCTGCCACAATCATCTCAATCCAAATTTTTACCCAAACATCCATGCATACAAGCCTCTCTACAAGCCTGGTATAATCTCTTAACATCCAAACCGACTGATACTAAACTAATACCTACCCCAATCACCACCCTACACTTCATTATCCCTTCCTTAAATCTACTACAATGGGAAAATCGAGGTATATCCCATATACAAGACCTCTATACAAACCATGAATTAGACACTTTCTCGACTCTCCAGGATAAATTTCACTTCCCTGACAATGAAAACTTCATCTACATGAGAATAGCTCACTCCCTACGAAAAATATACGTTCCACATCTTTTGAAAATTCCTACTATTGCGCATTAATTTCTTAACAAAACACAATACCCAAAGAAAGGGATTTCGACACTCATAACCGGATCACAATTCACCCTACAAACTACCTTTATATCTAACTGGGAGAAACTTCTCTCACTACCAATACAACCGCACACATGGGAAAGAACTTTCAACATCACCCACAAAGCATCTAAATGTAGCTCCCACTGGGAATCATTTATGAAAAATTTACACCAGTGGTATTTTACACCTGTTAAACTCTCTTTATATTACCCCCAACACTCATTCACTTGCTGGAGACAATGCGGAGAAACAGGATCAACTCTACATGACATGCAAATCTCTCAGATCTTACTGGAACAGTGTTTTTCAACTGATTTCCACACTCGCTGGAGCCCCAGTAGCTCCAAACCCTGCTCTTGCACTTCTCCACATAGGAATCGACAAATTCCCTAAAGACTCTCACTATCAAGGTCCTACCTTTCCTCAGGGCTTGTGCTGCTCCATGTGCTGGCATCCATCTTAGGTCTGCAAAGCATTGTGGGATCCTTTATGCTTTCAGCCCTCTTCTGCTTCTCCTAGGAGGTGGCGGCTTATCACATTTAAGTCTGCTGTTTGCAGCTGTCCATTGCATTCGTGTCCTGTCTGTTGCACAGCAGCAAGCTCCTGTTCAGTTAACTCTTTGCTCTCCTGGATACTGATTCGGCTTTGGCTAAGACTCCTCCTGGCTTCTGACCCCAGCTCTGGCGACCATTCTTCCTGGCTTCTGACCCCGGCTCTGGCGACCATTCTTCCTGGCTTCTGACCTCGGCTTTGGCTGCGATTCCCACTGGTTCTCGACTTGATTATCCTGGAAGACGACCTCGGCAGGAGAACCTCTGTCCTACCAAGTCATCCGTTGTTGCTGTCGGACTTGCATAGACTCTTGCCTTGTTTCTGTGTAAATAAACCTACCTTTAATTGCGCCTCCTTGTGTGTCTGGCTCCTCGCTCCCTGACACTCACACCATTATTATCCACACATTAGCAGCTGCTAAAACCAACATTACTAAATTATGGAAATCTTCCAAAATTCCTTCTCTCTCAGCCCTTATAACAGACCTCAACTTCCAGTGCAATATGGAAAGCAGATCGGCCCTCACACAATTCTTCCCACCACAAATTCAAACACCAATGGTCTCGATGGTTACAGAACCCAAACTGTTCCGTAAAATGATAATCTTTATATAAATTTACAGCACTAAGGCCCTATGCCCTAGACTGGTGTCCTTCTTATCACCCCCCCCCCCCCCGTTCCTTACCCATTTTATACATTTCTACCTATATATGGTTCACACCACACCATACCAAGAATACCGCTCAGGAAAAAGTAACTCACGTATATGCTGTCCCCAGCCAAATCGTGGGGAATTCATTTCACGCATAAAGTATTGCTGTATTTAATTGTGAACCATATTACTGTACCTTGTTTTGATTTGTACTGAAATCTTTCAATAAAAACATTTGAACAGAACTGAACCAATATACGTCTATATGTTAGCCCTTCATAAGGTGTGTTTAAAACATTATGAAATGTATTTGACAAATAACTTTAAAGCTAAACTTAAATGTTAAAGTTGCAAGTGGGAGCAATGTCTTAGCCAAAAAAGGCTATATTTTTTTCTTAGCCAATCGCATGACTGATTTCATAAAAATGAAAAAGCAGGGAGGTTTAGAACTCCCCTTTACCCTACCAATCTGTGCATTAGGATTTCCATCAAAAACGGATGCTGTTGGGTTATCTGGTGCTTATTCACTTTTGTGGAAAGATAATTCAGGAGTGTCACCTTTCTACTCGGACTGCAAAACAAAGTCCCATGATTTATGCAGTTGGTTTGGAAAATATTCCTTTTGAAAGTTTTAATTTAAAAACATTACTGATATATTACTGTTGCTGATTTGGTCACCACTGTTTGCGGCACTTGCTTCCTCCCAACTTTTGTGACATTGGTATTATCTGCACCAAAACAAGAGCTGTTATCCCTATTTCACATTTATGTTTGAAATGTGAGAGATAGCAGTTTAACTAGTCACTGAGATATACAATATCTTTAATCAATAAATACTGCATACACTTGTTTTTTATTATAAATGTAATTTGCATCCGATTCACCTGCTATTGCACATTGATCACAGTCTAAATATTGGGTAAAAAAAGCTTTTCAAATAAGTGTCCAGTGAAATATTTATTACTAAACAGGTCATGGTCAGTGGTAGTGTGGCAGAAATGTTTTTTGTATAAAAAGATTTAGGAATGTAATGCAAAATGAAGCTAGAGGTTTAATTTCAGTAGATATCTTTAATTTTAAGGGTATCCTGCTAAAAACTGAAAATGTATAAGGAAAAATCAATTAAAAAATAATAACAACTAGAATGACTTTCAAGTTCACACCAGATGTTTCAACTTTAGTTAAAGAAAACATTACTACAAAAGACTGGGAAGAGAAGTAATTTCCAAAACAGTGTGAAAAAGTATGGTAGCTACAGGTCAGTGCCACTGTCTATAACAAAAAAAATGCCCTTTAGGATATATGTTAGTGCAATTAAAAAAGAATCATGGACAGTACTCAAAGATTTCTACATAACTTTTTAAAACTTCATTACATACAGATAAAGTCCATACTATTGAAATGTGTCTTTTGAACTTTATAGGTTGGCCTTAAGAGAGTAATTGTCTATTTGAGGGTCCAAACACTCAGTAATTTGTAATAAAGTTAGGTATAAACAATTATAAACAAGTGATTCATCATCATCAGCAGCAAAAATATTAATCAATGAAAATATTGGTCAAAAATATGACTTATGAGTTATAAAATGTGAACATTCTATTAGGAATGATCATTTATTCAATTTAAATTGTAATAGGTTGACTCAAGAACATATTTGCTTAATCTATTAGAATCAATCAACAAAATTCTCACATGAACAACTGACATGGCAAGATCAATCCAGAGCTTAACTGAACAAAGGGTCTTTGGTTTGTAATTTCTGTTTACTTTGATCTGTATGATCAAGTAGATATGTACGTGGCCACCCTAAGACCAGCAAAGTGTTTTGTGACAGTGTGCTGTGTACATTTTTGTCTGACTTTTATGTTGTCATCAATGACAGCAAAGTGTAATTAGATGTGAAAACTTGCAATACAATATCAATAGCATATTCAGTAGCCACTGTGCATGCACACTTCATATATTCCTCCCTGGCTGCCTGTGCATATTGACGCAAGCAGCATCATAGCTTCATGGATTTGAGTATCACTGCATAGTGCTATAGGACCCTGGCAGGCAATGGAGCCAACTGAAAATTAGAAAATGCAGCAAATTCTAGGCAGCAAATTCTGAGGCAGTGAATTTTTTCAACCAAGCAGAAAGGCAATATTTTAAAGAAGAAACAGTGCAAGGTAAGTATTGATGTCAGTTGCTGAAATTGAATATACCATTTTACGGTTTAAAATATTTTAAACAATTGTTTCTAAACAGGCTATGTATTATAATGTGTGTGCTTTTGTTTGTATCATCCTATCTTCTGATCTATTCAGATTTTTTAATTTACAACAATTCCCATGAATAGTTACATAGCCTTGGTCTCTAAAAACTAGTTATAGTATACTAAGAAGGCAGCAATAGAAAGATAACGCTTGTGCTGTGTTTAGGAACTATTTTGCTTCGAATTCCTACTTCCTCTGGGTAATATTATTCATTCTAATGGCTTGCATTTGTAGTGTTATATGTATGCAGATATACTTTTTGCTCCCTGTAGATTTAGGAAACAGCTTGGTGTTTTGCATAACTGTTTCAGTCACATTTAATCATAGTTGCCATCACATTCTCCTGAGCTTAACACAATCTAATCTGCATAGCTATTGCTTGGTCAACAGTGCAAAGTCTCTAGAAACTTTTGTGCTCACTTCGCCCTTGAAGTTGGCTCAATTCCTTGACCCTACAGTGGTTCATAGTTTGACCTAGGAAATAATTTAGATCTTAGCAAACACGATGAACTTGAAATAATAATAATAGTGTTTATATAATGGTCCTTTGGTGAGTATGTTCTATTATCCACAGGGCAAGCTGAAATTTAAAAACTACTGATTCCAATGATCTAAGATCTTAGGAGAAACCTTATGTTTTTATTTGTACTTTTTTGGAGTGTTATATTTTTTAACATTTACGGATTTATTTTTGCAGCTCAGAAGGTGTGCCAACAAATGGTATAACTATTCTTTCGCTGGGAGACATCTGCCTTTCTATGACAGATTAGATCATGCCTTTAACAAAAGTATATGTTGAAGGTGTGCTTGTGATGAGACCCAAGGTGTTACTTATGAAATTGTGAGGTGAACAATGGAAAACATTTCCAGCCAAACCAGGCTTGGTTTCCTTGAATGTTTGCCAAAAATACATAGTGTGGTATTTCATACCATATTCATAACCCAGATGTCCAAGCTGTTAGAACAGCAGTAGGTGATGTTTATCTAATATCAACGCTCACTGGCCACTTTATTAGGTACACCTTGCTAGTGCCAAGAAAATATCCCCCACACCATTACTTCACCACCACCAACCTGAACCGTTGATGCAAGGATGGATCTGTGCTTTGATGTTGTTTACGCCAAATTCTGACCCTACCGTCTGAATGTTGCAGCAACCAGTCTGCCCATTCTCCTCTGACTTCTGACATCAACAAGGCATTTTTGTACACACAACTGCTGCTCACTGGATATTTTCTCTTTTTTGGACCATAATCTGTAAACCTTAGAGATGTTGTGTGTGAAAATCCCAGTAGATCAGCAGTTTTTGAAATACTCAGACCAAAACGTCTGGCACCAGCAACCATGCCACGTTCAAAGTCACTTAAATCCCCTTTCTTACCCATTCTGATGCTCAGTTTGAACTTCAGAAAGTCATCTTCACCACATCTACTTGCCTAAATGCATTGAGTTGCTACCATGTAATTGGCTGATTAGCAATTTGTGTTACCAAGCAAATGAACAGGTGTACCTAATAAAGAGGCTGGTGAATGTATGTCAGTGGTTATGAGAAAATGTTGCTACATGCTGAGGTTGATTTACTAAAGGAATAGAGTTTGTTCACCTTGCAAAGTGAATGCTAGCAAACAAGATGAATGTGTTCATTTTGAATACCTAAACACGTGAGAGGGAAATTTATAAAAAAAAAATTATATTTTGGTATTGGAAATTCAAAGTGAATGCAGCATAACTTTATTCACTAACATACACTTTGCCAAATGAAAAGCTTCTATTCTGGTAATAAATCAACTTCAATATATCAGTATACATTGTGTAAGTACGGTTAAAGAACATAAACTAGTGTAGAGATGGAGGATTTGGATCTTTAAATACATCTGGCCTAATTTATTAAAATAAACCAGAGCAGGAATATATTGTGATGGTACATTTGCATTGATGAGACAAACTGCTCTGGATTTGGTTCGGTGAGCTTCAAAGTGGAACGTGCATGTATGTCATTTTACCTGCTCCAGTCCAGGAGTCCACTGTGCCCCCCCACCCTCAACTACTGTGTCCACTGGACACAGCTGATTGTGGATCCTGGTAATCAGGGCCCAGTGATCATGTGAGTGCATAGCACTCACATGATCACAGTGTCAACAAAGCTGTTGTTAACCACTTGCCCTCCAGAGAATTTACCCCCCTTCCTGACCAGGCCATTTTTTGCGATGCGGCACTGTGTAATTGTAACTGACAATTGCATGATCATGCAATGCTGTACATAAATTAAATTTACGTCCTTTTTTACCACAAATAGAGCTTGCTTTTGGTGGTATTTGATCACCTCTGTGTTTTTTTTTTTTTGGGCTATAAACAAAAAAAAGACCTCCAATTTTTAAAAAACCCAATATTTTTGACCTTTTGCTATAAAACATATCCAATAAAAAATTTTTTAAAAATAAAATTTCATCATAAATTTAGGCCAAAAAGTATTCTGCTACATGTCTTTGTTAAAAACAAAATTCCAATACGTGTAAATTAATTGGTTTACATGAAATTTATAGCGTCTACAATGGCTGTATATATACTGTAATTTTTTTTTTTATACTAGTAATGGCAGCATTCAGTGACTTATAGTGGGACTGCAGTGGGCATTCTGACAGTGGGTGGGAACTGACTAACTGCCACTGACATCCCCAGTGACACTAATACAGTGATCAGTGCTAAGAAAAAGCACTGACACTGTTCTAATGACTCTAGACAGGAAGGGGTTAACAACTGGGGTGATCAAAGGGTTAACTGTGTGCTGTGTGTTTTTTACTGTGTGTGCTGTTTTACTACAGAGACATGCTGCTTTGTATTTCTCTGCTGTGCAAATACAAAGCAGCATGTCCTTCTGGCAGGAGAGAGACCTATATTGCTTACACACAGGTCTCTTCCCTGTCAGTTCTACACAGTGATTGCCAGGTGCCGGTGGGGAATCTCCAAGATTGACATCCCTAAACGCCAATGGCGGCGCAGGTAGGGTGGCATGTGCATGTATATATACATGATTTTGCACAGCCCTGCCACCCTGTTACAGCAATTTTACTATAGAGCAGTGGGCAAGCATTTAATTAATTCATAGCAGCTGTGTTTCCTAGGCTGTGATTGGCCCACAACTGTCACATGGTACCTGGGACTTTCACAGCACCCTGTACCATGTGATTAGCTGTTACCAATCACAGATCACTAGTGATCATAGCCAGGCCTGTACTAAGACAAAAAATAGGCCCGGGCATTTTAGATTGAGCAGCCAATTTCCGGGGAGAGGGGGTGCAAGGGCATTCGCAGGGGCAATTGGTGACAGAATATTCATGGAGTTAGTCTTCCGCACTGTAATATAAAGGGGCACTGTGATATAAAGGGGACTGCACTGTAAAGTAAACCCTTAATATCACAGTGCCCCTTTACATTACAGTGCCCCTAGAGATCTAATCACAGTGCCCCATATATATTCAAAGAGATGGCCCAAACCATCAAAAAGACACCCCCATATAGCAAAGACGGGATGTCTTTTTGCTGGACAGGGATGCTGGACAGCCCCTCCAGCAAAGAGACAGCTTGGCCAGCAAAAAGACAGCTCGTCTAGCAAAGAGACAGCCCATCCAGGAAATAGACAGCCCATCCAGCAAACAGACAATCCATCCAGCAAAGAGACAGCTCATCCAGCAAAGAGATAGCCCCTCCAGCAAAGAGACAGCTCCTCCAGCAAAGAGATGGCTCATCCAGCAAAGAGACAGCCCATTCAGCAAAAGAGACAGCTCCTCCAGGAAAAAGACAGCTCATCCAGCAAAGAGACAGCTCATACAGCAAATAGACAGCCCCTCCAGCAAAGATACAGTCCATCCAGCAAAGAGACAGCTCCTCCAGCAAAGAGATGGCTCATCCACGAAAGAGACAGCCCATCCAGCAAAATAGACAGCTCCTCCAGCAAATAGACAGCTCATTCAGAAAAGAGACAGCCCATCCAGCAAAGAGATAGCTCCTCAAGCAAAGAGACAGACCATCCAGCAAAGAGACAGCCCCTCCAGCAAAGAGACAGCTCCTCCAGCCCATCCACCACTGCTACAGACCTGTCACAGTATGCGGGCAGCTGCAGGTGAAGAACAGAGGTCACCGTTCTCTCTTCAGTGCAGTGGCTGGCCAAGGAGGGTGTGTCAGTGGCACTTCCTGCTTCTCTTCAGGAGCCATCACTGCTGCTCCTCCTGTCAGCCCTGCTTTGGGCATAGCTGCACAGCGAGAGGTGAGCAGCGGCCACAGTCAGTATTAGCACCGCCCAGACCGCAGTCACCGCTCACCGCCCACACCTGCCCGGTGTGCCCTATGGCCAGCCTGGACCTGATCACAGCTATCATGAACACAACTCATTCATGACAGTTGAAAACTTTGCTGTTACAATGATCTTCATTGTAACAGCAAACAAAGTGGTAAAAAGTTTTTAAAAAATCCTTAAGCACCCCCTCAGAGAATCAGCGTAGTACAATGTTACTATGGTGACACTGAGCTATTCTAGTGAAAGTATGTAAAAAAATAAGTAATAATAATAAAAAATAAAATGTAATTATTATTTTTTTTAAACATACTGTCACCAGTTAGTGTCCCTGATTACCACCACACCAGTTACATGATGACGCTGTACTTCACTGGTGACAATATGTAAAAAAAATAATTGTGAAAAAAAGTTTTTATTCAATTTATTCATTTTCCAAAAAATTGTGACAAAAATGTATAACTTAAAAAAACGTGCCATGTTTCTTACTAAATGCTTTAGACTTCCTACTTTCCAAAAGGGGGTAATGTGGTGGGAATTTGTACTGTTCTAGCATTTTAGGGCCTCGAGAAATGAGACAGGCTATCAGTACATCAGGATTGATCAATTTTCAAATATATATACCGTTGTGTGTGCAAACCAATTAATATATTATAAATAACACTTATTAATATACACTTATTCTGAATGTGAAGGGGCACAACTCTGTGGTCAAAAATGCTGCAGCAACACTAACATTTGCAAAGGGAAAAATGTATTTAAAGTTGTGAACAAATGACATGCCATTGACAGCAAAAACAAAACAAAAACAAGAGAAATAAAGGTGCAGCGCTAAGAGCTAAAGTGCAAATAACAATAAAATTATTATGTGCGATATGCAAAACTTATATGAATGCACAGAGTGCAATGACGATTAATGATCACACAAATGTCCAGATCACAAGGTATAAATCATATCAATCCTGTGGGATCCTGCCTGTAGTAATAGTGTGCAATCCAGAGGTGAAGATTGTTAAATGAATAGAATGCACACTCACCAGAAGTGCGTATTAAATACGCATGAAGGAAGTGTCTTTACTCTTCAAACACCTAGGTCCTCAGCATTCTGGTCAGGCCGCACTCTACATCATCCTCTGCTTCCCCGTAGTGATAGGGCTCCAAGGATCATCAAGCAATCACAGGCATCAGGGGTCCCCCTTATTAAAGCAGGCACTGCAGAAGGTGGTGCTCTCAAAGAGAGCCCAATAAGGGACGCCACATAGTGTAATATTGCTATGATGCGTTTTTATTAGATCATTAATAGAAAAAACATTTTTACTGACCAAAAATTCTGGATGGCCACCAGTGGTGGTTAGATGTCCGGATGCTGTAGCCCCCCTGACGCGTTTCGTGCTAAGCACATCCTCATAGGGGCTTAAACAAAAACAAGCACACAGACCCCATCCAATGGTCTGCTATATATTTTGGGGGCCTTTGGAGGGGTCTGTGTGCTGTTTTGTTTTTTTTTAGTTTTTAAACAATGATGCTGTCAATGACATGTCATTTGTGAACAATTTCTTTCTTTTTTTTTTTAATTCAATGAGTTTTATTACGAATTTTCAACAGAGAACAAGAAATAAACAAACGTCACTTCATCATTCATGTACGTACATATATAATAACTAGAATGATGCAAGTAGAACAGCAACTAGTACATAGTGCATGGTTCATTGTTAACATCAAAAGAGAGAGAGAAAATTTAAAAAAGGTGACATGGAGTGACAAAATAAATGTGTCAGATTTT
This sequence comes from Staurois parvus, assembly GCF_062004578.1. Classification (NCBI taxonomy): domain Eukaryota; kingdom Metazoa; phylum Chordata; class Amphibia; order Anura; family Ranidae; genus Staurois; species Staurois parvus. The sequence continues at coordinate 3,280,488 of NW_028318564.1, read as the reverse complement.
TCCAAGAATAGTCTGTGTAATCAAATGTCTTATCATTACTTCTTACACAAATACATTACAGGTAAATATACCAGTCATGTTTGTTTGTGGGTTTATATGTCTTGTACGATTGTGTCCACAGTTGCCAATTAGCGTTCACTTGCGAATTGGACCCATTTGTAAGAGCGAGTCTCATAAGTATAGTTTGATTGTACAACCTCTATTACCTCAGAGGCTGTGGGGGAAGTAGGTGATTTCCAGCGTCTCATTATTACTAATTTAGCTGCTAAAAGGAGGTTCATAATCACAATTCTCATCTCGCAAGGGATATTCCCAATTTCTAAGTTTAGTATAGCTAAGCAGGGAGATAGTTGTATATGAATAGAGGTTATAGTAGAGATCACATGGAGAAGAGTAAGCCAAAAGTTGGCTAACTTGTAACAGGCCCAGAGAACATGATAAAGCATTTCCATTTGTACACATTCTCTCCAGCACAAGTTAGAGGCCTGGGGTTGGAATTTAGATATTCTATATACCAACAAAGTTTTATTTTATTAATTATTTCCCAAAGGTTAGCATTTCTAGTAGACATATAGGTATAAGCTAACTCCTCTTGCCATTGTGGGACACTAAAGGTGTTCCTTATGTTGGATTCCTATGCGAAAAATGGTGCTGACTTGATACATTTATTTTTATCTTGCGGAGTTGCATAAAATAGAGGGATGCCTCCTTTTGTTGGTTTAGGATCGCTATAATATAGCTTTATCTTAGTGGGTATTTGATACTCAGATTACTTCGTAGGAAGGATGTTATTTGTAGGTCGGTGTAACTTTGCATATCTGGTAATTGAAATTTGCTTTGAAGAACTTGAAAGGGTTTAAGTTTATCTCCTTTGTATAAGGAGTGTACCCATTCTATTCCCTTGTTGTGCCAGTTAATTGGATTAATATTTTATATGAGCAATTAACATGCAATTAATGAGATAGGAAGAGTAGTCCTTGGGTCTGCAGATGGGGATCTAATGAAATTTTTCCAGACTCCTAAAGAAGCTGAGATGGTGGGGGACACCACCTTGGTTTGAGGTTGTAGATGTTAGATTGAAAGACGATTTAATAGATTTTTACCTGGAAATTGTTCTGATTGAATGTCCGCCCAAAATGAGGTTGATGATTGATCAAACCAGTTTTTTAATTGTGTTGTTGCCATATAATATTCCTTAAATAAAACATGTCCTAGGCCACCTGCTCTTCTGTGTTTGATTACTAAATTTGTTTACCAAATGCATAACATGCTTTTTGGCAATGCCACAAAAATCGATTAATTGTTGACTGCAAATTTTGAAAATAAGATTTGGGTATTGAGATGAGCAGGGTTCTAAAAATATATAATAATTGAGGAAGTATCATCATTTTGAAAACAAGTAGTCAGCCAGACCAAGACAGTTCAACTTTAGATAGCTGGGATAATGGGATTCATATTTTTTTGCAAAAGGGGAATATAGTTTGCATAAAATAATGTTTTAGAAGAGCTAGTAAGAGTGGTACCCAGGTATGCTATGCCCTCCTCTTTCCAAAAAAAAGGGTATTGAAGCTGTAGTTTTTGTTTTAAGGGAGGCATTATACCCAAATCTAGGATATATGATTTAGTGGAATTGACTTTGTAATATGAAATAGCGCAAATAATTGTAGTGCCTCTTGAACTGCCCCCAAAGAAGTTCCATCTGTTGGCATTAAGATAATGTCATCTGTAAAGAGGCTTATGGTATGTTTATTTTTACCTATTAAGAAGCAGTGGATGGCAGAATGTGATCTAATATATGAAGCTAGTGGTCCCATCAGTAAATTAAAAATTAAAGGAGACAGTGGGCATCCTTGTCTGGTCTTGTTAGTGATATTAACAGGTCAGGACAACATGCCTGACATATAAACTTGGGCAGATGGACATGTATATAGGGCCATAATACAAGCAAATGTATGCCCTGTAAAACCAATTTTTTTCAAAACTTCATCAAAGTAAGACCAGTGGATGTGGTCAAGCACCTTTTCGCCATCGAGCTCCAGTAGAATGAAGGGCAGTCTATGTTTCTGATCATAATGGATGGTATTGATGATTCTTCTAGTGGCATCTGAAGTTTGCCTTCCCTTAGTAAACCGGTTTGATCTGGATGGATCAGAGTGGGCAATGTGTCTACAAGACGATAGGCAATACGTTTCGCATAAATCTTCAGGTCATTATTCAGTAAAGAAATAGGCCTGAAGTTTTGTGGAATATCTGGCTTTTTGCCATGTTTTGGCAACGTTATAACAAGAGCCTTTAACATTTCTGGTGGGAAAGAGGAGGAATATGCAGCAGAATAGATTGTAGTCACGTAGTAGACATGTGCAGTTCGTTCACATGAATATTCCGTTATTCAGAGATTCAGATGTATCCGAATTCCAAATTACAATAGTAATGAATTTAAACAAATCTAAAATAATGAAACGAAAGTTGGCTGAAATTTGAATCAATTCGAATTTGAAAACACATTTGAAAACAAATTAAAAAACAAAATCAAATTTGAAAACAAGAATAAAATAAAAATAGAACAGAAACTAAAGAAATAGAATAGAATAGAAAATAAAACAATAGAATTGAATAAAAAAGAACCAAATAGAAAGTAAAATAATAGAACAGAATACAGTAGAAAATAATAGAGTAAAACAGAACAAAATAGAATAGGAAATAAAGGAATAGAAAATAATAGAATCCATTAGAATAGAATAAAAAAAGATTAAAATAGAAAATCAAAGAATAGAATAGAAAATAATAGAGTAAATATTAGAATAGAGAATCAAAGAATAGAATAGAAAATAATAGAAAATATTAGAATAGAGAATCAAAGAATAGAATAGAGTAGAAAAACCAACAGAATAGAAGAAAATAGAAAGAATATAACTGCCTTCCGAAATTCAAATTTTGAATAGAATGAATTTGAATTTGAACAGAATACATTAAAATAGAATATAAAATAATAGAAAAGAATTTAAATGAACAGAATAGATTAGAAAAGACTAAAATACTTTACAAAAAGTTGTGAGCTGCTATGGTGACATGAGTAGTGATCAACAAAGGCACTGTGAAAATTTTTCTGAAATAGAAATTTCCAATATGGTCATGTAACTCTTCATATAACCCATATACCATCAAAAACACATATGGACTGTGAGATGTGAAAAACCTCAGGTGCTCCTATGTCCCTACAGATTAATAAAAGAGGTAAAGCTGCCAACACCCAATCATATACCTGATGATAAGCAGGAAAAAGACAACAAAATGGTGTGGCGCTAATACCATATGAAACCCACAATTATATAGGGATGAAAAATAATAAACGCATAAATAAATACCGTATTTTCCGGCGTATAAGACGACTTTTCAACCCCTGAAAATCTTCTGAAAAGTCGGGGGTCGTCTTATACGCCGGTATACAGCGAGCCGGTGTCAGGGCGGCACTTTTTCGAGGGGCAGGGGTGTACAGGGGTGGGCAGAGGGGCTGCTGTACCTTACCTGGCTCCGGTCCAGGTCCCACGACGATCCGGTCCAGGAAGCGCGGCTGCTCCTTCTTTCAGTTCGGCCGCTCGGCTCCGCCTCCTCACCGGTGATTGGGCGCCAGCACTGGAAAGGGACACAGGCTACCAATCACCGGCGGGGAGGCGGAGCCGAGCGGCCCCACGAAAATCGAGCGACCGAACTGAAAGAAGGAGCAGCCGCTCCTCTCCCCCACTGACACTAACGATGGGGCACTATTCCTCCTCCACACTGACACCAACGATGAGGCACTGTTCCTCCCCCACTGACACCAACGATAGGGCACTATTCCTCCTCCCCACTGACACCAATGATGGGGCACTATTCTCCCCACTGATACCAATGATGGGGCACTATTCCTCCCCCACTGACACCAACGATGGGGCACTATTCCTCCTCCCCACTGACACCAACGATGGGGCACTATTCTCCCCACTGATACCAATGATGGGGCACTATTCCTCCCCCACTGACACCAACGATGGGGCACTATTCCTCCTCCCCACTGACACCAACGATAGGGCACTATTCTCCCCACTGATACCAATGATGGGGCACTATTCCTCCCACTGACACCAATGATGGGGCGCTATTCCTCCCACTGACACCAATGATGGGGCGCAATTCCTCCCACTGACACCAATGATGGGGCGCAATTCCTGCCACTGATACCAATGATGGGGCGCTAGTCCTCCCACTGACACCAATGATGGGGTGCTATTCCTCCCACTGACACCAATGATGGAGCACTATTCCTCCCACTGACACTAATGATGGGACACTATTCCTCCCACTGACACCAATGATGGGGCACTATTCCTCCCACTGATACCAATGATGGGGCACTATTCCTCCCACTGATACCAATGATGGGGCACGATTCTTCCCACTGACACCAATGATGGGGCACTATTCCTCCCACTGACTAATGATGGGGCACGATTCTTCCCACTGACACCAATGATGGGGCACTATTCCTCCCACTGACTAATGATGGGACACTATTCCTCACACACTGACACTAATGATGGGGCACCATCATTGGTGTCAGTGGGAGGAATAGTGTCCCATCATTGGTATCGGTGGGAGGAATAGTGCCCCATCATTGGTGTCAGTGGATAAAATAGTGCCCCATCATTGGTGTCAGTGGGAAGAGTAGTGCCTCATCATTGGTATCAGTGGGAGGAATAGCACCCCATCATTGGAATACCATACTGAAATAGCATACCATATTGAAATCAAATCTGATGTTTTTTCATTTTTATTTGGTGTGCATTGGAAGAGGGGTAGTCTTATACGGCGAGTATAGCTCAAACCCTATATTTTAACAGGAAAAGTAGGGGGTCGTCTTATACGCCCAGTCGTCTTATACGCCGGAAAATACGGTATATATAACAAAAAATGATGATAATAATAATAATAAAAAAAAATAAATCTATAACACTCCCACAGACATGTGCAAATAAAAGTGCCAAAACATGGTCCAAAAGGAGGACTACTATATAAATAACAAATAATATACAAAAATTATATATAATAGTGAATACACACAAAATATATCAAGTGAAATTGCAAACAGGTGCCTATAAGACTCACACAACGCTTGTGCAACAGAGTGCCAAATACAATCCAAAATGGGACCAATAAATAACAATAGTGCCCAAAAAGATCCTAAAAATGGATCCAATAGTGGTATGAGAAAAAACACTAAACATATACACAGAGTCCAAACTGGGACTACACACACAAGTGCTCCAACCCCCCAAACAACAATGCTCTGAGGCACAATACCCAAAATGCATACAAAACAACAAACACTGTGTCTCTTAAAATTGTGTTTATTTAAGAGATGCAGTGTTTGTTGTTTTGTATGCGAGGGTTAGGGACTGATGTGAATGTACAATATATATATGTAAAGCACTGCGTAAACTGATGGCACTATATAAGTACCGGTAATAAATAATAAATAAATAATGTTCAGCGCCCAAGGATTGGGAAAATGCTTGGGCATTTGAGCCCTGATCTCATCTCTAATCCATTAATTTATCTGTACATTGAAATGTAATGTGTAAGCTGTGGTCCAAGTTTTACATGTGCATCAAAAATCAAAATAATGCTATAACAAACAAAACAGAGGGTGCACTGGCCTAGTGCATTACCCTTACAATGTGGCTTTATTAACCTCCCTGGCAGTATTCCCGAGTGTAGCTCGGGGTAAAATTTCAGTACCAAAAGCTACACTCGGATTTACCATGCGGCGTTGCTCAGGGATTCCCTGCAGCACTTACCTTGTCCTTCTCTCCCACGATGTGTCCCCTGCAGCGTCCCCGGCCATCTTCTCCGGCAGATGCTGGCATCCGGCTTCCGTGTTCCGGTCCCTGCGAGCGTCAGGACGTACGAGACGTACGGCGTACGGGGGCCGGAACCGGCGGCAAATTTAAAAATTTTAGAAACTGTCATTTTCTAATAAACAAATATGACATAGTAAAACATTACTGTTTCAAAGCATTTCACATACATTTTGTCCCTAGTGCTTTGTCCTGTGCCCTGCCTGCATTTTAACTGTTCTTTCTGCCTAGAAAAGTCCATGGCGTCCAAAAAGCATCGCTTTAGGTCAAAAGCGGTTTTAGACCAGCTAGAGAACAGCGATAGTAAATCAGAACCACTTGCAGAATTGAGTGATAATGATCCGTGGGGAAATTCGGCATCAGACACTGAAAACGATTCTGCTCAGCGATGTGCGAACTTGGCGCTATATTTCAAATTTCAGTGTTTTTGGTTTGATTATATTATTGAATTAAATTTATTATTATTATATTATTATTTTTTATGATTATTTATTAAATTATAATTTATGATTTCGTGTTTCAAGTTTTATCATATCCGGAATGTTTACTAGACTCTTGTTCGGACAGATTTCAGTGAGTTATTCCTAAGAATTACAGGCCTACAATAAAAAAACAACATATTTCCATGCAAAAAAATGTACTGCTTTCAGCACAGAAATATTGACATAATCAGACCGCTAGGGAGGTTAAGTAAAAAAAAAGTAAGTATTATACTCACAAGGTGAGCTAAAAGTAAAAGCTCATCGTATAGAAACTGCACCGTCCATTCCACAGTACATCATTAAGTACAGGATGATGGAATCTCAACAGGCTGACACGTTTTGAGGACTTAGCCTCCTCCCAGGGCTCTTTTGTATTTTGTATGCCAAAATTCTGCACATGTACAGTACAAAATCCCCCTGGATACAGTTTACTAAGGTGTTTTACATCAACTGTAAATAATATTAGCATCTTTTATTAAAGCATTTATATTTTATTAAAGAGTTGGCACCCCTGTCAGATTTTGACCAACAATAGGTTTTGCCTGGGGTTTGCCTTTAATGTTTTAAAAGCCTTGTTTGTAAAACCTTTGTTGTACCTTGTGTGTTGCACTTTTGTGTTTTCAATATTTGCCTTAGGACTAGTATGAGAGTCTATATAGTGTATTGCAGCTGGTTCACGTATACATATACTGTATAGTCTGATCACATTGATAAGTTTTTGGTGGTGAGGGATTTTTTTATTTTATTTTATATTTTGATTTAGCACTTATGGTTATTTATACATTTAGCAGAGCACAAGGATTATATTATATATTGTTTTACTTGAATCTTCATGTGCTTTGTGTAGTTCAGTGTGAAACTCTGCTTCTGCACAGAACCTTTCTGTAATAAAGACCAGTCACTGCTGCTCTCTCCTTGTGGATGACAGGTCTTGTATCCACCCCCTCCTATAGTTTTCTACAGGCAGCCTGTAGCGGGTGGAGATTCTTGGCCCCTCCAACACCTGTACAAAGTAATATCTTGGTTTGTAAAGGCATTTGGTGCACACAGTGTATTTCTATCCTTTGTGGCTATTGATTAATATATTTAAATAAATATTTTTGTGCCTGGAATTCATCTCTAAGATGAGCTAAAGCCCACAAATAATATATATTTTCTGACCCTAGATAATAAAATAGTTGTAGATGCAATTTTGCATGTCACATTATATTGGTGCAACTGTTTATCAAATGTATATTTTCAGTTAAGAAAAACACTAAAGTCAATTTCGAAGCACACAAATATAATACACATTTTTTGTTAAAATATAAATAATGAGGTTGGACTGAGCAAATAGTAAATAGGTACATTTCAAGCCTTAAAATTGCACATTTCCATGAAATGGCATGAAACTTCAATACACAAAATTGTCCAGAGCTTACACTTTAAATCAGGTACGAATTAATTTAGTGTTAGATAATGAGTTTATGTGAAATCTCCATTAACAGATTTAGAGTAAATAATATTATAATCAGAAATATATTTTAGTTGGTAGGTGGAAATATACAGTATTTAAGCCAATGAGTGTGTTGCAGCATCAAACTATTCCTAGCTTCCATATTAGTGTTACTGTAAATAGTTTCGCAAATCTATCTCTCTACTCCTCACCTCACCCCCTCAGTCTCCACCCGAATCACTAGCCTACTGAACGACATATCCAATTGGATGTCACTCCACTTCCTCAAATTAAACCTTTCCAAAACCGAGCTCCGAGCCCACCCCCCCCAACTTCTCCCTCACGTCCAACAACGCCACCCCGCAAGCCAGAGTACTAGGTGTCATCCTAGATGCCAACCTGTCTTTCCAACTCCAGGTCCAATCATTGACAAACTCATGTAGACTCCACCTTCACAACATCTCCAAAATACGCCCATGCCTAACCCCGGAAACTACTAAACAACTCATTCACTCCCTTATCATATCACGACTCGACTACTGTAACTCCCTCCTCACCGGCTTACCTCACCACAGGCTATCCCCGCTTCAGTCTATCCTGAATACTGCGGCCAGACTCATCCACCTTACTAACCGCTCCATATCCGCCACCCCCCTCTGCCAATCCCTCCACTGGCTTCCGATTGCCCAACGGATAAAATTCAGAATGCTAACATTGACATACAAAGCTGTTCATAACACTGCCCCAAACTACATCACCGACCTGATATGCAAATACCACCCTAAACGTACTCTCTACTCTGGTTCCCTGGTCTCCTCCTTCCATGCCTGTCTCCAGGACTTCTCCAGGGCTTCCCCCGTCCTCTGGAACTCCCTACTCCAATCCATCAGACTATCACCTACACTCCTCTCCTTTAGACGCACCCTGAAGACCATTCTCTTCAGGGTAGCCTACCACGCCTTCAGCTAATTGCCGATCTCCTCCACTCTTCCTACCACTCAATCCCCCACAGCTATTTCCTCCTGTACCACTATCCCCTCCCTCTTAGATTGTAAGCTCCAAGGAGCAGGGCCCTCGAACCCCTCCTGTATCCAATTGTATTGTTACTATACTGTCTTGTGTACTTTCTCCCATTGTTATGTACAGCACTGAGAAAACTATTGGCGCTATATAAATACTGTATAATAATATTAATAGTTTTCCACTTCAAAGGTCTGGTCTTTTGTTGTCCTTTATCACATCTCCCATTACTTGTAAACCGCAGCCTTCTTTGAATCCTCCATTCAGGCCAATATACATTTGCAAGGTATGGTGACTAATTTGGGAGCATAATATTAGCCACAGTACAGAAAGGAGGGGGGAATATAATGCTTTGTCACCAAGCTGTGAGTCCTCTTTGGTTTGGGACACACAGCAGGCAGCATAACCAGAGCTGAAGTTTCGAGGTAAACTAACTTCATACTTGTATTATACATTGTATTATAAATATGGTTTTGTGGGTAATTTGTAAATATTGTATAAGCCAAGGGACATATACTGTACACTGTGTTATAAATACTTTTTAGTGTGTAATTTGTATATATTATGTAACTCTATCAATAAATGTATATTGCAGATGGAATGACCACTTTTGTTAGAGCTTTCAGATCTGGCTGTATATATGTAAATACTCCTACAGTGATTAGGGTGTATTCACATATACACATAACCAAGTTAACATTAGAATTAACCATGAACATGTAGTTCACAGTGGTAAGCAGCCTCCAAGGAGTAGGGACACCACAGGAGTATAGTAGTAGTATAACTGGTTATTAATATTTATAGCTAATTACAGGGATTATTAATCCAGAGAATGTCAGATTGCCTTCTGTGGGATCAGGAAGAATTTTATCTTTCCTCCTAGAGAAAATTGGACCATGCTTTATAAGGGTTTATAAGGGTTTTTTGCCTTCCTAAGGATCAACTGTGGATATAGGATTCTGTATATGGTGATATTATTTTTATTTGATCAATGTATTTATTTCTATTTTTCAATTTGTTTAACTAGATGGCATTTTTTTTCATCCAGACTAACTGTTTACCTATGTTAGATGTACGTAAACCTTAACAATTAACTTATCCTATTTTCTCACCATTGGTCTCCAAAATATACCATGTTTTATTATATCTGTTCAATATGTTCATAAAACTGGAGATTTTGCCAGAAATTGGGTGAGCTGATAACTTCCTGTGCACAAAGAGAAGATATGGAAATAAAAAGGAATTGGATGAGGCGAAGCCTGTATTCTATGTCAATATAAACACTCCACAGCGCAAAAAAAATATATTAATGTGTAAAAAAGTCCAGAGTCTCAAAGATATATAAAAAGATATATAAAAAGGTCTTGGATATTTGGTCAAGGTCTTGGATAACGCCCTAGAGGAGGGGCGAAATGCCTCAACGTATTTCCAGTTCCGGTGGCGTAGTGATGTCACGTCTGGTGAGTGGAGCGCATGCTGGTTTGCGGCGCTCCAGAATGACTTCCTGCTTTCCTTTCAAAGGAATTCATATTCCTCACTGCCAGTCCACTTCTGCAAATTATGGATTTGTGTCATATAATAAGAGCATCTAGGCCTATTATGAAAGCGTGAACATATCTTTTATCATGTGATTACATAAAGGGCAGCTTTTTTAGAGTAAAGAGTTTTTTTACAGTATTGCACTATTTCAGTCTTTTTATTTGTTTTTCATTGCCATATAATGGTGGGAATTGTTTTTGGAGGATATCAAGTGCAGAGGTATCTGGGGAGGATATGCCCAGTCTATAAAGCTTGTTTGACTCTTTAGCCATAGCAGCAAGGTGTCCATTCCATCTGGTGAGTGGGGATTGGAGCAGTAATCACGGATGGTGTGAGCACATTTTGGTTAAAGATTTTTTTGAGCACTATTTTGGGATTGAGCACAATTTATATATTTTTTATATATCTTTGGGACTTTATTTGGACTTTTTTACACATTAATAATATTTTTTGTGCTGTGGAGTGTTTATATTTATAATTGATTGTTTCTTTCTTTTCATGAACAGCAGCATTTAGATTTTGATTGTAGTATACACAATCTTTCTGTGGCACAAGTTTTTTTTGTTTTTTTATTCATTGTATTCTATGTAAGCCATCAGAAATGAAGTAGGCAGCACTGACACCATGTATTTAGGAATTGAGATCTAGGTTGCCATGTCAAAAAATAAGGGTAGGAGCATGATATATTTCAAGAACACTGGCAGTATTTTTTTGTATACTTTCAGCTTGTTTAAGGAAATAAAACATGGGACAATGTGCATGTATTGGTGAGATATTTTAATTGAGTGATGGACTGGTAGAGATATACAGATGGGCAATATTGCATACTTTTGTTAATATATAAAGTATACTACCTTACTGCATTATTACATTTTGTATTTTTTAACATAATGAATAAAAAATGATGTTCTGTAACTCCATAAATCCAAAATTAGAATTTAACAATAAAATTGCTGAAATGTGTTTTCTAGATTGCACTTCTGAGAACACCAATAAATTGAAGAATCCAGGGCAAACTGAATATACACTGCTCACAAAAATTAAAGGAACACTTTGAAAACACATCAGATCTCATGGGGGAAAAATATTGTGCTGGATATCTATACTGATATGGACTGGGTAATGTGTTAGGAATGTAAGGATGCCCCATTATTCAATGGAAATTAAAATGATCAACCTACTGATAATTGAGAACTGAATTCAAAGACCCCCCCGAAAATCAAAGTGAAAAAATGATGCAGCAGGCTAGTCCATTTTGCTGAAATTTCATTGCAGCAAATCAGTAGTTTGTATGGCCCCCATGTGCTTGTATGCATACCTGACAACATTGGTGCATAATCCTAATGAGATGATGGATGGTGTGCTGGAATATTTCCTCCTAGACCTGGACCAGGGCACCACTGAGGTTCTGGACAGTCTGAGGTGCAACCTGGCGGCGGTGGATGGACCGAAAACATGATATCCCAGAGGTGTTCTATTGGATTTTGGTCAGGCGAGCGTGGATGCCATTCAATTGTGTCAATTCCTTCATCCTCCAGGAACTGCCTGCATACTCTCACCACATGAGGCCGGGCATTGTCATGCACCAGGAGGAACCCAGGACCCACTGCACCACCGTAGGGTCTAACAATGAGTCCAAGGATTTCATCCAGATACCTAATGACAGTCAGGGTGCCATTGTCTAGCCTGTAGAGGTCTGAGCATCCCTCCATGGATATGCCTCCCCAGACCATCACTGACCCACCACAACAGTCATGCTGAACAATGTTACAGGCAGCATAACATTCTCCATGGCTTTTCCAGACCCTTTCACATCTGTCACATGTGCTCAGGTTGAACCTTCACTCATCTGTGAAAAGCACGGGGTGCCAGTGGTGGACCTGCCAATTCTCGAGTTCAATGACAAATGCCAATCAAGTTCTATGGTTCCGGGCAGTGAGCACAGGACCCACTAGAGGACATCAGACCAACATGAAGTCTGTTTCTGATTGTCTGGTCAGAGACATTCACACCAGTAACCTGCTGGAGGTCATTTTGTAGGACTATGGCAGTGCTCAGCCTGTTTCTTCTTGCACAAAGGAGCAGATACCAGTCCTGCTGATGGGTTAAGGACCTTCTACGGCCCTGTCCAGCTCTCCTAGAGTAACTGCCTGTCTCCTGGAATCTCCTCCATGCTCTTGAGACTGTGCTGGGAGACAAAGCAAACCTTCTGGCAATGGCACGTATTGATGTACCATCCTGGAGGAGTTGGACTGCCTGTGCAACCTCTGTAGGATCCAGGTATCATGTCATGCTATCCCAAAACAGAACAGATAGAAAATGTGCCACTGCTCTTAAGTCTCGTACACACTATGTGGTTGATTTACTAAAGCACCTTGTCAGTTAATGGGCACACTCCTGTGCATGACCGTCTACTTTTAGATGGAGAAAAGATTTACTAAAGCAAACCTTCTGGCAATGGCATGTATTGATGTGTATTGATGTGCCAGGTATCACCTCATGTTACCAGTAGTGACACTGACCCTAGCCAAATGAAAAACTAGTGAAAAACAGTCAGAAAAAGATGAGTAGGAAAAAAATGTAATTGGCCTCCAGCTGTAAAACCATTCCAGTTTTGGGGGTTGTCCCATTGTTGGCCATCTAGTGCATTTCTTGTTAGTTTCATTAGCACAAAAGCAGCTGAAACTGATTAAGAACCCCCTCTGCTACTCAACTGACCAGATGAATATCCCAGGAGTTTAATTGACTTGATTTAAACATGTTCCTTTAATTTTTTTGAGAAGTGAACAATTTCTCTCATAAGAGTCATGGCATTTCAAACTCACTGTAACAAATGTAAAGAAATGTAATGATGACTGATTGTATAGGACACATCCCTGGTACAAAGCTTGGGGCTAGAGACCTAATAGTGTTGAATGCATTGTGTGAACTTTACTTTGTTGAAGAGTCACACAACATTGGGTCCTGACCTGATACATACTGTGAATCACTAACTTTACTACATCTAAACATAACAATATATTCTCCACACTTCAAGTTCAAATATCCCCTATTGACTCACCATTAACAACTGTGGCACATCTGACAGTCTCATCATGAAGATGTTACCCCAACACCACATGCTCCTTCCTCCTCTCTTAGTTGTCCATCATAAATATAAGCATTATGACAACCAACTTTACCCCAACTACTGTATACCTTCCTCCTTCAGATAACATTGTAGTGGCAACAAAGGTTTGGAGACAGTTGTTTTTCGTTGGACGTTTATGTGAAGGGCCTTACTGTAGCATCAAAACTAGATAAAATAATCCCATCAGTAACAGCTTAAAATGTGTTACTAAACCCAGGACCTCGCATTCACTATATCTGGTCCCCCACAGTACACAGAACATGAAAATGTAGTTATTTTGGTAAATATAAACTGTTAAATACTTTTTCTCATCAGCAGTATATAGTAGTCTTGTGACTTCTATCAGTGTCCAGCTTGGCACTGCTTAAAGCATGTAGAAGAAGTTTTCATTCTGCTCTGTAAATCCTATGAGGCAGCATGAACTCTCATCCTCTGTCTGGACAGCGCTGATTAGCTCTGTGCTGATCATGTGCACCCTCCCACAGAAAAAAAAACTATCAATATACACTAAACTGAGCATGTGCAGAGTGACTCATAGAGCTCAGTATTATCAGCAGATGGATTAGGGACAGTAGAAAAAGGGGAGGGTCAGAGAAGACAGGATCAAACTGTCTTTTTGCACAATGTGGAGGAATAACTCCTTAGGTTCCACAGTGAGTATAACAAGCATGTTTTACTGCATATACAGACTGAATTTACTTTTGTGGGTTTAGTAACACTTTAATGCACTGCTAGAAAGAAAGGAACAAATGCTCTTTCATCATATGGAATGATTCCTCATAATGTCAGGAACATACCCCAGGGTTTAAAGTAACACAAGTAACTGGGGTATGTTCCTGACACTCATAGTTGAAAAAGACACTTTAATGAGTAATAAAACATCTTCAACATTATAGAACAATAGAATGCTGTGTACCAACTGCAAGACAGTCAGCTAAAACATATTTTAAAAATAAATAGGTCTAGAGGCACTCTGAGGTTGAATTACCCCCTCTTCCACAATCTATGATTATATGAGGTGTGACAATTTAAAACCCAAAATAGACTGTAGAAAAAAAATGTTTGCTTACCTATATACTATCGGCTCTTGTCGCCCTCAAAGTAGTCCCCTTGTGAGGTACTACTTTTCTAGACAAATGTACTACTGCTGAAAACTGGAATTTTTTTTCCTGAACAATGTGCAGTATCTTTGTCATGGCACACTGAATGTCTGGAATGTCATCAAGTCTGTGTCCTTTTAAGGTATTTATTAATTTTAGAGACAGCCAAAATCTGTGGGGTGCTAAATCAAGGGAATAAGGTGGTTGATCAAGTTTCAGAATAGAGTTAGGGGCCAGAAACTTACAAACACTTAACATATTATGTGCAGGAGCATTTCCATGGTGTTCTTGTATCATCGTTGACATACCCCTCCTTAAACTGTCTATGCCATTCAAAACACTTGATTTCTTCATGGAATATTCACCATAAGCCTGTTGTAATAGAGCTAAAGTTTCACTTGCACTTTTTCCAATTTGCATGCAAAACTTGATGTTAATCTACTGCTCCAGATTCCTGTTACTCATTTTTATACCAACAGTGCAACACACACACACACACACACACACACACACACACACACACACACACATTATTTCTTCTACTATTCCATAAAGACTGAGTCAACTGGTCTGCCACCCAGGCGAGTGCAAGTTTGAACATGTCAGAGGATTCTCAAGTGTGATGGCTATGTGACTCACCACCAAACTGCTACTTAAATGATCACACCTTGTACCTCTTCATCTGCAGAGTTTACATGCAGTAATTTGTGTATGCCTTGTTCCATGCAATGAAAATATAACTTTTTTTTTTTACAATGGAACCCTGAATTCAATAGGTATATTTTGTCAATGTAGAGCCCGAGAGGCACAAAAAGCCAGTATATTCAATGCAGCCAAGTACTAATTATGTGTGGAATTTAAGGGACTCTCAGTAAGGACAGGTAAAGAAAAAACAGAATTTACATTCAGGGATCTATTCATTTGGGTGAACATTCGCTGTATTTGAACTGGCACACATTGTTATAGCAATTACCGCTAAATGTAGGGCAAAAATAAAATTAATTTTCCTATTTTAAAATTTCACCATGGCTCCAAGTATTTCCATTGTGAATCTTCCCTAAAATAATTGACAGGTTTTGTTCTTTTTAAAACCACTCCTATTGCTGAAAGCCCTTTATGTATTTGGATTTTGTATTGGCCATTCTAATACATCTGTTGTTTATATTATCATGAAATATTACTGACAACAGGAGAGATCATCACTACAGTTAAAGGATGATGTACATTTTTTATATTGGTAATGACAAGATGTTCAAGCTTCGATGAACATGTTGGTACATCAGCTGGTTATGGTTTTATATATCACACTGGGAGTTATGCCCAACGTGTATGTCAGCACAGAGGCACAGGTGTGCAAGACAAATTTCAATCATTAAATCACTATAGGAAAAGATTAATTTGAAAAGGAAGTCTAAATATGGTTTAATTAGAATCGTTGTTGAGTTCTTCTGTTTGAACAGGGTTTTTGATCATTTTGCTTGATTTTATTATTCATTTTATGCATTTTGTGGTACATTTGTGATATTTTGTTAAATCAGGAAACATAACATAACATACAAACATTTAAAACACAAACTAAGAAACTAAGATTTTTTTCTGTTATATCACCATCTTGCTTCCTCTGCCTTGCTGGAGAGGTGGACTGAATAGATAAGATTTAAAGGCTAGGTATGGAGTGTGCTGCTTATCTAGTTTGTAAATTATACAATATAGATGAAATACCATCTTTTCCCTTAACATCCACATTTAATTGTAACATTAGGAGGGCCATGTAGACCATTTAGGCTGCCGTGGGCACACAAGAAAGACTTTGTTCTCCTTAACCATGTCACATGGCAGAGGAAGAGGAGATAATTACATTTTATTTCTTCTACAGAAAATCTTTTGTCTCATCTTAGATATCTGAATCCTATCCTTATGACCATTCAGGGAAAAGTGACAGAGTCTCTAACTAGCCCACACAGTCCTACATATACTCACCTTCACAGTGCTTACTTACTTATATTTCCTTTGTTGCAACTGATGAAATAAACTTGTTGCTTTCTGGCATGGATGAGCATGTAACTTTTTTTCATAATGCAGTACTTGGGCCTCAACAATACTGTAAGTGATCAGACCTGGACACTGTCATATCACTGGGGGCAGCGATTATATCATTAACCTTCAGCTTGAATACCATCCAACACAGAGCTTACGCAGGCTATTTTGGGGGGGCTCCATTCTGGGCATAAATATAGAGCAATGTGGGAATGCTCAGAAGGTTATTAATGGGTGGGATTTAAAGAGACAAATAACCAAGTAGTAATCAAATTGTATTTTTAGATTTACACACATTTAATGAAGTTATAAAAAAAAACCTTACAAATGTCATGTTTTGGTACTGTCACCTCTTATTTTGCTGCACTAGACATAAGCCCCAAAGTGTCTTTAGGTAAATGTGGTACCTTGGATACAAGTATGATTAGTACAGTATCTGTCCAGCAAAAACCTTTTAAGTAAAGTAAACATAATTCAGTTTACTTTAGGATAAAAGTGTTCAAAAGAAGAATGTGCCAAGAATCTTCATAGCAGCGCATCTTTTAAAAGACTTTTACGCCACTAAATGCATGTCAACGTTGATTGTGTTAAAAAAACAAACAAAAGAAGCAAAAAACAGACTATATTCATTAATAAATACAGGCAGAGAACAATGGATTCTAAAACTAATTAGGATATCTAAATGAGAGATATCTAACACATCTTTGATAATGGAATTGCTAGTATGTAAGGTTATCTCTGTGTGACTGAATCAGTAGGAAGGCCCATCCATGTTAGTAATTTATTATCAGTAAGGCTGTCAGTGCCCTTGCTCCCCGTCAGTTTACAAAGCTATGTCATGTATAATTTGTATTTACCTCAGTCATCAGAGCCTTGTAATATCATAGCAAATCTGTTTTCAGCGCCTTACTAAACAGACAGTTAGATATCCCAGCTAGACATCTGTGCATGATGTGTGCTTAATCTGAATGAAAAAGTTTCAGTATCTGATTAGATCCAACGATTATCATGTAAAGTTGGTAGACAGGTGGGCAAGCTATTTTTCTTTCACACTGACTTCTTGGGTAGTAACCTTAGAAAAATGTTCTGACAGTAGACCCAAATGTATGTTTAGAAATGTATTATTGGAGGAGAGGCGGGAAGAGATCTGCAAAAACTGTATGTTTTCAAACATAATACTTTCACAATATATGTGCAATACAGTTAGTTTTTCAATCCAATTTAGGTATTGTACCCTAATATTTTGTATATGATTTAGCCAGCAGGTAGAGTTTTCTTCTATGTTTGTTACAGACTGTTGAAAAAAAAAGCTGAAATGTACACAGAGAGCTTAAAGTGACACAAACCAATATCCTTATCTTTCAAAAATAATCCTTACATATCCACCACTTAATGGCCCTGTAATAAATCATTTTTAATTGAATTGTTTCTTAGTGTGCTTTTTTCTGTTTTCTGCGTCCTTGTAACGTCTTCCATAAGCTTCCAAACCTCTTCTTTTCCTGCTCTCTTCCTTTTGTTTTTAACAACCAGTAAATGTTAGTTGTGATCATATGCACTACTCTATGCACCTTACGAATACCATAGCGAATGATCCTCAGTCCCTAGTTCATCTTGGGAGCGAGTATGAGAGGGTGGCTACATTCCTATGTACAGTGGGACCATGGAGAACAGGAGGTTGGATCACAGGAGAAAAAAGGAATTTGGAGAAGTCTGAGAGCAATACAAAGTGTTTGTTAAGGTTATGTATACATACTTAGATTTTTTTTCTTTTAAAACTAGTTTGGTGTCACCTTAATGACTAAATGCGCCAGCTCATCCCATTATCAGTGCATACTATAGTTTAAAAGAATATTGTAAAAGATTTGCTTAATTTTAGGTCTCTCAACAACTTTAATAAAGAAATAATCTTCTTTTTTTTGTATTTTGTCTCCAGTGCCCTCTGTGTATTCATACGTAATATGTGTATATGAAAGTGCAAAGTCTTTAAAATATACAGTAGGCATTGTAAAAAAAATACCCACAAGAAGACCTTTTAAGTCTCATTGCAATAAACCTTTAAAAAAAATATATCCG
Organism: Staurois parvus; assembly: GCF_062004578.1. Classification (NCBI taxonomy): domain Eukaryota; kingdom Metazoa; phylum Chordata; class Amphibia; order Anura; family Ranidae; genus Staurois; species Staurois parvus. Next base: position 3,261,778 of record NW_028318564.1, on the reverse strand, counting down.
CATGCTTACTATAAATTGCAGTGAATCATTATTCTTTTTACAGTTTAAAACAAAGCCTGAGGTTTGCCCGTAAGGGGACTGAAAAAGAAAACACTTGTTCAAACGATTGATATGAACCTCTGTGTGTTATCTTTTCTGACTTAACTGCTATAGAAATAAAGATATGAAATTAATGCAAGGTTCATAAAATGATCCAAAGCAAGATTGTCAGTATAATAAGAAAATCATTAACATTTTGAAAGCACATATTACAGTGAAATATTTATTTATATATCTGTTGTTCTCTCTTTTTACTATGTATGTCTTTCAAATAAATTTAATAAATACTGTCACTAAAGCTGTCTTTTACACAGTGAACTGATACCATCAAACAGAACTTAATCTAAATAAATAGAAATATTAAGATAGACTTCAGTGTATTGGTACAATTAAAATATATTCTGCTACTCCAGTTTGTACTGCTGTAACTTTGATTAATGTGAGTTTCATAAAGCTGGTAATTACAGTGTGAATACAAATAAAAAAAATAAAATTGTTATTAGCTTAAGAAATGTGGAGCTACTGAAATGAAATCCCAGATAAAACAATGAATTTAGAAATAAATATGCAGTATACAGTAAACAAATAGCCAGAGAGGGATCACTTTGACACAGTTGGCCAGCAGGAACATATATTGCAATATATGCTAACGAAGAAACCCCATTTTATAAGCAAGTGCTTGCTACAGATAAGGGTTAATAAGTGGCTGCACATCCTTAGTATTTCATGTGTTGAATATATGAAGCTATTTAGGACCTGAACATTCATATTCCCATCTCTGCTTCATTGTGCAGGTTGGTAGTTAAAATTATCAGGGATGCCTGAAGTTGCTATATTACTGGCTATAAGTTTATGCTTGTGGTGCTTTGACCCCTTTGTATTACATACTGATGATTTTTTTTTTTTTTTGGGGGGGGGGGATCCACCTGGTTACAATGTACTTGTATAGATAACTATGGTATGCTATAACTAACAGATATTTTTACTTGCTGGTGCTGTTCACCGTTTTAAATAATATACTGTATTTATATATATATTCAAAATACTACCCACAGCTTACAAAGCCATCCACAACACTGCCCCTAGCTACATCACCAACCTCATCCACAGATACCGCCCAAATCGCCCAGTGCCGCTCCTCCCATGATATCCTCCTCTCCAGCTCCCTCATCACCTCCTCCCACGCTCACCTCCAGGACTTCCCCAGAGCCTCTCCCATCCTCTGGAACTCCCTACCACAGCATGTCCGGTCAGCCCCCACCCTGTCTGCCTTTAGGCGATCTTTGAAAACTCACTTCTTCAGGAAGCCTACCCCACCTCCACCTAAGAACTGTACTTGAATCACCTCCGCCAGATCATCCCCCGCAGTTATCACCTTTTGTATCACCTCCCCCTTCCTTTAGATTGTAAGCTCCATGAGCAGGGCCCTCACATTTCTTCTGTACTGAAATGTATTGTAATTGTACTGTCTCCCTTATATTGTAAAGCGCTGCGCAAACTGTTGGTGCTATATAAATCCTGTATAATAATAATATATACAGTATATAATTTTATGAGTAGATATGTCTAATAGTTGTAGCACTGTGACTTGCTACAATGTTAGTGTTGTAGTCTGATCAGTGGGGTGCAGAAGACTGAGGGAATGCTTTCACCTGCCTGCAGCAGATCAATTACATCATCTCAGCCTAGGAAAGGCTGATAACTGATAACTGGTGCAGCATTTAAAAAATATATATACTGTTTCAATACATTCTGGCATGTCAGGAATTTATTTATGCAGATCTGTGAAGTTAGTGAACATTCCTCTTTATTTTTATGTTCACTTAAACTGGATGGAAAAACTAGCCTGTGGAATTATTTATTTCACATACATTTGTATGTAAATTCCTCCAAAAAAAAAAAAAAATATTAATGCCAAAATTAACATGAATTATAATGCATTTTTCCATGAGACAGCCTTCCTTACTTAATTTAAGTTAATCAAACAAATCCAAGTTAATTCAAGTTGAGAATAAAAATGTTATAGTGTGTAATAAGGAGGTTGTAGCTGACTTCATCCACTATGGCTGCGCTCTGAAATCCCATTGTAAAAGGATTTCAATTGAAACCTTTCAACATATCACATTTTCTTCTGCCTTTGGTACTTAAAAGCACTGTCAAAAAAATGTTCCCCAGGCTTATATATTGGGTCCCACCTACTGAACAATCGAACAGCCAAGGTGGTGGTGATGCTTCCTCCTCTGAGCCTCTTCCTTTTGTGAATGGGAGCCTTTCCTAAGAATCACCTAAGGAATAGAGCAAAATTCTCCACAAGACACTAGGGAATAAAAGTCAACCTCAGACATCTCTACATAGAGACTCAAATTTGATTAATAAATACCCTACAAATAACATTTCATTAATAGATAACTACTGTATTGTCACTGATAACTCGCATAATGATATGCTGTCAGGAGTTTCTCAGTTCCGATGCAATAAATTGGTGAGAAAGTGTCCTAAATTGAATCTTAAATGAGTGAGTTTTCAGCAGCTCACATTGAACTTGTAAGCCTGCATAATGAGACAGCAGAAGATATCTCTTGAATGACAAAGAAATTGAAAGAAATGTCATAAAAGAATATTTCAGATGGAACAATGGTAATTTAGGGACATACTAGGATCATATACCAGATTTAAAACAATATCTTCAACAGCTTATTAAAGCCTTGCTGCCAAATATTGGTCTACCTGACCTCATAAAATTCCAAAAACTTAAACAGTTAACTGGATAAACCCCAATATATATATACAGTCATGGCCGAAATTGTTGGCACCCTTGATATTTCTCCAGGAAATCATGTATTTCTCACGAAACGTATTGCATTAACACATGTTTTGCTATACACATGTTTATTCCCTTTGTGTGTATTGGGACAAAACAAAAAAAGGGAGGAAAGAAAGCAAATTCGACATAATGTCACACAAACCTCCAAAAATGGGCTGGACAAAAGTATTGGCACCCTTTCACAACTGCGGATAAATAAGAATGTTACAAGCATGTGATGCTCCTGTAAACTCACCTGGGGCAAGTAACAGGTGTGGGCAATATAGAAATCACACCTGAAAGCAGATAAAAAGGAGAGACGTTCACTTAACCTTTGCATTGTGTGTCTGTCTGTGCCACACTAAGCATGGACAACAGAAAGAGGAGACGAGAACTGTCTGAGGACCTGAGAACCAAAATTGTGGCAAAATATCAACAATCTCAAGGTTACAAGTCCATCTCCAGAGAACTAGATTTGCCTTTGTCCACAGTGCGCAACATTGTCAAGAAGTTTGCAACCCATGGCACTGTAGCTAATCTCCCTGGTCGTGGACGGATGAGGAAAATTGATGAAAGATTGCAACGCAGAATAGTCTGGATGGTGGATAAGCAGCCCCAAACATGTTCCAAAGACATTCAAGCTGTCCTGCAGGCTCAGGGAGCATCAGTGTCAGCGCGAACTATCCGTCGACATTTAAATGAAATGAAACGCTATGGCAGGAGACCCAGGAGGACCCCACTGCTGACACAGAGACATAAAAAAGCAAGACTACAGTTTGCCAAAATGTACTTGAGTAAGCCAAAAGCCTTCTGGGAAAACGTCTTGTGGACAGATGAGACCAAGATAGAGCTTTTCGGTAAAGCACATCATTCTACTGTTTACCGAAAACGGAATGAGGCCTACAAAGAACAAAACACAGTACCTACGGTAAAATATGGTGGAGGTTCAATGATGTTTTGGGGTTGTTTTGCTGCCTCTGGCACTGGGTGCCTTGACTGTGTGCAAGGCATCATGAAATCTGAGGATTACCAAAGGATTTTGGGTCGCACTGTAGGGCCCAGTGTCAGAAAGCTGGGTTTGCGTCCAAGATCCTGGGTCTTCCAGCAGGACAATGACCCCAAACATACGTCAAAAAGCACTCAGAAATGGATGGCAAAGAAGCGCTGGAGAGTTCTGAAGTGGCCAGCAATGAGCCCAGATCTAAATCCCATTGAACACCTGTGGAGAGATCTTAAAATTGCTGTTGGGAAAAGGTGTCCTTCCAATAAGAGAGACCTGGAGCTGTTTGCAAAGGAAGAGTGGTCCAAAATTCCGGGTGAGAGGTGTCAGAAGCTTATTGATGGTTATAGGAAGCGACTGATTTCAGTTATGTTTTCCAAAGGGTGTGCAACCAAATATTAAGTTAAGGGTGCCAATACTTTTGTCCAGCCCATTTTTGGGGTTTTGTGTGACATTATGTCATATTTGCTTTTCTGCCTCTGTTTTATATTTGTTCCAATACATACAAAGGGAATAAACATGTGTATAGCAAAACATGTGTTAATGCAATACCTTTTTTGTGTGAAATACTTGATTTTCAGGAAAAATATCAAGGGTGCCAACAATTTCGGCCATGACTGTATATATATATATATATATATATATATATATATAGTATTTTTACCAGTTTTAAGAGCAACTGATGGAAATGCAAAACTGTCCTTCCAGATTTTCCAACATTTATATATACAAGCAGCAACAATGACATAAAATCCAGGAAATACTTTTTGAAATATGCAAACAGTCTTACATAAGGTCCTTAAAAACTTGCTCTATAAGTACAAGTGAATTTTTTCCTGTCTTGTAAATCAAATGAAAAAGTTGCAGCAAGAGGGTTAATTAGAAAAAATTAATAATAGCGCCTATGGTCAAAATTATATAACTTACTAATAGTGTACCAGCTGCAAAAAATCACCATATATAAAGTGTACCAATAAATAAATAATTTGCGCTAGTAAATGTGTATAAAAAGAAATCATCAAATCATAAGTCCAGAAAAAAATATATATATGCCAATACCACAAAAAAACTTTTAAGTGCAAAAAACTTTTGTGCAAAAAAAGTGTCTAAATATGAAAAATTTCACCAAAAAACCTTGATAATATAATGGCAGATCATCCATAAATATATCTTCAGAAACGGAAACTCTGCAACACACCGATCCTCATCGATCGAAATAACAGGATGAAAAACTTTGTAGTTAATCGAAAATCCACTTCTCCAATAGATAAAGGACCACCTTCAAACGTATCCATGGGGGGAAATGCCAAGCACTCGAGAGAAACAGAAAGACTTCATGGTGCAATATTATAAAAACAATTCCTTTATTAGGTACTCATTGCACTTACTCAAGAGGTGTCCCAGCCGACACCAGCATCAACAGCATAACAGCAATCACATAAACGAGCCTGGCTACTCAGCACATGCGCAGTAGCTGGCAGCCAAAAACGTAATGACGTCACATCAATCAAGCTCCGCCCTACGTGTTTCGTCATCGACGTCCTCACGGAGCGGATCACATCCGCTCCGTGAGGACGTCGATGACGAAACGCGTAGGGCGGAGCTTGATTGATGTGACGTCATTACGTTTTTGGCTGCCAGCTACTGCGCATGTGCTGAGTAGCCAGGCTCGTTTATGTGATTGCTGTTATGCTGTTGATGCTGGTGTCGGCTGGGACACCTCTTGAGTAAGTGCAATGAGTACCTAATAAAGGAATTGTTTTTATAATATTGCACCATGAAGTCTTTCTGTTTCTCTCGAGTGCTTGGCATTTCCCCCCATGGATACGTTTGAAGGTGGTCCTTTATCTATTGGAGAAGTGGATTTTCGATTAACTACAAAGTTTTTCATCCTGTTATTTCGATCGATGAGGATCGGTGTGTTGCAGAGTTTCCGTTTCTGAAGATATATTTATGGATGATCTGCCATTATATTATCAAGGTTTTTTGGTGAAATTTTTCATATTTAGACACTTTTTTTGCACAAAAGTTTTTTGCACTTAAAAGTTTTTTTGTGGTATTGGCATATATATATTTTTTTCTGGACTTATGATTTGATGATTTCTTTTTATACACATTTACTAGCGCAAATTATTTATTTAAGAGGGTTAATTAATTTGCAGAAATCAGCTTGCATGTGTCCTAAAACTTTAAATAAAGAATTTATAAATTCTGGACACAACTTGTAGACCCATAGAAAGCATTTATCATTATCATTTATGCTTATTTATTTGTTTAACAACTTATCATGCCAGCATGCTAAAAGATCTGCTAGAGAAAAAATGATCCTAGTAGAAATCAAAAGGATTTTACAAATAATGGAACTCCAGTAAGGCAAAATACCTTTTTTTTTTTGCTCTTTTGAAATATAAAAACACAATCTCAGTTTCTGAATCAGGTACCCCAAAACAAATAATTCTGATGATGATGTTATTTCTCACTATGGAATGCTAATGAAGTATTAGTAAGAGGGATCCTATAAAAAAAAAAAAAAAAAAAAAAAAAGGTTCTTGGGATAAAAAGTAGAGGGCTAAGGAGTTCTCAGGTTTTGGATGAATACAGATTTCTGAATCTATGAGTAAGTGTTAAACGTTCCATCACTTTTTTGACAAAATATAGACAGTATCTGATGCTGGCTTAAATGTATTTCTGGACTCCTGCTACTTTTTGTTGTCCTTAGTAAGAACTCATATTGTCTGATAAACAATCTAGTAGTTTTCTTTGACTCTGCCTATATTGGTCAGGCACTCCAGGAAGCCACATTTTTTTTATTTTGCAGCCAAGTTTAAACCATATCATCAAATGCTCTGTAAGCACTAAGCATTTCTGGAGCTTTTTTGCATAGGGAGAGGCCTCAGTGACACCTGATCGTAACACAAAGGGTCAACCTCAATTGTTGATATCAAACATATCATACAGAAGAAAAGTATCAATAAAACCAGACAATATCGACACTGACATGTACTCTACAGCAAAAGCATGCAGTAGTGTCTATCTTCTGTCTAGAAGTCAAGAAGCTTTTCTCAGATCTAAAGGACATGATATAAACATAATTATTTTTGTTTGATATCCAACATTGTTCTACTATATACTATACATCTATAACTTATTAAGCTGACCTCTAAGCTTTAGCCCGTTCCCGACTGCCCTAAAGCAGAAATACTGCTACAGGGCAGCATGGGTGTGCAAAATCACATATATACGTGATTTTGCATTTCCAGATAGGGGGCGCGCGCCCTACCCGTGCCGCCATTCACGACCGCGGCTGTCAATTACCAGGTCCCAGCCGGGGATTAATCGCCGGCACCTGGTGATTACCGAGGATCTCTGACAGGGAGGAGGACTGCTTTGTTTACTAACAGTTCTCCCTGTCAGCTCGGGCACACTGCTTTGGATGGCTGTGCACAGCACAGCCATCCAAATCAGTGTGCTTACAGTGAAGCACACAAACCCCGCTCCCTAGTAAAACACTCCCTGCACGCAGTTAACCCTTTGATCACCCCTCATTTTAACCCCTTCCTGCCCAGTGTCATTAGTACAGTGTCAGTGATTTTTTTTACACTGAACACTGTATTGGTGTCACTGGGAATGTCAGTGACACCAAGTCAGTTCCCCCCAGTGTCAGAATGTCTGCCACAGTCCCGCTATAAGTTTCTGATCGCCACCATTACTAGTAAAAATAAAAAACTTAAAAATACCAGTATCTACACTGCCATTTGTAAGCAAATACATATAGCAGAATACATTTTGGGCTAACTTTAATGCCAAAATTTGATTTTTAAATTTTTTTTTACTGGACATGTTTAATAGCAATAAGTCAAAAATATTGTTTTGTTCTCAAAATTGTCAGTCTTTTTTTTTATAAAATAAAAACGCACAGGTGATCAAGTACCAACAAAAGAAAGCTCAATTTATGGGAAAAAAAGGACGGAAATTTAATTTGGGTGCAGTGTCGCATGACCGAGCACTCATCAGTTAAAATAACGCAGCGCCGTAACGCAAAAAATGGCCTGGTCAGGAAGTGGGGTAAATCCTCAGGAGGGCAAGTGGTTAAAGACACTGGGATCCATTCACAAAAGCATATTGCATGTGGTATTTAGGTGTTCAGACACATTTTCCCTAAATATCGCATGCGATCCTGAAACTGTCAATGCACTATACCATTTTGCAGTATTTACCACAAAAAACAGTATATACCGCATGAAAAGGCATTAAACTCAATTCACAGAAATAAATAAATAATTAAAGGCATGCAGTAATTAAGCAGTGATCCAGGCATGCAGTATTTAAAGAATGTAAAAATATAATAGCCAGTTTTGTGTAGTCTATGCCTTTTTAAATCAGTTCTCTTAACAGTAATGCAAAGAAACCTAAATATGGAAATCATTGGGGTTGATTTACTTTTTTTTAGTTTGGATAGAGTGGAGGTGGATTAGAACACCTTTTAGATTTTTATTGTTGTCTGTGCCCCTATTAGATTCACCCTCTCTATTTGTCCTGTTTACCATTATCATTGAAAGGGAAAGTAAAAAATCCCAAATGTTGGGTTGTCCCCATAAAAGTAATAGAGAGAACATCTTCCAATGGGGGGGTGGGGGGAACTGACAGGGGTTATAACCTTCCCTTATTCTATCTAAGATGAAAAAAAAAGTTTTACCTATAGTTCTACTTTAAGGCAAATAGACTGAGCAATTCGCAAGTTGCTCCAGAGATTACTACATGAGGTAAAGCTTCACTTTACAAAGAATACCCAATTGCATGCAAGGAAAAAAACAGCATTTTTGCTTGCACATGATTGGATGATGGAAGTCAGCAGAACTCCACCTCATTTCCTAAGCTATAAATCTACTTTACTTGTAAAGTGCTCACTCTATGTGCCTTTAGTAAATCCACCCCATTACATGTAGTAAAATATACTTATTTTCTCCTGTCATTTTGCCAGATTTGTAGAGACCTTTTGTGTATATACAAGCATATACATCATTTATACAAATAATTAGAGTATGCAGCGCCATAAATAAATGATGTAATACTAAACACTAAATCTCAGCATATCCGCTGGAACATAATATCAACAAATTGAGTATGAAAAGTCTGATATGTGATGAATAAACACAGTGAAAAGTTCCTGTGGATTGAACACATGTGAAATATACACAAATAGCAGGAGCTTCAGATGTTCACTTGATCATAAATCCTGAAGAATCTAGTACAATAATGCGCTTACCACAGGAACATACAAACTGAGCGTTGTATGCATGTCATCAGGTATACCATCAGTGACTGGAAAGGCCTGGACAGCAATGCGGACAGTAACCGGTCATCCACGGTAGACACTCGGGAGCATCAGCAAACACTCGGGGGTCACATTTGGTTCACCGGTGGGTCCAACGACATCCATCCTCCTGGTGGTACTTCTCCTGAGATGGTCCACCTTGCACGGCTCACAAATAACGAGCCAAAAGGCAAAATGGTACTAATAGCGAAGCACGTCTTTATTCTGATAATTCAAAAATAAAATCAGCATACAACTCACATTAGAGTTAGCATCAGGTACTTTCCAAGCATGTTCAAGGATCCCTGGTAGTCAGTGGTTCCCTAGTAGTTAGTGGCGTCTGCTGGGTGGATCCCCTAACATGTTTCGAGCTCCAAGCTCGTTATCCTGTGGTAAGCGCATTATTGTACTGGATTCTTCAGGATTTATGACCAAGTGAACATCTGAAGCTCCTGCTATTTGTGTATATTTCACATGTGTTCAATCCACAGGAACTTTTCACTGTGTTTATTCATCACATATCAGACTTTTCATACTCAATTTGTTGATATTATGTTCCAGCGGATATGCTGAGATTTAGTGTTTAGTATTACATCATTTATTTATGGCACTGCATACTCTAATTATTTGTATTCTGATCTGAGGTGCTGAGGATTGCCTTATATGCTAGCTGGCGATATTTTGTGCTTTGCGCTCACTTGCCTTACCTTTATATATACATCATTTGCTGCAAAAAACACCCAATCACTCCAAACATAGTATAATGTATATGCTTATCACAATGGTCTAATCCCTTGTTAGAACATATATGTCATATACTGTATGTAGTGGGGATAATTTACTTTTTCACAATTATTTTTAGAGATATCTTCCTACTAACAAGTTCATACTGACATAATTGATCATTTTAGTTGACTATAGGTGTTTTTTTTCCCCACAGGTGTAAGAACCATTCTTCCCACTGACCATCACACTGCTGTATCATGAGTTGTAGATATAGTCATTTTTAGCAGGGATTTTCTGAGACTGGAAAATTATGTCAAGGGTTCCTCTGTGTTGAAAAGGTTGAGAAATGCTGCTTGACAGTGTTACTAAAGGCAAACCTTTATTTTTCATTTTTAGATTTATGGCCCCTGTCAGTTTTTTTTGTCATCTGTGTCCCCTTTGGAAGATATCCCCTCTATTACTTTTCTGGTGACAACCCAAAATTTGGGATTTTCTTTTCATTTTCAATGATAATGGTAAACAGGACAAATAGAGAGGGCGTATCCCCCTAATGGGGACACAGACAGCAATAAAAACGTAATTGGGGTTCTAATACCTCTACACTTCTCATATCTCTACACACTATCCAAAACTAAAAAAAAAAGTTTTTCCTTTAGTTATACCATAAGTAAATACAATATATCTTTATAAATAGTATATATTGAATGCAAATTTATAAAAAATCACACACATACAGTATATAAATACCCTTCTTTCACCAATAAAAAATACAACATTGTAGAAGAAGGGTATTTATTTATGTGTGTCATTTGTTATACTATTTTCATTCAATATTTGATATTTATAAAGATATTTTGTATTTACTTAATGTAACTTAGTTTTTGATACATCATGTGTGTCCTGTGAAAGCAGCTTCCCTTTGGCTGGTATTCTAGTCACCTTTTTTTCTTTTGTATTAATACATATGCTGCAGGGACCGCACTGACTTAGTGAGTTGGCATATTTCTACAGTTTAAACCATTTTACCTCTTTATTAGCAATAAAAACTGACTGGTGTTCTAGTTATTTCCCACTGTACCCATCCAACTGGATATCTCATAAGATAAAATACTGCATGGTTTTGACATAAATAATGCATATTTTGGAAAAATATTGCATTGGGTGTTTTAGTAGCATTTTCTGTGAATGCCAATACATTTTTTTTAAAACGCTGAGCGGTATTTTACCACATTTCATAAAGCGGTCGATACCGTGAATGAAGCCCATTGTTTTAAAGATTACACAATTTTGACAGTAGAAAAGATTATCATCATGCATTAATACACCATCAACACCACCAAACTGGCAAACAGTTGAAGCATCCTTAGTAATCCAAATCCAAGGCTTCCATGTAGGAAATAATGTATACACATCTATACTATTTACTTTCTATTTTCAAACTTCATGATGCTTTATGAATGGCATCATTCTGATTTGATTCACTTGCTGATAATTTCCCAACAGTAGTATTCAACCTTAATTTATCTAAAAAGTCCATTAAGTTTAAGGTGTTTCCTTTTCTGCTTTAAACAGTAGGATCTATTTACAGTAAAGAGAAGTTGCAAACTGAGGTTTGTATTTTCTCCCCCTATTGCTTTTTGGAGAGTGTTCTGTTATGTTTATAAAGCAGTTATAACACATTTTCAAAATGATAAAATTGTGAATTTATTATTAAAAGTAGTGAATAGAAATAAACAAGGCTAATGCTGTATAGTTTACCTAATTGGGAAAGAAGCAGGCACTGATTTCACAATTCCAAAATATACACACAAAAAACTTCTCAAGGGCATGCATATGATATATGATAAAAATAAGCCTTTACAATACTGTATTATTTCTGTATTATACAGACAAATTACATAATCTTTTGGTGTTCTACCTGATTTCCTTATAGAAGTGTTCATATACAGGCACCCCAGTAAATCTAATGAAAGTCCTAGTTTCAATCCTGGAGTTTTGGGCCTTAGAAGTTTAGTAGATACATGTGTGACAAAATCTGTTGCAAAGTCAAGCTTGGCATCCACAAGAATTTTATCCAGGGCTCCTTCATCTACTTTACCCTTGCAGGTACCGCCATCCTACCCTGTACGTGGTTGGCAGCTGAGATGGGGAGAAGATTTTTCTTACACCCTTTATTCAGGCATCCCTGGAATGGAGTACAGAGAGTACACAGAGCATAGGTGCCAGGGGTCCAGTCCACAGAAGCTCCTTTCTGTAGGTAGGCTTGGCTGCATGGTGCTCATGCAGATTAACAGGAATATTCCATGAACAAGTAGACAGAAAGATGGACCAGGACAATAAAACCCAGTCTGGACAGACAGTGATTGGTGGCAGAGGAGACAGACAGCATTGGAAGATCAGCATAGGTAAGCCATCTGGAGTTAGCTGAAGTCAAACTGGGAATCAGCAGAGACAAGGTGTGGTCAGGGACAAGTTGGGGTCAAACCGATAATCAGCAGAGATAAGCCAAGGTAAGAAACTTATAGTAAAAAATGAGTAACTCTGGTGCACAGGAGTAAAGTAGTGTAAGGGTGAAAAGGATAAAAATTATAAAGTAAAAGATGAGAATGGCAATATTGGCATACAAGTACTTAAAACAGGGTAGGTAAATGCAGTGATGTACAATAAGTCCTTATAAGAGTCTCTCAGGCAATCTGCCTGGAATCTTTTTAGCACAAAAAGATGGCAGCCATCCTCAGAGCAAGCAAGCTCTGTATGCAGGGACAGAAGAAAAGAGACAGGAGGCACCTGTCTGAGTGTAGTAATAACACTGTATTTAATAGCAAAGGATTAAAAACACTCACAAAGGAAGTAATAAAACAAGCTCAACTGTGTATATGAGAGATGACCATTCCTCAAAATGTCCTGCAAGCACCACCGGTGGTTGGGGCAATAGCAGCTGGGGTGATGGAGATGGTGAGAGACACTGTAGTGATCAATCCTACAGAGTGGTGGTCTTGTACAGCCGATCCAGCGGCATTTGTGCAGGAAGGAGCCTAGTAACCAGCCTGGAACACACCGTAAGGATGTGACATCACAGGAAGAGGCAGAGGGTCAGTGGGGAGGAAGAGCACAGATGTGGGAAAGTCAAGCTACGCGCTCTGAGCCTCTAGCTCCTTCTATTGGCCTGGTGGACCTTGGGGAAGTAGCAGCTTAAATAGAGGCCACTGTCATCTGCACCGGATATCGTATGTACTCTCCAGCGCCTCAGGATATGCACAGCCAAAAGGGAAGCCAAGGGTACCAGGACAGCGACAACCAAAGGAAATGCTTCAGGAGTGCAGCCCTCCTCAGATGGGGAAATCAGCCACTGGATAGAGAGAAAACAGGTGGTGCACACACCTAGTGCATTATCCAAGGTTTATTGTAGGAGTGAAAGAATAATAAAAACATACTCACAGACGAAGCATGTATCTAAAAAGCATAGAAAAATGACAATCACCACAACGGCAGGCAAGGTGTTCTCACTGTCAGTGCGGTCAAATCCCTGACGCGTTTCGGGGACGAATGGCTGGCCATTTCCCTACAGGCATAAAGCACACTCCCACACCATCCCACTCAGGCATCAACAGCAAGGCTCCTACTTTCCATTCATCGCACATAGAGATGAGTGAATTATTCAAAAATTCGATTCGGCTGATTCGCCGAATTTGAGGAAGAAATTCGATTCGATGCGAATTTATTTGCTACGAATTTAACTTATAAAAAGGGTTTCTAGGCTTCAGAGAGCCTTTAAGTTAGTGCTGAACACTGTACCTTTAATTTAAATGCCCTTGGAGATGAGGAAGGAGAAGGAGAAGGAGAAGGATGAGAAGAAGGAGAAGGAGAAGGATGAGAAGAAGGAGAAGGAGAAGGATGAGAAGAAGGAGAAGGATGAGAAGAAGGAGAAGGAGAAGGATGAGAAGAAGGAGAAGGATGAGAAGAAGGAGAAGGAGAAGGATGAGAAGAAGGAGAAGGAGAAGGATGAGAAGAAGGAGAAGGATGAGAAGAAGGAGAAGGATGAGAAGAAGGAGAAGGAGAAGGATGAGAAGAAGGAGAAGGATGAGAAGAAGGAGAAGGATGAGAAGAAGGATGAGAAGAAGGAGAAGGATGAGAAGAAGGAGAAGAATGAGAAGAAGAAGGATGAGAAGAGGGAGAAGGATGAGAAGAAGAAGAAGGATGAGAAGAAGAAGAAGGATGAGAAGAAGAAGAAGGATGAGAAGAAGAAGAAGGATGAGAAGAAGGAGAAGGATGAGAAGAAGAAGAAGGATGAGAAGAAGAAGAAGGATGAGAAGAAGGAGAATTCCAAGCTGGCAAAAAGTGTATCTGCAGAGCTCCGCTATTTCTTAGCGGAGCTCTGCAGATACACTTAGCGGAGCTCTGCAGATACACTTTTTGCCGGCTTGGAATTCTTCTTATTTTCATCCTACTTCTTCTTCTTCTTCTTCTTCATCCTCATCCTCTTCTTCTTCTTCTGAGGATGAGGATGAAGAAGAAGAAGAAGAAGAAGAAGTAGGATGAAAATAAGAAGAATTCCAAACCGGCAAAAAGTGTATCTGCAGAGCTCCGCTAAGTGTATCTGCAGAGCTCCTCTATTTCTGACAGTTCTCTGACATTCACATTTACAGCGGTTGAAACATTGTATCTATTTGTTTCCATAAATGGAAACAAATAGATACAATGTTTCAACCGCTGAGCTCTGCAGATACACTTAGCGGAGCTCTGCAGATAGACTTAGCGGAGCTCTGCAGATACACTTTTTGCCGGCTTGGAATTCTTCTTATTTTCATCCTACTTCTTCTTCTTCTTCTTCTTCTTCATCCTCATCCTCATCCTCAGAAGAAGAAGAAGAGGATGAGGATGAAGAGGAAGAAGAAGAAGAAGAAGAAGTAGGATGAAAATAAGAAGAATTCCAAGCCGGCAAAAAGTGTATCTGCAGAGCTCCTCTATTCTGCAGATACACTTAGAGGAGCTCTGCAGATACACTTTTTGCCGGCTTGGAATTCTTCTTATTTTCATCCTACTTCTTCATCCTCATCCTCATCCTCAGAAGAAGAAGAAGAGGATGAGGATGAAGAAGAAGAAGAAGTAGGATAAAAATAAGAAGAATTCCAATCCGGCAAAAAGTGTATCTGCAGAGCTCCGCTAAGTGTATCTGCAGAGCTCCGCTATTTCTGACAGTTCTCTGACATTCACTCCATACAGCGGTTGAAACATTGTATCTATTTGTTTCCATAAATGGAAACAAATAGATACAATGTTTCAACCGCTGTATGGAGTGAATGTCAGAGAACTGTCAGAAATAGGCTATTTCTGACAGTTCTCTGACATTCACTCCTCAACCGCTGTATGGAGTGAATGTCAGAGAACTGTCAGAAATAGCCTATTTCTGACAGTTCTCTGACATTCACTCCATACAGCAGTTGAAACATTGTATCTATTTGTTTCCATAAATGGAAACAAATAGATACAATGTTTCAACCGCTGTATGGAGTGAATGTCAGAGAACTGTCAGAAATAGCGGAGCTCTGCAGATACACTTAGCGGAGCTCTGCAGATACACTTTTTGCCGGCTTGGAATTCTTCTTATTTTCATCCTACTTCTTCTTCTTCATCCTCATCCTCATCCTCTTCTTCTTCTTCCGAGGATGAGGATGAGGATGAAGAAGAAGAAGAAGTAGGATGAAAATAAGAATTCCAAACCGGCAAAAAGTGTATCTGCAGAGCTCCGCTAAGTGTATCTGCAGAGCTCCTCTATTTCTGACAGTTCTCTGACATTCACATTTACAGCGGTTGAAACATTGTATCTATTTGTTTCCATAAATGGAAACAAATAGATACAATGTTTCAACCGCTGAGCTCTGCAGATACACTTAGCGGAGCTCTGCAGATACACTTAGCGGAGCTCTGCAGATACACTTTTTGCCGGCTTGGAATTCTTCTTATTTTCATCCTACTTCTTCTTCTTCTTCTTCTTCATCCTCATCCTCATCCTCAGAAGAAGAAGAAGAATGAAAAGAAGAAGAAGAAGAATGAAAAGAAGAATGAAAAGAAGAAGAAGAATGAAAAGAAGAAGAAGAAGAATGAAAAGAAGAATGAGAAGAATGAAAAGATTCTTCTTCTTCTTCTTTTCATTCTTCTTTTCATTCTTCTTCTTCTTTTCATTCTTCTTCTTCTTCTTTTCATTCTTCTTTTCATTCTCCTTTTCATTCTTCTTTTCATTCTTCTCATTCTTCTTTTCATTCTTCTCATTCTTCTTCTCATTCTTCTTTTCATTCTTCTTCTCATTCTTCTTTTCATTCTTCTTCTTCTTTTCATTCTTCTTTTCATTCTTCTCATTCTTCTTTTCATTCTTCTTTTCATTCTTCTTCTCATTCTTCTTCTCATTCTTCTTCTCATTCTTCTTTTCATTCTTCTTCTTTTCATTCATTCTTCTTCTTCTTTTCATTCTTCTTCTTCTTTTAATTCTTCTTTTCATTCTTCTCATTCTTCTTCTCATTCTTCTTTTCATTCTTCTTCTCATTCTTCTTCTTCTTTTCATTCTTCTTTTCATTCTTCTCATTCTTCTTTTCATTCTTCTTTTCATTCTTCTTCTCATTCTTCTTTTCATTCTTCTTCTTCTTTTCATTCTTCTTTTCATTCTTCTTCTCATTCTTCTTTTCATGAAGAAGAAAAGAAGCATGAGAAGAATGAAAAGAAGAATGAAAAGAAGAAGAAGAAGAATGAAAAGAAGAATGAAAAGAAGAATGAGAAGAATGAAAAGAAGAATGAGAAGAATGAAAAGAAGAATGAAAAGAAGAAGAAGAATGAAAAGAAGAAGAAGAATGAAAAGAAGAATGAAAAGAAGAAGAAGAAGAATGAAAAGAAGAAGAAGAAGAATGAAAAGAAGAATGAAAAGAAGAAGAAGAATGAAAAGAAGAAGAAGAAGAATGAAAAGAAGAATGAAAAGAAGAAGAAGAATGAAAAGAAGAAGAAGAATGAAAAGAAGAATGAAAAGAAGAATGAGAAGAATGAAAAGATTCTTCTTCTTCTTCTTTTCATTCTTCTTTTCATTCTTCTTCTTCTTCTTTTCATTCTTCTTCTTTTCATTCTTCTTTTCATTCTTCTCATTCTTCTTTTCATTTTTCTCATTCTTCTTCTCATTCTTCTTTTCATTCTTCTTCTCATTCTTCTTTTCATTCTTCTTCTTCTTTTCATTCTTCTTTTCATTCTTCTCATTCTTCTTTTCATTCTTCTTCTCATTCTTCTTTTCATTCTTCTTCTTCTTTTCATTCTTCTTTTCATTCTTCTTCTCATTCTTCTTTTCATGAAGAAGAAAAGAAGAATGAGAAGAATGAAAAGAAGAATGAAAAGAAGAAGAATGAAAAGAAGAATGAGAAGAAGAATGAAAAGAAGAATGAAAAGAAGAATGAGAAGAATGAAAAGAAGAATGAGAAGAATGAAAAGAAGAATGAAAAGAAGAAGAAGAAGAATGAAAAGAAGAAGAAGAAGAATGAAAAGAAGAATGAGAATAATGAAAAAAAGAAGAAGAAGAATGAAAAGAAGAATGAAAAGAAGAAGAAGAATGAAAAGAAGAAGAAGAAGAATGAAAAGAAGAATGAGAAGAATGAAAAGATTCTTCTTCTTCTTCTTCTTTTCATTCTTCTTTTCATTCTTCTTCTTCTTTTCATTCTTCTTCTTCTTCTTTTCATTCTTCTTTTCATTCTTCTCATTCTTCTTTTCATTCTTCTCATTCTTCTTCTCATTCTTCTTTTCATTCTTCTTCTCATTCTTCTTTTCATTCTTCTTCTTCTTTTCATTCTTCTTTTCATTCTTCTCATTCTTCTTTTCATTTTTCTTTTCATTCTTCTTTTCATTCTTCTTCTTCTTTTCATTCTTCTTTTCATTCTTCTTCTCATTCTTCTTTTCATGAAGAAGAAAAGAAGAATGAGAAGAATGAAAAGAAGAATGAAAAGAAGAAGAATGAAAAGAAGAATGAGAAGAAGAATAAAAAGAAGAATGAAAAGAAGAATGAGAAGAATGAAAAGAAGAATGAGAAGAATGAAAAGAAGAATGAAAAGAAGAAGAAGAAGAATGAAAAGAAGAAGAAGAATGAAAAGAAGAATGAAAAGAAGAAGAAGAATGAAAAGAAGAATGAGAAAAATGAAAAGAAGAAGAAGAAGAATGAAAAGAAGAAGAAGAATGAAAAGAAGAATGAAAAGAAGAAGAAGAATGAAAAGAAGAAGAATGAAAAGAAGAATGAGAAGAATGAAAAGAAGAAGAAGAAGAATGAAAAGAAGAATGAAAAGAAGAAGAAGAAGAAGAATGAAAAGAAGAATGAAAAGAAGAATGAGAAGAATGAAAAGATTCTTCTTCTTCTTCTTTTCATTCTTCTTTTCATTCTTCTTCTTCTTTTCATTCTTCTTCTTCTTCTTTTCATTCTTCTTTTCATTCTTCTCATTCTTCTTTTCATTCTTCTCATTCTTCTTCTCATTCTTCTTTTCATTCTTCTTTTCATTCTTCCTCTTCTTTTCATTCTTCTTTTCATTCTTCTCATTCTTCTTTTCATTCTTCTTTTCATTCTTCTTCTCATTCTTCTTTTCATGAAGAAGAAAAGAAGAATGAGAAGAATGAAAAGAAGAATGAAAAGAAGAATGAGAAGAATGAAAATAAGAATGAGAAGAAGAATAAAAAGAAGAATGAAAAGAAGAATGAGAAGAATGAAAAGAAGAATGAAAATAAGAAGTATTCCAGTACAGCAAAAAGTGTATCTGCAGAGAGCTCCGCTATTTCTGACAGTTCTCTGACAGTTCCTTCACATTTACAGCGGTTGAAACATTGTATCTGTTTCCGAATAAAAACATCTGTATCCTAAATGGAAACAAATAGATACAATGTTTCAACCGCTGTACATGTGAAGGAACTGTCAGAGAACTGTCAGAAATAGCGGAGCTCTCTGCAGGGACACTTTTGCCGGCCGATCGGGAAAAATCCGATTCGCGCACCCGAATTATGCTAATATTCGGATTCGACGCGAATCGAATTTTTCCTGAAATTCAAAACGAATTCCACTTCGCCTGGTTCGATTCGCTCATCTCTAATCGCACATCTGCACCAGAGGCTGGTCATCAGCTCTGAGGAAAGGGATTTGTCCCCGAAACGCATCAGCAATTTGACCGCACTGACAGTGAGAACACCTTGCCTGCTGTTGTGGCCGTTGTAATTTTTCTATGCTTTTTAGATACATGCTTTGTCTGTGAGTATATTTTTATTATTCTTTCACTCCTTACAATAAACCTTGGATAATGCACTAGGTGTGTGCGCCACCTGTTTTCTCACTGTCATCTGCAGACACAGTAATATGGAAAAAGCACATATCAATATGGAACATGATCTCAAAGTAAAAAGCTATAAAATATATATAAAAGATATAATGATAATAAGAAGAGAGCACTGAACCATAAAACAGAAAATTATGAAGGATATATATGTGTATAATGGTGTACACATACTGTTATTAGCAATGATAATAAAAATGGTAATGAACGTAAAATTGCACATACGGTAGTGTCAATAACATGGAAAAAAGGTGCAATAAAAAGAAACAGGATAATGAATGCGGGGACACTGAAAAGAGAGGTGGGGGAAGAAAATTCATATGACTATGTACGCATGTCAGTATATGCACATCTATGTATGGAAGATGCGTTGCTAGGATAGACATTATGGTATTATCGGAGGAATGGACAGATGATTATAAAATAGTGTGTATGTTGATCTCCTCATCAAGCCCTCCAGGGGATAGGGTGTCTAAGGTGTAGATCCAGAATGTTGGCAGAGGTGCTTAAAATGCTCCTTCACTGAGGGTAATGGGGGAATGTGTTCCAGGACCCACACAAATAGCCCGTGGTGGATTTGTCATGATGTTCTGTATAGTGTCTAGGGACACTGTGCTTATCAGAACCTGCTTCAATGAGGAGTCTATGCTCGCCAAAGCATTTACATAGCGTTCTAATGGTCCTCCCTACGTACAATAACCCACACAGGCATGTTAAACAGTAAATTACATATTCGGTGGAACAGTTGTAAAATTCCGTTATGGGGTAGGTTTTCCCTTTGATGGTGAAATCATCAAAGGGAAAACCTACCCCATAAAGGAATTTTACATACCATCTTATTCAATAAGATACCAGTGATGCTGCTCCCTGACCTCTATCGCCAGACCATGAACATGCGCAGGACTCTGCTCCCCCTCACTCAGCTGCTACAGAATAGACACATCCGTTATCAGTGGTGGTTTCCTTTCCAACTCCGAGCTTTTCAGGATGGTAAATCTGCACAGTTCCGCACCCTTGGGGACCTGCCCGCTTTCCTTGGGACTTTGGAATTGCCTCAAGTTCTCTCCCGGACTGGCCTTTTCCTCTTCCGACCCTGGGACTTCCATTTACTTTACCTTGGCAGCGGTCCGGTCGGAAGAAGCATTCCATATCCTCCTCCCAGAAGATTCCTGATGACTGATTTTCTCTCAGTTCAAGGTGGGAGGTTCCTCATTTATCCATTTGTATTTCCACTTGCCTTTGCTGCTGTTTTTATCGTCTGGTTTATGGGTTCTGCTGGTTCCTTGCTCTTATTTCACTGCATTCAAATGTGTGCCTTTTAAATGTGTTTTTTTTTCATTTTTTTGTTTATTATGAGGGATTACTATATGCATTTTGTATGAAGGGGCTGCCCTTTCCTTTGCGCAACTTCCCTGGAGGTTTATGTTTATCCGTGGGAGACCTGGGCAGGGACCGCACCATTGTGCCTTTGACGTTTTCCACCTAGGACTCTCAGTGTACTTTTTTACTTGTATGTTATCTAGGTGGTTTTTCTGTCTATTAGATTATCTTTTCTGATCACCCTTTATTTCTGGTTTCTCCTCGCCTGTCCTCTGTTTATTTACCTTCAGCACTCTCTTTTCTTTTTCCCCTTTTCCTCCTATCCCCCTCCCATTTCCCCCCCCCCACACAATTTTTTGTTCTTTTCTCGGGAGTCAGGGGGTACTTGTAGGGGTGCTGTTGGTGGTATATGTTCCCCTTTCCTTATCTTCCATATGACAGGTATGACACCCATTGGTTTTTCCTTTGTTAATTGTCAGGGACTTAACACCCCGGAAAAGTGGAGCCAGATGCTTTATTTTCAGAAAACTAGAATGCAGATTTTGCTCCTCCAGGAGACTTATTTCCGCACGGATAGTGTGCCGCTTCTCCGGAATCGCTATTACACTCAGTGGTATCATAGCACTAATGCTCAGGCCAAGTCTAGGGGGGTGTCATTTGCCTTCCATTGTACCTTTAGCCCTGAGGTCTTGGAATCTTTTTTGGACCTGGCCGGCCATTAGATTTTCCTTAAATTGAAGTATCAGGACTTTGTTTTTATGGTGGCGAATATTTATACTTTTAATCAAGACCAGAGCCCCTTTCTCTCTGCAATTCTTTCCAAGTTGTCCACCTTTGGTGGCCCATGTTTCATTGTAGGAGGTGATTTTAATATAGCCCTGTCTCCTGCTGTGGACACCTCCTCCAGCAGATCTTCTCTCTACTTTTCGGTGCTATCTCAAATTAAGTCTCATGATATGCACTTGGTAGACGTGTGGCAGGTCCTGCACCCTTTAGATCAGGATTATACCTACTATTCGGCGGATCATGAGTCCTATAGTTGTCTTGATTATTTTTTTGTTTCACAATCCTTACTCGATTCCCCTATTTCGGCTTCCATTGGTAATTTCTTATGGTTCAATCATACTCCTATTCATCTCATTATACATAATCTCCCCGTGCCTTTACGTTGCTCTTCCTAGCATTTGAATGATACTTTGCTTAAAGATATGTGTCACGGAGGTCATGAGGACTATACAAAACTTTGTTCTGGATCATTCCTTGGATACCACTGGCCCCCTTACCCAGTGGGAGGCCCTTAAATGTGTCCTCTGAGGAGTGTTCATGCAGCATGGCTCCCGATTGAAGAGGGCTCAGATGGCGGAGATTCATCAGCAGCCTTAGAGTCCTCCTACAAGTGGCTCACGGTGGACCTCTTTAATGCCTGTCGTGACTTACTCCAATTACTGGACTTCTCCTCCCTTATTGCCAGAGATAAATCCTGCAACACCCATTATTCTCTAGCTAACAAATGTGGTCAGCATCTGGCGCGGGTACTCCACCCTCGCCCGTCTTGTCGCCCGATCCAATATATCCAAGCTCCTGATAACACCAAAATCTCTCATAATAAGGGAATTTCATCTGCTTTCAAACGCTATTACTCTCAACTTTATAATTTGTCCCCTGCTTCTCCAGCTGTCTCCGTGGATTCTTGCCCTCAGGCTATGACTCAATACATTGCTGAGACAGCGGTAACGGTCCTTGATGTGCAGGACACTCTCGACCTCGAGGAGCCCTTTTCTATTCCGGAGGTTCTTGGAGCAATGAAGTTCCTTAAATCTGGCAAGTGCTCTGGCCCTGATGGGTTTACCCCAAGATTCTACAAAACATTTGCCCCTTTTTTGGCCACGCTTTTGGCGCCTTTAATGCTACTGATGACTCTCATTTACCCTCCCTAACCTTTCTTTCAGCTAATATTTCGGTTATCCACAAGCCAGGAAAAGATCCTTCTCTTTGCAGTAGTTATCGGCCAATTTCTCTGCTTAACTTGGATGTTAAGCTTTTTGCAAAACTTATGGCAAACCGTCTTTCTCCATTTCTTCCGTCCCTGATACATCATGATCAGTTCAGATTTGTTGCTTTCCTGGTCGAGAAGCTAGGGACAACACTACTAAAATGATCCACCTCATTTCCTACATTAAACACTGTTTGAAGGCCTGCCTTCTTTCATTTGATGCTGAGAAGGCGTTTGATCGTGTTGATTGGCGTTTCCTGCGCCTTACTTTAGAGCAAATAGGTCTGGGTCTAAGGTTCCTTAATTGGATTATGTCCCTGTACTCTCACCCCACGGCTTCGGTTCTCATGAACGGTATGGCCTCTTCTTCCTTTTCTATTTGAACTGTGGAAAGAAATTTACACTTCAGTTACAAGTCAAAGATTCAATTTTATATTAATTATCAAGTGTCAGAACTGATTTTAAACAGTATTAAAATGTTACAGGAAAATATAAAGAAATGCACACGCAGCATCAATCAGGTCATAGACACAGCTTAAACCAAAATACAGGAAGAAACAACATGGTAGAGTGCGACACTATGGATAACATAAGCATGGCAAATTACGGCAGAGATATGCCTGTAGTACTCAAGATTCAAAAATGTACAATATAGAAGGTAATAACAGCTTACTTCCACCAAGTGAATATTGGCGTACTGGCCTAAGCATGGAGGAAATGAACATTCAGAGCCTAAACCAAAAGCAGTACACTATCATGAGGCTAAGTGAGCATCGCAGTATAAGAGAAGACGTCGTGAGTACCATTGACTATCCTAGAGGAGATAAGCTAACCATATACCAAGTAATCCTGGATAAAATGAAGATTAAGCCTGATCGAAGACTAAGAGGTTGTCGAGAAAGAAAAGAAAAAAGGGGAATAGAAAGAAAGAAAAGGATAAGAAAAGGAAAAGAATGGGAGTCATAGTAGAGAGAGAGAAGAGAAAGAGGGGGAGAGAAAAAAAAAAAAAAAAAAAAAAAAAAAAGGGGGGGGGGGGGGAGAGAGTAAGGGGAGAGGGAGAAGGGGGGATAAGAGGCAAAAAAAAAAAAAAGGGGGGAAGCAAGGGAAGCGAAGGGTCCGTGCTGCGAAGTTTGTGTCAACATTGTTATTGGAGATCATAAATGAGAGTGTCAAGAATTTAAACACTCACCAAAGCTAAGCAGGCAAATATAAATTACCGGAAAAGAGGTCCTAACCACACAGATTATGAGAGAACCAAGGGCATAACCAGAGGTAGGGCTGAGCTCAATCAGGTATCCCGACCCATGAGAGATCAGAATTCAGGGGTAGTTACAAAGTGGGTCCAGCAGGCCCAAACATGTGAATATTTAGTTGGCAGATCAAGTGCAGTCGCAATCAGTTCCTCCATTTCCGCCACTTTGCCTACTCGATTGAGCCAATCGCGTATAGTTGGGGGGTGAGTGGAGCCCCATAGCACAGGAAGACAGAGTCTGGCTGCGTTGATCATATGCATCGCTAGGGACTTGAAATATTGACTCCTAGGAATGGGGGTATGATGAAGCAATAGCTGAGCAGCAGAGAAAACTATGGGCAGAGTGGTCACTGAAGTCACCAACCGGTGGACCTCCTGCCAGAATGGTTGAATAAGTGGACAGGACCACCAAATATGCAAGAAAGAGCCATCAGGTGTCCCACATCTCCAGCACACGTCAGGGACAGAAGAGTTAAACCGATGAATTCTGGAGGGAGTACGATACCATCTAGTGGCTAATTTGAAGCCATTTTCCTGCGTCGAAACATTACTCGAGCAGGAGTGGGAGTACATAAAAATGCGGTCCCAATCCGACTCTGATAAATCCGTCTTTAGGTCTCTGTTCCACGCACGGCAAGAGGGGAAAGAAGTGCAAGTCCTGCTGTCCCCTAGGAGAGGATAAATCTCAGAGATCAAATGCTTCCGCGGTTCGGATTGAGAGCATAAGGATTCAAATGGAGTAACAGGGCGAGTCCAATTATGGCGGGATTTATGGAAAAGCAGGAAGTGTCTAATCTGAAGAAAGGCCCAGAGAGGGAATTCGCGGATATTCAAGCTAACCTTCAGCTCCTGTAATCTTCTTCCTTTTCTATCTCGAATGGTACCAGACAGAGTTGCCCTCTTTCTCCTTTACTTTTTGTCTTGGTTATAGAGCACCTTGCACGGGCTATAGGTTCTATATTAGGCATTCTCCCTCCACACATCATAAACTGTCTCTTTATGCAGATGATCTCCTAATTTATATGCAACAGCCTCTCATCTTTCTCCCCAGCCTGCTTTAGGAGTTCAATAGATTTGACTTGTTTAGTAACTTTAAACTTAACATTTCCAAAACGGAGGCATTGAACACCTCTCTACCTGATTGCATATTGTCTCAACTTCACTCCAATTTTTCTTTTCATTGGCGTCCGCAGGCCATTTTGTATCTCGGGGTTTGGATTTCTTCTGATCTTACTGCTCTGTACTCGCTTAATTATCTGCCCCTGCTTGCGCGCCTTCACAAAGACTTGGCTTCATGGGGAGCCTCCTCTTTGCCCTGGTTTGGACACATTAATACCCTTAAGATGGATACCCTTCTGAATCTACTCAACGTTTTACAGACTATCCCGGTCTCTGTGCCCAAGAGTTTCTTTCTCTCCTTGCATTCTCTAACAATCAGGTTTATTTGGTATTGAGGTTTTTTGAAGACTGAAATACAAACTGCTCACCTATCCGAAGCTTAGGGGTGGAGTGGGTTTATCTGATTTGGAGTTGTATTATCAGGCTGCCCTGTTGGCTTGTATGCTTGACTGGTTCTCAAGACCTTTCCATAAAGCCTCCTGCATGGTAGAACAAGACCTATCTCAAACCAACCTTCGGGCTCTCTTCTGGGGCTATGGCCATGATCTTCATCCTCTACCTGGCATGCCTCCTTTGACTTTGGCAGCTCTATGTTTGTGGTATAAACACGGTCTTCTTACCCTTCTATCCTCCGACCCTTCCCCTTTATCGCCCCTATTTGATAATCCTTCTGTTCGCCAAGGGATGGGATCTTCTATCCTGGGTCCCTTTGCCAGGACCTCTTGGCTGGTGGCCCGATACTTTATCCAGCCTCAGACAGGTCTCCTGATCCTCCTGAGCAGCCCTATGGATTGGTTGACTGCTTTACATTTGTTTACATTTTGTAAACATTTACATTCCACCTCTCAAATTCACCACCCGCTTACTGAGTTTGAGCAATTGTGCTTTTTTTCGGAACCTCCTAGACATGTTCTGGCCTCTCTTTACAAAGTTTTGCATGCCGCACTTCATTCTGAACCTCTGCCCTTCACCAGAGTGTGGACTCAAGACATTGCCAGAGATATATATGCTGAGGAATGATTTACATTGTTTCACTTCACACATAGTTCCGCTATTTCTTGCTAACCTCAAGAAAATAATTTTAAGCTCCTCTCCCGCTGGTATAGAGAAACCTATTCCCTTCACAGGATTGTTCCATCTACATCCAATCTTTGTTGGCATTGTAATGCAGCTGTGGGCACTCAGCTTCATATTTGGTGCAATTGTGATAAAATTCGTCCCTTTTGACACCAAGTTTTTGAAGTCTATAATAAAATTTATGGTTAGTCCTTGACCTCTTCACTGGAAATTGCTCTTCTCTCCATTTTACCAGGCTTGCTGGCGGCACTGAAGAAATGTTTATTACTCTCTTATTATTCTCTGATGGGGGGCACAGTCTCTGATGGGGGTGCTGCTTCAGATTGAGTGCGGCTTAGAAGGAGTGCATAGAAGAAGCAGTTAAACACAGCAATCTAATTATGCCTTCTCTACTTTCACAGGTAAATGCACCTTTCTCCTACCTCCACTCTTAACTCCAAAACGCATTGACTCCTGCTGCCTTCCTCCTGGGTAAATGCACCTTTCTCCTACCTCCACTCTTAACTCCAAAATGCATTGACTCCTGCTGCCTTCCTCCTGGGTAAATGCACCTTTCTCCTACCTCCACTCTTAACTCCAAAATGCATTGACTCCTGCTGCCTTCCTCCTGGGTAAATGCACCTTTCTCCTACCTCCACTCTTAACTCCAAAACGCATTGACTCCTGCTATATTCAGAACAAATGGTGTATTTATATTTGTGTGTATGTTGACCACTGCTCACCTCTAGCTGCACCCGTTTTACGATTGTTGTCTGTTTCCTGAGAATCATCCCCCACTATTCATGTGATCCTTATCAGCTTCTAATTGGGGTGGAGTTGAATGCTCATTTGAGCATCTCCCTATAAATTTAGATCAGCTCATGGGGGAGATCTCTGATGGGGGGCACAGTCTCTGATGGGGGTGCTGCTTCAGATTGAGTGCGGCTTAGAAGGAGTGCATAGAAGAAGCAGTTAAACACAGCAGTTGAACTAAAGCAGGAGAACTTAAGCAGCAGGAAGACACAACAACAAGAAGCTCTACTGCATGCTGGAAGACTGCAAGCAAACACCCTGGGAAACCTCTTACATGCCTGAGACCCACTCTGTGTACCTTTATATAATACACCCCTCTTCTCCTTATCATATTACTATCCTCTGTTCCCAAATCTCATTTCTTTACCCCTCTGCTCCACCCCACAACCTGTACATCTCGCCCTCACTGCTATCATCTCCCTACTATTGCTCTCTTCACCTCCCCAAAATGCCTCTTCCACTCCTCCTTCTCATTTTCCTCTCCTCCATTCCCAAAATCCATTCACTATATCCCTCTGCCCCTCCCAAACAATTGTATATTGTGTCCTCACTGCTTCCTTCGCCCCTCTATGGCACCCACCACCTCCTCCTATTACTCCACTCTCCCACTGACCCCAACACCTCCACTAGTAGTTTCTCACGCTCCTGCACATCCCGCTCCCATGCCACCTTTCTCACCCTTCTCCTCCTCCTAGCCGCGGGGGAATCTTGGCCCTCCACCTCCCTCACCCGCTCAACACCCTCCCACCTCCACGTCCTACTGCAACCCCCTGCAGCTGATCAACTCCACGACCGCATCCTCCCCCTGTCCTGCCCCGACTTGGCTTTGACCGCCTACAATAATGCGCTCTCAACAGCCCTCAACTGCTCAACAGCCCTCAACAGCCCTCAACAGCTCTCAACAGCCCAGCGACTTGGCTTTGACCGCCTACAATAATGCGCTCTCAACAAAAATTCTGAACTAATGGACTGCAGACATAGTATAGGGGATGACCAGAGACTGCGGACACAGTACAGGAGATGACCAGAGACTGCAGACACAGTACAGGAGATGACCAGAGACTGCAGACACAGTACAGGAGATGACCAGAGACTGCGGACACAGTACAGGAGATGACCAGAGACTGCGGACACAGTACAGGAGATGACCAGAGACTGCGGACACAGTACAGGAGATGACCAGAGACTGCGGACACAGTACAGGAGGTGACCAGAGACTGCGGACACAGTGCAGGAGGTGACCAGAGACTGCGGACACAGTGCAGGGGATGACCAGAGACTGCGGACACAGTACAGGGATGACCAGAGACTGCGGACACAGTACAGGGATGACCAGAGACTGCGGACACAGTACAGGGATGACCAGAGACTGCGGACAGAGTACAGGGATGACCAGAGACTGCGGACACAGTACAGGGATGACCAGAGACTGCGGACACAGTACAGGGATGACCAGAGACTGCAGACACAGTACAGGGATGACCAGAGACTGCGGACACAGTACAGGGATGACCAGAGACTGCAGACACAGTACAGGGATGACCAGAGACTGCGGACAGCACAGGGATGACCAGAGACTGCGGACAGCACAGAGATGACCAGAGACTGCGGACAGCACAGGGATGATCAGAGACTGCGGACAGCACAGGGATGATCAGAGACTGCGGACAGCACAGGGATGACCAGAGACTGCGGACAGCATAGGGATGACCAGAGACTTTGGATAGTACAGGGGATGACTGCTGACCTTTGGGGAGGGGGGGGGAGCGGGTACCTGAATTTGACAGGTACCCGCTCCCACTTCCGCGGAGTTGTTCTTTCATCTTACCTGTTCCTCTATCCAGCCGCGCGCTGTCTTCCCGGCTTCTGTAATGGCGCTCGGCATGACAGCCGGGTGCCCAGTGCGAAAGAGCGAGAAGCACTTGCGCTTTGTGATTGGTCCGGCGGCTTCTGGGATCTGTCATGTGTCCCAGGTGCCGCCTTACCATTCACAAAAAGCACCGCTTCTTGCGCATGCGCACTTGACACCCGGCTGTCATGCCCACACTACAGAAGCCGGGAAGACCGCGCCGCTGGATAGAGGAACAGGTAAGATGAAAGAACAACTCCACGGAAGTGGGAGCGGGTACCTGTCAAATTCAGGTACCCGCTCCCCCTCCCTCCTCAAAGGTCAGCAGTCATCTCTAAGGTCCCGCTGCAGAGCTGAGCGGCCCGCCAGGTATTCTGACACGGCGGCAGCGGAAATACCGGACCGGCCGCTCCATATTCGCTCCATAAGACGCACTGACATTTTCCCCCCTTTTTTGGGGGGAAAAAAGTGTGTCTTATGGAACGAAAAATACGGTAGATCCTTTTTATATTTGTCCTTGTGAATAGGGACATGATGACCATTTAAGCAGAGAGGAAAATGTAGTAGCGGAGGCTCTAACAATGAACACAGCTTTATTCTGTGTACTAGACTAAGTGAACATTCACTTTGTCAAGTGAATACTTTTAGTAAATCAAACTATGAGCATCAAAGAAACATTTTCAGCAATACTTCTCTGGCACTTACAATGAATATGTATTTTTACATAATATTCATTTGCTTTTTATCTGATGGTACTAGAACTCTATCCTGTTGTAAGGGGTTTACAATGTTTCTATGATTGTATGAGCACAGTAAACATGCATATTACAATGTTCATTGTGATATGTTTCTTAATGCGTTGACACACCAGGGTGTACACGTGTCTCTTGGTGTCAATGAAGTGGTGGTAGACTTCATGTCATGAAGTAACATTTGGAATTAAACATTGGTACCCATGTTTATTTCCTAATATGCCTACTTTTGGAATGACAATTTCTTAAAAGCTCTATTAGAAATGTGACAGCAGAAAAAGATCGAGTGGTCCATCAAGTCTGCCCATTTTTTTGTTTTTTGGGGTTTTGTTTCTGGGGGGGGGTTGCTTTGTTTTCTGTTAACTTGTTTGTCTGAGTACAGATCTATGCTTGTCTCAAGCATGTTTGATATTATTTACTGTGTAAAGTCACGTTAAAAATTTAGTTTTTTAACGTTTTTGCATTAGTGCTTAGCGGCGTTTTGCTGCATTTTTTTGCGTTTACATTTTTTTACCCCTCCAAAAAAAAGTCCAAAAATGCTGGTTTGCCGCAATTTACCATGTTTTGCTGCGTTTGTCAGCATTAGAGCATTTTACAGCTAAAAAACTCCTCTAGAAACCCACTAGTCCTGGGTTTTTTTTTCCAGGCAAAAAACACCCCTGCCAAAAAACGTTGATTACAGCCTATGTGTGCATGAACACATAGGATAACATGCTGGGGGGGGGGGGTGGGGTTTATTGGCTTTAGAAAAAAACGTCAAAAGCCAAAAACAGCAGCTGTAAAAATGTCCAGTGTGCATGAGGACTTTACTGTCCTCTTCCACCCCACCCTACATTCCTCATACTGAAGCTCCCCCCACACTCCGCACCTTTGACCTTACTACCATCGAGGAAGTCTCCAAGATCCTCTCTGATGCCCACCTCACCACCTGCCCCCTCGACCCTATCCCCTCACAACTCCTACGACCTTCCTCCTCCTCCATCCTACGCTCCCTCACCCACTTCTTCAATCTCTCCCTCTCCTCAGGCACTTTCCCCTCCCCTCTGAAACATGCACACATCACCCCCATACTTAAAAATCCCTCCCTGGACCCCAATGACCCGAACAACCTCAGACCCATCTCCCTGCTCCTATTTACATTTAAACTCCTCAAGCGCCTAGTCTACACCCGCCTATGCTCTCACCTCAACGACAACAACCTCCTCGATCCCCTACAGTCCGGCTTCCGTCCCCTACACTCCGGCTTCCGTCCCCTACACTCCACCGAAACTGCCTTACTCAAACTGTCCAACGACCTGCTAACCGCCAAAGCTAATGGCCACTATTCAGTGCTCCTACTCCTTGACCTCTCTACGGCCTTCGACACAGTCGATCACCCCCTCCTCCTCAAAAAACTACACTCCCTCGGCCTCAGAGATTCTGCTCTCTCCTGGCTCTCATCCTACCTGTCACAACGCTCCTTCAGCGTTACCTATAATGCTACCACCTCCCCCTCACTCCCCCTCTCTGTTGGGGTCCCTCAAGGCTCTGTCCTTGGGCCCCTTCTCTTCTCCATCTATACCTCCTCCCTTGGCCAACTCATACACTCTCACGGCTTCAACTACCACCTCTATGCCGACGACACACAAATCTATCTCTCAACCCCCCACCTCTCCCCCTTGGTCTCAGCCTGAATCACGCACCTACTGAGCGACATATCAGACTGGATGTCGCTCCACTTCCTTAAATTGAACCTCTCCAAAACCGAGTTTCTTGTCTTCCCTCCAGCCTGGACACCACCCCCCATTGATTTCTCCGTCACATCCAACAATGCTACCATCAAACCCGCCCTGCAGGCCAGAGTACTGGGTGTCATTCTGGACTCCAACCTATCCTTCCAGCCCCAAGTCCAATCTTTAACAAACTCGTGCAGACTCCACCTCCGCAACATCACCAAAATCCGCACGTTCCTAACCCCAGAAACCACTAAACAGCTCATCCACTCCCTCATCATATCACGACTTGACTACTGCAACTCTCTCCTCACTGGCCTGCCTCGCCGCTGTCTATCCCCGCTTCAGTCGATCCTGAATACGGCTGCCAGACTCATTCACCTTTCCAAC
This sequence comes from Staurois parvus, assembly GCF_062004578.1. Lineage (NCBI taxonomy): Eukaryota > Metazoa > Chordata > Amphibia > Anura > Ranidae > Staurois > Staurois parvus. The sequence goes on along the minus strand of NW_028318564.1, from coordinate 3,230,305 downwards.
CACTCTGTCTCCGCCACCCCCCTCTGCCAATCCCTCCACTGGCTTCCGATTGCGCAACGGATCAAATTCAAAATCCTAACGCTGACGTACAAAGCTGTCCACCATACTGCCCCGAACTACATCACTGACCTAATATCCAAGTACCACCCAGCACGCACACTCCGCTCCTCACAAGACCTCCTTCTCTCTAGTTCCCTGGTCTCCTCCTCCCATGCCCGCCTCCAGGACTTCTCCAGGGTGTCACCCATCCTCTGGAACTCCCTGCCCCAACCCATCAGATTATCACCTACTCTCCTCTCCTTTAGGCGCACCCTGAAAACCCATCTCTTCAGGGAAGCCTACCTCCCCCCTGCTAACTTGCCGACCTCCTCCACTCTTCCTACCACTCCATCCCCCACAGCTATCTCCTCCTGTGCCACCATCCCCTCCCTCCTAGATTGTAAGCTCGAAAGAGCAGGGCCCTCGAACCCCTCGTGTATCACATTGTATTGGTATTGTTCTGTCACATGTTCTGTCCCCCTTTGTAATGTACAGCGCTGAGCGAACTATTGGCACTTTATAAATACTGTATAATAATAATAATTACAATTCTTCCTGTCTGTGGCTCGTCAACTGATACCTCTTTTTTGGAAAACGGCCACCCCTGCCTACCACTGTGGGTTTCTGCTATTAATGATATCATGTGAATGGAGGAGATGTTGGCATTTGCCAATGATACCTATGAAAAATATAAATGAGTATGGTCATTTTGCCTCAATTTTTCCTCCTCCTCGACGTTTCGTAACTTGTGTGCTCTCGCTGTGCCTTCTTAGACCTCATCCGTTTGGTCTGCTGGACCCACGGCTGTCTGCCTTGTATTAATGCATTTGCTTTTGATTTTTGAGATTGGATTGCCCCCCTAGGGCCCCTTTGAAGTTGTTCCACTTTGGCTTCGCCCCCTTGTCTTTCCCAGCTCCTGACTCTTCTTCCTTTCTTTTCTTTTTTCTTTTGCTTCTTCCTTCCTTTCTTTCCCTCTTTCCCCTTTTTCTTTGTTTTTTTTTATTTGGTGGCCTCCGCCCAGACATATGTTGCTGTTCCTCATGCCCTTTTTTGGGACAGATTCTTAGGGGCTTTCATGTTATTTATCCAGGTTTACCTAATTTGACTGGTGAAGTTCACTGACTTTTATATTATCTCTTTGGCTCATCTCCTGTTTGAGCCTATTGATTGTTCATATGCATATGTAATCGCTGGTTCCCTTTTTTCTTTTCTGTATACTATGTTGTACAACTTAATAAAGACAAATTTGCCTTTAAAATCAAGTCTGATGTAGTTTCAAAGACATACTCATAAAGTGTATTTTTTTCTATAGAAAGGAAACTAAAATTACAACAGTTTACAGAATACATGTGTTGTAAAATAGATTTCCAGAAAGAGTGCCTCGTTTTTTTTTACCAGATTTATCTTCAGCATGACAAGAAACTCTAAACATCAAACTTCAGGTCAAGGATTTCTTACCTGATCACCTCACATTGTAAAGATCATGCACCACAATACACTACAATAAGACTTAGGACTTACCCACCCAAGTGGAGACTGTCTCCTGTATGACAGAGTTCCTAATAATTAGATACTATATTGGAAAGACCACCATCATTTAGCCACCTTCCTATTAAACACAAGAACTTGAGTGTTAGTCTGTATATTATAAAGGAATATGACTTTTTTTCCCCTGGCTACAGTGTGTAATTTGTGAAGTTAAGAACAGTTTATTTGTTTTTAATTTTTCTATTAAACTTCATGATCAAATCTATAATGATATTATTTTACCTACTGATACTTCATAAGTCATAAATGAAAACTTGTATTTCAGTTTTATAATTACTTTTACTGAAAAACCACACAGCCACCTAAACTGAACATGGTTGATGTTCTCAGATTACAAGTACATGTGAGCTGATCATATCCGGGTTTGGTACGAGGCATGTTTGTCATACTTTACTGAAGATCGGGTGCCAAAAGTCACTGGGAGCCAAATGTTAGTAATGGCCATTTTGCAGACTAATAGGCAAGCGGTTGTCAAACAAATGGCATGGGGGGAGAGGCTGGGCATTTCCCTGGGGGACATGTATCAAATCAAAATATTTTTTTTTAATTCAATTTGGCAAGGAGAAAGGATTTTATTAATGCTTAAATAATAACATTAAAAATTCAAAGTTTCTTCAAATAACATGCCTGGGGGACACCCTTAACCTGCATGTGAAATGATGCCGCTGTTCAATATATACAACCTACTGCAGCAAACCTGACATGTGCTGTAAAATAAAACAGTTGTTTAAATTGTCAGTAAACAACAGCATCATTCACTTACTTCCATTTAGAGACCAGACCTTTATCCTAGATGAGTGGCTGGTATGGATAATAATGGGGGGCCCTACAAAAAAAGGGGTAAGGTTACCAATAAAAATACATACCAGACCCTTATCCTTGTTTTTTTTTTTTTAAAGAATATTTATTGGGCTTTATCACTTACATAATAGCGACCAAACAAGCAACATAGGAAACATATCATGGCAGCGGAGAAATATAGTTAAACTCTATACGCATTTTATGAGAAGCATGACATAGAAAATTCAAGTGTTTGTGAATGAGAGAACCCCTATCATGGGGTAGGTAGAGTCTAGTACCTTATAGGTGAGCTGTGTAACAGTGCTGAAAGCAAGGTGGTTTATTAGCTGGAAACAAACATAGTTGGAAATGTATAGAGGAATAATATGTATGGTGTAGTTAAAGGTTCTGGGTTTCGAAGGTGCAATGACATGTTGGCTGATGTCCACCATGGACACAATAGGTAAATAAAAGAGAACAAAAGAAGATAGGTTAGGGAAGGAAACGTTAGACAAGAAAGGTGAGGTGGAAATTATAAGGATAATGCGCGTGGATTAAAAATAGAGGGGCGAGGAAAGGGGAGACAGGGGGTGAACAATATCTTCCTGAAGAACCGTTTAGCAGGCTTAGAGGCGAAAATGGCAAAACCAATATCAGAGTTTGTGTATTCGTGTTAGGATTTGTGAGAGTCAATATGGGGGGTACATAGCAGCTTTATGTGCTGGCGTTTGAGTTAGACAGAGCAGAGCTGCTGCCAGGTAGTTGTATATATGTGTAACACTCTGTCCATAATTTTTTTTTGAGGAAAAGAAAAAACAAGGAAACATGATGAGGAAGAAGAAGGCACAGTCTTGGGGGAGGTAGTACAAATATTTGAGGTATCATGCATACTATAACCCACAAAAGCATGCCATAATCAAGTCACATTACATCAGTAGGAAGACTTAGTACTATGGCTTAAGACTCTGGAATCTTGGAGGACAAATTGTTGTTCCGGCAAGGAAAATGTTCCAGTGTTCTATAGCCTCCATGTTTGAATATATTGATCAGTTCTGTGATCATTGGGTGAAGATATTAGATTAAGTCTATCCAGTCGGAAGAGAAATTGAGATCTTGCTTTAGATCAGCTATGATAGGTGGATAATTCGAGACCCACTTTTTTATTATAACTCTTCTCGCTACAAAAAGACAAGTGGATAGCCATGGTTTGTTTTTTATGACAGTTGTTAGCTGAGTAGAGGTCCTGCAGTAGGTTGTTCCAGATTGCCGAAGAGGAGAATCAACGGATCTCTAGACAGTTGAATAGTGGTGATGAATGATATAAAGCTGGTTACTTGGTTCCAGAAGACAGATATAGTTGGGCAGAGCCAAAATCTGTGTTGTAATGAGGGTTTGTAACATCTGCAAAGCGGGCATGTGGACACAGCAGGATTGACTTTTGAGTAGAGACAAGGCATATAGGAACAATGCATGATCTTGAATTGTTGCTTGCACCAAAACTAGTTTGAATTGAAAGCACATGTGGTGTTGAAGCCTGTTAACAGTTGTTCTACTGTAAAGGCATTGTCAAAGTCTTTGACCCAAGAGTTCACTGATGTGGAGGTTTCCAGAGGTTTCGTGTAATGTAGATTTAATGGACCATATATGTTTGATATTTTGTATTTTTCGTTTTGTACCAATACATCTATTATCGATGTGTGAAATCTGGTAGATTTGATCGGAGCAATTGAGTTGACAAAATTTTACATTTGTAAAATATATAGAAAGTGATGGGAAGGTAGGCTGAAGGTTTGCAAGATGTAATGAAGAGGCTTAGGAGATCCAGAAGAAGTATGAAACAGTTGCTTTACAAGAATGAGATCCATGTTTCATAAGCTGCATGTTGTTGTGGAAGAGGAAAGGAAGGGTTATGGTGAATAGGAAGAAATCGGAAAAGCCATGGGGAAACTCCTAGTTTGCCTCTGACTTCCCTCCATGTGATGAGAGTGTCACGTATGAGAGAGTTATGTTTTAGATGAAATGGTAATGAATTTACATTTGAATGTAAAAGGCTCGTGAGATTAAATGGATGGACCACAGCAGACTCAAGTTGATAGTTGGAGTATCTAGATGACTGGGTAAGCCAGTCCAAGCATATACGTAACAGACAAGAGAGATTATAAATGTGTATGTTGGGGAATCCAGATCCCCCCTCACTCCATGGGAGAAACAACTTGTGTAGTGCGATGCGTATGCGTCATCCCCTCCACAGGAATTTGGAAATCGCCTTGTTCAGTTTTGTTATATCACTATGCCTAAGCAGGAGGAGAATAGTTTGAAGAGGGTATAGGAGTTTCAGGAAGCTCACCATCTTAAAGAGGTGTGATCTTCCCAAAAGTGACAAAGGTAGATCTTTCCACATCTCCAATTCTCAGATAATTTTATTGATTGGTGGTGTATAACCGAGCGTGTAAAGAGACGAGGCGAGTTTCCCTATTTTTATGTCTGGAAGGCAGTCTGGAAGGCTAGGAAAGAGGGGGGTGAGCATACCAGGTCACATTCCCTCAACATGGGTGGGTCACCCTGGCAAAGCACCTTAACCACAATGCTAATTAGGACAAGGGCCTCTTTCCCAAAACCCTAACTCAGTGCTTGTTAGAATCAGCAGATAGGGGTGAGTATCAGAATCTGGAAGCCATTTTTAGAATAGGAGACCCCCAGATAGCCTATCCCCCACATGTATAAGAAAGGGGTATAAAGTACCCCTACTCATACAACAAAAAGTTATGACTTTTTTTTCAAAAGTCATTTATCCTAAATTATTCCCCCTCCCAAAAAAAGAAAAAAAAATCCCACAATGTACAACTATTATGCCATCCAGTGATACAATGACGATTAATGACACCTGCTGACTCACATAGAGAAAAAAAAATACAAGTCAACTGACAAGTTCTATTTTGTCCCTACACTTGCCACAATTGACAGCTCTGGTCCATGCCACTAAATGTAAACAAAGGGGTAGGGTATACCTTGTGATGTGTTAGACTAAATATGCCCCTAATTATGTCATTAATGATGACACTTGTAGAGCAGAGTAAGGAGACCACGCAGGTGGCAGGGTTTTCCTGATACTGTCTGGAGGAGACTGTATGGCTTATCTGTGTAAGTAGAGACAGTTTTGCTTTGCCAGAGCTTGATAAATGTGAGCATCTTCCCAGCATCAATTATAGGAGCTGAATTGATTTGAGAATACATTTTATGTGGGTAATAAAAAGTGTTTGATTTTTATGGAGAGCACTATGGATTATATTTATCTTTTTTGAGTCTTTCATCCTGGTGAGAGATCCTTGCTGAGAGTGTGCTGCATCTTTCTTAGGAGCTAGCCCTGTCTCTGCTTTAAAGGGAACATGCTGTAAATTACCTTTTTAATCTAAAGGTACATTGTTGAGAGTGTGCCCACAGGGGATGGTGGAGGTCACATTGGATTTAGAATGAGTATACTTCCAGTTCACAATAATATAAGAAGATGTAACTCACAGGCACTGTAGATAATATTTTTATTTTTGGTTTTGCATTCATGGTTATTGTTATTTTGTACATGTATTTATTCTAATTTTTATTTAAATATATATTTTTTTCATAATTAATTTTTCTTATCACCATTTGGCTTTGTATATGGATGGATATGCATTAGGTTTTAGCATTTACAGTATATTGCAAATGGTATTTTTGATGCACTGCATATTACTAAGCACAGCACATTTCTATATTCATAATTTTGGGTGATTCTCTTCAGTTTTAGTGTCTGTTGTTTGGTTTCAAATTAAATATTTGGGCAACAATGTCAGCCACTATACCTGCCCCTTTATTTACATGGGAGATTAAAAACAAATAACAGCAGAGGAAGAAGGGAGCTGTCACATTAAGTAGCAGTAGAAAAAAAATTATATACAATGTTCATCTACTGCCAAGAAGGTTAAAAGTTCTATCTAATGCCAAAAAAAGCAAAGTTATGTCTAAACCTGGGTTCGAACTGAAACCTTGGAAATAGAGGCAAATGTTATAAATCCATTTATACTACTTTATCTCCCTTGGCTTCCATGGTTAAAAATCCACATTTAAGTTGCTATGAATTAAAAATGCAAATCTACAACATAAAAAAAATCTGTTGCTCTCGGAATCTAAAATGTGTGGGGTTGATTTATCAAAGAAAAAAAAAAGTTTGTCTAGCATTGTGAAAGCTAACTTTGAATACCCAAAGCATTAGCAAAAATGCAGATCTTTTTTAATTCCCCTCCCACATGCTTGGGCATACAAAGTAAACACAGCTTCATCTTATTCTCTAACAATTATTTTGTTAGATGAACTATTAAATAAATGAAAAAAAAAAAGCAAGATGTGATACACAGCTAACTTCCTTGGTTAATTACCGATTTATAAAATAATATGTCTATAATTCATATCTCTGCAATTTGTTAAGTAAGTTTTATTCAAAAGTAAGATGTGATACAGACACTTTAAATGTAATTCAATATCTATGCAAGCCACAAATGAAAAAGGTTACAAAAAATAGTAAAACAAAAATACATTCCTACATGAATACATAAAATGAACATTGTTTTGCAGATCAACAGTACAGAAGGAAACAACCAACTGGTTATTGCTCAACAGAGGAAGGAAAGCAGAACAAATAAAAAAGAAATAAATAAAAATGATTAGGCATACATTGCCTGCTGTTGTACCATTTATACAATAAAGAAACATTGAGAGAAAATAGATTGTGCTGTGTAGAAATATATCTAGGTAAACTCATGTGCTGCTTATATGAAAGAAAAATGAGTTTTTGAAACCACCAGGGAAGTGAACTCGCACACTGTATGGTCTATATAAAACTATCTAAATTATAATGGAGCACTGTTCCTTTAAACAATATGCTAAAAAGTGCTAACCAAGTCCTATGTGTGTTAAACCAGTATATGCCGCCTTATCAATATACAATAACATAAAGTGCATCCAAATACCTGTGCAAGAAAATATTTCTAATAAATATATAAACACATAAGGTATAACTATTCACCCAAAAAATGCATAAAATTTTTTTCCTTAAAATATAAATGGCTGAGTAATCAAATATGCACCACGGTGATCACTATAACATAACATAAAATGCAAATGAGTCCTCAATAATACTACACCGTGCTCCGGTGCTAGGTATCAAAGAATGCATCAATGTGAATTTCACAGTACACGGTTCATTTATTCTTCAATAGCGTTCAAACATGCTTCATCTAAGGTTTGTAATACAACTACCCCTATTTACATATGGTATGTTGATAATAATCTTTTTCTGTGCCTTTAAAGCCAAGACTGAAAGCTAGTCGATGTTTTCTCTTACACTAATGGATATAGTCAATTTTTAAAATGACTTTTTTGCCAAAACTGTTTTATCCAATTTCCCTGTTTATACCCCAAAGCAGTTGTTTAAGGATATTGATAGCTATACAATCCCTAGATATTTTGGAACCTGCAGGGGACAATGTCTAGGCAGGAAAAGAGTAAGTTCTGAATCCACAGTGGACACATACTGTATGACTTGAACCAATTGAATTTAAATCCATAGTAAACTTAGAAGTTTTGAACAACATGAAACACTGTGTCCAGTTTATGCTGTAGATTCAGATTCAGATTAACAGATGACCTCCATTACACGTTTGAGAGTCATTTCAGGTTCATTAGGTCCCTGATTATCTGCAGCAATAAAATCAACAGTATGCTGAGAAGGCTGATCTGAAGGCACACTATCTCCCCAATTCCCTGCAGGACCCTAAAGCTCAGCATCATCGCTAATAACTCACTGCTTAGTATTAGGTAGCAAACAGGGGTGCCAGCCTCTGCAAAATGGTTTTTGATAGTGCTTTGATATGGCAGTTTAGTCTTCACCTGGGGGTGAGAGTGTCTAGAGGCAAGTGGTTGGGACTCACCCATTGTTGGTTTCTTGTCCTTCTCAAGAAAACACAAGGAGAGGATGGTCTGGCGCCATTTGTGGAGTCGAAGGGGGACAGCTTGTTTGACCAGTGCACAGGGCAGAAGCAAGATATATCCCCAAGTAGTGGCAGAAGTGCTGTGAAATGCTGCTCTCTTTTCCTCAGTGGGGCACTCCCCCATATCTCTACAATTTACTTGGTTTTCTGTTACCAGACTTTAGTTACAATAGACTAAACCTATAACAGACTGCAAGTTTATTAATAAGTCATCAAGAAGATGACTTTTCTGCCTGGCTATCCTACGTACTCTCCTCTGAAATACCCACTATAATTCTTGGTGACTTTAACATCCATGTTAATATTAACAGACCTGCTACAGCTCAACTTCTCAACTTAACCTTGTCTTTTGACCGAACACAATGGACACATACATCCACTCACTGCAGTGGTAATACCCCTGACCTTGCATTCTCCCATTTCTGCACTCCTGGCAACCTCACCAACACCCCCTTTCCTCTCTCTGATCACAATCTCATCACTTTCACAGTATCCTTGTCTCCAATTTCCTACCCCTTCAAACAGCAAATGATTACTTGTAGAAAACTTCACCACTTTAACCCTCTTTTCTGCTACTGAACCCTGTATGACAAAATCTCTCCATTTTCCCTTCCTAACCTTGCCACCTTCGTCTACAACAGTTCACTCTCATTCGCACTGGATGCACGTGCTCCCCTAACTACATGAAGAATCTGGCCCCAACTGTTACAACCTTGGCAAACCAACAACACCGGAAATCTCAAGAGACGTTGTCGTGCTCTTAAATGACTGAGGAGAAAAACCAAATCCCTGCAGGACTTCACCCTACATAAATCTGCCCTCCTAAAATACAATTCCTGCCTCCATGCTGCCAAGCAAACCTACTCCATCTCTATTATTAATACCTTGTCATCCAATTCTCATCGACTCTTCACCACCTTTAACTGTGCTTTGTCCCCAAGCTCCATTACCCACTAACTCACTAACTGCCAAAGAGATTGCCAATCACTTCAAAGACAAGATTGATGCAATATGTGAGGATACATCCATTATACAGATATCTTCCTCACTTAACATACATTGTCTAACAGCACAGTCACTTTCCTGGACTCTGATCTATCCTTTTGAGCTTAGTGACATCATTCCGGGTCACATGATTGGACCAGAAGTTCTCTAGGTTTGTGACTTATCTGAACAATGTGAGTGTTCTTCCCTACATGTTTTTAAGAGATTAAAATGGTATTACACTATTGGATCTGTCCTTTTGTTCCTTACATGTGGAGTTTAAGCTGGGAAGAGATTCTTTTTTATTGTGTCATCTATGGGGGTGCCTGTAGGAGCTTTTTGCTGCCATCTGGAGCCTTTTTGATGGAATCATTTTGCTTGGTTGACCTATATATAGTTTATAGGTCCATGCTATGAGGTGAGCTGTCATCCTTATCCATAGGTGGAGGTGCACAGATTTTACGGTGGAGCACTGAAGTTTTTTTGAAGCACATTCTATATCAAACACATTTATTCAAGAACAATAATTGATTAAACTGTCACAATTATAAGGACTTTTATTGTATATTTGTGATATGTTTATATGTACATGAATATTGCATTTATGAGCTAGCGGAACAGTGTTTTTCATATTAGTTTATTTTGAGTGTGGGTTCACTTATAAGTGTTATTGCAACAGCTCAGTGGATATTTTGTTTGTTATTTAATTGCTGTCAAAAGCTTGTAAACTTCACCTACACAAGATCTCTAAAATTTGCCCCTTTTTAATGAATGAAACCACCAAGCTACTCATTCACTCCCTTGTTATCTCACGCCTTGACTAATGCAACTCCCTTCCCAAAGGCCTACTTCTTGTTAGGATATCCTTTTTTCAGTGTATCATGAATGCTGCTGCCAGAATCATCTACCTTACCAACCGTTTAGTGTCTATCACCCATCTCTGCCAATCCCTTCACTGGTTTCCGATTGCCCAGTGAATTAAAATGAAAATACTAACAACAACATAAAAAGCTATTCACAACTCTGCCCCAAGATACACCACCAATCTTGTCTCCAAATATCCCCCTGTCGGAACTATTCTGGACACACAGAATGAAACAGGAAGGCCTGAACTTATCTTTACATGGGCATGCTGGAAGCCATTTTTCTGTATATTCTATTTTCATGGTTTTTGAACAGATACTAAGAGCATTTCAATGTTGTTACAGCTTATATTCCCAGGTTATAAATTTGGGGGAGGTATGGTGGTATCAGACAACTACAAGATAAAGACTAGACATGATACCAAGTTGTAAGATAAACGGATGAGCCCATGTCTAGACTGAACAAAGGACAAAAGAACTGTTCACAATTATTTTTTTTCCATAAACCTCTGGAAAAAGAGTGCATATTAAACTTTTCATTGCATATGGTGTTATTATTTGACAGGAATATTTATATTTTAACCAAAATTGTCGATTGTATTTTTATTAGTATTGTAGGAAGTGAATACTTGCTTACTTAATTCAGTTTTTTTTTTACTATATTCAATTTCCATATATATATATATATATATATTTATATATATATTTATATTAATTGGTTTTAACAATTAATATATATTGGTATATTGTGGATATTATGTTTTTATCATTATAAAGAATTAGTTGAGTTCATTATATTACAACTTTGTAATGTTACAAAAGACATGAGATAATAAGAAGTCTTAGTAAAATTAGCTCATCTTTTTTGTAGGGGATATAGGTAGATTTTTTCTTCTCCGGAATCACTTAAAGTAATACCTTTGCAGTGACATGGGTATCAGTCTGTCTAAAACTAAACCGTCAGAAATGCAGTTCTCGTAATTTAGTGATATTCTTACTAGCCAATGCTAAAGGTCAGCCTTTGACATGACACAGAAGACATGTCAGAGAAACCCAAATCATTCTTAATCGTATACTGCCCCCTTCAGGTGATTGAAGTCAATTATTAGAGAAAATGACACCCAGTCTGACATCATTTTTAGGTGAAGATAAGCTTTGCCTGCCTAGGTTTTTTTGGAAAAAAAAGACAGGACATCACAAGACAATACAGGAGACAAGGGACAACAGATGAAAACAGACACCATGAAGTGAGCTGATTGAAAGCTGACATCACTGACACCATAGATTCCATATTGGTATCTATAACTTTCATTTTCTTCAGCTAACTTGTACTAGCCTTATATCTCTAGCTAAATTATTTAGTCCAATAATGGTTATGTTTAGCACAGGAGTTGATATGAAGTAATTTTAACTGCAATATAAATTATTTTCATTTCAATTCTCTTGGGGAAATTATATTTTAAACATCATCAAAGCTAATTTTAGCTTCTGGTCAATGGTTTAGCTGGACATATATATATATATATATATATGTAGACAACTTAGTGTAACAATGGACATTGATCTCAGTTAGATTCTAAGCTGATTGGATTGGCCTGTGTATGATATTCCAAATGAATTCATGCCAAGGTACACATTGAACTTTGAATATCTGGTTGTAGAGAGATCACATGGTCAAATTGCATAGCTGTTGTCACATGTTGCTGAGTTGCTCATATTTTTTTACACTGCATTTCCAGACAGTTGGTTCTAATTCATTAATATTTGAAAGTAATTGCTGATTTGAGCTGCTAACCGCTATTTTGGATTAGATCATTGTACTGCTATTTTTAATTGTTCATTATTTATCATCACCTATTATATTTCATTACCATTTTGCACTGAATTTTATTAATAAATATATATTTTTGCACATTGTTGCTTTTTATTTCATCTTCAAATTTGCACAAATTAACTCGGATATCAGTTAATTTATGAAGATTAGAAGGGAATCTCCTTAATTCCAGATCCCTGCCTGTTTTCATAAATTGTATACTGATTATTTTCTCAGAGCCAAAGTTCTGAAACCCCGAATCGTCCTCTCCACTACTTTCATGATCTTCTGCTCTCAAGCTCCCGTGTTTCCTCCTCCCATGCTCATCTCCAGGTCTTCGCCAGAGCTCTCCCATCCTCTGGAACTCTCTACCTCAATCTGTCTGGCTATCCCCTACTCTGAATGCCTTTAGGCGATCCCTGAAAACTCATCTCTTCAGGGACGTCTATCATGCCTCCAATTAAACATTTATCACTTCCATCGGCTCATCCCCCACAGTTATAACCTCTTGTACCACTTCCCCCCCTATTAGATTGTACGTTCTTATGAGCAGAGCCCTGTTAATCCTCTTGTTTTTTATTGTATTGTAGCTGTACTGTCTCCCTTTATATTGTAAAGTGCTGTGCAAACTGTTGGTGCTATATAAATCCTGAATAATAATATTAATATGTTTTATTCCTTCAGTAAATAAAATAGAATGATATATCTTTTGGGGTGGTTGCTAAATGCTAACTTAACACTTACATAGACATCTTCATCTCCAATCAGATAAAAATTATTCAGTAAAGTGCAGGTAGTATCTTCCTTTCACAAATGATGGGTATTAAGACTAAAAAACAAGTTGATAAAGGTGGAAAGATCCCATTTTATTTTAAGGATAAGCATTATTCCTACATTTTAGATACCATTATTCCTACATTTTAGATATCTTCCCCAAGGATCTGAAAACTATGTTGTCTGTTTTTAACAGAAAAATAAAACTGCAAAAAACACACCAAAAACAAGACAAGACATGATTAGAGAACTACGAGAAACAGACAAGCCAAATCATCAGTAAAATTACATACCGTATATACTCGAGTATAAGCCGAGTTTTTCAGCACATTTTTTGTGCTGAAAAACGGCCCCCTCGGCTTATACTCGAGTCAACATCTGCAGATAGTGAGGCTCCGTCAAGGGGGGCGCGTACAGGGGTGGGCAGAGGGCTGCTGTCTCTTACCTGGCTCCCGATGATCCATCCAGGAAGTGCTGCTCCTTCCGTCACTCCGGCCACTCCCTCACTCCTGCCGCTCGGCTCCGCCTCCTCACCGGTGATTGGCCGCCAGAACTGTAGCTCAGGAAAGGTACACAGGCGGCCAATCACGGGCGAGGAGGCGGAGCCGAGCGGACCCACGAAAATCGAGTGAGGGAAAAGCCGTTAAGTGTGCAGTGCAGAGGTGCTGCTGCAACCACATATGCTGGCTGCAGCAGCACCATACTGCAACAGGGGTCAGCAAGTGTCATTGGTGTCAGTGGGAGGAATAGTGCCGCATCATTGGTGTCACTGATACTAATGATGGGGCATTATTCCTCCCACTGACACCAACGATGGGGCACTATTCCTCCCAGTGATACCAATGATGGGGCACTATTCCTCCCACTGACACCAATGATGGGGCACTATTCCTCCCACTGACACCAATGATGGGGCACTATTCCTCCCACTGATACCAATGATGGGGCACTATTCCTCCTACTGACACCAATGATGGGGCACTATTCCTCCCACTGATACTAATGATGGGGCACTATTCCTCCCACTGACACCAATGATGGGCACTATTCCTCCCACTGACACCAATGATGGGGCACTATTCCTCCCACTGACACCAATGATGGAGCACTATTCCTCCCACTGACACCAATGATGGGGCACTATTCCTCCCACTGATACTAATGATGGGGCATTATTCCTCCCATTGACACCAACGATGGGGCACTATTCCTCCCAGTGATACCAATGATGGGGCACTATTCCTCCCACTGACACCAATGATGGGGCACTATTCCTCCCATTGTCACCAATTTTTTACATTGACTAGTAGGTGCCTCATTTCCCACCCTCGGCTTATACTCGAGTCAATAGTTTTTCCCATTTTTTTGTGGTAAAATTAGGTACCTCGGCTTATATTCGGGTCGGCTTATACTCGAGTATATACGGTACTCTAACAACAGTAACACTGACTAAAAGATGCCATTTACTATATGCCATATCAGTTCAATGGTTATTTGTAAATATTCTTTGCAATCTTGTCTTTTTTCAGTTTTTTCATCATGTCTTATTTTGTGTATAATTTTGCAAATACAGTACTCTTTATCAAAATGGAAAATTTGTTTTCTGGAAAATGAACCCTGTACCCATGATGGCATGACATGGCATTGGGACACTCTGTAGCCACAGAGCATCAAAGCTCTGTAATGAGCAAATATGCCCAAAGATTTGTTATGATTCTATATTCTGGCCATTGTAAAGGCTAATAAGCAAGGTGTTGCCAAAAAGGGCATGCAGAGCTGGGACTGCCATGAAAGACAGAATGAAAACACAAAAGAAAAATGTTAACCATACCATATAATGTGACTTCAAGGATGACATGGGAAAACCTCCTGTTCTGTAAATTACATGTTTGTGAGATGTAAGCTGTATGTATTGTTATGGAACAGTATGATTGTCACAAATGTGTGAGCAACACGGTGCTCTGGCATCACACATCCTGATGTGTAATTGGATTTTTTAACTTTCAATTTTAGTTTGCCTAAACTACATTAGCAGCACCCCAGTCTGATTCATTTCAACTTGATAAAAATGTTTTTAGATAGTTTTTGGCGGTGATACCTTTTTTATCCAGCGGTAATAGTCCAGAATTGAATGGTGAAAAGAGGAGCCACAGAAGATCTAAAAGCTATAGTAAAGCTAAAAACCCACAGCTTTGTAGTAACTCTCCAGTTAGACAACAGTTTAATAGTTTATATAAAACAAAGTGAACTTTTTTTCTGGGTTACCACACTACATTGTTTTAAAAGTTCATATATTTTGATATTAAATATCAAAACAAAGTGCAAAAAAACCTTCAAAATCACACCCTCACAAATCTCCTCCTATCCCTACATCCTCAATTATTCCCCCAAAAAATCAAAATATAGACCTATAGAGGTATGTGTTGTTTAACTATTAACTAGAATGACTGCACAAGCAGTTAAATAGGCAGCAAATAGAAAAAGACAAGGAATGTTTTATCCTTTGAAAAACAATAGCTGCAAATATTATTCAGTGGTTGCATGCAGTATCTAATCACCTTGGTAAGACAACAATGTAAGAGGAAGAGATAAGTGTTATCTTGAATTAAACAGAGTTTGAGTGATCTGAGATACAATAGCCACAATTATTGTACACTGGGTGGACATTATGTAAGACAGTTGGTTAAATCACAATGTAAGGAGAGATAAGGCAGATTTTATCTTCACAGTAGTTCTAAATGCAAAAGTTTTTTTTTACCTTTACGCATTCTGTGTATTAAGGTAAAAAAAAACCTTCCAATACCTGTTCCCCACATTTCTGAGTCCTCTCACGTGTCTGAGCTGTCCCAACTGCAGTGCCACTGCTCTCTCTTCCTGGTCTCACAGAAGACTCTGGGAGCAGTAAGAGTTAAAGGCACCTGCTGCTGTCAGTCAAATCTTGCGAGGGAGTTGGGGGGGGCATGGATGAGCTGAGCTGTCTGTTTCTATGGATGCACACAGCCTGGTTAAAGAGTGCACCCACATGGGTGCCCCATCAGCACATGGCTTGCTGAGGGGGCACTTGTAAGAACAAGGAGTGGACAACATTAGCGTATATTTTCTAAGAGACAATAGTCACAAATTGTTTTTAGTGCTGGAGTAATAGACTACAAACTTAAAGGTACAATTTAAGTTGAAAATTTTACCTGCAGCAAACTTTAGAAATTTGCCAGTTGAGGTCCATCTCGGGAAACATGTGTGGAACATTTACAGTGCTGGAAGAGAGCCATGCCACAGACTCAGGGGAGAGGCTGAGTTGGCTTTCAATAACAAATTCTCTTGCTGCAGTTAATGCTATTAAGACAGCACATTGGCTGCAAGGCAAACCAAAATCTCCATTGCACACTATGCAACTCTGACCAGTGGTCCAGCCTGGACACCCAATAGTCCATGGGGTCCTAAATGCATTAGCAATAAACATGATGTAGTTAGCAATCATGTAATATGTTTTGCATGCAGCTGGGCCTGTACACCGTTGTATAAAAAAAATCTTAAAAGCGTCACTGAGGCAGCTGCTGCTTCTTTCAGGGATCAGCTGATTAGCGACATATTGGTCATCAGAGAGGCTCCTGAAACTATCAGGATATGGAGCCAGGAGCTTTTTGTGCAGCATTTCCTCAAAGTGCCAAATGCTACTTCTGGGATGGTGGCAGCAGATCCACAATATTCCACTTTATTGGAGGATCCAAAAGGGTGGCCAGTCAGTAATGTTCTATTTATTTCATGTTCTGAATTCCAGGGTTCTCACACAGAAACCCTGAACCCTGAGCATAAAGGAGGTCCATTTGCCACAAATTTTCTGCAGCACAGGATACCAAGTCCCCAGTATCACTAAGATCAAAACTGTCCTCTAATTTCATCTCACCCATGTACATCTTGCAGATTTGGAGGGATGAAATGCCCCTTTGAAGCCTGCCCCATATCCTCCTTCTCCTCCTCCTCTTCATACCCCAGCCCTTCTTCCTCTGCCTTCTGATGCTTCTGGTTTACAGAGGTGGAAGCAATATTTCAAAGGATCCTGCTTACCCTGGGACAGAAAATAGTCCTCTTCTACTTCCTGCTGCTGTGCATCATTTGCCTGGTCTATCAGCCCGTGGAATATCTGCTCCAGGAGGACTATTAACCTAATCCCCGTCTTTCCATATTGCCATCCAGCTCCATCCACTCATGATTTGGCCCACCCCTTAGTACCATGTTCCTACCCAGTATGTGTTGACATCACTAGTATGGGAGATTTTGGCATGACATCACACGTAGTTATATTTTCATATTTTGCCTCCATTTAACGTTTGATCACAATAAACAGATCATTGGTAGTATGAGGGAAGCAGTGGGAAATAACGGGATATTTGTTGATCGTATCCCAGATATTAGCTTCAATCTTTACAAGAGATTCCTTATGTTTCTGCAATTTAGAAGGGGGTATTATAGATAGATGGAATTGAAAGGGTACAAAAAACAAATAGTGGGTGGAGAACTGAGTTTATCTTCATGGTGTATAGTCTCTCAATAAGATATGTTATAATTTTGCAATTTGGAGACATTTTGCTACAGGCTCTGAAGTAGAGGGTGATAACTTGCTCAGAATAGATTTCTCCAAGAAATTGGGTCAGCAAATTAAAGTGCATGTATATCCATTTTTATAAGTTTTTTAATAAGTAGGATAAGAAACCTCTGTGAGTTGTATATTTTTTGTTGTCAGTGTCCAGTTTTTGAACACACCCCTTTCTTCCTGTCCTTGCAGATACAACAGGAAGCTGAAAATCTCTATGAAGTGAAAATGGATTTCTATCTTCGAAAGCTGTCAATAGAACAGGTGAATGTTTTAGAAAATTCTCACTCACTTTTAATGACAACTATAAAATTTTGGATTTCCCACCGCTGTCTGTCATTGTGGCAATGGTCACCAGAACAGTTGACAGAGTGGACAATAATAAAAACCAGGCAGGGATTCTAATCCTTACACACTCAATCCAAAACTATTTGGCTATACTTATGCTTTCATTTTCCAAGAGAAATTAAAATAAGAAGCTAGACAGTCAAGAACCTTAAGAAATGTGTTTTATTTTAAAATGTGAGTTTTTTTTCATGGGGAATCTTTAGATGTCCCTAAATTAATCTATCAATTTGAATAAATTGGGAGTGATGCGCACAGTTCTTTTATACTTGGTTGTATTTTATCCCCAGGAAGCATGGTATATGAAAAATACTGTCAGTGTACCTTTAATGTCAGCTGACTGGAAAATGTTTACTCTTAGGGTCTCAACGAAAAAGGAAAAAAGATCCTGTGCATCCCTAATGGGTGTCAGTATATTTCTTGTGAGGCAAACAAATCCATAATTCTTATTCTATCTTTTGGGGTGCATATAATAGTTTGATTGCTGTAAGTCAACAGAGAGGCCAAAATGATGAAGCATGTGGAAGAGGAAGTACTAATCTATCATGCCAAAAGAGTTATATGTATTCATTTACATGACTATGAAGTGAGCCCCTTCAATTAACATTGTTAAGGGCTCTTTAAATGTTGGAATATTCACCAATCCTATTAGGAAACATCTTTTGGAATCAGCTTTTACACAGTTACTGGAATAAGTTGCTCATGGAGCAAAGTTTACCTGGGTTGATTTCTTTTTTTACTTATATGGTCACATACATTGGTTATGCAACTCATTTTTTGTAGTTGTAATATATTATACTACACATGAAATTTAATTTCTTAGTGCTAAACCATGAACGCGTGTGTCCAGTGTCACTATTAAGTCTTGTACTGTATGCCCTCTTCAAGCCTTCTGTCTATGACAAGTTTGACTTGCTCTTGACATAAACAAAGATTACAGGAGAGGAAATGTGTCTTTCAAACTTGATAGTGTTTTTCTTTGTAAAAATATAAAAAGAGCCCTGATACAGTATGACCTATGAGAAGGTGCAGGACATATTCCATGATCTTCCTATGATACCACAAAACCTTCGTCCACATTTGCCAAGTAATGTAGCAAAATATATCTCCATTACACCTGTGTTTTGAAATAGTCCCCTAGTTTTGATTGTTTTGGAAATATTTTTCAGCACTTTATGAAAAAGATGTGAACTAATGACATACATGTTTTATTTATAGATTTTTGTCAATTCAGAGACTGAAAGCTAAATATATTCTTAGATTAAGTATGTTTCTCAGAAACTGATGAACACAACACAATTATTGTGAGTGTGAGCCAAAAACCTCTAACGCTCTTGATGAGCTGACAGATGGTGAAGATGTGATCCAGCAATGACCTGTCAAAAACTAATCCAGCCAACTCTGTTCTTCCCTTTCAATCTAAGTGCCTACAGGGACCTGCTTAAACATCCATAGCAAACAATTTGCTTGAGGAAGGCAAAATGGCATAATAGAACTATTTTGCCTCAAATGTATTGCTGTCTTATTTTAAATGACAGTTGTAGCCTATAATTAATCATTATATCATTATAGCATTCACAAAAAGTAGATAAATTGGTTTATAAATGTAACATACGATGGAACAAACAAATGCTTTGAGCCAGATTATTTAAATGATGTTGATCTGTGCCAATATTCTAATGGATATCATTATAAGCACACTCAATATCATGAATATTATCACCAAAATAAGAAAATCCAACAGCTCAATGGATAGTGCTAACCTAAACAGGTGTAGAGAAGGTAAGCATTGCTCTTGTGTCTTAAAGTCTTTGAAGCAGTAATGAGTGAATATTGTTAATTGCATATAAATGGAGCAAAATCACACATTTTCCTTCAAATTATTACAATTAATTTTGGAGAGAGGAGCATAGAAATTCATACCTATTAACTACCCCAAACCCAAGGATGTTTAGCAAGTGATATTTTTCCTCTGGACAATTTAATTCTATAGGGAGGTATGCACAGATGTGAAGCTAGCACAATTGTCTGATGATGCTGTATTATAGTCATGTGGCATTGGAATTTTTTTTTAAAAGGAAAAGAAGTAGGTATGTTAATTAATATTTAAAATGATACTTTAAATTACCTCTATACTTACTATTCATAAACAACAAATAGGTCTAGAATTAAAGTTGTGTGTTTTTCAAAACAATAAAATACAGCAGTAGACCCTAGCTAAAAACATAATTATTCTTCTTATTTAGTTTTAATCTAAATAGTAGTGAGTGTGTGCTCACTAGATTTATTTGTTTGTTTACGTTAAATCAGGTCCAAGTCCAAGATTGAACTAGTCAAGAGCTGGCCAGATTAATTACACTCTGTATATATTACGGAGGCTGGCCACAATTTTTTTAAAACACGAATCCACATTGGCTCACAATTGATATGATCCAAAAATATTTAGACAGTATAAAGGTGAATAAAGCACCTGGACTGGATGGCATACACCCACGGGTCCTTAAAGAATTCAGCTCTGTCATTTTCAAAGCCATTATTTCTCATTTTTAGGGACTCTTTAATGACTGGCATAGTACCACTGGATTGGCGTAAGGCCAATGTGGTGCCTATATTTAAAAAGGGGTCAAAATCTTTACCAAGTAATTATGGACCTGTTAGTTTAACTTCTATAGTTGGAAAGATACTGGAGAGTTTAATAAAAGACCACATAGATGAGTTCTTGCAGGAAAAAAATATTTTAAGCAACAGACAGCATGGATTAATGAAAGACAGAAGTTGTCAAACAAATGTGATTTCTTTTTATGAGGGGGTAAGCAAAACCTTGGACAGAGGGATGACGGTGGATGTGGTATACTTGGATTTTGCAAAAGTGTTTGACACAGTTCCCCACACACGGCTAATGTGTAAGGTAAAGTCTACGGGCTTGGAAAAATCCATGTGTAAATGGATAGAAAACTGGCTAAAGATTGTATTCAAAGAGTAGTGGTTAATGATTCATACTCTGAATGGTCTAGGGTTGTCAGTGGTGTACCCCAAGGTTCAGTGTTGGGACCCTTACTTTTTAATATATTTATAAACAATATAGGGTCTGGGATTAAAAATCCCATTTCAGTCTTTGCAGATGACACCAAGCTGTGCAGTGGAATAACGTCCTTACAGGATGTCTCCAACTTACAAGCCGACCTCAATGCACTGTTTAATTGGGCAACTATGTGGCAAATGAGGTTTAATGTTGATAAATGTAAGGTTATGCACTTGGGGGCTAAGAATATGCATCCATCATACATACTAGGGTGAGTACAACTGGGGGAATCAATAGTGGAACAGGATCTGGGAGTTCTGGTGGATCACAAGGTTAATAATGGCATGCAATGCCAAGCTGCGGTTTCTAAAGTGAGCAAAATCCTCTCTTGTATTAAAAGAGGTATAGACTCCAGAGAGGGAGATATCATATTACCCCTGTAGAAATCATTAGCAAAACCTCATCTGGAATATGCAGTTCAGTTTTGGGAACCAATTCACAAAAAGAACATTGGGGAACTGGAGAAAGTACAGAAAAGGGCGACCAAACTGATAAGAGGCATGGAGGATCTCAGCTATGAGGATAGATTAGAAGAACATGAGACGAGAAGATTAAGGGGGAATATGATCAACATGTATAAATACATCAGTAGTTCATATAGTGGACTCAGTGTAAAGCTTTTCACCCAGAGGTCATCACAGTGGACAAGGGGGCACGCTTTACGTCTGGAGGAAAAGAAATTTAATCTCCAAACATGGAAAGGTTTCTTCACAGTGAGAGCTGTGAAAATGCAGAATAGGTTCCCTCAAGAGTTGGTTCTGGCCAGCTCAGTGGACTGCTTTAAAAAAGGCCTGGATTCTTTCCTAGATGCACAGAATATACTGTAACTGGATACTAACATTTATAGGTAAAGTTGATCCAGGGAATATCCGATTGCCTCTCGGGGGATCAGGAAGGAAATTTTTTATGTGCAGGAGCAAATTGGATCATGCCTTCCTGGATTTTTTTGCCTTCCTCTGGATAAACTGTGGGTATAGGATTATAACTTTTTTTTTTAATGGTTGAACTGGATGGACTTTTGTCTTTTTTCAGCCAGACTAATTA
Organism: Staurois parvus; assembly: GCF_062004578.1. Lineage (NCBI taxonomy): Eukaryota > Metazoa > Chordata > Amphibia > Anura > Ranidae > Staurois > Staurois parvus. The sequence goes on along the minus strand of NW_028318564.1, from coordinate 3,208,422 downwards.
TGTAATTATGTAATCTTTTGTTAAGGCATACCACACATTTCACTAGCTGCATTGGAGTGGAAAAGTGATATATATAGTGTACAACATTGACCGCATACCCTTCCCCATCACGAAAAAAGTTAATAACTACTGTAAAGGTTCTCTTTAACATCTACTTTCTATGAAAATAGTAGAGGCTGTCTGAAAGGCAGCATGTCACCATGAAGAGTAGACATGCAGCAGTTTACTGATTAAAGTAGTATATTTTTGCCAAGTCTGTCACTGCAAAAATTAAAAACGAAATACCAAATTCACAGTGGGAATAGCTATTTAGAATAATTATCTGCAGTTCAGATGCACATATCAATATTACGACCTTCAAACTCAATGCAGCTTTATGCTATAAAGCAGAGAATTTTAAAATCTCCAAATTGCTAATTTTCTTGTGCTAATCACTTGGCAATGGCATATGATAAAAAAAATAAAAGTGAAAGTTTTCATTGTTTCAAGTCTGCTTTATAGCACTGAGAATGGACTCATGTGTTTCAGATTCAAAATAATCTGTTTGGATGAGCTTCAGATTCGGGTCATCCATGCGTTTGACTTGAACTCAAGCTGTTTCAAGTTCACCACATTAAATGGCCAGATATTGTCAGTTCACTCAACCATCAGAACCTCTAAGCATGCAGCCTGGCTGGCCAGGAAAGGGAGGGGCAGTGAGCATGCAGCCATACCACTCCAATCACCCTCAACATAAAGAGGGTATTATATTGAAGGGGATAAAGGCCTCTTCCCCAAATGTCTGGCCTAGTGGATGTTGGGAAATGCAGGGTGGACTTATCAAAATCTGGAAGCTGCCTTCAAAATAAGGGGAACCAGATATCTAGCCCCCCTATGTGAATTAGTAAGGGGTACATAGCAACTCTGTCTGCTTAATGACAAAATAAATGTACAATGTAAAAAAAAATTAAAAACCATATAGACTGCGCATATCATGTGCATATATACAATAAAATATAACTCAGTCCCAAATTAGTGAACTAAGTGCAGAGTGCTGGTGTTCAACTCCTATTTTCATATCTTGATTGGTAACTCTTACCAAGACATAACAAGTGCTCCACTGTGCTCAAAACAGTGCCCCATATGGACTGACACTCACCATTATCCAATGACCATCTATCTCTAGAATGGTAATTCAAGCTTGGGGACTATCCCAGTAAACTGAGTGTTGCAGCTTGTGACCACCTTTCCTTGGAATGGTGCATATCAGATAATAAATTCCAGAGAGCCTACTGACTCCTCACCTCCACAGGCAGGGCATGTAATATATCACCATAAAAAAAAACAGAAAAAGGGACATCCTATAGTGTAAAACCACTTAATACCCTCTGTGATAGAAATGTATTGAGGCTTGATGACGAAACTTCCGCCGTGTGGAACGCACGCCAGTCAGAGGAGTGATCACTACAGTGGCTTCTATTTTTTTTCATTGCAACAGCAATAAGGCTGAGTACACCAGGTGCCGGGCTTAGGCACTTCTCTTGTGAGTGTATTCTTTACATATTTCCCCAAAATAAAGGTATTAAGCGGTTTTACACTATGGGATGTCCCATATATTGCATGCCCTGCCTGTGGAGGTGAGGAGACTGTGGGCTCTCTGGAATTTATTATCTGATACGGACCATTCCAAGGATAGGTGGTCAGAAGCTGCAACACTCGGTTTACTGGGATAGTCTCACAAGTGTGAATGACCATTCTAGAGATAGATGGTAATTGGATGATGGTGAGTGTCAGTCCATGTGGGGCACTGTTTTGAGCACAGTGGAGCAAGTGTTATGTCTTGGAAAGAGTTACCAATCAAGATATGAAAATAGGAGTTGAACACCAGCATTCTGCACTTAGTTCACTAATTTGGAACTGAGTTATATTTTATTGTATCCTCGGTGGATTTGTTATGCTTCAAGGCAAAGCGCCCTTAAATGCTATGGTCAATGTCACCTTCCTTAATAAGCCTCTTATTTTCTCTGCAGTGCACAGTTTGAATCATGCGGCCCAAATATAGGAGCCCATGGGGGCAAGACTGGCAATAAACTATGAAATCAATGGCACATGTAAAGTAGGAATTTAATGTGTATGTAGCGCTCACCCCTTCAGGAGCTGCTGGATATTTGCATTAGATTCTTTCCTAATGAATTGCCCCGCAGCCAGGCATATGATCACAGTCACTCTTTGGCTCAATAACAAGTCTGCGGGATGTTATTTTTTTGATGTTTTTAGTTTTGGAGAACTTGGATAGGGTTGAGAGAATTGATTTGGATACTCCAAAAACAGAAACTATATACAACCTGAGAACAGTGAACTCCTTTCTGTAGGGCTGAAGCAGAAGTCCTTGCATATGGCAGCTGTGGACTTGACTTGTAATGGAATAGTAAAGTCACTGATGCATCTTTCTTTAGCGAAGGGGTCTCCAATCTTTCCAAAGAAAGGGCCAGTTTACTGTCCTTCAGACTTTAGGGGGTCCGGCTGTGCTCAGTGAGAGTAAACAATGCCCAAACTTTGGTATTAAGGGAAGAAATAGTTGGTACCAGTGGGAGGCATAGTGCCCCATTGTTATTGTCAGTGGAAGGAATTATGCCCCACCATTGATGTCAAGGAAAGAAATAGTGTTCCATTGTTGGTGACAGTGGAAGGAATAGTGTCTCATCGTTGGTGTCAGTGAAAGGAGTAGTGTCTCATCATTGGTGTCAGTGGAAGGAATAGTGCCCCATTGTTGGTGACAGTGGAAGGAAGTATGCCTTATTGTTGGTGTCAACAGGAGAAATAATACAAAATACTCTCAAAAACTTACAAAGCCATCCGCAACTTGGCCCCCAGCAACATCACTAACCTAGTCTCAAAATAAAAAACTATATCATTCTCTTCGTTCCTCCCAAGACATCCTGCTCTCTAGCTCCCTCGTCACCTCCTCCCATGCTCATCTCCAGGACGTTTGCCAAGCCTCTCTTATTCTATTGAACTCCGTACCCCAATTTGTCCAACTATCTCCTACTCTGATTACTTTTACATGATCCCTGAAAACTTTCACTTCAGAGAAGCCTGTTCTGCCCCCACCTAACAACTGTATTTCCACTTTCTCCATCAGCTCATCTCCCACAGTTATTACCTTTTGTATCCCTTTGACCCTCCTTTTTAGATTGTAAACTCTAACAAGCAGGACCTTCTGATTTCTCCTATATTAAATTATATTGTAATTTAACTGTCTGCCCTCATGTTGTATGTTGTAAAGCACTGCACAAACTGTTATTACTATATAATCCTGTATAGTAATAACAATAATAATAATGAAGCACTGGGTGTCGGCACCTGCTGTGTCTTTAGCAACCAGTGACATCACCTCACCCTATTCATTTACTGTAGAATTCCTGGCCAGGTAAACAAATGGCAGAGATGGTAGCTTATACCCTTGCCCAAAAATGGACACATGGCCATATTTATTCATTGATATCACTACCCCTTTGATTACATTGCAGATGACAACTTGAGAAGTGAGCAATGGGATTGGAAACATTGGTCGGTTTTCTTTTGACCAGTTGGAGGTTATTATTCATCATGGTTGGTGAGGATAGTGTAGTTGCTGGGTAACGTGATTGACAATGGATTTACATAATAGAACTTTTTTTTATTTTTAATAAGGGACTTGTCAAAAATTGTGTGTCTGTATTTACTATTTACATTTTTTTGGTGAATGAGTAGGGTACTATGCACCCCTTACTAATTAACATGGTGGGAAGTGGTATCTGAGGGTTCCTTTTGAAGGAGACTTCCAGATTTCATGAGTCCCCCACTCACAGAGCTCAACCACTAGGCCAGATGTGAAGGAAAATGGCCATTGTCCTTATCCAAATGGTAAAAAGGTGCTTTGTCAGGGGGCATGTGGCCTAGTGTGCTTCATTAGGTGAATGCTACATGCTCCCCCCTTTCATTGCCTGACAGACTGCATATTCAGATAATGGTCTGGTATGAATTTTGGATAGACCCATTCTTTATTTTCTATTTTTGTGGGGTTTCCCTTTAAAATTTACAAACGATCTGGTATGGAATTTGATAGGTACCCTACACTGTTATTTCTTTTTATTGGGTTCTCCTTGATGACATCCATACAAGATTCTCATCAACGAGAAAGATCTGGCATGTATTTTTTGTCTGGGGTCCCCCATTAACATCTTTACCAGACCCTCACCAAAGATAAGCCTGTGATATGTATCAAAGGAAACTCCAGACACTTTGTTTGCAAACAGAAGGAAGCAGCTGAAAACTGTCATCTACTGGAAATTTAAACCTCATTTTTTTTTATTTGGTAAATGTCAGTTTTTGTATACATCATACAGCTACCAATCCAGAGGTAGATTCAGGGCATCCCCAGATATCTTAATTTTTTAATGTTGCCTCCTAATCACTTGACAACCGGACTATAGCCAAATGATGGCTACAGCGCAGCTGGCCAGTTCTGGGAAGGCGTCATATGATGTCCTCCCAGAACTGCTCCTTTCACGTGCCCCCCTGGGGTGAGTACTTGGTGCGCTCTGTGATCACTGTGTCGGATGAACACAGCTGATCAGAGATCACGGTAAAGAGCCAATCACAGTGGCCCTTTAGCACATGATCAGCTGTGTCCAATGACACAGCTGATCACTATGTAAACACAGTTGCCAGGTATCAGCTGCACTTTCCTCATGCTATCACAGTGTGAGGAAAGTACTGCCGATAACCGGCAAGTGTGAAGGAACATCAATGCAGCCCCAAGGGGAGATCAGTGCAGCCCCAACAGTGTCCATAAGTGCAGTCCCAACAGTGTCCATCAGTGCTGCCAGTCGGTATCCATCAGTGCCACTAGTCAGTGTTCATCAGTGCCACTAGTCAGTGTCCATCAGTGCCACCAGTCAATGTCTATCAGTACCACCAGTCAGTGCCCATCAGTGCCGACAGTCAGTACCACCTATCAGTGACCTTCAGTTCTGCCTATAAGAGCCCATTGGTGCCGCATTTCAGTGCATCCTCATCAGTGCTTCCGTGTCAGTGCCCATCAGTGCAGCCTATCAGTGCCCATCAGTGCTGACTATCAGTGCTGCCTCATCAGTGCAGTCTCATCAGAGCACAAATTACTTGGTCTTTTTTTGTTTGTTTAGCAAAAAATAAAAAAACAGTGGTGAGTAATTACCACCAAAAGAAAGCTCTATCTGTCTCAAAAAATGTGGGTACAGTGTTGCATGACCACGCAATTGTCATTCAAAGTGTGACAGTATGCAATATTAAAATCGAAAGAAGTCTGTTTCAGTCATTCATCTCTGGGTGCATATTGCCTTTAAATTTAGTAAGCTCAATGCATCATCCAGTCCCATCCAGCCACAACAGCTTTCAGTGTTTCATATAGTTTAATGAGTTTAATGAGTTACCTGCAGTAGGGCTGGAACAAAACACCAGAACCTCATACAACGATGCTAAATGCCAAGTATGCATGGGGCCTTACTTGTGGTAATTGTCGTATTCCTATCTAGAAATGTGCACCTAAAGTGTTACTAAGCCCACAACAGTAAAATCAGTCTGTATATGCAATAAAGAATGCTTGTTATACTCACTGTGGATCCTAAGGGGTTGATATTCCACATTGTGTAAACAACTGTTTGATCCTATCTTCTCTGATCCTCCCCTTCTTATACTGTCCCCAATCTATCTGCTGATAGTACAGAGCTCTAGGAGTCACTCTGCACATGCTCAATTTAGTGTGTATTGCTAGAGGTTTTCTCTTTCTTTGGGAGGGTGCATGTGATCTGCACAGGGCCAATCGGCAGTATCCAGACAGAGGGTCAGGGGTCATGCAGCCTCATAGGACAGTCAGAGCAAAATTAAAACTCCTGCTACAAGCTTTAACCAGTGCTTAACTGGACACTGATAGAAGTCACAAGATTGCTGTGTACTACTGATTAGAAAATGTATTTACCAGTTTAGATTTACTACAATATTTGCATTTCCATGTTCTGTGTATTGTGGAAGCCCAGATATAGTGAATGCAGGGTCCTTGGTTTAGTAACACTTTAATCTTCCTTTCTATAAGGAAGACCCTTCATATATGGTAATGTAATAGGAAGACATTGAATAACCCCTTCTCATAGAAGACATGCAGTAAAGATCCATGACCATAATGGGGTTGAATTACTAAATCTGACTAGGCTGTTCAGTCTGGAAGGGAATTTTCTCTTAGCTTGGGAATGAAGTGAATTTCCTTGCCCATGACTTGGTATTCCTTGAAAGTGAACTTTCAGCACATTCACCAAGCTTTCCCTTGTAAAGTAAACAGTCTATTGGCCTTTAGTAAATCAACCCCAATTAGTGAATGCTGCTGTTGCTTTATCACAACTGGAAAGGCAGACCAATCAGAGTTAGCCCTATATCGGTGGTAGGTCTTGCAATGTTACTAATTTACTTCAAATAATAAAACTTATATTTCATATGTTTAAAGAATAGCCTTTTAATTATTTTCTTTCCTTTTTTGCTTTCTTCATAATAGCAGCTTGTGAATAAAAGAATATGGGACAGAACATTGCCATGTTTTAGTGTCACAAACGTGTTGTTGACTTTACTCTGTAAATTTTCCCTGATAATAGATTTCTGGATGATAAATCCAAGGTAAATGCTCTTACATGATAGCTTGAAAAATTTCTAATTAAGAAATTTTGTTTTGGGTTTTTTTCAACAAAAAATAGATTTGTGAATCTGTTCCCTTTGTGTAGAAATATGGAAATGTCCCTCCCCACCCCATATTAATAGAATTCACATGCTGCAAGACTGTACAAGTGGTGCATTCTGTAGAATTAATTAACTAATTTTGTATGAAATTAACTATTGCTGTCTACTATGATTTTTACCAATGGTGGATCAAAAATTAGATCAATAAAGAAGTACATGTGAATGAGACTTGTTTTGTTTTCAGTAAATCTTTGTGATTATGTTTAAGCAGCCATTGATTCTGGTGAGCTTTCACATTGATGGGTGACTGCAGGGGCGGACTGACAACTCATGGCGCTCCCGGACAATAGGGGATCATGGGACCCGTGTCCTTGCCCAAACTCAAAAAAGCCTATGAAAAAGGTACCAGGGGCATCTCATGGGGCCCCCTACTGACCCCGGGCCCTCGGGCAGTGCCCAAGTTTACAAATGGTCAGTCTGTCCCTGGGTGACTGACACTTTATGATGCAGATGTTATGTTGAAGGAAATACAGTGAAGTTGAATTTGAAAGAGACTTTTTCACAGTTTGTTTTTATAAATATTTATTGTTTTTTGGTCCTACATTTTCAATTTGAATATTTTCATGGTGTAGCCACACATCTGAAATGTTTTTGACACACCATAGGGACAATATTTGCTCTGTAAAACTCTTAACAGAATGGCACAGGGAGGGTCGATGCCTTTGTGGGAGAATGGATCAGTGGTTAGCATTGATGTCAATGGAAGTTTCTAACTTCAGTATACACATTGAGCTTTGTTCTATCCTGAAACAAGAATATTTATTAATTTTTTGCAGTGTCTCCATTACAGCCCATAGGAACTATCGCTCAGTTCAGGACCAAGAATTAGTGCCTGAAGTATCAAGAATGCTGGTTGCAGGTTAATAATGTTAATGGTAAGACTCATTGATTAAATATAAAATGAAAAAAAATGCCATGACTTTTAAAATAAGGCCAAATTATTTTCATAAGCAATTAACCCAACAGTTTTTTTATTTATTGCAGGGAACTCATTCAGACACTTAGGGGCATAATTATAAAACAGTGAATGTGACATTTATTTCAGGTGAATCAATCATTGTCTTTCAAACACATGCATCTTGAATATTCAGGTAAATGTCACATTCACTGCTTTATAAATATACCCTTTAGCTAGGTTCCGGTGGGATTTGACCACTGTTTCAGTTATTTGTGCATTAACGTAATTTTATTGCATTTTTAAAGTAATGTTGGTATTGGAAGCAAATGATGAGTATTTTTGGTAGTCTTATATTTTATATTATTATAGTATATACTGATAAAAAATGTTCATTTTAACTTTAAATTTCACTAAGTAAATAGAAGACTCAAATATATTCCACTCTGACTCCTATTTAGCTATGACCATGTTACCTCCTGCTATTTGTGTAAATCAACCACTGATAGCTTTTTCCTTCCAACTGTGATAATAGTGTGCTATGAGGATGGCCATAAGTGGGTTCACCCATTATTTCTTTAGGGAGTGTAATGCTCTGTAACATTAGAAAAGTAGGCAGCAAGGGTAATTGTAGTTAGCTTTGTCCCTTACTAAAGAGATACATCATTACTACATCTTAGAGTAGGTTATTTTATTGTGTGTAAATCATCTTTTCTATTTAAAACATTTATAAATATGTAGGTACACCATGGGAACTAGAGATTTTACTTCAACATATGAATTATTTATTTCTTCAGAATCTGAAAGCTTCACAAGTATATGCCATACTGGAGAATTACTTAAATAGGGTATCCTTTATAAATTACTTCCATGCACTTCCATAATTTTGATTTCACCATGTTGAGAGTTATACAGGCTTTCATTTCATGGAACTGCCATGTTTTTCATGGTAAGGATGAGTTTTGATCATATTAACTACTTAAATAGCTATCTCCTAGTACAATATTGTTTTGCCATTCATCCCTGCATTGACATGGGCCATTTCATATGTTTCATAAAGAGAGTGCAGTAATTGGGCAACATCAGCTTCCTCTTCTACCACTGGGAATGAGCTACCAGCTTGTGCTGCCTCTTTTTCCTTAAAAGAAGAGGAAGAGGAGGTAATGAGGCTGGCAACATCCTGTGGCCTTAGTCATCAAAGTGATAGACCAGGTCTTGTCATGTAACTTACATGTTAGAGGTTAGAGGCAAAAAAGAAAGGCATTAAGTAGTAACAAAGTATACAAGGTGTTGGATCCTGGAAGCAGATAGAAATATACAGACTCCCACCTAAAAAAAAAAAAGCTTACAAGTTAGGTACCTCTGCTCAACAAGAAGGATAGGGCATCTTCTCTGTTTTATGTCACTCCATAAGTGATGCAGCTGTTGGGTGATACTAATGTTTCCACAGCAGATCCCTCAGTTGCTCCATAATCTCCCACTAGATGAATATGGGGGAACCCCATTCTGTTTTTTTTAACTATCCTGGCTTATTTGTTTACATGGCCAGACATTCTGAAGCAGTAAATTAAATGGGGTGGTGATGTCACTTGTTGCAAAGGACGTGGCATGTGTCAGCATCTACCCCTTCCTTAACAACCATTGATAAAGGAAGCTTTCATAAACAGACAAATGCTCGAACAAGCAAAGTTTGCTTTGCACCTGTGTAGAGACCAAACTTGGAGATTATCCCTTGTAATAACTGTATAAGAGGGGATTTCCCTACCATTGCCAAGCTATCCTCTCACTTCCTGTTAAGCCTACAGTGACATTATTACAAATCTCTTAAACAAGAAAGAGATGTCAAAAAGTAAATAATAATTTTTTACTGTTTCCAGAAAGGGAAGAAATTGACTTTCACTATATTTGGATATCATTTTTAACACTCCAGAGTGGGCAGGGTCTTTCCATTCATATAATGTCATGAAGTACTCATGATAGTCTTGTCCACAAAAAAACAAGAAAAAAAACCCTAAAGCCATATTAACCACTCCAGCCTCTACTTAAATGACTGGATGGCTCACTCCTGAGAGCAGTACGGCATTTTAAAATGTCCTCCTGCCCTCACCACTCATGCACTCCCTCTAAGGTGTGCAGCAGCATGCCCTGTGATCCCTGTGTCCTTAGGACCAAACCCAGAGATGACATATGGAAACAAAGGCTGCATGTTGCAGACCATCACATTGATTGTTTCCACGGTGATTTCAGTTTTTTTTTTTTGTTAACACAGTACAGTGTCACAAGAGAAGCCAGTCACTTTCCTTAATTAAAAGACATACAGGCATACGTTTCCTATGGATACACTGCACTAGAGTTGCTAATGATGATGGTTATTAGCCACTGCAATACAGTGTCACTATACCAGTACAACCAGCCACAGTGTTCTTTATCACTGCTACACCAGTCAGTGTTACCAGACCAGTGCATCTAATGACAGTGTTCTTGATCGCTGCTACACCACGCCAGTGCAGCTAGCAACAGTGTTTCTGATAATTGCCACACCAGTCCTAATGTATCCAGACCAGTATAAGCCAGAAGGATGTCCTGGATGTCCCTGATCACCCTTAACAATGCACCCCAAATCTCAGAATAGTAAAACATCACAAGGTAGATTGCCTGGTTCTTAGTGTTTGCCCATATACTCTCCCCCCTAGGAAAGAAGACTTATTTGTGAAAATTTGTGAAAGTTAAAAAAAGAAGAAAACTTCATGACTCCAGCAACTGCCAAACCCATACGAATATTCTTCTACTCTGGGTAGCCTGGAATATTCCATCATAAGGATGGTGCAGTGTGGACACCTCCACACTTCATATGACAGTGAACAGTTCAGCCCCGGCTGTATACCATGTCATCTCATGTGTACAGCATGTTTGTAGTGCACACCATCCATAGAGGTATACAGTCCATGTGTACCAATCATATGAAGTGAAGACATGTCACCATGGCAGGGGCGGACTGACCATTTGGAAACTCGGGCACTGCCTGGGGTCAGTAGGGGGCCCCATGAGATGCCCCTGGTACCTTTTTCATAGGCTTTTTTGAGTTTGGGCAAGGACACAGGGGCCCCATGATCCCTTATTGTCTGGGGGCCCCATGAGTTGTCAGTCCGCCCCTGCACCATGGGATTGATTACCTAAAACTGGAGAGGGCAAAATCTGTTGCAACTGTGCATGGTAGCCAATTGGCTTCTAACTTCAGCTTGTTCAGCTAAGCTTTGGCAATAAAATCTGGAAGCTGATTGGTGTCTATGCAGAGCTGCACCAGATTTTGCACTCTTCAGTTTTAGTAAATCAACCCCATGTGTCTACACTGCACCGCCCATGGGATGAAATATTCCAGACTACTCAGGGTAGAAGAATATTAGCATGGGTTTAGCATTTGTTGAAGTCATTTTGTGTACAAGGGCATAAGACCATTGTGGGTACTGATAAAACTGGGAGAGAGCTGTGGACTGCCATTCGGGAGATCCACAGACAAGCTGCAGGAGTCATACACCCTAATCACCTGGGAGCTCTGTGACATGCCATTAGACAGCAAGAGGCTCTTTGAGATACCAAAAGCGATATATGACCATTCTATTGGGGGTCATATAGTTATGGTAAGATGTGCAAGCATAAAATTGGTGATGTGTGACACATGAAGCCTGGGAGCTGTGATCCACTGATTTAAAGGGGACTATCCCATCCTTTGCTATATTGTGACTGCCGTATGACTATGCACCCCTATTGTGTTACATTCTAAATTAGAATTTCCACTTTTGCATTTCTTTGCATATTTGTGTAGCACCACACCCACTGATGATTATGAGTTTACTGTTCCTCGCCTCAACTCCAATATCAATCTTGGACCCCCTTTGACACACCTGGTTGAGTAGGGACACTATAAACACAAGTGCAGGAGACCTAAAAAAATGTTTCTTTACAAGATAATGCTTTACTAAAGATTATTAGTCCAGCAGGAAGCAAAAAAAAACTTAGTTATGAGTGTTCCCCAACTTGTAAAATATAGAATCAAACAAAGTCAAAGATATACATTGGAAATGACTTTGTCAATAGGCTTATTTGCTGGACCAACAAATCCTAACTAAACCTATGATTACAGGATCAAGAGAGGGGGAGAGGAGTCCTATAGTCAGTCAGCTCCCTCTAAGTCCTGCCACCACAGGCATAGGAAGCAATAAACCACAATTTAGGAGACCGGGGTCAGAGTTTCTAGCCTAATTTATTAAGCCTGTATGGATAGGCTGCAATGTGTGAGTGATTGAATAGGCATTTAGCATCCGTAAAAAAAAAAAAAAAAAGGAAAAAAAATCTGCCTTTTTTTTGGACATGGAAAAATCCTGTTTGGACATGCTGGAAGATTGAGCAGGCATTTAGCATCTGTATAAAAAAAAATATTGGTGTGTTTTCTTTTGTTTTTGATGATGGAACTAGTATACAGGCTTGCTCCACGGCTAAAAACAAAAACATATGTGATCAATCTGGAAAAACATCAAATTCAATCATAATAAATGTAACCATGTATACCCATCAATGTCCCATGCTCTTGCCTCTGAATATGTTAACAGTTAGTTTATGGAAGAAAGAAAAGTCCCAAGTCAAAACAGTGCATGGAGTCTAGGGAATATGTATACAGTACTTATAAACTTTAAATCCGAGACATGCCCAACTGGGTTTAACAGTGGAAAAAATTCCAAGCTGAATAAAGATTGTAAAGAAACTAATGATAATGCTCTCTAATATTGGGAAATGAAATGATCAGCATGTGCCACATTAATGGCAGAGGAGTATTTTTGATCCCCATTGTACTGTACCAATGGTGGAAACCTAGCACTGGCCCTGGGGTACTGCATTTACCAAATAGTTTTAGCAGTTTTCACATTGTGTGAACACTATTATTTCTTATTGGATAGATATCTGGCTATTGAGCAAGATAAAAAACATAGGAGTTAAACAATTGGTTATGAGGGCTTAAGTAAGGATATTCCACATCTTTCTTTTTTTAAAACATAAATACACTACTAATTACAAAGACTCATATTGACTCTTGATCCTCAGATACCTTTTATTTCAGAATCTGCATACCTTCATGATTTCCTTAGGGCAGTGATGGCGAACCTTTTTGAGCCCGAGTGCCCAAACTGCAACCCAAAACCAACTTATTTCTTTCAAAGTGCCAACACTGCAATGAAACTTGAATATCGAGCTTTTGGTTTAGAAAAAACAACTCGTACAGTAGTGCAAACTAATTAACAGTACAGGGATGACCAGAGACTGCGGACAGTACAGGGATGACCAGAGACTGCGGACACAGTACAGGGATGACCAGAGACTGCGGACACAGTACAGGGATGACCAGAGACTGCGGACATAGTATAGGGATGACCAGAGACTGCGGACACAGTACAGGGATGACCAGAGACTGCGGACACAGTACAGGAGATGACCAGAGACTGCGGACAGTACAGGGATGACCAGAGACTGCAGACACAGTACAGGAGATGACCAGAGACTGCGGACACAGTTCAGGGATGACCAGAGACTGCGGACACAGTACAGGGATGACCAGAGACTGCGGACACAGTACAGGGATGACCAGAGACTGCAGACACAGTACAGGGATGACCAGAGACTGCGGACATAGTACAGGAATGACCAGAGACTGCGGACACAGTACAGGGATGACCAGAGACTGCGGACACCGTACAGGAGATGACCAGAGACTGCGGACAGTACAGGGATGACCAGAGACTGCGAACACAGTACAGGAGATGACCAGAGACTGCGGACACAGTACAGGGATGACCAGAGACTGCGGACACAGTACAGGGATGACCAGAGACTGCAGACACAGTACAGGGATGACCAGAGACTGCGGACACAGTACAGGAGATGACCAGAGACTGCGGAAAGCACAGGGATGACCAGAGACTGCGGACAGCACAGGGATGACCAGAGACTGCGGACAGTACAGATGACTGCTGACCTTTGGGGAGGGAGGGGGAGCGGGTACCTGAATTTGACAGGTACCCGCTCTTACTTCCGCAGAGTTTTTTTTTTATCTTACCTGTTCCTTTATCCAGCCGCGCGCTGTCTTCCCGGCTTCTGTAGTGTGGGCGCTCGTCGGACAGCCGGATGCCCAGTGCGCATGCGCGAGAAGCGCTGCGCTTTGTGATTGGTCCGGCGGCTTCTGGGATCTGTCATGTGTCCCAGGTACCGCCTTACCATTCACAAAGAGCACTGCTTCTTGCGCATGCGCACTTGGGACCCGGCTGTCACGCACACTACAGAAGCCGGGAAGACAGCGCGCCGCTGGATAGAGGGACAGGTAAGGTCCCACTGCAGAGCTGAGCGGCCGGCCCGGTATTCTGACACGGCGGCGGTGGAAATACCGGACCGGCCGCTCTATATTCGCTCCATAAGACGCACTGACATTTTCCCCCCTTTTTTGGGGGAAAAAAAGTGCGTCTTATGGAGCGAAAAATACGGTATTCTCCTGGCGTGCCCACAGATAAGGCTCGGCGTGCCGGCTGTGGCACGCGTGCCACGGGTTCGCCATCACTGCCTTAGGGCATATAGCATTGAATGTTGTCTATCATGTGGGTGTGGTGATAACTGTTAGCAGCAGGGCTTAGCACCTGTGAAGAGGGAGCATATAAGTGATACAAAATTCTTATGATGTCTGCACAAACAGTAAAATAAGTTCTCTTCAGACTGGTTTCTTTTGAAAGATCATGCAGTGATTTAGTTGCTTTGTACCTCTCCATTTATTATTATAGAAATAAAAAAATCTAACTTACACAGCACCTCTGGCTCAACCTTTGCCTCAAATGTGAATAGCAAATATTACACGACAATCTGTACAGCGAATTTAACAAACTCTCAGCACTTTTTCATTAAAGTTAAGGGAGCACAATGCTTCACAACATCTGAAGATTAAATAGATGAGAAAATAGGGACTTTTCAACAGACTTTAAAAGTGCTAATTTATTACATCATGCTAATTAAAAGATGCTGACTTTGTAATGGAAATGCATAGAGCCTGAGTAGAAAAGCTGTTAAGATAATTATATTTGTTACACAGGGGGCATAGTAGATTACAATTATTAGAATGCTGACATACTGCAGGGATGGTGATAACCACTTATTTGGACACGAAGACCACATTTTTGCAATTTCCTCAATTTGTGTCCATTTGTATTTTACTCCAATGCATTTTTCATTTAATAATTGATAACCCATATGTCCCCATATTGTCTCCTAACAGCATCCAAGACATTTTTCTTTTTTTAACTTACTTTTATTAAATGACAGTTCCTAGGGATTACAAAATCAATTACCTTAACGTTACACAAAATAGTTTTATGGTAAAATAGTTTGTTGGCACATCCTGCAATCTGTTTTAAAGCCCACCTTCTGCCAAAAACTTTTGTTTGTGATTGGATGGAGCACTTCATTTCAGAGTAGGAAGTGATGGGAAATCTCTCCAACAAAAACAACTCCAGCTTCCAGTCTATACCCTAAAATCAAACATGCTGAGTATGACTATTTACTACTTAACAGCTAAACTATTTCCATAGTACAGGATACAAAACTGCATTCTGTGGGACTAGACGGCTATATCATAGTTATATATAATAAGTTGTGTTCACAGGCTACAGGTGCACATATCTTTCTTGTTTGCAAGTTTGTTTCTGATGGTCAGGCAACTAGAGTCACAACCACCGTCACCCAGAACTGTTTATTAATTAACCACATGCCTCCCATCCACTGTAGAAATACGGTGGCAGGGCGGCACGGCTGGGCAAAAGCACATTTTAAAACGTGTGTTTTTAAAACAGGTAGGGGCGCGCGCGAGGCGCACTACCGTTCACCCTGTCCCGCCGATCACAGCCGCGGATGTCAGTCGCCGGGTCACAGCCAGTCGTTACCGGCTATGTCCCGGCGATTGGCGGCAATCGCTGACAGAGAGCACAGCTGCAGTAGCTGTGCTTTCTGTCAGTGCCCTGACAGCTCCAGGACACGCTGATCGGGACAAAAGAGTTTCTCTCTCCTGATCAGCGGTGTTCCCTGCAGTACACACCCCCGCCCCCTAGTAAAACACTCCCCTCACACAGTTAACCGTTCCCCTGAATAATAAACTTAACCCCTTCCTCTCCAGTGCCATTAGTACAGTGTCAGTGTTTTTTTTTTTGCACTGATCACTGTATTGGTGTCACTGGGGATGTCAGTGACCCCAAGTCAGTACCCCCCAATGTCAGAATGTCTGCCGCAGTCCCGCCATAACTCGCTGATCGCCGCCATAAGTCACTGATCGCCGCCATAAGTCGCTGATCGCCGCCATTATTAGTATATAAGAAACCTAAAAATCCCAGTATCTTTCCTGCCATTTGTAAACGCTATAACTTTCACGTAAACCAATTAATTTACACGTATTGGTTTTTTTTTTTTTAGCAAAGACATGTCGCAGAATGCATTTTGGCAGAAATTTATGACTAAATTTGATTTTTAATTTTTTTTTTACTGGACATGTTTTATAGCAAAAAGTCCAAAATATTGTTTTTTTTCCTCAAAATTGTCAGCCTTTTTTTTTATAGCGCAAAAAATAAAAACTGCACAGGCGATCAAATACCACTGAAAGAAAGCTCTATTTGTGTGAAAAAAGGACGTAAATTTCGTTTGGGTGCAGCATTGCATGATCGCGCAATTATCAGTTGAATTAGTGCAGCACCGAGTAGCAAAAAGAGGCCTGGTCATTAAGGGGGGTAAATCCTCTGGAGGTCAAGCGGTTAAGAAAAGACTAAATAATCAGGATTTATTACATACATTCATATAAAGTGTAGTGCATATAGTGCTATAAAGTTTTCCCTGCACAGGATAAATCATTATTTTCTAAGCATACATTTGCATAACAATTCCCTTTGTGTCTATAGTGGCAGTATACTTTAATGCCTAAAGCAAAACTTCAGACAGGTATATATATGTAAATTGGGGCTGTCATGTAATTAGAGATGAGCGAATTTTTCAAAAATTCGATTCGGCTGATTCGGCGAATTCCAGGAAGAAATTCGATTCGATGCGAATTAATTCGCTACGAAGTTAACTTATAAAAAGGGTTTCTAGGCTTCAGAGAGCCTTTAAATTAGTGCAGAACACTGTACCTTTAATTTAAATGCCCTTGGAGATGAGGAAGGAGAAGGAGAAGGAGAAGGATGAGAAGAAGGAGAAGGAGAAGGATGAGAAGAAGGAGAAGGATGAGAAGAAGGACAGTTCTGTGACAGTTTCTGTCTATTTCTGACAGTTCTGTGACATTCACTCCATACAGCGGTTTCAACCGCTGTATGGAGGGAATGTCCGAGAACTGTCAGAAATAGTCTATTTCTGACAGTTCTGGGACATGTATGGAGTGAATGTCCCAGAACTGTCAGAAATAGTCTATTTCTGACAGTTCTGGGACATTCACTCCATACAGCGGTTTCAACCGCTGTATGGAGGGAATGTCCCAGAACTGTCATAAATAGTCTATTTCTGACAGTTCTGGGACATTCCCTCCATACAGCGGTTGAAACATTGTATCTATTTGTTTCCATAAATGGATCCATTTATGGAAACAAATAGATACAATGTTTCAACCGCTGTATGGAGGGAATGTCCCAGAACTGTCAGAAATAGACTATTTATGACAGTTCTGGGACATTCCCTCCATACAGCGGTTGAAACCGCTTCTTCTTCTTCTGAGGATGAGGATGAGGATGAAGAAGAAGAAGAAGAAGAAGTAGGATGAAAATAAGATTAATTCCAAGCCGGCAAAAAGTGTATCTGCAGAGCTCCTCTAAGTGTATCTGCAGAGCTCCTCTAAGTGTATCTGCAGAATAGAGGAACTCTGCACATACACTTTTTGCCGGCTTGGAATTATTCTTATTTTCATCCTACTTCTTCTTCTTCTTCTTCTTCTTCATCCTCATCCTCTTCTTCTTCTTCTGAGGATGAGGATGAAGAAGAAGAAGAAGAAGAAGTAGGATGAAAATAAGATTAATTCCAAGCCGGCAAAAAGTGTATCTGCAGAGCTCCTCTAAGTGTATCTGCAGAGCTCCTCTAAGTGTATCTGCAGAATAGAGGAACTCTGCACATACACTTTTTGCCGGCTTGGAATTATTCTTATTTTCATCCTACTTCTTCTTCTTCTTCTTCTTTCTCTTCTTCATCCTCATCCTCTTCTTCTTCTTCTGAGGATGAGGATGAGGATGAAGAAGAAGAAGAAGTAGGATGAAAATAAGATTAATTCCAAGCCGGCAAAAAGTGTATGTGCAGAGCTCCTCTAAGTGTATCTGCAGAGCTCCTCTAAGTGTATCTGCAGAATAGAGGAACTCTGCACATACACTTTTTGCCGGCTTGGAATTATTCTTATTTTCATCCTACTTCTTCTTCTTCTTCTTCATCCTCATCCTCTTCTTCTTCTGAGGATGAGGATGAGGATGAAGAAGAAGAAGAAGAAGTAGGATGAAAATAAGAATTCCAAACCGGCAAAAAGTGTATGTGCAGAGTTCCTCTATTTCTGACAGTTCTCTGACAGCTTCTTCACATGTACAGCGGTTGAAACATCTGTATCCTAAATGGAAACTAATAGATACAATGTTTCAACCGCTGTACATGTGTTCCTTCTGTCAGAGAACTGTCAGAAATAGCGGAGCTCTCTGCAGGGACACTTTTGCCGGCTGATCGGGAAAAATCCGATTCGCGCACCCGAAGTAGGCAAATATTCGGATTCGCCTACTTCGGGTAGGCTATTCTGTATACTACTTCGGATTCGCCTACTTCGGTATAGGCTATTTCTGACAGTTCTGTGACATTCCCTCCATACAGCGGTTGAAACCGCTGTATGGAGTGAATGTCACAGAACTGTCAGGATTTTTTCAGAAGAAGAAGAGGATGAGGATGAGGATGAAGAGGAAGAAGAAGAAGAAGAAGAAGTAGGATGAAAATAAGAAGAATTCCAAGCCGGCAAAAAGTGTATCTGCAGAGCTCCTCTAAGTGTATCTGCAGAATAGAGGAGCTCAGCAGATACACTTTTTGCCGGCTTGGAATTCTTCTTATTTTCATCCTACTTCTTCTTCTTCTTCTTCATCCTCATCCTCAGAAGAAGAAGAAGAGGATGAGGATGAGGATGAAGAGGAAGAAGAAGAAGAAGAAGAAGAAGAAGTAGGATGAAAATAAGAAGAATTCCAAGCCGGCAAAAAGTGTATCTGCAGAGCTCCTCTATTCTGCAGATACACTTAGAGGAGCTCTGCAGATACACTTTTTGCCGGCTTGGAATTCTTCTTATTTTCATCCTACTTCTTCTTCTTCTTCCTCTTCATCCTCATCCTCATCCTCTTCTTCTGAGGATGAGGATGAAGAAGAAGAAGAAGAAGAAGTAGGATGAAAATAAGAAGAATTCCAAGCCGGCAAAAAGTGTATCTGCAGAGCTCCTCTATTCTGCAGATACACTTAGAGGAGCTCTGCAGATACACTTTTTGCCGGCTTGGAATTCTTATTTTCATCCTACTTCTTCTTCTTCTTCATCCTCATCCTCTTCTTCTTCTTCTGAGGATGAGGATGAAGAAGAAGAAGAAGAAGAAGAAGAAGTAGGATGAAAATAAGAATAATTCCAAACCGGCAAAAAGTGTATCTGCAGAGTTCCTCTATTTCTGACAGTTCTCTGACTTTCACATTTACAGCGGTTGAAACATTGTATCTGTTTCCGAATAAAAACATCTGTATCCTAAATGGAAACAAATAGATACAATGTTTCAACCGCTGTACATGTGAAGGAACTGTCAGAGAACTGTCAGAAATAGCGGAGCTCTCTGCAGGGACACTTTTGCTGGCTGATCGGGAAAAATCCGATTCGCGCACCCGAAGTAGGCTAATATTCGGATTCGACGCGAATCGAATTTTTCCTGAAATTCGAATCGAATTCCACTTCGCCTGGTTCGATTCGCTCATCTCTAGTTATAGTGCCTGCCTATTCACGTATTTTATTGTTTAAGTGTGATTCACTTTTTAGGGGCAGCTGACACATTTTTTTGCCTGGTATAAACCAGGTAACGGGCAACACGTTATACAATTTGGATATTTAGGCACCACAATATTCTAAATATTTTAATACTGCACATCATTACTGCTCACTGCCTGGTTGCTAGAGGTTAACGCACATCATTACAGCTCACTTCCTGGTTACTAGAGTTACCACACATCATTAATGCTCACTGCCTGGTTGCTAGAGGTTACAGCACATCATTACAGCTCAGTGCCTGGTTGCTAGAGGTGAAAGCACATCATTACTGCTCACTGCCCGGTTACTAGAGGTTACCACACATCATTACTGCTCACTGCCTGGTTGCTAGAAGTTACTGCATATACTAAGTAGAGGATAACAAGGCAAAGCTTGTCAGCACACCAAATAGTTAAACTTTTCTAATAGCAGTTTGCACTCACTTTCTCCCCAGTTCATGGTGTCTGAGGGTGGCAGCAGTGACACCTATACTTAACATCAAGCTATGGGGTCTCCATACAGCTTAACAGCTTAACAGCCAGCCACAGAGAGGCATGGTGAGTGACGTGGGCTCAAGGAGCAGCCTATTTGCCACAGCTGCTTTTAGAGTTCCAAGGACATGCAGTCTGGCAGCTGAGATAAATGGATGGAAGGATTCCCTCCCTTTGAAAAAGTGTATCTACACGAAACGCATCAGTGAGGTGCCCCCACACAGTGTTACTAGCCTGCACGGTCCCTATGAAAGACCAGCGGCCATCTTGATATTTTATGTAAGTTGTTTACCTGTTTTTATACTACATCCTTTATTAAAAATACTACACTATCAGATACCTCTCTTTTGGGCTTCTTTGTTCTGCGAGCCCTCCCCAAGGTGATTCCTGACACATGAGAGTGGGTAACATTCTCCTGGTGGCTGATGATGGAATACCTGGTGATGAGCTTTCTACCTTTGGACACCTAGTACCTGGATGCTGGTGACCTGGTGGCCAATTACGTTGCAGTGCTCAAGATCCAGATGACCAGGAGTCTGTCTTTTTTACTCCAATGCGCAATAAATTGCGCTATCTGGTTAGTGCAATCAACAATCATTATCTAAGCCACAGATGTCACAGATTGTTTTATGATTTTGCAATACCACCGAATAGACTGACTTTGGCACCATTGTCACTATTTTGCACCTTTTCTCTTCAGGAAATCCATCATTGTTTTTATTATTGGTTTCAGTACCAAATTTTGTTGCTTATTTGCATACGTATATCATTTTAACATCCATTTTATTATTCAGTTTGTAGCGCTGCATATTTTATGTTCATTTATTTTATGAGGAGGTTTTGAGGTTTCGCCTTTTATGCTAGCAGCATCTTTTCACTTACTAATATCTGTTCCACCCAGTGCTCGTTCTCAACCTTTCATTTCATAAGCAGAGCAGACTGTTCAGCATCCTGCTTCCCCAGCCAGCCCTGTAAATACTTGAGTACCTGAAGGGAGTAACACACCCTGGTCACAACATGGTCCAGCCACTCAGGTCACTTATTTCTACAGATCACAACATATTATTATTTTATTATTATTATACAGTGATTATAAAGCGTCAATAGTTCACTCAGCACTGTACATTACAAAGGGGGACAGAACATGTGACAGAACAATACCAATACAATGCAAAACATGAGGGGATTGAGGGCCCTGCTCTTTACAATCTAGGAGGGAGGGGATGGTGGCACAGGAGGAGATAGCTGTGGGGAATGGAGTGGTAGGAAGAGTGGAGGAGGTTAGCAGGTTAGCAGGGGGTGGGGTAGGCTTCCCTGAAGAGATGGGTTTTCAGGGTGCACCTAAAGGAGATATATAATAACTTCAGCTAAAGACCACCTAAACTGGAGCCATGTTGGCTACATCCACAGAAGCCTGAGACACAGGGCAGTTCAGCAGCTTCAGACTAGGCTCTTCTTCCAGATTGAGCTCCCAGGCCTCAATGTCTACAATGATATAGGGAGTCTAGTATGCACAGGGACTAATGAACTACTGAAGCAAAGCAGATGACTCTCTTCAACCACAGGGACACTATTAGGCTGTTTTGAACACTGAAAATACACTGACTGCAGTGGAAGATAAATTCTGTTTCATATTACAGCACATAACTCAACTTCATACTTCAAATTATCTTCTGCTAAATGTAAAAATCCTCCTTTGTCTCTTTCACACTCTTCCATAGATGGAGAGGAGGAAGAATATACTGTACCTCATAATGAGCATATTCCGACTAAAAAGACATTTCATTATTATTATAAAAAGGTCAGATAAACATGTCACTTTGAAATAAAACTGACTTCCAACATCTGACTATAGACAATGATAGGTGTTATCACAGTCACAGACAGCTCCCCTTCTCTGTTTGGGATCAGGAGGTTGCTGGATTGTCTTCCAATCAGGAGACCACTCTGTTATCCTATCACAGTGCCAACATTGTTGGGATGTCCTCCTAACTATAAATACTGTTGGGGGCGCATGCGCGACCAGGGACGATGGCGGCTGTGTAGTCCCTGAGCTCCGCTCATCCCCGGCCAGCACGGACTCACCCGCCACGCGCCACTGCCTTCTTTCAGCTCCAGGTGAGTCATACACCCTCTGCACCCGGCACGGCACCAAAACAAGTCCTCTATGGGGAAGATAGGGCGCTGGAAGCCCCCCTCCCCGCAGCCACAGGATCCGCGGCCGTCACCGCTCCGGCGGTTCTTATCAAGGCCGCAATCCCCGGCCTCTGGCATGTCCAGGAACCCAGGGAGCGATCCCGGACCCCCGGTGATCATGGAGGGTACTGTATCTTCCAGCATCACAGCTCCTCTGCCTGCCTCTGCCCTTTCCCTACCGGTGGTGCACCCACTCTTTAAAATATTTAGGTACTAATCTGACTTCCTCTTACCAATCCATATACGAGGCCAATTTCCCCCCATTATTTATAGCAATTTCTCGCTCTCTGAAACACTGGGATGCCCTGCCCATTTCTTTTCTCGGACGCATTAACGTACTAAAAATGACCGTGTTACCCAAACTGTTATACCTGTTTGCGACTCTCCCCGTTCCCGTTCCTATGTCCAAACTTCACTCCCTCCAGAAATCTTTCCTGCATTTTATTTGGCACAACAAGCGGCACAGGATTGCACGTTCTGTTTTGCTTTCTCTGCGTTCTAGGGGGGGCTTGGGGGCACCGGATATAAAAACATACTACTATGCAACTCATCTTCGTTTTCTCATGTCATGGTCTACTCACTATCCTCCCAACACGTGGGCTGAGATCAAATCTTTACAATTGTCTCCGGCTCATCCATGCTCCCTCCTTTGGTCGACCTCAGCAGTGGATGTCTCTTCTTTTCGCCACCTACTCCTTGGTCCCATGCATTTTTCTCTGGCTGTGTGGCAGAAATGTAAAGCTAAATTTACACTGGCCTCTGATTGCTCCCCACTGACAAATATCCTCCATAACCCTAATCTTCCAGATAATATGGCCATGTCCCGGATGTCTCTTTGGGTAGTAGCTAACCTTTTTCAATTGCGTCATTTGGTACACCCAGTGACTCGTAAGTTACACTCATTCCCAGAACTCCAGAAAAAAGCTCTTCTACCTTCTCAACACCTATATATTTACCTTCAAATACGCCACTTCTTTTCCACCTTATCACCCTCATTAACCCTGGGGAAGCCTACTTCCTTTGAACGTTTATGTATGCAGGGTCCCCACCAAAGGGGTATTATTTCTAACACATATAAACTACTTCTAGATGCCCCCTCCTTATCCAATGACACTCACCTTTACATGCGTAGGTGGTCTCAATTCGTACAATGTGATATTGATCTATTAACGTGGAAGAAAATTTGGGAAAATGCATCTAGATCTTATGTTTGTGTGGTTTTTAAGGAAAATTTATACAAGCTCATGATGTTATGGTACAAAACACCTGAAGTTCTTCATGCTTATAATCCGAATGCTTCTCCTGCCTGCTGGCACTGTGGTGGAGACCAGGGTTCTCTCTATCATATCTTTTGGACATGCAGCTCCATTACTCCTTTCTGGAAAGATGTTCTCTCCCTGTTACAATCACTAATGCGTACCTCTCTCCCACTTGATCCACTACATTTTTTGCTAGGTCTACCATTTCCGGGTCTACCTAAACCATCCGGAAAACTTGCTGTACATGTTCTGACCGCGGCTAGGAGAAGCATTCCTATGTGTTGGTTGTCTTCTACCCCTCCTTCAATGTCGATTCTGTACAAACTTATTGCTGATGTTAGACAGATGGAATACTTGACTGCACTACATAATTGTTCGTTTGCTGTGTTTGAGACGATTTGGCTCCCATGGGATACCTTCATTGCCTCTATGCCGGCCCAAAATGTAAGGTCCTGATAACCTTCACACTGTTATTTTATGTTTTTGTTGGTCCTGTCCTTATGCAGTTTTGCCATCGATGTACCTTTCTGTTTTGCTTGTTTTCTTTTATTATCCTTTTTTTTTCTTAAACATACTGTTTGTATATTTTTGAAAATCAATAAAAATTGTTATTATAAAAAAAATACTATTGAAAGGGCAGCTGAGAAGGAGCAGAAAGGGGTTAAGATGTACTATTCACATTTTTTTTTGTGAATGAGTAGGGGTAATATGTACCCCTTACTCATTCGCATGGGGGATGGCATCAGGCTGCTCCCTTATTTTAAAGGAGTCTTCCAGATTCTAATAGGCACACCACCCACATACTTCCACAATCACCAGGCCAGGGTTAAGGAGAAGAGGCCATTGTCCTTATAAACATGGGGACAAGGTGCTTTGACAGAAGGGTACCATCTGGCAAGATACCATTCTCATGTTGTGGCCACATGGTTAGTATGGTTCAGGAGGGGGTCATGTGCATCCCTTCTCTCCTGGCTTTTTAGGCTGCATGCTTAGATAGGGTCTGGAATGAATTTTGGGAGGAACTACACTTTTTTCTGTTTTAATTTGGAGTTCCCTGTTAAAATCCATATCAGAAACAAAGGGTTTGGTATTTTGAGGATGCCATTTTTTTACATGATCTCTCGGGATGTCAGCTCCCTAACAACCAGGATCCCTGAGCAGGAAGCTGTCAAATTTAGCAGAATTAGCAATACTGCTGCAGCCGGAGCTTCAGCTAAGATAATCACCCATTTAGTTTTTCTTTTCTCCGAACCTCTAAACAGCAAAAAATTAAGTTTGAACATGGGTTGATCCCTATTTCTGCTTACTAAGGTATTTAACAAAAGAACAAAATAAAACTGTTTAAAAAAGAAATACAAATACTTTTTCGCACGTAAAACAGTTCTCATACATTTGAGTTCATTTGACGTTGATGTGGATATACCAACTCAATTTTAACAGGTTATGCATTAATTTAAAAATGTAAATGTACTTTTATATAGAACTGGCATACAGTAACTACCTAAATAGGTTCTGATACCAGCCCCCTATTTTCCCCTGTTCAGCAATACTCACATTGATAGAGACAGAGGAAGTTTTCTGAGCTAATCAGGTGTACTTGGTGTGGTGCTGTCAGTCAACAGATGCATAACTACATGAAAAGAGACCTGACCTGAGAGATTAAGAAATAACATGTTAATTGTACTACTTCTCCAATGTCTGGTTGCAAGCTAGGGGCAAACTGGTGGCCAGGTGTGTTGCTGAGCTGCAGGAGGTAAAAGAAACCTCAGTCCCATTTACACTCACATTATTCTTTACATCAGAACATGCAAGAGTTACGACTTCCAGTTCCGGAGCCGTATGCTGTGAAGTGCGAGACCCACGGCTCCCAGGATCCCGGCTATACAAAAGCCGCCTGTCACCTCGGGGACCCCCGCTTCTCAGCTCAGGGGTGCCCCTTGCCATACTGTATCACTCCCTGTCATGGAGCGATACCTTTTGCCGGTGCAGTCCGGCTCAGAGTCGGCGGCTGGAGCGGAGGGATGCGGCTCTCTCCGTCCTGCAGCCAAGATGGCCGACACTGCTCCTGTCAGCATGGACACAGGCACAGACTCGGGACACAGCTTGGGAGCAGGTAGGTATGAAACCTCTACCCTCCCCCTTACTACCTCACCACTCCCTGCTGGCACCTGTAGTTCTACTGAGACCAGTGAGCACTATGACAAGATTGCCCAAGCAGTTGCTGCTATACTATTGCCCACCATTACACAGGCTGTAAACAGTGCAGTTACTACGGGCATAGAGCAGATTAGGAAAGATCTGGGTGAACAATCTAAACGTTTATCAGAGACTGAGCAGCGCCTATCTGATCTAGAAGATGAAGTTCACTCAATGCAAGCAATTATGCTTCAATCTAATCGTACGCAGCAAAGCATCTTAGACAAAATTGATGATTTGGAAAATCGTTCTCGCAGGAATAACCTGAGACTCTCCCAGAGTCCTTTAATTCTGGCTCTCTCCCTGATCTCTGCTCAGCACGGATCCCCGCGGCCTTGGGCTTATCCACCCCTTGCAAGATAGAGAGGGCTCACCGCCTGGGACCCCCATCTAATGAACGCCGCACGCCTTGCTCAGTGATTGTCCGCTACCTCAACTATGCTGACCGTGTAGCAATACTCAACTCCTTCCGCAACTCACGCTCTCTGCAGATTGAGGGTCACAAATGACTCCTATTCGCGGATTACTCACAGGAAGTCTCGCGTAAATGGAAAACATTTCAACAAATCTGCTCTAATCTTTACCAGAGGGGAATAAAGCTCACCCTGGCATACCCGGCCACACTGTGGTTCACTACGCCATCTGGCGATGCTAAATCGTTTGCCCATCCAGAAGAAGCTCATCAATATATTTTTGACCACCTAACCAACGGGGACCCGTCGCCGCATTCTGCAGGTAGAAACCCAGGACCCAGAGACCAACGCAGCCCTCACAAATACCCTCCTAAACGTCTACGCACAAACCTATCTTCCTCCAAATCTCATCCTTCTTGAAGATTCAAGATGCCACCTGAAACTACATAATTGCTTCCAATGTTTTTCCTGCTTGCCAGGACCAGACAAAGGTGTTATTAGACTTCTGAGCTGCTAACGTATCCGCTGAAAGATTCTTTCGATCAGCAGTTTGAACAGGCTCAGGTGTTTAGCATTTGTTGATCTATGTTTTCCCTGACGGGTCTGTTTGCCTAATGTTTTGCCTGTTCAATTGCCACTGCGTTATACATTTATCTGCTTGAACTTTGCTCCCTCACTCATGTATGTGTCTTGCTCCATCTTCCAGCATTACTGTGGGAGTTGGGGCTGTTGAGAACTTCCCCCTCTGGCGCACCTCACTGTTTAAGGGGCACACACTCTCTCAGCAACTCCAATGCATCCCCAAGGCAGGCTCCTCTACTTGCTATTCCTGGTCACGCTGGTCGTTGGTGGAAGCAGCATGCGGATTGACGCGAAGTCCTTTATGCTGATTTGGTATAATGTTTATTTCATTTTTGTGTTGGACCTAGGTTGGGTCCACCCTCTAATTCTCTTTCTCTCCTCTTCTTCTTTCTCTCTTTTTTACTTCTCCGGGGAACTCCTCCATCGTCTAAGACCAGACCCATGCTACTTACGATTGTCCGACAAGGCAGCGCTAACTGCTACTACCCTCCAATTTGGTAAGTCACTTCCTTCTTTACCACACACACCTCACCAGACAAAATGACACGTATCTTTTCCTGGAATGTTAAGGGCCTCAGATCCCCCAACAAATGCATGGCAGTGTTACGTCACTTGCGATGACTACGCGCGGACATAGCTTTACTCCAAGACACTCATCTCGCCCAGACTGATTTTACCCGTATGAAAAAGCTTTGGGTAGGTCATGTTTTTGGTCATGTTTTTGGCTCTTCCTCGCTGAACAATAAAGCAGGCGTACTCATCCTCATTCACAAACGGCTTAGCCCAGATATTGTTTCGGTAGATTCCGACACTGAGGGTCGATTCATAGCAGCGCATATAAAACTAGGATCCCAAATGTTAGTATTTACTAGCATTTATGCACCCAACTCGCCGTCGAGATGGGTTTTTCAAGACCTATCTTCACAGTTGTCAGGATACATTAATTTTCCGCTTGTTGTCGGAGGTGACTTCAACTCAGTTATGCAGGAGCAGGAGGACAAGTCGCAGAGAGTTGACCGATGCCGTCGCCCTTCTCAGGTTCCCTGCCCTACGCCAACTCTGCTATGTAGTTTCATCGAAGCTATGCAATTTATTGATATTTGACGCTTAGCCCATCCAGACGGAAAAGATTACACCTTTTATTCCCCTGTCCACCACTCTTTATCTAGAATAGATTATATTTTCTGCAACCCCTCGATTTTGCAACACATTGTATCCTCTACTATACACGATATTGCTATATCAGACCACTGTCCAATCTCTATTACCATCAGATTACACATGCCCCACCCTAAGATATGGCGATTTACATAGTTTCTGGCGAATAATCAGGAGTTATCCCAACAGTTACAAGACACTTGAGCAGACTTTAAATCCACAAACGAGGCTCATGTTTCCAATCCGAACGTATTTTAGGATAAGGGGAAGGCGATATTACATGGCAAGATTATAGCCTTTACTTCCGCTTACAAAAAAAGACTCTTACACAAACTCACTGAAGCTAGTAACCTTCTTAGACTGACCCAAAGACGGATGACTCAAACACTCAAGACAATAGGAAGGCTTGGGCGGACGCTAAGCACCATTTTGACACGTGGGCTGCAGTTCAGGAAGCACTACATAAACCATACCTTGACCTACACTACCACAGATATGGCAACAAACCAGGTAAGCTGCTGGCGCGTCTGTGCAGGCAGCCTTTTACCCCCACGCAATTTACCTCCCTGAAAGACCCCCAGGGAAAGCTTAAACAAACCCCGGCAGAAATCATATCCATATTAGAATGTTTCTATGCAAATCTATATGGTCCTGATCCAATAGACCAAGCACATGCAAACTCCTTTCTTGAAAGTGTGCATCTACCTCAAATAGACCCAATAGCACTGCAATCCTTAAATGCCCCCATATCACAAGCTGACATCCTTCTGGCCATTAGATCTTTAGCAAGCGGTAGGGCTCCGGGCTCAGATGGGTACACCTCCGAATTTTATAAGCTTATGGCCAAAACCCTCTCTCCTACTTTACAGACGGTTTATTAATCAATCCAGGAGGGTGGTGCATATCTCCCTTCGGCTTCACAAGCCTACATTAACCTAATAGCAAAAAAAGATAAAGACCCATCTGATCCCGGTTCCTACCGTCCGATTTCACTCCTTAACTTAGACATAAAGATCCTTTCTAAAATAATTGCTAACCGCTTAGCCACTATTTTACCTTCTCTTATTCACCCATCTCAAGCGGGCTTTATAAAGGGACGCTCATCCACGTCAAACATCCGCAAAGTGCTCACAGTTTTACAACAAGCTAAAAACAATCCACTCTAGGATCTAGCGATTATCTCCCTCGATGCGGAAAAAGCCTTCGATAATGTTAGTTTTCAATGGCTACAATTAGCTCTGCTCGAATTTGGCTTTTCTGGACCTTTTACACATCTCATTCAGGCTATGTACTCAGCCCCAGTGGCTCAGGTTGTAGCGCAGGGACAAATATCTAACTCCATTCCACTTCACAAGGGAACAAGGCAAGGATGTCCTCTATCCCCTTTGCTTTTCAGTTTAGCTTTGGAACCTTTAGCCAGCTTCTTGTTGTTCAATTCTCAATTACATGGTGTCCAAATTGCCCAACAGGAACTACGCTTAGCTCTGTTTGCAGATGACATATTAATTTTCACGTCCAATCAGACCCTAGATTTACCATACATCCAGTCCATTTTCTCTAACCTTTAAAGTCGTTCAGGCCTTCACATCAATTTTGCAAAAAGTGAAGTTCTCCCTCTATACCATGTCCGCTCCCCTGATTGGGCCCGCGACTCTATTTTCAAAATCAGCACAAACAACATCACCTATCTAGGTATCAAAATTGGAAAATTGGCCTCATTTCTTTACTCCCTTAATTACTCGCCAGTAATACAAAAAGGTTTTAGGGGAATTTGAAATGTGGAAAGACCTGCCGCTGTCACTCATGGGAAGGGCACACCTCTTTAAGATGGTGAGTTTCCCAAAGCTTTTATATCCTCTGCAGACTATCCCTCTCCTGCTCAAACATACGGATTACCAACTTGAATCTGCCATGGTGGGTCCATTTGATCTTTCGGCCCTTTTGCATTCCAATCCCAATTCGCTTCCATCCCATCTCAAATACAATCCACTCATACGAGACACACTCATCACCTGGAGGGAGGTCAGACGTAGACTAGGAGTTCCTCCCTGGCTATCTCGATTCCTTCCTATTCACCATAATCCTTCCTTTCCTGTTCCTCAGCATCATGCAGCATACGAAATGTGGTATACCCAGGGTCTTAGACTTGTTAGCCAATTGTATGATTCCGCATCAGGCTCTCCCCTTCCGCTCCAACAAATTCTCAGCTCATTCAATTTGCCTTCCCATCACTTCTTATATGTTTTACAAGTCAGGAATTTCGTGAACTCTATAGCTCCGATCAGATCTACTCGTTTTTGCACTACTATGATTGAAGTTCTTGTGAGGAATCAAAAATACAAAATATCTAATATCTATGGACAATTAAACATGCACTATGCAAAGCCACTAGAATCCTTTACCTCTATCAAATCATGGATACGGGACTTTGACAATACTATCACTGCAGAGCAAATTCTCATGGGCTTTAACACTACTTGTGCATTCAATACAAATGAATTTTGGCGGGAGCAGCAGTTCAAAATTATGTATCACGCTTATATGCCATGCTTGTACTCACAATCAGACCCATCAGTTTCTATCTGCCCGTTATGCGGATCTCACAAGATGTCACAACATCACAGATTCTGGCTCTGCCCACCGATCTCCACTTTTTGGAACCAACTTTTGAACTTCATACTCTTCATCACTACTCTTCAGCTACCCAAAGACCCGCTGCTCCTTCTATTTGGAAATTTAGAAGCTCCCATGTCGTCTACTCTAAACACACAGCTTGCTCTATTCAGAACCGCCAGACCGTGGCTCTCCACCTGCTTGATGGCTGCGAGGAGGTCTATTTTGAAAAAATGGGTCTCCAATTACACCCCCAGCATCTCCGATGTCAAGCAGGACCTGAACTTCCTACTTTGAATGGATCGACTCAACACCTATACTTCTCCTTCCACACATGGAGCAGAAAAATACATCCGAAAATGGGGTCAATATATTTCAAAAGTATTCACCCCCCATCAGGGGTCTTTAACCTAGCCATAGGTTTTTTATCCTTATTTGTTTCTTTTCTCTGTTATTCCATGATGCACTGTGATTTTTTTTTTTTTTTATTTCAGTCTTTACAACCACTTTAAAAGTAACATATGCAAAATTTTGCCCACTTTCCATTTTTTAATGATTTTATGTAATTTCATGTACTTGTATGTATTTCATCAGAGTACAATGCTGAGAACAAAGTTCATAGTATTCTTTATCACCCATAAGCTATGATAAAATGCATAAATATACAGGTACCCATTCCCAACAACTTGATACACTGTATTTACCAGTGTTTTTAGACAAGATTCACCCATTTTTCTAATTGAATCCTTGGTAAAAATTGATGAATCTTGACTGAAAGTAAAGACCCCCTCAGAGAATGATAACATGATGATCAAGGTAATGATCCAGTTGAAGACTTACTATATTTATGCTTGCTGTTTATTGCTAAAACATTTTATTTTGGGGTTACTAGAAAGAAAATTCAGCTGCATGTACCCCCAAAAAGGTAGCTCTATGTACAATTGCACTGGCCAATGCAATAGAACACTAAAAAACTATAGAAATCCAGTTACACATTACAATATACTGTAGATCTGTATTCACTATAGACTAAAATCTTGAAATCAGTCAACAAGGTGACAGCTATTTTTAACGTCAAGGTAATGTGAAAGAACAGTTCAATAACAGTAAATAATGGCAAATTTGATTCATGAATTAAGAATTCTGTCATGTGCAGCTTTTTGTCAATTAAATTTTCTTTTCATATGCCCCAAATCCAAGAGATGAAAAAGGATTAACACTGTTTTATTTGTGCGGGCCATTGAAAGGGACAATGTAAAACCTGGCAAAGCCACTGTTTGTTAATGTTTAAGTATGCATAAAGCTGTGTTTATGTTACTACGGATTACCTATTCCGCTGTTTGGAAACCATTGTCCTCTGCTTAACTTTCAATGACAACGAAGAAGAAACTATGTACTAAAAATTTACATAATAAAGACTTTTAAAAGGACTCAACAGCCAGTGAAGCATTATAAACAGCACTATTATATACTGTGCTACTATTACTGATATATATTTTACAATAGTTGCCAACATTTTAATGGCTAATTAACCCCTTTATGAGTTATATTCTCTTCCATTGAAATCAAACTATGGGGCATATTAAGCATTGGACAGTTTAATCTGGCAAACGCTCCTTCTTTCACGCCAAGTTTACAAATTTGTAAGCGTTACTCATACATTGTGACATTGTTCTAAAATGAAAACACTAACATTTCATTTATTCCAGTAAAACAAAATATTAAATGAAGAAATGATAACTCTAGATATGAAACAGCCAGTGCTATAAATTTTACAGCAGCATCATGTGGTCAAAACAGAAAAATGGCCAGTAATAAAAAAGCAGTTAGCTGAGGACTTAACATTCAAATATTCCTTTGTGAAATATTCTGAAAAGACCTGCAGCATATCAGATAAGTTGTGCCATGTGTTTCAGTTTTTAATTCAAATTCAACATTTCTATGAAATCTCAAGATTTATTGCCACCAGATAATCATAAATGGTGACAATGAAGGAAAGAATCTTTTTTAAATTAAAAAAAAAATCATTAATCTCAACTAGGTACTTCTCCCCAAGTACAGTGCCATTTGCTTCCTATGACCACTCTATTTTCTGATGCTTTTCCAGCTATTTCATTATAAGTAGGAAACATTACTCAAAAGGATGTTTCTGCCCCCATTGCAGGGTTGAGAGGGTGGAGGAAATATCACACGACAGGATGTATACAACAATCACAATACTGTATTATGAAAGACCACACTAGCAATTCCCTTAACCCTTTTACTGCCAGGGCCATTTTTTTCACTTTTTGCACTCATGTTAAAATACACACTTTAGATGTGAGGATTACTTCAAACAGCATAGAAAAAGAGAAAGAGTGTTTGAGGGTGACCTACTGATATATGTATATCAAAACCAATCACACAGATACATGCAGGGGCAGACTGACCATTTGGAAACTCAGGCACTGCCCGAGGGCCCGGGGTCAGTAGGGGGCCCCACGAGATGCCCCTGGTACCTTTTTCATGGGCTTTTTTGAGTTTGGGCAAGGACACAGGGGCAACATGATCCCCTATTGCCCGGGGGCCCCATGAGTTATCAGTTCACCCCTAGATACATGTTAAATGTAAAACCACAAGACAAATTTTATTAAACACATTTTAAGACTAAAAAGTGAACACAATTCCTCAGTAAAAAGTTACAAAAGGATTAACTGTCACATCATAACTGTAACATCATATCCAGTTGGAGTTCACTCGTTTTGCGGTGAGTAGTGCTTCTTCAAAAACATTATTCTCATACAAGATAGATATCCATTCACCAAATGATACCGAGGTGCAGTCATCTCCTTCCAGGCTGTGAGGAGGTATGACAGAGACTTTAGATGGAAAGGAAGCAGGTCCAATCATATAATCCTTAAAAGACACAACATTGCTCAGTGGCCAGCAACTGGCAGTACTACAGATCCTGACATTTTCATGAGTACACCATCGTGTTTGGTTGGAAAAAGCAGTGGTTATCACCATAGTCAAGATTTAATATAAAGAGATGTTATCCCAAATTGGATACACTACTTCAAAAGAAAATATACATTCCTTATATATTGTATGTGAGGGCAAAGTTGCCAGTCAGGGCAAAGTTGTCAGTCCACATAAACAAGTCCTTACTCCATGTGCTGCCATAGAGAGAAGCACTTGACAGTGAGGTCTTTTTTATGTGGGTTGACAGCTTTGCTCTGACTGGCAGATGGGCCAGTTGAACACATATTTAAGGACTGTATATTTTCTCTTGAAGTAGGGGTGATAGCATAATGCAGGTGACAGACCAGAGCTGATCCTTTCCAGGTTTATTCTTCACAGGGGATATCAGGAAAAGGATGTTTGTTGGTCTCCTGCTGCTTTAAATTCTGACATCCACATGATGGTCCTGGGCATCCAGGAGGGAGAGGCAGCCTAGGACACATGGCAAGTAGGGGAATCAGGGGGAAGGGTGGCACATTACAGTGCATGTAGAATTGATTGCTTCCACAAGAAAGCTGATGGTGCTGTCTGAATATATAAACAAACTTCTGGCTGCAACCAGGAATCTTTTGCAATGACTGTACTTCTGCTGACAGAATCCTTCACCGGTGGCACTGAAAGGGCTAAAAGAGTAAAAGGTGGGAACATTGGCAGTGTAACAACCTTATCCCTAGGCGTTTGTCCTGCCTTTATATTTAACTACTGGCCGACCGCAGATAGCCGAATGACGGCTGCACTGCGGCCGGCCAGTTCTGGGTGGGCGTCATATGACGTTCTCCCAGAATGCGCTCTCCTGTGCGCCCCTGGGGGCGTGCACCCAGCGATCTCCGTGATCGCTGTGTCCTACGGACACAGCTGATCACGTGATGGGGTAAAAGGCCAATCACAGCGGCCTTTTACCACGTGATCAGCCGTGTCCAATGATACGCTGATCACCGGGAAATGCAATTGCCGGTTCTCGGCTGCACTTTCCTCACGCTGTCAGATCGTGAGGAAAGTACTGCCAAGAACCGGCAGTTGTTAGAGCAGGGATCGGCACCGATCATCAGGGCACTGACGATCAGTGCCCTGATGATTGGTGCCCAGCAGTGCCACTCACAAGTTCCGCCGACCTGTGCCCAGCAGTGCGCCCACTAACTCCACCCACCTGTGCCCAGCAGTGCGCCCACTAGCTCCGCCCACCTGTGCCCAGCAGTGCATCCACCTGTGCCCAGCAGTGCACCCACCTGTGCCACCCAGCAGTGTCACACAAGTGTGCCCAGAAGTGCCACCTACCTGTGCCCAGCAGTTCCACCCACCTGTGCCCACCCACCTGTGCCCACCAGTGCCACCCACCTGTGCCCACCAGTGCCCATCAGTGCAGCCCAGCAGTGATGCCAGTCAGTGCCCAGCGGTTGTGCCAGTCAGTGCCCAGCAGTGCCGCCAGTCAGTGCCCAACAGTGATGCCAGTCAGTGCCACCTATCAGTGCTCTCTATCAGTACCCATCATCAGTGTCGCCTATCAGTGCCGCCTATCCGTGACACCTCATTAGTGCTGCCTATCAGTTCTGCTTATCAGTGCCCTTCAGTGCTGCCTATCAGTGCCCATCAGTGCCTCCTTTCAGTGCCCATCAGTGCTGCCTATCAGTGCTGCCTCATCAACGCACATCAGTGAAGGAGAAAAATTACCTGTTTGAAAAATTTTATAATAGAAACAAAGAAACTTTTTTTTTTCCAAATTTTTTTCCCTTTTTTTTTTTTTATAGCGTAAAAAGTAAAGCGCCCAGCACCGATTAAATACCACCAAAAGAAAGCTCTATTTGTGAGAAAAAAATGATAAAAATTTCATATGGGTACAGTCTTGCATGACCGCGCAATTGTCAATCAAAGTGCAACAGCGCTGAAAGCTGAAAATTGGCCTGGTAAAGAAGGGGATATAAGTGCCTGGTAGGCAAGTGGTTAAACGAGTTTATAAAAGTAAAATGCAAGATACTGGCATTATCAGACCACTGGTCAGCAATGAAAGGGTTAATGTAATAAAAATACATACATACAATACTGACCCATATCTGTCTGTCTGGGGGGAATGACTGGCAGAAAGGAGCCTGAGAAGCCCACAACAATAGCCAACAGCCCCCCCCCAGGGACAAGCAAGATGGTGGGTCCTGGCATGCCGTGTGAGCTCCATGTCCCGGGAACAGCCACAGCACCCATCATTTACAGGGATTGAGACATGACTGAGCACATCATGCCGCCTTTCTCCCTGCTCAGTGACCTGTCGTTATGCCTCCCGCACTCCCTCCCACTATCGCCTGATATCAGTTATGGCATAGGGAAACAGATGCTCATGAATGGAGGCAGCTACAGGAACAGTGACTCCCCCTCACTAGCTCCCCATCAGACAACTAGAGACCAGGGACTCCCCTCCCTATCCGTCCGGAATCCGCAGTGAGTACACCCCCCTTTGCTACCCCAGAAGCATGATTATTACCATCAGCTACTTAAGGGGAGCAATTGCTTTGGTCAATCTTACATAACTTGCCCACTAAGGCAGATTTTGAAAGCCTACGTGGAAACTGCTATCCAGGGAGAACTGCATATGTTGAAACAAGAGTTGGAGACGGGCGGACTAAACATTTGGAAACTCGGGCACTGCCCGAGGGCCCGGGGTCAGTAGGGAGCCCCATGAGATGCCCCTGGTACCTTTTTCATAGGCTTTTTTTAGTTTGGGCAAGGACACAGGGGCCCCATGATCCCCTATTGCCCGGGGGCCCATGAGTTGTCAGTCCGACCCTGGTTGGAGAGCATTGCCAGTAAACGGCTGTAGTACAAGACACTGCAGAGTTAAGAAACAGTTACTGAGGTCCAAGGCACACAAAATGCCCTCATTTCCCAAGTGACTTAATTACACATTTTAATTCATGACCTAGAAAACTGGAGCCATCAACAAAACATTGGGCTTCAGGGTATTTCTGAAACCATCTCCCAAGTTGACCTGTGAGCCACAGTTACTGCCATATTCAACTGTTATCTAGAATGCCCGCACCAGATAGACATTGCCATGGACAGGGTCCATATAGCTCTGGGACCTAGATCTGAAGACCTGGACCAACCTAGGGATGTGCTGTACTGTCTGCACTCATACTTTAAAAGAAGAAATTTTACAACAAGCCTGGAGCAAAGGTCCTTTACATTTCAATGGCACTGCTCCTGGATGTGTCTAGAAGCACACTGCAAATGCTGCAGTCCTTGAAACTGAATTTGTTATTATATGGGCTATGCAACCAAAGTCTTTCATACAAGTGGGGTCACCCCTTTCACCTTATAGTATGAAATTACAACCACACTTTTTACCCAGCAGAACTTCTAGCTTTGTTTATGTTCCCTGAAATGGAACCAGTTTCTGACTGGCTCACTCTTTCGGGTATTGCTCCATCTTCTATGCAGACACCATCAGACAAACCCCCCTGGACCAGAAGAGTAAAACACACTCCGGGGAGAGCACCTACCCCTCCTAGGAGCAATGAGTCATAGAGCATTACCTTCTTGGACGTAAGTACTGTACTTTGCAGTACAACATTTGCAGCTGGTTCTCTGCTCTCAGCCATGAGCTCACTTACCCATTAGCAACCAGAATTGTGTTGATACTATGGAACCTTAAGTGTTTTTTTTTAGGTGATGACAGCTATGCACCTGTTTTGCCATCAAAGACCTTCATGATGTTGTGTTACATGCCCTTTTTCTGATTCTTGGAAGGACAAACATGAGTAATGCTGGGCAAGTACAGCCTGCTACCCTCTCTTTCTCCCTTGAGTAAATGGATGTATGGGTATCATTCCTAGCAGGGTGCTATCATGACCCGGTACTCGCACTGGCCTCGAATGACTCACTAATTGTTACCAAGACCAGTGCTATCTTTAACACGGGATAAAAGGGGCAGCTGCCCTGGGCCCAGTCATTGTTGTGGGGTCCAAAGCAGCTGCCCCTTAAGCCCACACTGCCACCAATATTTTTCCAGGTGTAGCAGGTGCAGCAGATTCCCTGCTTGCTCTCTTGGCCGGTTCATTCAAGTGGCCACAATGTGACAGGGGCGAGGCTCAGTTGTGGGCTGCATGTGCTAGAGCCCACAAGGTGAACTTCTCCCTCTGTCAGCATCGGAGTGGCTGTGGTAGGGAGTGACGCAGAAGGGCTCTCTGTGTTCCCATGCTCAGCCCCCCTTCTCTAGTCAGCAACGCAGAGATCAAACACACAAAGCAGGTTGTGTATGGATTCTTCTCCCTCACCCTTCTCTTGTCAGCAGCAAGGGAGATTAATAAAGCAGCGGTAGGACCGGAGCAGCTTGCAGAGGAGGACGCTGTGAATTTCAGGCAATCAATGACCAATAATAATGTGCAGTAACCTTATTCAACCAATGGGTGAGCATTAATGATGTGCAGTAACCTCTAGCAACCAATCAGTGAGCTGTAATGATGTTCAGTAACCTCTAGCAACCAAAGGGTGAGCAGTAATGATGTGCATTAACCTCTAGCAACTAATGCGTGAGTGTTAATGATGTGCAGTAACCTCTAGCAACCAATGGGTGAGCGGTAATGATGTGCAGTAACCTCTAGTAACCAATCAGTGAGAAGTAATAATATGCAGTAACCTCTAGCAACTAATCAGTGAGCAGTAATTATGTGCAGTAACTTATAGCAACTAATTTGTGAGCTGTAATGATGTGCAGAAACCTCTAGCAACCAATAGGTAAGCAGTAATGATTTGCAGTAACCTCTGGCTACTAATCAGTGAATGGTAATGATGTGCACTAACTTCTAGTAACAAATAAGTGAGCTATAATGATGTGCAGTAACCTCTAGCAACCAATGGGTGAGCATAAGGATTTGCATTAATCTCTAGCAACTAATGGGTGAGTGATAATGATGTGCAGTAACTTATAGCAGCCAATCGGTGAGAAGTAATCATTTGCAGTAACCTCTAGCAACCAATCAGTGAGCCTGGACCAATCAGTGAGTGTGGACCAGTGTTTTCTGTTTCCATTAGTAAAGTTTTTTGAGATAAAGCCATGTATGGGCAGGCTGAATGTACCCAAGTCGATTGAATGATCAACTTGGTTATATGTTCCTAATGCTTAGGTATTCAACTTTTTATCTTTACTGCTTCATATTTGCAGTGTTCTTTATAACCTCAGTTCCCTTTCCTCATTCTCTCCTCTCTCTCCTTTCTAGTCCCTTCCTCCACTTTCTACTTCAAATTCCCCTTCCCTCCTCCCTTGCAGCTCCACCTGAGGTGCAAGACTAGCAGAGCGATCTCTTGTTTCTCCCCATTGGCTGGTTTTCAGCTATCTATCAGTATATTTTGTTAGTCGATCACTAATTACTTCCCCCCTTTTTTTCTTCTTTCTTTTTCCCTTTCTCC
Organism: Staurois parvus; assembly: GCF_062004578.1. Taxonomy (NCBI): domain Eukaryota; kingdom Metazoa; phylum Chordata; class Amphibia; order Anura; family Ranidae; genus Staurois; species Staurois parvus. The sequence goes on along the minus strand of NW_028318564.1, from coordinate 3,169,369 downwards.
CTTTCAGAAACTGCAGGAATGTAAAGGGTTTAAATACACCAGAATGTGGACAATGTGTCTGAATGACCATTGGAGACTGAGAGCTTACATTGCTTTCCTCCGGGAAACACATTTTAGAGCAGACTAAATTCCAAAATTGCAGAACCATTGTTTTCCTACAGTATATCATAGCGCTTCTCAGTTTTCCAAATCCAAAGGAATTAACATTTTACTTTCCAAATCAATACCTTTGCAATTCATTGGCTCTGACTGACACAGATTCCTGTTTCTGTAAGATCATATTGCAACAAAATTTCACCCTGACAAATGTCTATTTCCCTAATTCTGACAAGATCTTCTTTCTCAACTCTTTTATCATAGCTGGAAGGGTTTTGTTAGGCGGTGATTTCATTCTTACTATAGACTTATCTAAAGACACATCTTCATTTTTTCTCAGTTGTCGTGTTGCCAGAAATCAGCTTAAGAAAACTACATGCACATCAATTTTAGGCTGTATGGTAAATCTTACACCCCCCAGGACAGGGATTACTCTTTCCATTCTTCTCTGCATGGTTCTTATGCCAGAATCAACTTCTTTCTATAGAGACATGCTTATCTGCCTATGGTCGTTGATGCAGGGATAGGTCACCTTGTTCTGTTTGATCACTCCCCAGTGTTTTTAGACCTGCGGCCATCTCAACTGCAATCTAAAGCAATGGGCTGGTGTTCAAATGAGCCTCTTTTACAAAATTTAGACTTGATCAGAAAAATGAAAACTTTCTTTGAGTTAAACAAAGACTTGGTCACTAACCTGCTCACACTTTGGACTTCCCATAAATGGTATAAACATGGTATATTTTGATGAAGGATCAAAAAGGCAAGAAATCAGGTTATCAAAGCTGTTATTCTCAGGTTTTAATGTCTGGAATTGCCCAATAAAGGAACCACTTTGTCTACACACTTAGACCAAGAAATTGTGGAAGTATGAGAGCAACTCCATGCTCTTTCCCTTTTAAAAATAACACACCTACTCATGTGCAACACACACTTTTGTATGACTATGTCTATAAATGTAGTAGAGGACTCTGCTCTTAAAGCACATAGAACACAGACTTTTATTCCAAAAATCTCATCCAACACAGGTACTAAACTATACACTACCACCCCATTGCTGACACCGTCAGGTCCTTTTACTTGGACTTGTACAATCTGAACCCACCATTACAGGGTACCCAACTTGTCAGGGATCGCGGCAACGAATGGCTCTGCACATGCGCAGAGCGCTGATCCATTCTAGCCGGCGGACACTAGGACCTGAACGGCGGCAGCCGCGCATGCGCACTCGCAATCGCGGCAGCTCACCTGGCACCAATGGCAGGGCAGGGCGCACTATTTAAACCTGCCCTGCACCTACACTCATTGCCGTATGGTCTTATTCCTGTGTTCCTGTATTCCCGTTCTTTGAGATTCGTTGCTGACCTGCCTGGACCTGACCTCTGCTGACATCTCCTGCTCTGACCCCTGGCTAAGTTTGACCTCTCTTTTGGATATCCTTACCTGATCTGAACTACTGGTACCGACCCCGGCAAGTGACCAGACTATTCTTCTGCCTGCTGCCTTGTACTACGCTGACCCCTCTGTTACCGACCTGGCCCGTTTGACTACGCTCATCCATTCATGTATCCGGCACGGATCCAGCCATTCCTGCTTCCGCCTTCTGCCTCTTCACGTCAGGCTCTCCACCTGCACAGACCCCCGGCGGATTCCTCTACCACAGACGGGTGTACTCAGGGGCCGCGACCTGGTTCCAGTCTGCTCCAAGTCCATTCCCACCATCAGGGGTCCTGGTGAACAAGCAGGCTGGGGCTTAGACTCCGCGCTCTGGGGAACCCTGTCCTGTGGGCTGCTAGAGGTACCGCCAGGCGGTTGCTAACACAACTGGATCAGTGTTCTGGAATTTTTATAGATAGCCAACTACTATGCTTGTATTGACCAGTGGTTCCAAATGAATAATAATTACTTCATTAGGGGACAAACAGAAATAGATACACTCAGCATCTTTCCAAATACCTGTTTTGTTTATTTGTACTTTTACGGTAACAAAGGGTGTTACATAGGCTAATTTCTAATCAGGACTTGAAAGAATGCAAACATATAATGAAAACAATATGAGTGCAGTGTGCAATACATAAGCAAAGCATACAAAATAGAATACAGTTACTGTAAATACAGAATGAACCATTTGTTTTACAATCGCAATCCTCTGCGGCCTTACCTACCCTCATGACAGAAGAAAGGGATTCCCTTTACAAGCCTAGCTTGGAGGAATAAATATTTTTGCCTATATCAATAGCGGTAGGGCCCCTTGCCCAGATGGTCTTGCAGTGTCTTAATATAAATCCTTTATGCCCCATTTGTCACCTTACTTCTTAGAGGCATTTAACGCCATCTTAGGGGGCCATGCTCTACAACCAGCTCAAATTTAAATTATCCTGAAACCCAAAAAGACCTCTTCCCTTGCATCAGCTATAGGCCGATATCTTTGTTGAACTGTGATTGTTCCCAAAAATATTAGCTAATAGTTTTAGTCCAATTCTCCAGTGGATTATTTCTCCTCATCAAGCAGGTTTTATTTCCACTAGTGAAGTAATTGACAATACCATTCAGCAGTCAAAGTTATCTTCAAAGCTTTCCCTCTCCCATGCTTGTGTTGTCTATGAGGTCAGAAAAAGCCTTTGATAAGGTGGTTGACTGGTCTCTCATGCAGTAAACGTTAGCCTATATAGACTAGAAAATAAAGCTCACGAGGCCTGAAGATCAAGGGCACCACATTCCAACAAGATAACACATTTGGAGCATAAATATTTAAGGATTTTTAAGATGCACTCTCTTTATTAGCTCACTGGCTGTCATTGACAGCAGTGGAAGCCAATGAGGAAGAAGAGTCCCCAGACAGCAAAGGATGTCAAGAATGTCAGTGAATCAAAGGGGGTTCAGGAAAGGATTGGGAAGCATTTTACCTTCATGCCTAGAATACATGAAGGTAAAAACCTTGAGCCTTGAGAACCACTTTAATCTTAAAAGCACTCTATGTTAAATAATGCACTATACTCATGTACATTCAAATTGCTAATTGTTAATTTTTGCATTATTCTATTTCTTGTGATATCCTTATGTAATTTTCCTGTAATCTCCTGAGGAAGCCAATGAATGGTGAAACATGTTGAGAATGGAAATTACTGAAAGCGTTAATCACAAGGATACCTGTATCTATTTTTAACTTTATTGGCATATCTGCCAATTGTTAAACATATTTTTAAAAAAACAGTGTTTTAATCAATATCATACACTCACCGGCCACATTATTAGGTACACCTGTTCAATTGCTTAGTAACACAAATTGCTAATCAGCCAATCACATGGCAGCAACTCAATGCATTTACGCATGTAAACATGGCAAAGAAAACTTACTGAAGTTCAAAGCAGGCATCAGAATGGGGAAGAAAGGGGATTTAAGTGACTTTGAAAGTGGCATTGTTGTTGGTACCAGATGGGCTGATCTGAGTATTTAAAAAACTGCTGATCCACTGGGATTTTTACGCATAACCATTGCTAGGGTTTACAGAGAATGTTCTGCGACATTCAGATGGTAGGGCCACAATTTGGCATAAACAACATGAAAGCATGGATCCATCTTGCCTTGTATCAACAGTTCAGGCTAATGGTAGTGGTGTGGCGGATATTTTCTTGATACTAGCAAGGTGTACCTAGTAAGTGGCCAGTGAGTGTATATGTTGTTTGATTGGCACCTCAAAAAGCCCTAAATATTTATGTTCCAAATTAGTATATATAGGTACAGTATATAGATCCCAGAACCTATGCTTTCTTGAATCAAGGATTTTTACTAAATGTCCTTTGCAACTGTTCACATTATTGGTATGGAATGAATCCCTTTGATATTCAGGATGGGACTACACGGGGCTATTCTCTATGCCCTATAGTTTTTGTTTTAACCCTTGAACCCTCTTTACAATATGTTTGTAATGACCCAGACATTCCAGGCAAATCTTCCTGGGGTCAGCACCATAAGGTTGCATAGTATGCTGACAGCCTTAATTTTTATATTATAAAACCTTATTATCTCTCTGCTGTCTCTTTTACAAGGGCTCTGGATGTATGGCTCTTTAATAAACTTCAAGGTTAATCTGAAAAATCAGAGGCTTTTACCATATCCCTAGATTAATCTACTCTGAAGATTCTTTGCCCCAGTTTTCCATTTCGGTGGGCAACCCAATATATCAAATACCTGGACACACACATACCAGCTGAACCTAGTTTGATATTTAAAGTGAACTTTCTCAGACTCTTAAACTTTGTACAAAATGCCCTTAGTACCTGGAGTACTCTTTCATTCTCTTGGTTCAGGGGTGTTTAAGGAATGAACGTGATTCCCCAGCTGCTGTACTTGCTCCAGATATTACCCATACATGTCCTTTGTGCATTTTTCCAATCCATAAAAGCAGAATTTTTTCAATTTATTTGACAAGGCAAGGTTTGTTGCTTTAGCAGAAATGTTCTGATCAGGCAAAGGGCTAGAGGTGGTGTGGGACTGCCAGACCCAGCATATTATTGCACATCAGTACACATGGCATTAGACTGGTGCAGGCACAGTACATTTACTCTATGGGTCTTTTTTGCAACAGGAGTACACACCTGTACAGAAAGCTGAACTCTCATGGGCAAGACAACATGTCTGTAACTCTTTTTAGAAACATCCATTAATAGACCCTACACCACAGGAAATGGACAGGTACTTTTCCCTTCTTAACATTTGAAGCTTTCCCTCTCCTATAAATCCTATTTAAGGACACTGCAAGTTTCTTCCAGGCCAGTCATATAAATTATTCTTCTGGGTTGAGAGAGTTATGAAGGTGGCAAAGTTCTTACAGTTGACCAAATGGAGTCATTTTTCCAACTGTTCTGCTTAAATGGTCCCTGAACTTAACACCTGGTGCCAGCACCAAGTATCACATTTCCTGCACTCTTTACCTAAACCCCAACACTTCCTTAGGAAATTCTCACCTTTTAAAGAGATCTGTGAAGGCACTGGGTCCATGCCACGGTCCTTATCTCTATCATACTAATTTCTTATAAATGCACACTTACAGGCTGATCTAGGGTTTCTTAATAATTGGGAGAAAGACCTACAGCTCACTTTTTAGGAAGATCAAAGCAGTAGGTTCTTCAACCATAAAGCCTCAAATATCAAGAAATTTCATACAAGATCATTACCAGATGGTATAGTACCACATGTTGGCATCGTGACATACATACAGGCTCTCTTTGAAATATTTTATGGAACTGCCGCACAAAAACCCTTCTAGCAACCAGTTACAGAGATAATTTAATAACTCACAAACCTATCTGATAAACCTGCGGCTGTACTTCTTACTCTCACACCCATGTCATGAAGATTTCCTTTACACCCTGTCTAAAGAATTAACAGGACATCCCTGTTAATTCACTTATTAAATGCTGCCAGAGCTTGTATTCTGAGCTCCTGGAAACATACACACTGATATTGCTACAGTTTTTTGCCATGGTGAACAACATCCAGCAAGACGTGGGACCTTGCCGTGACCCTCAGAGACATCAGAGATTCAAAGATTCTGATAAGACTGAAAATTATATTATTGAGAAGGATTTAAAAGCTTCTCTAAATATAAACAACTGTTTTAGGAATCTAGTTTTCCTCCTTGCCCTCTTTGCTATACTCCAATCTTGTAGGTGTGTGTACTGTGATACTATAAGCTCTACTTATTACTCCTTCCCCTTTTTTTCCTTACATCCCTTTTGTTCTTAACCTAACTCTTTTAACGCTCTATAAGGTCTTAGTCTCCTCTATGCTGTCAGTTTGGAGCACTGACCCCTCCACCCTTCTTTCCATCCCCAGGTCTTACTTCCCCATCTTTCCCCCCATCTTCCCCAACAAAATGCATACCATTCCCTTTAGGTCATCCATAATGTTGTCCAGCTATGTCGATCCACACCAATCATGATACCTGTCGTGAACGTGCGCACCAGAGGCAGGACGCAGCCTCCATTTTGTTAAGAATCTCCGTTTTCTCCCCTCAATCTTTCCCCCCTCCCTCTCTGAGAGGCCCAGTGACATATGGCAGTGTGTGTGTGTGTTAAAAGTGTCACAGGCAGAGCACAGCAGGGAACCCCAGAGCTATAAAACATTTCTGAGCGAAATGCCTGGTTGTCTACATGAGCTGTACAATTTAGCACCTCGTATAAGATAAGGCAAGCTTTCCTAGGAGTTCAAGGCATTCCAACAAAGCACGAATCAGATAAACACTTTTCAAAATCCATTTTCTCCTATGTCTCATATCTTGGAATATGAGAGACTTACACAAAAAACAGACATATTGTCAGATTGGCTAAGAGTAGACAAACAATTTGATGGGTCACTCTCCTTGTCTCGAATACATAGGAAAGCAGAAAAGTAGATCTCGGGAACCATTCAGTGTATAATGTCATAATTCATATCTAACCAATCCTCAGACGTGTCTGCATAATAATCTACCAGTGGGTGGAATGTCACTTATGCATATGGAAAGTTATGAGCCAAAATATGAGTATGAGAGATTTTGGCTCTAGTTGAGGTATCCGTCCAGACCACCCCTCCCTAAATGAGGCATTGGTCCTTGGCTTTAGAGACACCCCCTGCTGGGGAACTACAAAATGGGCTCAGGCTTAAGAGAGTTAAGTTGAAGAATTCTCCCATTTTAACATCAATACCACCTGGGGAGACCCGTACCCTTTCGCTCTGAAACTTGATCTGCTAACCCGGGACTTTGGCAAGTACTTTAAGTCTTTAACCTCTCCCTGTTATCTCTTTGCTGTGCTGTTCTCTGTATATTTATATATATATTGGTTACATCTTTGTTCTGTAAATATTTTTATTGCACCCCTTTTTGACTTTTCAGTAATAAATCTTTCCTTCTGAAAGTGTTGAACTGTTCTATAGCTCTTAATTGCAATTTACGAATTCCTGCCTCTAAAAAGAACGCTACTGTGTTTGTTTAACCCTCTGTATAACCGACCTGCGGTTACCATGTTATACAGACGATTACCTCAACCATTATAGTGTTATTGCGGATATCACCGAGTTTCCTCTTTCTCTGTACAAAAAGGAGGTGGTGTGTGAAGGGTTAATTGCTTAATTAACCTGACCCAGTAACAATCGCTCAGGCTGCCGGTACATCGATTGTGGTCCAATTAGCTGGAAAATCGTTGTGCAGGGTGCAGCTGGGCGTGGAATTGTTACGCACGTGACATCGCGGTTTTATATTGGCTAGTCCTTCGGCCACGCATTTGCTGAGAAGGGCTGGGGTCTGACACCGCGGTCGTCACATATTGGTGACAGCGATCGTGGGATCGTCGCATATTAGTGGCAGCGATCCCGCGTCCATCACAATACCCACTGACCTGCCAATCCAGTGACCTGTGGAAAGAAAAAGGCACCTTTGAGAAATGTCCCATTTTTGATTTCCCTTCCATCAAATGACAGGTAGAATGGATGACAGCTGCTTTATATACAAGGTGCAGGATGACATCATTAACCATATACTGACATGACCATATATAGTCAATAATATCTCTGGGACTCGTGATATCATGATCATGTTCATATATAAGCAATGATGTCACCCAGGTGACCCACTTTTTTTTTTAAATAGCAGATGTCGTCTGCTGGACCTGTCATTTGGCAAACATGTCTAAGCAGAGGGTATTTTGCTTTTGGCATCATGGTGGGCATCATAATTGACATTGATCTACATCAATGGATAATGTGATTGATTGTGGATGTACTTGTGAGACTTTTTTTTACTGTTACAGTTTTTGTTAATGTGCAAGGGTACTTTGTACCCCATACTCATTCCCATGGGTGCCCCTATTGAAAAAGAAAATAAATATATTGATTTTATAAGTGACGTCTGCAGGGTGTGTTTGGTAGTCCTCTGTGGTCCGATATGTTTAATTAAAACAAGCTTCTTACCGACAACTACCAAAAATTTAGCCAGTAGTACATCCTTGACACCCAGTAGTCCATGGATATGATTGCTTATAAGCATTTCAGTTCCTCCCGATGTTTGCTTGACCAGAGCAGGAATGGCCTTACGAGGAAAAAAAAATTAAAAATGGAAAGTTTAAAAACATATAAATGTGAAAAACATGCTTAAGATAGATAGATAGATAAAATAGTGAGGGTGGGGGGGAGATGTTAATATAGAACATGCCTATGCCATGAACTAGAAGAAGGGGGCTTTTTGCACTAGCTGGTTTGGAAGCAGTTGAAGTGTCAAGCTGGCATACAGGGACCACACATGTTGGGCGTTTGGAGACTTTTTTTCTTCTGCTCAAGCAAAAACCTGGCATGAAAAGGTTGTTACTGGAAACAGTGGGGTAGTTGTTGGTGAGTGCTGCTTTCTAGTTTCAAGGCTTTACTCTTGGGAAAGGTAGGAAACCTATGGTTATCGGATTGTATACCTAATTTTAGCTGCTGTCTGCTCTTCTCCGCTTGTCCCTGGAGAAAGACTCACAGATAAAGGTTAAGAAGGATCAATGGGAATTTCACCAAATGGAAGGTGGCGGTGGAGGTGGAGGAGAAAGAGGTGAAGGAGGAAGGTGAGAAAGAGTAGAGTAAGGAGGAGTTGGTGAAAAAAGAGATGGAGGGGGAGGAGGAGGAAGACGTCACATTAGTAAAGCTCACCACCAACCACCTCCACGTGGCAGCACCTCTACACCTCCTTTTTGGTATGTCTGTCTTTTTTTTCTTGGTTCTTATATAAACCTCCAGTGTGTTTGGTATAATGAAATAAATAGGTATTAAAAAAAAAATCTGCTGAGTGCTTGGGGAGTTGAATTGAGCTTTCAAGCAAAGAAATTGCAGATGTGCTTGCCCAAATAATAAAGAAAAAAATACTAATAAAGAAAGCAATACAAAAATTAAAAAAGTAAAAATTAACAAGTAAAAATAGAAAAAGAAATGGAAACTGGGAATCTCCAACTCTGGGCCAGGGATTTTTCATTAGATTTTATGGGAGGGGTTGCAACATAAAAATAATGAAGAAAGTGAGGTTCAGTCTGCAAGACTTTGGTCTGATGGGTATACTGTAGCTTCTTTTTTACAGCTACAGATGGGCCTCCTGATACAGCACACTGGCTTCAGGACAAGCCAGATGCTCTAGTGCATGCTGTGAAATCTCCAACCAGTTGTCCAGTCTGGATGTCAAATAGTCCATGGAGTCCTTACTTCTGAGAGCGTACACATCAGCTCTGAACCCAATGTAGTCACCAGTTACATGGTTCAGGAACGGCCCATGAATGTTATCCACAGCCAGGGCTGGATGCTGTGATTAAAAAGAAAAAATCCTTTCAAGGATTAGAGGATCCGAGGCATATTGGTCATCAGCAGAGATCCAGCCACCATCAGGAAATACAGAAAAAGAGTTTCTTCCTCAGCACCTCCTCAAAGTGCCATATTTTGGGCTCCCTCTAGAATGGTTTCAGTAGTGCAGCCATCTTACCCTTGTATCAAATATCTATTAGAGTGGTCTCCGAATATTGAGCAGGCATTTGAGCATAAAATACCCCATTTACCACAAATTGGCTGCAGCAGAGCAGTGTTAATTTTATTTATTTATTTATTTTATCGAGTTTATATAGCGCCAAAGGGTTTGCTCAGCGCTGTACAATAGAGGGGGGGACAATACATGAAACAGTACAGTAACAACAAACAGCACAAATTTTGACGTCTAATTTTGATATAGCTTTAGTCATAGTCTTTTGACTAAAATGTCATTTTAGTTTTAGCCATATTTTAGTCATCTGAATTGTTTTAGTTTTTATCGTATTTTAGTCTACTAAAATCTTCAATACATTTTAGTCTACTAAAATCCCCAGTATCATAAATAAACACAAATATCGATTTTTGACAAACAGAAGTGCAGCTTTAAAGAATAATAAAATAAAAAACTGTAATCTTTATTGAATGTAATGCTATTGTACATATTATCTGAATATAAAAACTTTAACAGTTCTCTGTTAATAATCAAAACAAGTATCAAGATCATCTTTATAAATAAAACCAAGTTTCTGAAACAAGCAAGAATATTTTAACGTCAAATTTCAATTTAGATTTAGTCATAATCTTTTGACTAAAATGCCATTTTTGTTTTAGTCCTTTTTTAGTTATCTGAATTGAAAGTGAATTTTATTTTTGTTTCATTTTCATCACTAAAAACATGCAGCTGACAAAAGCTATGATGAAATTTTTTTCTTGGATGAATTTAACACTGCAGCAGAGGACCCTGAGATCCACTCAATCTCAACCCATCTACTTATAACTCCAGAGGTTTTGAAATGGGTTAAACACCACCTTGAAGCTAGCCCTATTTTCTTATCCTTCTCACCACCAGCACTCCAACCCTCCTCTTATTATTCCCAGGGCCAGTGCCAGACTATTTTGCACCCTAGGCAAGACAGATACTTGCACCCCCCAAAAGAAGATAAATAAAACATTTTAAAAACGGTAGAAAATATTAAATCAACAAAACATGAAACTGCTAAATTTCTTTTCATTTGCAAAAATAAGTGCCATAAGATGCCACCAGCACCACTATTAAAGACAAAATCAGTGTCACGGATGGACTGTATCTGTGGCTGGCAGTGGCAGGGTGACAGTTGCAGTGAGTGAAGGATGATGGATCCACACTCTGACAAATCCCAGGCAGGAATTCCCCTGTCAATGGGGGGGAGATAAACGATGTGACAGCAGGAAGCTCAGCCCACACACAGAGAACACCTGAAATGAGCAATCCCACACAGTGACAGATCCAACACAGCACACCACCACCAACACTGACACAGTTCAGTAGGCTCAGCAGGCACTAGAAGAGCAGGCTGTGGGATTGTAATAATGTGATCACTCACTGACACATTGCACATGTGATGGATGGCTGGCCAGCTCGGTCACACTCACACAGACACAAGACATCAGCTCCACCTCCGTTGTTGAATGAGAAGAGAAGGGCTGGAACTCCACAATGCTCAGCAGCTGCCAGCCGCCTTGCAGTAAGGGACTGAGTCTGAGAGGAACACTGGAAGGAGCAGCAGCTTAACTGCTATACTGGCCACAGACACCCGGTGTCTTCCTCTGTCCTTTCTTGCTTATTCATGATGTGGCGGTGTCACACAGAGAGAGAGTGCCGGTCTATGCTGCGCCCAGGTGCCCCTAAGTGGCAGTACGCCCTAGGTGGCCACCTAGTTTGCCTAGTGGAAGCACTGGCCCTTATTCCTACATGGTTCTTAGGATACTGGCTGCTGCCTGCTTTCTAACAACCAGCCTGTGGGAAAGCTGTGACATTTAGCAGCGGCTAAACTACTGCCACTGGGTATTTGACTTGTCCAAACACCAAATAAAGTAATCTGTTTGCTAAACTTCCAAACAACCAAAACTTGGTCTGAATCTAAATTCAGACAGAACAAGCAGCTTATTCCTAGCAATTCGGGATACGTTCAGCCAACTTACATTACAATGATCTCCCATGGGACTTTACGTAGCAACAAAAAGAAATGCTACATCAAAGTATCTTTTATTGGTATAAATACTTGGTGTCCCGCAAGCAGTAATTTTACTGTGAGTGAGCAGCACAGTCAGGCATATTCATGTACATGCATGTTGCCTGGCACATTGATGTGCAGCACTCCACTGGACTCAGTGGATTACTGGTACCAGAATCCTGCCACATTGTAAACAAACCTGTTATGATTTACTTTCATTCATAGCAGCTGTACTTACTCTAGTGATGCTGTGATTGACCCACAGATCTAGCCAATCACAGATCACAATAGTAATCAAGCTGTCATGGATGAAAGCCATTCATGACAGCTAAAACTATTGCTTATAACAGTTATCATCATTATTATAAGCAATAATAGTGTAAAAAAAATGCCATGTCATATATTACTTGGATGAGGAGTGATAATTATAATTATTGTTGTTGAGGCAAGAGTTCGAGAGCCGATGTAATGTAAAACTCCTCTATCTAAGAAATGAATTTTTCCCGCAGCATCTTGGTTCTCCAGAGAGGCTTGAATTTATTGGGTCCTAGCACAGAACAGAGTCCACAGAGTGTTTGAAACTCATACAATGCTCAAAAGCCTTCAACATACTAAATCTTGCTCTGATGATACATTAGCAGTCATAGAGATATTCTACCTGTCCAACATATTTTCAATCTACACTGCTCAAAAAAATAAACACTTTTAAAACACATCAGATCTCAATGGAGAAAAATATCATGCTGGATATCTATACTGATATGGACTAGGTAATGTGTTAGGAACATAAGGATGCCCCATCGTTTGATGGAAATCAAAATTATCAACCTACAGAGGACTGAATTCAAAGACACCCTGAAAATCAAAGTGAAAAAATTATGCAGCAGGCTAGTCCATTTTGATGAAATTTCATTGCAGCAACTCAAAATGGTACTCAGTAGTTGGTATGGCTCCCATTTGCTTGTATGCATGCCTGACAATGTTGGGGCATGCCCCTAATGAGATGGAAGATGGTTTCCTGGGGTATTTCCTCCCAGATCTGCACCACGGCATCACTGACCTCCTGGACAGTCTGAGGTGCAACCTGGAGGTATTGGATGGACGGAAACATAATATCCCAGAGGTTTTCTATTGGATTTAGGTCAGGCGAGTGTGGGGGCCATTCAATGGTATTAATTCCTTCATCTTTCAGGAACTGCCTGTATACTCTTGCCACATGAGGCTGGGCATTGTCATGCATGAGGAGGAACCCAGGACCAACTGCAAACCGGTCATGCTGAATGATGTTACAGGCAGCATAGTGTTTTCCATGAATTCTTCAGACCCTTTCACGTCTGTCACATGCTCAAGTTGAATTTGCTTTCATCTGTGAAAAGCACAGGATGCCAGTGGTGGACCTGTCAATTCTGGTGTTCAATGGCAAATGCCAATCGATCTTTATGATACCAGATAGTGAGCACAGGGCCAACTAGAGAGTCCTAAGGCCATCCTGATGAAGTCTGTTTCTGATTGTTTGGTCAGAGACATTCACATCAGTGGCCTGCTGGAGGTCATTTTGTAGGGCTCTGGCAGTGCTCATCTTGTTCCTCCTTGCACAAAGGAGCAGATACCGATCCTGCTGATGGGTTAAGGACCTTATATGGCCCTGTCCAGCTCTCCTATAGTAACTGCCTGTCTCCTGGAATCCTCTCCATGCTATTGAGACTGTGCTGGGAGACAAAGCAAATCTTCTGGCAATGGCACATATTGATACCATTGGATACATATTGTAAAAATCACAAATTTGTGAAGTGAATGACTTGTTAAAAACTGTTGTTTTTTATATTGGCTAGTATGTATTGCCTACCCGATACAGTATGTATAAATGTGTCAGATAAAAGAAACTTGTTCAAATAAAATGTTGATCTTTTAAACAATTGGTTTCTTTGTACATACTTTAAGGTTACCTGAAAAATCCCATAAAATGTAAGGTGTAACTTTCTCACGATGTACTGACAGCCTATCTCATTTTTTGAGGCCCTAAAATGCCAGGACAGTACAAATTCCCCCCAAATGACCCCTTTTTGGAAAGTAGACAGTCTGAAGCATTTAGTAAGAGGCAAGGCAAGTTTTTTGAAGTTGTAATTTATTGTCATGATTTTTTTGAAAATTAAGAAGTTGAATAAAATGTGTTTTTTTCACAATTTTTTTTACATACTGTCACCAATGCAGTACAGTGTTTTCATGTGACTGATGTGGAGGCGATCAGGAACACTGACTTGTGACAGTATGTTTAAAAAATATAATTTTTTGGGGGGGCGCATGTGAGTACAGCCGTATGTTGTAGGAGCTCCTCTCCTACCTGCACTATTGCCTGCCTTCAACCTACCACCCAATCTTCACACCAGCAAGTCTAACCCCCTCAGGAGTACCTGGTGCATGCCGCAAGAAAGAAAAAAGGTAAGGAGACTGCTCAAAAGTCCCTTACTATCTACTGAGGACTCAGGAGCAGTGCAGCATGTCACAAGATGGCGCCGGCGGTGCATCCCCTCCAGACTTCTCACAGGACGCAGCAGTCATGTCTCCTGCACAGGACCATGAGTACTCTCAGCAGCTTACCAAGGAGGATTAAGAGAGCTACCTGGACTCTATGTACACTAAATTGGCTGCTAAGTTTCAATCTGAGCTTCTTAAGAGCACTAATGTCCTTTCCCAGGAGATAGCTGTACTTGGGCCAGATTGGATTGCTTAGAAACTAAAACATGACAAACTTAGTTTGGCCTATGACGAACTTTCCAGAGACCATGAACTTTTGCATTCTGCCTTTTACCAATTACAGGCACAGGTGGAGGATTTGGATAACCATAATCGCAGGAATAATATGAGCATTTGTGGGGTTCCCGAGGCGGTTACAGATCTTTCTCAGGCCATGCTTAAGTTGTTTAAATCTCTTCTCCCAGATCAGGACACTAAAGCTTTCACCTGTGATCATATGCACAGAGCATTATGTCCCAAACCTCCTGCAGACAAACCCCCTCGCGAAATAGTCCTGTGCATGAATGATTTCCTTGTGAAGGAGGACATTCTCAGGGCTGCCTGCAACACCCCGGTGATATTCCTGGAGGGTTCACCCCTCCAAATATTCCCAGATGTCTCCCAAGCCAGTTTGGTTGCTTGCTTTCACCCCTATTATTTGCATTAATTCTAGAGCCCCTGGCCATTGGTATAAGGTCACACCCTGATATCTCCGGGTACCCACTTTTGGCTTCTCAATTCAAATTAAGTATGTATGCTGATGATGTTATGCTTTTTCTTACTAACCCATTAATATATGTGCCTAACTTATGTTCACTGTTGAATGACTTTGTATCCATATCAGGTCTTACTGTTAATTTCTCCAAATCAGTGGCTATGCCCAGCAATATTGCTCAGCCCTTAGATGAGTCCCTCCATGGTTCTTTTCCATTTCAATGGGCCACACACCACGGACATATCTAGGTATTTATCTTACGCCCAGGGATTCTGACCTGTTCGCGGCCAATTACCCACCATGTGTGTCCCATCTTCATACCTTGCTCAAAATTTGGTATAAGTATCTCATTTCATTTCTGGGCAGAGTCACAGCAGTGAAAATTACCATTTTGCCTAAACTCCTCTATTTATTTAGGGCGCTCCCAATACTGGTTTCTAAATTGTATCTTGATCACTTTCAACAGGTAGTTAATAATTTTATTTGGCAAAATAGACATCTTCGCTTTATCTCATTAGTCTTGTATAAATCACAATAGGCAGGGGGCCTAGGCCTTCCTAATTTTTGGCTCTACTATTTATCCATCTGATTTTCTCAAGTTTTGCAATGGGCCATCATTAACTCCCCAATCCCCTGGGTTAGATTTGAGTCTCAATCAATACGCCCATTTTATCTTTCGGGTCTCTTATGGACTAATATCCCACCACACTCCCTGTCAGGTTATAATACTATAGTATTTCAAACATTGACACTTTGGTTCCAATATAAATCTAAATTGGGTTATGTTTCCCCTGCCCCTCCAGGGGTGTCAGGGATCCCGGCCGCTCGGCATTGCGCGCATGCGCAGATCGCCGATTCTTCCTGGCCGGCGAACACAGAGATCGCGGCAGCGGCTGCGCATGCGCAGTAGCAATCGCGGCCGCACCAATGGAAACACAGGGCGCCCTATTTAAATCTGCCCTGTGCATTTCCAAAGTGCCGCAAGGTCTTGTTCCTGTTCCTGTGTTCCTGCTAGTACGTTTCCTTGTTGCCAAACTCTGCCTGTTCTGATTACGCTGACCCTCTCCTGCTCTGACCCCGGCTCGTTCCTGACCATCCCTCTGCCTGACCCTCGGTACCACGCTGCCTGCTACCTGCTGAACTTGGCTTGTGACCCCGACCATTCTCCGCTTGCTCCCCCTGTACCACGCTGCCCGCACGATACCGACCCGGCTAGTCTGACCTCGCTCACTCCTAGCAGTCGTCCATCCATCCCGCTCGGATCGGGATTCTGTCATCCCATCCATCCCGCTCGGATCGGGGTCTGTCATCCCCTTCACAACAGACTCATCCCGGGCACATACCCTCAGCGGGACCCCTCTGCCACCGCCGGGGTGCCCAGGGACGCGACCTGGTTCCAGTCTTGCACCAAGTCCATCCCCACCATCAGGGGCTCTGGTGAAAAGGCAGACTGGGACTTAGACTCCGCGTCCTGGGAAACCTCGTGCTGTGGACCACTAGAGATCCCGTTGGGCGGAGCCTGACAAGGGGTGACTTTTTCTGGGGTTCAGAATTTTGCCACGGCTTTTCTCATAGCCACTCGAGTTTCATTGGTGGTATGAATGAGCCCTTATTAGACTAATGGAATTTCAAAGAGGAGGGTTGTTTATCTCTTTTGACCTGTTGCGTACCCATTTCAATGAATCACTTCGCAAACATTATCATTACCTACAAATAAGTCAGTTTTCTAGTTCCCATTTTGGTCTGACACCAGTTTCACCGCTTACCTATTTTGAACATATCTGCCATGACTCACCAAGGGGTAGAGGCCTTATCTCAGACCTATAGCACCTTTTTCTAGATGCTTATTACACCTCTACCCCTCCCTATAGATTAAAATGGGAGCTTGACTGCAATATAACATTCTTGGATGACGACTGGGACTCCATGTTGGACTACATACGCAGGGGCTCTAGATCCCTTTCGGTTCGAGAGACGGCCCTTAAGGTTCTTACCCGTTGGTATTATACCCCCTACAGACTACATGTTATATTTTCCCGGGAGTTTTGCACCTCTGCTTTAAGGGTTTTGGCATTGCAGGAACTCTCATACACATGTTTTGGGCCTGTCCTGATCTTACCCTGATATGGCGTAAGATATCGAAGGTCGCCTCTGCTTTGGTGGGTTCTCCTGTTGTTCTGTTGGTAGAGATCTGTTTCTTGGGTTCGCCCATTCCTGGGGTTCTCACCAGTTTGATGATGTTAATTCATACCATCTGTGTCTCTACCCTATGAGCAATAGCCCTACATCGGAAATCACCTGTAGTCCCTTTAGCCTCCGTTTTATGGAGAATTAATATGGTCATGCTTATGCAATGTATACATTACACTTTACTAGATAGGATGCATTTATTTAACATCAAATGGGATAGCTGGAAGATACATCGCCATCTACTGTTGGACTGAATGTCTACCCCTATCAGATCTGTCCTTATTTTTTGTGTGTTGTGCTGTTGATCTGATTGCATGCTTCTTTCATGTTCTTGATTTTTACTTTGTGACTGTCTTTGTTCATATGAAAATTACCTGTTTGTTCCTTTATTACTGTTAAATGTGTTGCATTTTATAAGGTACTGTTTTTGTATTTTGCCTTTCCAATAAAAGAGTTTGTAAATAAAAAAAATTGTTTTTTTGTTCATTTTTAAAAACATTTTTGTCATTTCTTGAACGTTTTACAATTTGTTTTACATACTTTCATCAGAGTAGTTCAGTGTCACCATAACAACACTTTACTACTCTGAGTGATCAGAGATTTGTTTTTTTAAATTTGTTTACACTTTGCTGTGACAATGAAGATCATTGTTACAGCAAAGTTGTCAACTGCCATGAATGCATTAATCCTTCATGGTAGCTGTGATACACTATTGATCTGTGATTGGCTACAGCTAATCACATGGCACAGGGTGCTATGTTTGGTCCAGATACCATGTGATAGCCGTGATCACATCATAGCATAGTCAACACAGCTGTGTGAGCGAATTCATAACACCTTTGTTGACATTGTACTCATGTGATTGCATAGCCCCAAGAATCGGGATCCGCAATCTGCCCTTTCTGGTGGACACATTGGTCACACAGGGGGGAATGTGTATCGCTCCCCTTAGCCCGAACAGGCAAAATGACATACATGTATGTGATTTTGCCTGCATGTGCCAACCTGTGTTTCATATATATACAGAAGTAGATAATTGATCATTGAAAAAAATCTTAGTTTATGTTCATATACCAATCTAACTATTAATTATGGTGCTTGTAAATCGACTTCTGTAAATTAAATTGTATTTATTTTTATAGTCCATACTTACACCCAATCTTATTGTGTTCATAAAATACAGTAATTTACATTTGCAAGAAAAAGTATGTGAACCCCTTGGGATTACGTGGAGTTTTGCATGAATTGGCATAAAATGTGCTCTGAACGTTATCTAAGTCACAACAATAGAAGAACACAGTCTGCTGAACATAATACTACACAAACATTAGATGTTGCCATGGTTTAATTGCACATAACATGTAAACATTCACAGTGCAGGGAGGAAAAAGTATGTGAACCTTTGGACTTAATAACTGGTTGACCCTCCTTTGGCAGCAATAACCTCAACCAAACCTGCACAACGATCTGGAGTAATTTTGGACCACTCCTCTTCACAAAACTGTTTCAGTGTAGCAATATTCTTGGGATGTCTAATGTGAATTGCTCTCTTAAGGTCATGCCACAGCATTTCAATCGGGTTGAGGTCAGGACTCTGACTGGGCCACTCCAGAAGGCGTATTCTGTGCTGTTGCAGCCATTGTTTTGTTGAATTACTTGTATGCTTTGGGTCATTGTCCTGTTGCATCACCCATCCTCTGCGGAGCTTCAGTTGGCGGACAGATGGTCATATGTTTTCCTGCAAAATGTCTTGATAAACTCTGGAATTAATTTTCCCATCAATGACAACAATCCGTCCAGGCCCTGAGGCAGCAAAGCAGCCCCAAACCATGATGCTCCCTCCGCCATGTTTTACAGTGGGGATGAGGTTTTGATGTTGGTGTGCTGTGCCTTTTTTTCTCCACACATAGTGTTGTGTGTTCTTCCCAAACAACTCAATCTTGGTTTCATCTGTCCACAGTATATTTTGCCAGTAGTGCTGTGGAACATCCAGGTGCTCTTTTGCAAACTTCAAACATGGTGCAATATTCTTTTTGGACAGCAATGGCTTCCTCCGTGGAGTCCTCCCATGTACTCCATTCTTGTTTAATGCTTTCCTTATTGTAGATGTGTCAACAAAAATGTTAGCATGTGCCAGAGATTTCTGTAGGTCTTTAGTTGACACTCTGGGATTCTTCTTTACCTCTTGCAGCATTCTGCGCTGTGCTCTTGCAGTCATTTTTACAGGACGACCACGCCTAGGGAAAGTAGCAACAGTGCTAAACTTTCTCCATTTGTAGACAGTCTGTCTTACCATGGACACATGAACATCAATGCTTTTGGAGATACTTTTGTAACCCTTTCCAGCTTCATGCAAGTCAACAATTTTTGATCGTAGGTCTACTGAGCTCTTTTTTGCGAGGCATGGTTCACATTAGACAGTGCTTCTTGAAACCAGTAAACCCAAAACAGGTGTGTGTTTTTTAAGGGCAGGACAGCTGTCAGCAACACATCCAATATCATCACACTGATTGGAGTCAAGGTTGGCTCACTCCTGGTTCCAATTAGCTCTGGGAGAAGTCATTAAGCTAGGGCCTCACATACTTTTTCCTCCCTGCACTGTGAATGTTTACATGTTATGTGCAATAAAACCATGGCAACATCTAATGTTTGTGTAGTATTATGTTCAGCAGACTGTGTTCTTCTATTGTTGTGACTTAGATGACGTTCAGAGCACATTTTATGCCCAATTCATGCAAAACTCCACGTAATCCCAAGGGGTTCACATACTTTTTCTTGCAACTGTATGCATTTGCAAAGAATCTTGGGAATAAGCTGACTTAATAATTTTTTGTATTTTTGTATTGGAGGCACTGTTGTTCATCAATTAAATGATCGATATAGCTGACTAAAAAAATTGTTCAACATCCCTGACAACCAAAAGCTTGTCCGGAATGCATATGTCAGGGATCCAACTGTGGTAGCCTCTAGCACTCCACAGACCGGATTCCCCCAAGGCGCGGAATCTAAGCTCCGACCTGCTTGTTCACTGGGGCCACTGATGGTGGGGATGGACTTGGAGCAGGCCGAGACCAGGTCGCGGCCCCTGGGTTCGCCCAGCTGAGGTAGAAGCACCATTGGAGGTGTATAGCAGGTGAGAGTCTGATGTGAGGAGGTAACAGGAGCAGCGTTGGGCAGGCCGGGTCGGTAACAGTGGTGGCGGCGTAGTACAAAATCAGCAGGCAGAGGGATAAACAGGTCACAAGCCGGGTTCGTTAACAGAAGGTCAGAACGTACAGGGTTAATCAGGAGAATGGTCAGACAAGCCAGGGATCAGAGCAGGAGACGGACAGCAAAATCAGGGTCAGGCAGGGTCGGCAACAAAACAATCTACAATCAGGAACTTCAGCAAAACAGGTAAGACCAATACGGCACATTGCAAGAGCCGTGTTAACTAGCCCACCCGACTCCTGACAGGGGCTCCTGGGTCCTAGTGCTTGCCCGGAGCCGTCATTGGTGACAGGCGCGCCTGGGTCCTAGTGCCCGCCTGCCTGTACGTTTTGTCAGGATTCTACGCATGTGCAGATTCGATCGCCGCGGCGATCTTCCCATTCCCTGAAAGCGTATATGCATTTTCTTATATTCTAATAATATTTCTATATGTGGACTTTCCCTATATAAATATATACCTTGTGTAAGAATTAATGGAACGTAAAATTAAAATATATGCATATGTGCCTCTCTAGCAGCCTTCAAATTTCTACAGTTTGAAAAAAGCATAGTAACAAACTTGTTTTACATAAATGCAACAAATACTTTTTAATATTGTATTTGCTTTATTCTTTTTTGCAATCCCCTGCTGATAGCCAGATGCTTATTTTAATATTTTTATGTATACACATTAAGCAAGATTGCTGTTGTTATGATTTTATTTTTTATTTATGTTAATCAGATTACAGTGCTAGTAGGAGTTGTTCCATTTCAATGGCCAAATAACATCTGTGGTGATATTGCACATTCAGAGTCTGTCAACTATTATTCAAACTTTGATAAGTTAATTTATAGTGTACATACAATATCAGATTTAAAATACAATCTATTCAAATAAAAATATAACATATTTTTTGTGTAACTATGCATTTTGTAATTTGGTTAACGTATAATTGCCCCTGCATTCATTAATAAAGTGTTGCTATTTTAAGCAGTGTTTAGAAGAACACTTTAAAAAAATACAAATTCTACTAATCACAATGTGATTCAGATCTCCAAGTGTGTTTTTATGAGATTCTTATAAAATAATACAACCATATGTTGATGCTTCAGAACTCCCATGGTTTTTTCACTCTCTTAAGTGATCTGTCAAATTTCAATCTGCAATAGATGTATCATTATATATGTTTCTGTCAATTATAAAGAAACATATTACACTTTATATTACTTGAATTATTTTATGTAGATTTATTTTAGTTTGTGTTGAAATGCACATCACATAACGGCACTATAATCATCTATGTCAAATGACTTTGGTGAGAACATAATGTTAATGCTTAGGAGTAGCAGATCACATAGTCTTTACAGTGACCCATGGTTCACTGTAGGGGTTTCCTTCCCACTGATATCAGTGACAGTGGAAAGTCTGATATTTGCATAGACAGTGGGAATTTACATTAAGTGCAGTCTACAGTTGGATCAGGTCACATTGCAGATTTAAAAAGCAGTTTCTTGTTGAGAGAAAACTTGGACAAGGACTCTCAATGGAAAATGAATACCCTTGAATCAGAGATATAATAATATAATTGGTATTATTATTCCTCAGAGCTGTAGTCCATGGAATACTGAAATCATAATTTCAGTGAAAATGTACAATATATATATATATATATATATATATATATATATATATATATATATATTCAGATGCCTTAATGTGTATGTAAACCTTAACAATGACCTTTTCTTGTTTCTTCTTAACTTCTAGCCACTGTCAGGACAGTGGCCTAGTGGTTAGCACTTCTACCTAGCAGCACTGGGTCACTGGTTTAGTTACTGGTCAGGGAACGATCTGGAAAGTGGAAGTCTTCCTGTGAGGATGGAGATAACAATTACTACTAGGCAGAGAGTTAGACTGGTCCCCAATTTATTAAAAAAAGTAATTTTTTTTAATACACTTGGTATCTTTGTTAAGGAGATTTCACTTAATTTTCTATTCCAGTGACAGAGCAGAAGTAAATAAGGAATAACCCTCATCACCAGGGATTCAGAAAAAAAAATAACAAACAAAAATACAAAACAATGCATCTACTCCTTTCCTACTGCCTATTTCTGTGTGAGACACTGTGACAGCTCAAGTTGGCAGCTTTGTTTGTAAGAAAACAGATGTGATACATATCTGTGACTTAATAGGTGTGCCTTCCTACTTCTAATCTGGAACATTATCCATTTCAGACTAAAACTAGCACACTCTTTTATAATTTTAGCACTGTTAGATTTTTTCCCTCTCCCAGGCCCAATACCGAAACTTAGGGACACGTCTCCCTCCACATCAGACTGTTCCTACCACTCTGAGACACAGACTGGAAAGCAGGACTAGAGATGAGAGCCATCCTCACGTCCCTCTCAATTAGGCAAGATCTGGAGGCTCTCCCTACATGCTCCAACCTAGAGGAAATTGCTCAATAGATTAAGGGGGCATTGCAGCAGGATATATCAGGGATGAGGAAGGAGCTCACCACCCCGGACACCCAGGTGGGTTCCCGGGAGGAGAGTATCACTTCCATCACTTCCGACCTGGCAGCGCTCGAGAACAACACAGTCTCCTCCCTTGACCACTTCACCTGCATACTCCTCTGACTTGAAGATGCAGAGAACTGGAGCAGGAGGAACTATTTACATTTTTATGGTCTTCCTGAGGCCATGACTGGAGCCGACCTCAAAGCCACCATCTAAACCATCTGCAACACTCTTCTGGACCAACCTCACAATGCAGAATTGTTGCTGGACAGGGTGCACAGAGTGCCCTTGCCATGGGCGATCCCCTAGATGCACCAAAGGATGTGGTCTGCTAAGTTAATTTTTTCATGATCAAGGAGGCAATACTTAGGAGAGTGTGGCAATGTGGTCCCCTGAACTTTGATGGAGCATGAATCCAAGTCCTCCCAGACCTCTCCCCCCATAATTTATGCATTTGAGGCATGTTATGTCCCCTCCTGGAGGCAATCTGAGAGGCAGGGGCAACATACAGATGGTGTTATCCTTTCCACCTAATAATCCAGCAGCAAAACACCTCATTCACTCTGTATACCTTGTCTCAGCTCTTGGCCCTGTTCCAGTTATTGGAGACAGCTCCTGTGGAAGTTCCTGACTGGCTGGCATGGCCTAATGACTTCAGCCTAATCACTAGTTGCTTCTGGTTGTCTCACTGGAGTGTCTCTTTGATATCTTTTTTAACTTTGGTAAATATAGCACTTTTCCAGCAGCAGTGATCCCCTTGCTTAGCATGCAGCAGGCCTGCCTAGCGTCCTGTTTCTCTTCTACATAAGTTGACATTTTGCCAACATTGCCCCACCCTTACTTTGGTATTGGGGGTGCACGCTGGAGTGGATACCCGGTTCAAGTTAAATGATTACATTTTTCAGATTTTCTCTCCTATTTAAATTTATAATTTGGGTTAGCAATGGATTCATATGGATTCTGGAATGGCTGGGGCTCAGTAGTGGCTGGTGGTCCATGGCTCTTCCTGGTGTGGTGGGGCTGGCAGGACAGTGTTCTCTTCACCCCACCAACAATGGGAGAGCCTGTTTGACCCCCTGGGGTTCCAGCATGATCCAGTGATCTGTGTTACTATTGCATGGTTACGTATGGTTCATTGCCACTCTTCCACATCCCCTGGAAGGGATGCACCTCAGTCACAATTTTTATATTCTCAAACCCCCAAGTAGGTTTCTCTTGATCCCGTTGGGTTAGTTAGGGAGAGCTTAGTTTCCATAGTATGCTGCTTATTGTTAGGCTTTGGCCTATTCTCAACATACCTGAAAATAGGTCCAGATTACTTGTGACCTCTCCAGGATGTGTAGAATTCCCATTTCCCATGGTATACCATATTCTTTCCCCTATTCCCAAACCTAAGGGACTTATTATCCTTCTGACAAGGTCTGTTCCATGGCTTCCAGGTAATGATCATGCTGATAAACAGGACAGATACTTGACTGTCAAGAGTTCGATCGATGATACCCAGGTAACATTGGTCAATGTTTACTTTTCAAATGCAGACAAGCTTCTTTTCCTTAGGAGGCTGGTGCCTTTGGTTTTGGAATACAGTGATAGCCTGTTGGTTCTGGGGGGGCTAGTTCAATTTTGCCTATGACCCACTGTTGGATGTCTCGAGGGGTGTGTACCACTTGATTTATTCCTATTTGAAATGACTGAAGGCGGAACTTCACCTCCTTCAGTTGACTGATGTCTGGAGCCTTCAACATCCCAATGATAAGAATTCTCTACTGCCCACTCAACGTATTCCTGAATTTACCATTTTATCTCCCCCATAAAGAGCAGGTTAGAGCCCATGCCACCTTGATCGATCCTATTTTACTGTTTGACCTAAACCTAGTCCATATGGAGCTCGAATTAGCCATGAGGGTCTAAAGGACTTTGTCCTGGACACTCAATGAAGCACCGTTAAAGGACCCCACCACCATGACTGAGGTCTCATAGGCAATTGTAGCATATTTTAGCTCAAATGGCCAACCTGAAACTGAACCGAGGGTCCTGGGGAGGTGCATAAATGCACCATTAGAGGACTATTTCTTAAACTTGGAAAAGAAAGAGAGGCTTTCCCAAACCATTTCTTTATACTCAGGGATCAAACAGCTTGAGGCTAGTCACAAAATATTTCTCACCCTTACAACACAACAAGAATTACTCTCCCTGAGACAGTAGCTTAACCAACTACTGAATGTGATTATCCGGAAGAAAACATGCCATTACTGATGATCTTTTTTATGCATTTGGAAATAAACCTGGCATCCTCTTAGCTTGGGCCCTGAGGGGGTCACAATCTAAACCTCTAATCACTCAGATCACTTCCTTGTCTGGTACCAAAGTGACAGATTAAGCCTCCATTGCCCAGGAATATTAATGTTTCTATTGCAGACTCTATAATCTTCATAGCTCTGAGCCTCTGCATTCGCCTCATCGTGCAGACTTGAATTCCATCTTCCTAGTTATTTCAGGTATGCCCTCTTCTACAGAGGCCCATGAGGAGATGGAAGCTCCCATACCGAGCGAGGAACTAGACATGGCATTAGCCATCTCCAAATCGGGCAAGGCTCAAGGACTGCATGGTTTACCCCTTAGTTATTACAAAACCTTCAGAGACATACTCTCCTCTTACCTTGTACATGCTTAAAATTCCATTTCTGATAATCACAGGCTTCCCATGGATACATTACAGTAATTCAGAAGTCCAACAAGGATCACACCCTATGTGGATATTCTTCCCCAGATCTTATACCATATTCAGGCTCTATCTATTAAACTTCCCCAATCCTTTTCTCTTTGCCTTCATACCATGTTGAATAAACTCATTTGGAATGACAAAGTGGCTAGGATCCAGCACATTCTGCTAACTCCTATCTCCTACTTAAGCAGCAGGTTGGAATTGGGTTACCTGACCCGTTACTATATTACAAAGCCCTACATTTGTCCAGGGTGGTAACGTGGTGTGCATTCCCTCAGTCCAAGTCATTAGCTCAAATTGAACATCATGCCTCACTGATTACCTTATTCACCCTCCCTTGGGTCACACCCAAACATTAATGAATGCTCAAGTCTCATCCCACCATTGGTGTCACAATTGCTGTCATTGTAAACACATTCTCTCCAAAAGAGCTCTCTTTATATCTGTCCCCGCTAACACAGGTGACAGTGATACAGAACACAGATTTCCCTCCTGGCTCTGACAATAGACAGGTATGAAGTCTGGCAGGGTTAGGCAAAACCAGATGCATGCATTTTGCACTCCTCAAAAATGGCTCACCAATCAAGATATTTCTGCTCTTTCCCAGGCCCCTTTGAACTCCTGTTTGGCCCACCGATTGTCTCATTTTCTGCAGTCCATACCAGATGCAGGACTTTATGTTGGACCACTGACTGCCTTTGTGTCTGTGCACAGAGGGCAACTATGTGCCCCATTTGTTGTCAGTCTTATATAAATAGTTAATATTATACAGGATTTATATAGCGCCAACAGTTTGCTCAGCGCTTTACAGTTGAACACACCTCCGGAGGAATATATCCCTACATACATTTGTCACTGGGAGTTAGGTTTGCAAATCTCCTTTTCAAAATAGCAATTGAATAGGATAACTCTACATTTTCAGGAAGAGGGCCATAAGATCTTATCTAGGTGGTGTAAGGTCCTGGAGCTACTTCACAAAATCTACCCTCATGTCTCTAAGCTTTGCTGAAACTGTAACAAGGAGCCTTGCGTGCTTCTACATATTTTTTGGCGGTGCCTTCTGCTTACCCAGTTCTGGAGAGAGTTGAGGTATATAGTCACACAACCAATATCAGTCTGCCTCGGCACTGGCCCCTTGGGATATTTTCTACACCTAAACTTGGTGCATTTGCACCGTTACAGACAGTGCATTTGCTGAATGCTGCCTGGGCATGTATCCCTGACATTGGTTGACTAGACAAAATCAAAATGATAGAGAGCTTGACAGAATCTCTTCATGGAAGAGAGGATCAATTTAGAGATACCTATTGCCATGGACAGCCTTTACTTACACGTCTCAGTAAACCGTTGTTTTCTTTGATTGGAACAATAGAGCCCAACAAGTGATGGTGTGCCATGGCCCTCAGTCACCCCTCCCCCCTGGAGAGGGGGAGGGATGAGTGCTGATGGAGTGGAGTTTTCCTTTTCCTCCTATACCTCTATTCCCCTTTGATTCTAATGTCCCCCTCAACTCCCTTTCTCATCACCCTTTTTTCCCCCTTTTTTGTGCTTGCCTCTTTTTTGACCCCCATGTAAAGGAGGCAGGAGAGGTCTTACTTTGTTTTTCAAATTTAAAAAAATCTCCTGCGCTACCTATGAATTTAAAAAAGAAAGGGTGAAGACTAATAGTAGTGAAATGGAGCTGCTGCTAGCATTAAACTGTGTTCCCACAACTAAACGATAAACATAAATAAAACAATGCTGTGCTACAAATAAATAAATGAACAAAAAGCATATATGAAGGTGTATAGAGTGTAGTAAACACTAAATATTAAATAAGTGTCCATAAACAAAGTCCATATTATGTGAAATAATCAGTGATATTGTGAACAATCCAACTCTTCACAGCTCGTTTGCTTCTTCATGTGCTCAAAACCCGCACCATTAGATAAGTGCTATAACCATGCAGGCGGTGTCACATTAGTGCTCACAGAACTCTCACCTCAGAGAAATCAAATTTCGCTTAATAATGCCACATCAGTAAGGATTCCTTCACTCTCCTGATCATAGCCTTGTAAAAATGGTCAAACATCTTTGTACTTTAAAACAGCATCAAGACAGATATGGGATCCGGTCCCTTTAAGAGGGAGGGGAGGGTTGTTGGACGTCTGAGATAATCGCCCTTGCAGATTCAACTCCGTGTGTCCTCCCTCCAAGAGCTTCCTGTGACAGGAACATTTATAGGTAAAGTTGATCCAGGGAATATCCTCTTGCCTCTCGGGGGATCAGGAAGGAATTTTTTCCCCTGCAGGAGCAAATTGTATCATACTTTTCTGGGTTTTTTTGCCTTTCTCTGAATCAACTGTGGGTGTAGGATTATAACTATTTTTTTTTTAATGGCTGAACTGGATGGACCTTTGTCTTTTTTCAGCCAGACCAACTATGTAACTATGTAACTATGTAAAGGGACCGGATCCCATATCTGGCTTGATGCTGTTTTAAAGTACAAAGATGTTTGACCATTTCTACAAGGCTAATCATCAGGAGAGTGAAGGAATCCTTACTGATGTGGCATTATTAAGCATAATTTGATTTCTCTGAGGTGAGAGTGAGAGTTCTCTGAGCACTTATGTGACACAGCCTGCATGGTTATAGCACTTATCTAATGGTGCGGATTTTGAGCACATGAAGAAGCAAATGAGCTGTGAAGAGTTGGATTGTTCACAATATCACTTATTATTTTACATAATATCGGCTTGGTTTATGAACATTTATTTACTATTACACCTTCATATATGCTTTTTGTTCATTTATTGATTTGCAGCGCAGCATTGTTTTATTTATGTTCTGCCTTTGTTTTTGTTAATTTTTTTAACTTCAACTTGGGAAAATAAAGCATTGTGTGTTAATTCATAGTATGACAGACTGTTAGAGGGTAAATGAAAAACTAAAAAATTGTGCCGCGCTCCCGTGATAAAATAAATAGTATGTAAATGCACCTAATCTAAGATGCGTTATTATACGTGAATCAAAATATAAATGTGACTAAAAATATATTATGATAAACATCAAACCATGATAACTATGTTCATGACCAATGTGAAATCACATTAAAAAAAACTTTTCACAATAAAACCCCATAACCAAAGTCAATATATATATATGAAAAAAGTCCTCTTTATATTCAGAAAATCCAGCTTCAGTAAATGGAAACAGTATAATCTTTCTATGCACTCACCTTGCTTTTAGCCTAACTGACATTAGGCTAAAACAGCTTTTTGTCCTATATGGAGGAGGCAAAAAATTCTCCTGCACCCGATATTCTTTCCAAATGCTATATGGATAGCTGTAGTATTGAGAATATTCCACCTGGGGTCTCTCCAGTAGATTGATCCCTGTTTTAGGTATGGATAGATGGATTTCTCCTTTTTCCCCTCCAGGGATCTGCTCCTTCCTTTTGTCTCCTCTCTCCAGTGCTCCACATTAAGGGTATCATAAAAGAAGAGAAACCATAGTGCCTTATCCTTTTTAAATATAGTATTTATTATATAACGATATACCACTCACATTTGTGCAAAATAAAATAAGCTCAGCTAAGCAAATGTAAGGCATAGCCTGCTGTGTGTGCTCGCCGTTCAGATCCGAGACAACGTCGTGACGTCAGAGCCCCTCCCCTAAGCGTTGCGCCACCGGGTCCCGTGGCTTCATCAGGGGGATATGTTTCCATTTACTGAAGCTGGATTTTCTGAATATAAAGATGACTTTTTTCTTATATATATTGACTTTGGTTATGGGGTTTTATTGTGAAAAGTTTTTTTAATGTGATTTCACATTGGTCATGAACACAGTTATCATGGTTTGATGTTTATCATAATATATTTTTAGTCACATTTATATTTTGATTCACATATAATAATGCATCTTAGATTAGGTGCATTTATATACTATTTATTTTATCATGGGCGTGCGGCACAATTTTTTAGTTTTTCATTTAGTCACAGACACTATTTATGAGTTGGTGTGAGTGCCAGCGAACCTTATGTGTTTATTTAATCACACTTGATTAATTGATTAAATTAGCACATTTATAATTCACCATAGTAGCTCACAAGCACTTTTATTTGTAGACTGTTAGAGGGTACAACAATGCCAGTAAATTGTGGCACTTTTATCAAGATGATCCAGCTGCATTGCATTAGATGTTGCCCTGAAGTCCGTTACTTCTCTTTAGAATGTCTGGTCTTACATTCTTATTGTATTGTAACACCATAAATTTGTGTTTGGCATGTCGTTGTTAGCATCTGTATTGTAACAATGTACTAAATTGAACAATTTAAAAAAAAAAAAAAAAGAAAACATGTTGAGTGAGGCATTCACCAATTGACCAGTTACATAATACTTATAACTCTAGATCTGTAGTCTCTATAATATGGAGGGCTAAAAATCACTAGTAAGCGGATTGTAAAAAGTCTTTATCTGCTTAAGGTCCGCCTTATAGCTGTAATACTGCTACAGGGCAGACAAAATCACATATATATACATGATTCGCACTTCTGATGTGATTGCAGATCGGGGGCGTGCGCGCCCACCAACCTGGTGGTGCCGTAATTCTGTGCCAAAGAGATAAATTAATAGATTCAGGCCAGTGATGTTCGGCATAGATGTGTTGATTGATCCCTGCCCTATCACATAATATCCTGTATCAGTGTTTACATTTACACTGGTACAGGAAATGATGCAATCTTCTCTCCCTGAGCACATTCTGTCCCAGAGACAGAAGAAAGCAGATCCATGTGAGTAAAAACAGCACATATTTACAGTAAAAGCACAGCCAGGTCATATTTAACCCCCTGATCACCCCCCATTTAACCCATTCACTGCCTGTCACCAGTGTCATTAGTACAGTGTACAGATTTTTTTACTGATCACTGTTTATTAGTGCCTTCAGATAGCGTTAGCCTCAGTTAGTGTCAGTTAGCGTCCCTCCCTGATAGCATCAGATTGTCCGCCACTACATAAGTCATCACATTTAACCCCTTGATTGCCAGGAACACACTGACTGAACGGATCAATATCTTTGATCAGATCAGCACCATACCAGGGTTCACAATAGTATAGTGTTCCCAAAAACACAGTGTTAGCGGGATCAGCCCGTGCACCTACCAGCACCTGTATTTAGCCCCTACACTTAAACCCCCCCCCCAGCAATTGCAGTGTCAGTAGATCACTGTCACTTGATACATTGTACACAAAACTGCAGTGTTTGCAGAATCAGGCCTTGTCTCTGTTAGCACTTGCAGGTAAATTTTTTCGTAGCGGTTCAAGCAGTCCCTGACAGCCAGGTACTCTTTTTCCCGTGAGTCGCACTAGGTACCTATAAATTTAGTGGCTAAAATGTCCAACGAAAGGTACACTAGTGAAGAAGCCTACAGGATTCTGAGCATATCAGATGAGAGTGAAGGGAAAGCCTCACTGACAGAATCAGGCTCAGAATACAAACCTGTAGACAGAAGTGGCACCCTGACAGATAGCTCAGACGATGCAGTAGAGGTCCCTGCTAAGGTCAGGTGTACCTGATCCAATTCCCATGTTGCTGAGGTGGAACAATTGCATGATGATTCTCATATGCAGCAGAGTGCCAGTACTAGTGCCGCTCAACCATTTGGTGAACTGTAGAGCACCAGCGACCTAGTACATCCTGGTTTTATACATACCAGCACTGTAGTATCACTTGGTTACATGGCAGGTCCCATAAGTGCAGTACAAGCTGGTGCAATGGCTAGCACAAGTAGTGTCCCACAGCCACCAAGAATTTGAACACAGGCCCATAGAGCCCATAGTATCCTTCCGGATGTGCTTGCAAATCCTGATTGTCAGCCCACAAATTCTGCAGCACCCGTACCTTCCCCATTCACTGTCCAACCCGAAATTCAGGTGGAAACAGCAGATTTAACTACTCCCCTTGATTTTTCAGAGCTGTTTTTCAAGAAAGATCTGAATGCATTGTTTGTAGATCAAGGCAATTTATATGCACAAGTTTATCTCTGCCAACCCAAATTCAAACCTTGCCAGACTATTTGCATGAAAACCTGTTACGGTTTCTGAATTTAATGTTTTTTGGGCCTAACCCTCAACATGGGCATTACTAGAAGAAATGAATTGCATTTGTATTGGTCCACAGACTCAATTCATCATATGCTCATGTTCTCTGCTGCCATGGCCAGGCATACATATGAGAATATAATGTGATTTATGCATTTCAACAACAATACACTCTGTCATCCTTGGGGTGACCCTGAATTTGACTTGCTCTACAAAATTCAGCCCCCGTAAATCTCCTTAACCAAAAATTTGCAAATGTCTTTACTCCCCAGCAAAATATCTGTGCTAATGAGTCCCTCATTCGTTTTTCTGGCCGCCTTACATTCAAACAATTTCTACCCAGCAAGCTTGCCAGATATGGGGTCAAGATGTATAAGACCTATGAGGGGGCAACAGGCTATACATGTAAGTTTCGGATTTATGAGGGAAAAGATAGTGATGGGATGTTTTCGTCCTGTCTTCCATTCACACAGACATGACCATCCAAATTTCCACAGCAGCTGGTGTTGTTGAGAAACCCCTGAGTCCACAACTATAACCTTAACATGGGAAGGGTGGACTTCAATGACCAGATGATGAAGCCGTACTTAGTTTGCCGAAAAGCCAGAGGCTGGTACAAAAAAGTGTCTGTTTATTTCAATTGCCTTAATATAATGCTTTTGGACTTTACAAAGCAACTGGATGTATTGGATCCTTCCTAAAATTCCAAGAAGAGATCATCACAGCCCTTTTATATCCAGTAGGAGATATGGCCCAAACACCCAACCCAAGTGCATTTAGCCGGCTGCATGAGAGGCATTTTCCCAATGCCATTCTTGGTACCCCAACCCAAAAGACACCCCAAAAGAGCAGACACGGAATTAGGCGTGACACCTACTTTTTTTGTCCCTCCTGTCCTGGCCAACCTAGTCCCTGCCTCAAGGACAGCTTCTGTTGCTACCATACACTAATGAACTATTAGTATAGGGTACAGAATGGCACAGTCTAGGGAACATATATACACAGGGTCTCGAAAGATGTTAGGTAGTCGTGAAACTGGCTATCACATTTTAAGAGACCCTAACATCTGGTTAAAAGTTAAAAAAACATAAAAAAGTAAAAAAAAATATTTAAAATTAAAAAAACAAAAATAGTTGTAATTTTAATGTTGTTGAGTTACTGTCTTACTGTTAAGGTTTTACTGTTACTGTTTTTTTGAGTTACTGTTTTATTGTTAACCATTGCTGTTTTCTTTGCAGGAATGCCATTCAGCTGCAGCACCGATCTGTTTATTCTGACAACAATAGGACCTTGCTCTCAGAATATACATAAGTAACTGTGTGCAGTACTGTTGGATGAGATTTTTCATATGCAGTTAAAAAAAGAGCATACAGTATATACCCAAGCAAGGGGGCCTGGGGTGGCCAGTGGGTGGATGGCTCCTATGCTTCGGCATCATCCTGGTATTTATACAAAAAAATCACCAGCGCCAAAATACATTTTTTCGGTTAGGTCCCTTTTGTTCCTAGCAGCCATGGAAATTTTGTATTTTATTTCACAAAAAAGAGTAAATGTAGAGGATATTTTTTCACAATCTTTTGATCACACAGATCTTAGTAAAGATTTTAAACACTTAAAAAAACTCACTAGATAAGCAAATCAGAGCGTGGTGGGATGTTTTAAATATATTAAAGAGGGTATCACACCCAGAAGGTTGAAATGGGAATTAGCCCCTAGTGATGGACTTGTGGGAAAAGAATTGGATGAGGAATGGTTCTCTTTCTTCAATAATGTAGAAAAAAAATTGTTGGAATTAATTGTTCAGAGAGGGAAAAGCAAACTTAGAATTTTAGAAGATAAAATACATACATTGAAAGAGAAGATAGCACCTTTCAGTGAATCTAATGATTTCAAGGAAAGTGCCAAAAATATACAGGATTACCTCTCACTCTTCATGGGCACCTTTTCCTCCCCACTCAAATATGCACTAGTTGCACCCATCCTCAAAAAACCCTCGCTGGACCCCACCTGTTTTAATAACTTAAGACCCATCTCCCTGCTCCCGTTTGCTTCCAAGCTTCTCGAGCTTCTTGTTCACAACCATATGAAATGCTACCTAACCGACAACAACCTTCTTGATCCCCGACAGTCTGGCTTCCGCCCATAACATTCCACAGAAACTGCCCTACTAAAACTCACTAATGACCTACTAACTGCTAAAACCAAAGGTCATTACTCCATACTCATACTCCTTGACCTTTCCACTGCCTTTGACACAGTCGACCACCCGCTCCTCCTCAGTAAACTCCACTCCATCGGCCTCCGTGACTCTGCTCTCTCCTGGTTCTCCTCTTACCTTTCTCAGCACACTTTCAGTGTCACATACAACTCCTCCTCCTCCGCTCCTCTTTCTGTAGGGGTACCCCAAGGTTCTGTTCTTGGGCCCCTCCTTTTCTCTCTCTATACCTCCTCCCTGGGCCAACTGATAACCTCCCATGGCTTCCAATACCACCTCTATGCTGATGACACCCAGATCTATCTATCCACTCCCCAGCTCACCCCCTCAATCTCCTCACGTATCACAAATCTACTAAGCGACATATCAGCATGGATGTCACATCACTACCTTAAACTCAATCTTTCAAAAACTGAGCTTGTATTATTTCCTCCTCCTCGATCCCCCACTCATGACTTTACCATTAAGATCAACAGCACAACCATTGGTCCTTCCCCTCATGCCAGGGTGCTAGGCCTAATCCTAGACTCTGACCTCTCCTTTGGGCCCCACATCCACTCACTGGCTAAATCCTGCCGCCTCAACCTCCGGAACATTTTCAAAATCCGCTCCTTCCTGACCAATGACACCACAATACAGCTTATCCACGCCTTGGTTATATCCCGCCTCGATTACTGCAACTCCCTCCTCACTGGTCTACCGCGTTACACAGGCTATCCCCCCTTAAGTCTATTATGAATGCTGCTGCTAGACTCATACACCTTACCAACCGATCAGCAATTGCTGCCCCTCTCTGCCAATCCTTCCACTGGCTTCCACTAACCCAATGTATAAAATTCAAAATACTAACCACAGCTTACAAAGCCATCCACAGCACCGCCCCTAGCTACATCACCAACCTCATCCACAGATACTGCCCAAATCGCCCACTTTGCTCCTCACATAATATCCTCATCTCTAGCTCCCTCATCACCTCCTCCCACGCTCGCCTCCAGGACTTCTCCAGAGCCTCTCCCATGCTCTGGAACTCCCTACCACAGTATGTCCGGTCAGCCCCCACCCTGTCTGCCTTTAGGCGATCTTTGAAAACTCACTTCTTTGGGGAAGCCTACCCCACCTTCACCTAAGAATTGTACTTGAATCACCTCCGCCAGATCATCCCCCGCAGCTATCACCTTTTGTATCACCTCCCCCTTCCTTTAGATTGTAAGCTCCACGAGCAGGGCCCTTCTATTCCTTCTGTACTGAAA
Source organism: Staurois parvus (assembly GCF_062004578.1). NCBI lineage: Eukaryota > Metazoa > Chordata > Amphibia > Anura > Ranidae > Staurois > Staurois parvus. The sequence goes on along the minus strand of NW_028318564.1, from coordinate 3,134,360 downwards.
TGTATTGTAATTGTGCAGTCTCCCTTATATTGTAAAGCGCTGTGCAAAATGTTGGCGCTATATAAATCTTGTATAATAATAATATTAAAAAAGTGGATGATGATACATAGAAGAAAAAGGTTAAAAAATATTGTAGGGATATTAAGGACTACAAATTAAATATGGTGTTTAAATGGAAGGATAATGATAATAGAGGGACTAATGAATCTAGAAACCCCTCAGAAGAAAGAGAAGCAAATGATGTCTTCACGGGCAGATCCTCTCCCCAAAAGAATAATGTACCCAATTTTAAAACAAAAAATTCCTCTCCGGAGAAACAAAAAGGAGAAAAAAATTCCAAATGGGAATATATCTTTTTATAAAGTACCAGTAAGGAATAGATTTGAACCCTTTAATAATTGGGAACCACTTTTTCCTCGAGGGTATGGTTACCAACAAGGAGGGGATTTTCAGAGAGGAGGTTATGGAGGTCCTCCTTGGAGAGGGGGTGGAGGGAGGGGAGGGTATCAGTTTCATGGAAGAGGGGGACCTTACTATACCCCTCAAAGAGGAAGTGGTGGGTGGAGATCAGGACCACCTATGATGTATCCAGACCCTTATTGGTGAAATGTAGAAGGAGAAGGGGATGTAGAGGGGGCAAAAGGAAAAGGTCAACCTAAATCAAGGTATTTTTAATCTTAGTGATAGTATTTTAAGTGAGGAAGAATTGATGGTTTTGTCCATAGGATTAAAATTTGCACCAGATAAGAAGCTTGATAAATTGGAAGTATATGTGGATCTACACAAATTTATTAGAAAATTGAATTTAAAGAAATTTTGGGATAAAAAAGCTCGTTAGTAATAATACAAACAGTAACACAGGGAGGGATGATAATCCCTATATACATACTGAGTTAAGGAATAAATCTGTGTTCAATCCAAAAATAAGGAATAATTGTTGTGTTGATGCTTTTAGAAAAATGGTGGAACATGATTTGGAAAATGTATCTATTCCTTGGAAGAGAACCAAAAAATATATACTTGATGGTCTACAACAATTAGAAAAGAAGAAAGAAATTGTAACTAGGCCAGCAGATAAGGGGGGAGGGGTGGTCATATTAAATAAAAGTGATTTTTATAGTGAATTAAATAGGCTAGTAGGCGATGTAGATACTTATGAGGTTTTGAGAGATAATCCTACTAAAAAGTTTAAAATGAAGCTAGTAAAATTAGTAAAAGAAGGAGAAAAAGAAGGTTTTCTGAATAGAAAGGAAGCAAAATACCTAATACCTGGTGCCCCAGTAACCTGTAATTTATCAACTACCAAAGATTCATAAAAACATAAAAAAACCAGGAAGACCTATTGTTAGTGGGATCAATTCCCTGTTCTCAAGGTTGGGGGAATCTATTGATAAATTTCATCAAGTTCATAAAGTTCATAAATTTCCAGCATATCTTCATGACAGTGGAGATTTGATCAATATATTGAAGGGAATAAAAGGAGGTGCAAATTGTCTAATGGCTAGTATTGATGTTAATTCATTATACACCAATATAAGACATGAGGGTGCTTTGTGTTCAGTAAAGTGGGCATTGAGAAAATCAAATCAGAGAAAATTCCTACTTAGAAGTTTGGATTTGGCCATGTCACATAATTTTTTTTGGCATAATAAAAAATTCTATAGACAGTTAATGGAGGTTTCTATGGGGGCAAATTATGCCCCTTCTGTAGCAAATTTGTTCATGAGTCGATGGGAGAATGAGGCCATATTTAAAAATAAAAAATTAGAACTGATATTGTATAGGAGATTTATAATTTATATTGTAATAATATGGAATGGGACACAAGAGACTTTGGAGAAATATATTCAGGAAATGGGACGGAACACATATAATATCTCCTTTACTAATAATATTAGCTCTGTAGCCATTAATTTTTTGGATTTAACTATTTTCAGATATGAGGATACATTTTGTACTAGGACCCATTTCAAAGAGGTAGATAGAAATGGGTACATTCCAAATCACAGTTGTCATCACAGGAATTGGCTGCGGGCTACTCTGAAAAGTCAACTAATAAGAATAAAATTAAATTGTGATGATAATAAAGATTTTGAGGCGCAATCAAATATGCAATCATGCTACAAAGATTTGAAGAAAAAGGTTATAAGAAAGAGAATTTAGTTGACACATTGGAACAAGTTAATACGATTAATAGAGATGATTTATTACATAAAAAAAAGAAAAATATTAATGGTGACTTAGCCTTCATTACGGGTTTTTCTAACCAATATAAATTAATTGAAAATATTATTAGTAATCACTGGCCTATTTTAAAAAGAGATGATTTATTAAAGGATTTATTGCCCAATAAACCAAAATAAATTTATAGGAAGCCACCAACCCTGAGGAATAAGTTGGTAAAAAATGTTCAAGATGCACCCTTGAAAAAGCTCACTTTTTTGGACAGAGTGGGTTTTTTCAAGTGTGGGAGGTGCTTGGCATGTAGGATTTTGAAGGGGACAAAAATAAGAATTGCACGCATTTTCAGTCACCAACTAATGGGATGTCTCATAAGATTAGGGAATTTATTTCATATGATAGTACGTATGTAACATACCTACTGGAATGTCCTTGACATCTCCAGTATATAGGGAGGACCACAAGAAAATTATCCACGAGATTAGGGGAACACATCAGGGATATAAAAAAGGGGTATAAATATCATAGCCTATCACACCATTATAGATTATTTCATAACAGAGATCCATTATCATTGATGTTTTGTGGAATAGATAGAGTCAAAACCCCTTGGCGGGGGGGGGGGGAGATATGGTTAAATCTATGTCACAGAATGAAACAAAATGGATTTATCAGTTAGGCACTTTGGTACCTAAAGGGTTAAATGTAGATATCAACATAAATTGTTTTCTGTCAAATTGTTAATAGCTTTATCTGGGTGCCATTCCAGTTTAGAATGCATTGTTTATATATTTTTATTTTCTATTGTCTATTGGTATTTGTTGATTTCTATGTTTATTTATTTTTATTTTTTATTATTTTAATTTTCTCAATTTTTATTTTTTATTTTAATTTTATTTTCTTTCTGTTTTTTATATTTTTTTTCTTTTTCTTTTCTTTTTTCTTTTATTTATTTATTTTTATTTCTATATTTTTTCTTTAAAATATTATTTTCATTATGGTATTTTTGTATGTGGTAAAGAATTTTATGAATTGTAATAAAACATTGTGTTAGTTAAGATCAGCATGGATGTATTTGGGGCAAGCCTATTAATGTGAGTTTTGAGGGAAGTCCTGGAGTTGTAAATCTATTTATGTAAGGTATATTGTAATGGAATCCCACGGTAGTAAGAGCTGACAGCTGAATAAGGTTTGGCATTAGCATCTGTCCTATCTGGTACAAGGGGGAGGATCCTGCATCTATTATATATAGGGAGTTGACTGGAATGGTGGTGTCTGTGAAAACGCCCTAGAAGAGGGGCGAAACGCGTTGCCGCATTTTCGGCTTCGCCGTCCAATGTACCATGTCACTTCCGCTGAGAGGAGCGCACGCTGGCATGCGGCGTTCCTGGGGGCCATCTTGCTTGTGGGTGATTCTTGTGCTGTCATCTGTTGCTGACCATGAGATCTCAGAAATACCCTGGTGATGTGGCATTTTGGCTCCATTGAAATACAATAAATGCTGATTATATTTTTTAACAATGTGAGTGGTTTGGTACTTAGAAATTGATTCTGCCCGAATATTGCAGTATTACACTATATATCTTTTTTTCTCTGCATCATTCATAACTTTTCTTGGCGAGTGGTGTCTGTTGATCCTGGAGGTTGGAAGCTGGTTTACATCTTTGTCTGGAGTAGGGGAATCCAAAAATATCCGGTGATTGGAGGCTTATTGACTGGGTCTAAGATCCCCCCCCCAAAAAAAGCCGTAAAAAGTTGTTTATTTCACCAATATCTGGTGAGTGCAGTATGTTATTTGAGCACTAGTACGGTTTCAGCATGGGTCAAAGGCTCTTTGGAAAAGGACTCTTGAATTTATTTTTCACTATATTTAATTGGAGTGGGACTTATTATTATTTTTTATATTTTATTATTTATTTAATTTTTCACTGGAGTTTATATTAATTATATATTTTTATTATTTTTTTATTATATATTTGCGCTGTTTTGTTGTTTTATATCATCCTGGTATTGTTTTTTTCAACCTGTGATCGGATTTCATGCAAAAACAATCCTAGTGGCTAATTAGCTGCAGGATTGCTTTTGCAAGCAGCGGGAGGAGATGCCCCCTTGCTGCCTTCCATGGCTTTCTCAGGCAGTCCTGTGCCATCGAGGGAACCGTAGAATGCAGCCGGTGTTTTTGCCAGCTGACCATAGAGCTGATTGGAGACCATAATGGTGCCAATCATCTCTATAGTCTAAGAAATCAGAAGCTACGAGCATTTCATCACTTAAGTTTTGCAGGATATAAACAGCGCCATTTGTAAACTGGGAAAACATTTGATCACACCGATCTTGGTGAGATCAGATGATGTAAGGGCAGAGGTGATATCTAGAGTCCAAAAGACCCCAGATTTCTCAAAAAACAATACCTGTCAATGCTTATTGCAGTCACAGGGGATATTTACTTTCCCTATTGATAACAATAAAAGTGATAACAAAAAATTGAAAGGGATACTGTAAAAATAATAAACAAAAATAAAAAAAACTAAATTTAAAAAAAAAAAAGCACCTTCACACCCCCCAAGTGTTGACCCCGTTCCAGTATGTAAACAGCAGTTGCACCATGCATGTGAGGTATCGCCGCAAACGTCAGATCGAGGACAGTAATTCTAGCCCTAAACCTCCAATGCAAATCTAAAATTGTAAATTGTAGCCTGTAAAGGCTTTTAAAGCGTCGCCTATGGATATTAAAAATGTATGTAGGTTGTTGCCATTGCACGGGGGGGGGGGGAGTTTTAAGCATGTCATGTTTGGTATATATTTACTCAACATACCATCATCTTTTATATTTTACCAAACAATTGGCCAATATATTGTGTTTTTGTGCATTAAAAGTAAAAAAAAGTGTATTTTTTTCAAAACATTTGTGTTTGCAAAATTGCTGTGTGAGTACCATGTGACATAAAAAATTGCAGCGCCCACCATTTTATTCACTAGGTTGTCTGCTTTAAAAAAATATATAATGTATGGGGGTTCAAAGTAATTTCCTAACAAAAAATACAGATTTTTCATGTGAACAAAAAGTGTCAGAAAAGGCTTGATCTTCAGGTGGTTAGAAGAGTGAATGATGTGTGACATAAATTTCTAATGCTGGGCATAAAATGCCTCCCCAAATTACCCCTTTTTGGAAAGTAGACACCCCAAACTACTTGCTGAGAAGCATGTTGAGTCAATAGAAGAATTAATTTTTTTACCACAAGTTTTTTTTACACAAATTTGTCACTTAAATGATATATTGCTCACACATGCCATGGATATATGTGGAATTACTCCCCAAAATATATTCTGCTACCTATACTGAGTATGGGGGTACCACATGTGAGAGACTTTTTGGCAGACTAGCTGCTTACAGGACCCCAAAATCCAATAAGCATCATCAGGCTTTTATTTATTTCCTCATTACACTTCCTGACTACCTATCACAGTTTCGGAGGCCCTGAAAATGCCAGAATAGTACAAATCCCGGCAATGACCCCTTTTTGGAAAGTAGACATTCCAAGAAATTTGATAAGAAGCATGGTGAGTATTTTGCAGATCTTGTTTGTTACCACAAGTTTTTTTAAAATGAAGAAAGAAAACAAAAACATATTTTTTCCTTTCTTTTTTTCTTTTTCAGAACCATGTGAGAAAAAAATTAGATCTGCAAAATACTCACCATGTCTCTTTTTAAATTCCTTGGGGTGTCATTTGTGGGGTTTGGTGCTATCCTGGCATTTCAGGGCCTCTGAAACTGTGATAGTTAGTGAGGAAGTGAAATGAGGAAGTTCTGCACCTTCAGGCTTTCAAAGTGGTCATTGGATTTTGGGCTCCTGTATGTAGCTAGATTTCACTCTTGCCCACAGCCTGTGAACCACCCCACTCTGTGTCACTGACACAGGTGCAGATTCCTGCTACTTTTAAAGACTCTGTTGCCTATGGCCTAACCCTTTAAGGACCAAAGTATTTGTAATTATGGTCTGGAGGTTCTTCCCTCTTAGAAACTCCTTGAACCTCTGAAATTCTGGGTTACTAATAATGACATCAATCCAGAGAGTACTGAAAGTGAGTCCTCTCCTCTCTAGCCAGACTGCCCCAGAACCCCGTAAGAACCTCTGAGTAATCAAAAATATCTTCAAACTGTCTCCCTTAACTAGTTAAAGCAATTCTAAAGGTTCATTTTTTTCATAAAATGACAAATGGCTCCTGCTTGCTGTCTCAGCCAATGAGGAGGCAGCGACCTGAGACGGCCAAGGCTGCCATTCACATTGCTGGATTGCAATGAGGTGCAGGTAAGTATTGAGGGGGCTGGGGGCACTGCTGCACACAGAAAGTTTTTTACCTTCATGCATAGAATGCATGAAGGTACAAAACCTTCAGCCTTTACAATCACTTTAAGTTGTTTGGACTATGTACTTCCAAAGAGTGAACTGTTAATAACAACCTGATGATTGCCCATAGAAGCTGTCAGACTATGCTCCATTTCTTCAGCCTGCTCCCCCCTTGACAGCATCCTTTCCCCCGTGGTTCCCAAGCTCTAAAACTCTTACTGGGAGCCCGAGACCACAACCACCAACTTCAGGATGGAAAGAAGAGAGAGACTGAAACATATCCATGTCTCAACCCCACCTGTAAACAAATAACCTGGAAGCAATCAGTTCGACCAGGAGACACATCTACCCAAACAGGATTGTGCTTGGTTAGATGCTGTGAAGGGCAGGGGAGACATTGGGGTCTATTAGACCCCTAATATCTCCAAAAAGAGTACCTGTCACCTGCCCAATGCTATCACATAGGGGTTAAGTAAAAATAAATAAAAAAGGAAAATAGTTTACAAAAATAACATTATAATAAAATGAATTTTAAAAATTGCCCAAACCCCCTCTGCCCTGCACATGTGTGCAAACTCAAATGCATGCCCAGAGTGAGCATGTGTATGTAAACCACAGTCACACCACACGTGTGATATATCGTCACAAAGTTAAACTAAGAACACTAATTCTAGCACAAGAGCTCCTGGTTAACTCCAAACTGAAGAGCTGAAAGGCTTTTAAAGCATCAGCTATGGAGATTTTGGGGTACCATATTTTTTGCGATATCACAGGCACACACAATTGTGAGATTTGGCATATTTGTTATCTATTTACTTGAATCAACCTCATTCTTTATATTTTACCAGTACTGGATATTATATTGTGTATGTGTTTGCACTAAAATTCATTTTATTATGTTTTCCTGAGAATTTTCATATAATGGTTCAAATGGTGCAAATATCATGTGACATAAAATGTTCAGCTGTCATCTTTTTATTCTACAGGGCCTCTGCTTTCAGAAAATATATAACGTTCTTGGGGTTTAAGTATATTTTTGCCAAAAAATGTGCTCTAGATCCGAACTGGTTAAAGAGGCCACAATTTAAATACTGGGGAACAAGGCAGTACCTGCCATCCAGAAAACATTCACAGTGTCCTGTACAGCCCCTAATATTTTATTTATGGTGACCTTTGTGAATTGCCTCTTGGTGTGACCTCTTTCAGAGTGTGAATATTATTGATGATTGGTGCTCTAACTTATTGGTTTCAATAATGAAAATGTAATGTTTAAACCAAGTGTGTTTACATGCATTAATAAAGAGAATGATTTTAACTTCATTTCTATGTGCAGTTCATGTAGAGGGTCACATCTAAAATGTCCCATTATACTCTTTTTTTAACAAAGGAAGTGCAAGTACTTGATATTTGGCTATAACTGTTTAGGTCTTTAACATAAATTATTGGCTTGCTGCTGTCTCAAACAATGTACAAAATGGCTGCTAAGAAAGATTAGTATAAGCAGACCCAGGGGCGGACTGACCATTTGGAAACTTGGGCACTGCCCGATGGCCCAGGGTCAGTAAGGGGCCCCATGAGATGCCCCTGGTACCTTTTTCATAGGATTTTTTGAGTTTTGGCAAGGACACAGGGGCCCCACGATCCCCTATTGCCCGGGGGCCCTATGAGTTGTCAGTCCGTCCCTGAGCAGACCCCCACTGTTTAAAGTGTTACTAAACCCAGGACCCTGCATTCACTATATCTGGTCTCTTACAGTACACAGAACATGGAAATGTAATTATTGTAGTAAATATAAACTGCTAAATACCTTTTCTCTTCAGCAGTTAGAGCAGTCTTTTGACTTTTAGCAGTGTCCAGCAGGACACTGGTTAAAGCTTGTAGGAGGGGTTTTCATTTTGCTCTAGGAGGATGCAGAACCCCTTACCTCTGTATCGACAGTGCTGATTGGCCATGTGCTGATCACATGCACTCTCCCAAGAAAAAAAAACGTCTCTAGCAATACACACCAAACTGAGCATGTGCAGAGTGTCTCCACACAATATGTCTTATTAGGAGATAAGAGGGGGACACTGGAAGAAGGGGATGATCAGAGAAGTCAGAATCAAACAGCCTTTTTACACAATACAGAGGATTAACCCTTTAGGTCCCACCATGAGTATAACAAGCATGCTTTACTGTATATATAGACTCATTTTACTGTTGTGGGTTTAGTAACACTTTAAGTATTTACTGAAAAATAGAAGTGTGATTTCTAATGTAAACAGATGTAGCCCTGGTCACAGGAGCACTCACTGTTTTTTTTTTATTGCCTGTTACATTTGCTTTTGTCTGCTTTAACATGGGAAATTTGCAAAGGGATATATTTTATATTCTATGCTGTGGTAGAGTAGTTGTTTAAATTTCTTCAGAAATAATAAACTTTAGATAATACATATTTAGAGCTGTCCGCGAATAACATCTTTTTGGGAATTAGTTCAAAACTTACTACTACGTCTTTTTTAAGTATCCATCCCGTTTACTACAAAATTTTTCCTGTTGGGTTTGTCCTCTCCAAAGCTTGCTAAACCCTATAAAAAGTTGCTACGCCATGTGCTTACAGCAGTGAAGTGCCTCATAGCACTCAACTTCAAAAAAACTACCCCACCATCCTCAGCCGCCTTATATACTAGAATTAAAGATGTTGAACTTATGGAAAAATTGACGGCTAGGTTTAAGATAAACTAGAGGCCCATAATCAAATTTGGAAGTTTAGACATCTTAAAGAAGACCCACCCTGAATAGACCCACTCTGACTCTTACACCTCAGTCTTTGGGTCACAGCTAGAGTTCTAGACTGTTGCTGTACTCCTTCCTATCTCCCCCTTCTCTTTTCCTTCCTTCTGTTCTGGTTTTCCTTTTTTTAAATCATGGGATACCTTATATTCACACTGTTGGGATCCACTCATCTAGCCGAATTGAGTTTCCTTGTGATCCTTATATGTCAGCACACTTGCACTGTTGGGATGAGACTGCCTACTCTGCATTGATAATGCCAAAGGCCCATCTCGGTGTATATTTCTGGATGTTCATATACTTTATTTAATCCTGTTATTGTTTAATATTTTACACCTATGTGTGCCTGGATTGTATACTGGGAGCTATGCATGCTTTCTTCTTTCTAAAACATTTAATAAAAATTATTAAAAATACTCATTTAAAGAAAATGTGCCTAAAAAAGTAAAAATCTGAGAAAATATAATATCACTTTAAAAGTCAGCTACTTTCTCTATATAATCAAACTTAGTTTATTAAAGAATCCATCTGATTTGCATTTACAAAAAAAAAAGTATTTTGCAATTATTGTTTCTTTTAACTGGGTAAAAGTTCATGTTGTTTTCTATTGCTCTGTGTTTGACAGAAAGCTTTTGATATAACTCACATCAGAAACACCCTGTAGTGATCTAATTTTGAAAAATAACCTTTCTGTTCGTTAACACATATTTTGTACTTTTATGGCTTTTTAAGATGGTGATACTTATGTTATAACATGGTTACAATGTTAAAATCTTTTCTTCAGGTGCCTTGATATTACTGTACAAATGACTACTATGGACATGAAATTCATATCATCTATAAAGATAATTGCTATGAATAGGATAATCACAAACCTCAAAGGAAGTCATTGTCTTGGTGCTTGTGCTTTCAGAAGCTACTTTTTAATTTTGTCCTCTCTACTTATTTTTACATAATGCTCATGCACAACAGTTCAACAATGAAACTGTCTCCTGCAGAAGAAGTATTTGTGAACTCAGCTGACATATTAATGCTCTAGATTTAAAGCCTACTTAAAGATAGTACACAAGCTTAGACACAGATCATTTGCAAGACAGTCTAGGGATATGCTTTAATATGTACTTAATATAATGGCTTTTTTCAGTAATGCAAAATAAGCAAGTGAAAGCTATATTAATGCTTTTGGGGAAATCACAGGAATTTGCTGTGTTGTAAATTTGAATATGAGCTTTTATTGTTTTCCACCTTATGTCTTTTGATGATAATTTGCTATTGGAAATATGAGACATAATATTGTTGCTTGAAGGACAGTTTTTATTATAAAATCAACATCATCACAAAAGTTTTATATAGGAAGTGCAGAAATCATTTATTAACTTTCAAATTACATGTTATTTATTGTATTAATTATGCTGTTAGCAATTGACTTTGAACACTATATGTAGAATGAATAACAGAAGCTATAGCCTCATAGTCATACACTTGATAATCAAATATCAATATGTATTGTAGGTTTCAAAGAACATATCTTGTTTTATTCAATTGGTTTTAAATTGAAGTTGTTAGTATTTAAAGGCTATGTACCTATGCATCGGGATCAGGAATTTAAAAATAAGGGTGGGAAGGATACATTAATTAATAAATTATTAATTTATATATTACTAATACAGTGTTTAAGCCATGGACTATGATGGACTTTTCAGGGAAGCCTATCATACCTCCAATTAAGCATTTATCACATCCGCTCATTTCCCACAGTTATAATCTTTAGTACCACTTGCCCCACCCTATTAGATTGTCAGCTCTTATGAGCAGTGCCCTCTTAATCCTCTTGTTTTTTATTGTATTGTAACTGTACTGTCTCCCTTTATATTGTAAAGCGCTGTGCACACTGTTTGTGCTATATAAATCCTGTATAATAATAATAATAATGGACTTTTGATTTTTTGTATCGTGGTTACATGAAGAAATGTAGTGAAGATTGTGTTGAAGATGTCATCCACCAGGTAAATTAAAATTTACTTCACCTAGATATTCATCTTTATCTCTTTTTGATATATTTCCAAATATTTAGCTATCTTATGCTTCTGTCTTTTCTTCCAGTTTGATTTTACTGCTTTCCTTAGGTCTGACTTGCCCTTTTTTCCCACTGGAAATGGAGAATTCCCAACTTTATTTATGGAATATCTCTGTATAACAGTAAATATTTTTAAATGCTTACTAGTACTGTACACATCAATATATCTCAAAAATGTTTGTACAGTTTTATTGCGCATATCCATTAATAAACATTTGTTTTCTTTAGGTATGACTTTCTCTCTTTTTCCACTGGAAATGGAGAATTCCCAACTTTATTTATGGGATATCCTTGTAAAACCATATATATTTTTAAATGCTTACTAGTACGGTACACATCAATGTATCTCAAAAATGTTTTTAAAGTTGTATTGCTAATATCTATTAATAAACATTTGTTTTCTTTAGGTATGACTTTCTCTCTTTTTCCACTGGAAATGGAAAATTCCCAGCTTTATTTATGGGATATCCTTGTATAACCACATATATTTTTAAATGCTTACTAGTACTGTACACATCAATGTATCTCAATAATGTTTGTACAGTTTTATTGCGAATATCTATTAATAAACATTTGTTTTCTTTAGGTATGACTTTCCCTCTTTTCCCACTGGAAATGGAAAATTCCCAGCTTTATTTATGGGATATCCTTGTATAACCATATATATTTTTAAATGCTTACTAGTACTGTACACATCAATGTATCTCAAAAATGTTTTTACAGTTTTATTGCTAATATCTATTAATAAACATTTGTTTTCTTTAGGTATGACTTTCCCTCTTTTCCCACTGGAAATGGAAAATTCCCAGCTTATTTATGGGATATCCTTGTATAACAGTAAATATTTTTAAATGCTTACTACTACTGTACATATCAATGTATATCAAAAATATTTGTACAGTTGTATTGCTAATATCTATTATTAAACATTTATTTTCTACACAATATTTTTTGTTTTTTCAATAACTACAGGTAGTTTATTTTGCATAGGATGTTTTATATTGTAAAACGTCTATAAGAAAGCATCACCAGCAGCAGCAGATGATTCCCTCCAAAACACAGAATTTAATTAGCATCCATTCTTAACCAGAGGTCCTGATAGTAGGGATGGAACTTAGCTACAGAGTTCCATCTCTCGGCTTGCAGTCTTCAGATTCACCTCACTGATATTATCCACAACTTGTGGGAAATTGCTTGAAGAGGCCAAGAGGGTTTTAACACATGTGGGAATTTAATTCAAATGAACAGGATGAGGTGTTGATTTACTAAAGGCAAAAAGACTTTGATCTTTGTTGTCCTTTGCTGTCAGTTAATAATAACATTTTGAATATACATTTTCAAATAACAAGCTACATGTAAATACCATCAATTACAGGTGCTTATTCAAAGGAGAAAAACAAAAGTCTGCCTAATAGGACATGCCATTTTAACGACCTTCAGTGTCAATGATCACATTTACATATATACTATAAACTTTGCCAAAGTCATTGCATGTACATGTCTTGTTAAATATCACTTCATATTTTATGCTTATTGAATATTTACTACATGACACTGTCAACTAAAAATGCAAAACTGCACACTTACTAATCCTCTGGGGCTGAATAAATGTCAGAGTAAAATGTTTCACTGTGAACTAAAAGACAGCATCTGCCTTCTCTACAAGTATCTTAAAAAGTATATTTAATTTCTGTGTATAAACTTTAAACAAATAGGTTGAACATTTTGAATACACATTAGGTAAAAAGATTTAAAAAATTACCTTTTCATAAAACGCTACAGCTACATTTTGCTAATGATTTTTTACCTATGGATTACCAATAAGCACATAAAGGGGTTGTATTGCTAAAGGTTAAAAAACTGATCACTCTGCAGGAGAATTCCTTTGCTTATTGAATTAAAGTGGTATTAAACCCAAAACCAAAAATGTAGTATGGTGGCTGCATTCATTTTCTTTTTCAGCCTTTTTTCCTCTGTTTTCACCTGGTGATCTGGCCAGTAAAACACCTTCTGTAGTTGGGTGCCTGCACTCTAAAAAATGAGCACAGGGACACCTTTAGACAGCAGCATTTCCAGTCTGGGGGGTGGGAGTAGTGTTAGATGCACTAGCAGATTTAGATATGCTAAACAAATAGAAGATAAGCTCCAGCTAACACTTTTTAAGCAATTACAGCAAGCAGTTTTGTTGTTTTGTTTCTTTGGGGATAAAGGTTTTACATAAATAAATAAAAACTGATTGTTGCCTGCGCCTCTCTCAGTGGTAAATGGTTTGTCTCAACCCTTTAAGTGCTACATCTGCAGGACAGCTTGTTTTGCTGAAAAACAACTGGCGGGACCACCTGGTGCAAAATAAAAGAAGGAAAGTCTAATAAATAACACTAATGCAGCCATCACATCTAAGACTTGATAAGCTGCTATAAAATAAATGTTTGCTTTTGGGTTTAATACTGCTTTAAATAAAGCTCTGTTGACTTTTATCATCCAATCACGTGCAAGCAAACTGTTTTTGGTTTTTTCCACATGGATGGAAATTCTTTGCATAGTGAATTTTAGCCACATTCACCCAACTACGAGAAAATTCCCTTGCAAGATGAGCACCTATATGCTCTTAGTAAATCTGGTTGAATATAACTAACTACTACTAGATTACCATGACCTGGATACACGAAAACTTTCATAGACATATCTCAGTGGAGTTGGCATGGGGCACGGGGTTCTCCCTAAAAATGTATACTAGACTCTCATTAATGAGAGTCTGGTATGGATTTTAAAGGGGGACAATTATGCAAAAAAAAAATTGGTCAATGATATCAGCCAGAATATCTGACCCTTTGTTTACATTCAGCTGTCAGTTGGGGAAACAGCATTCACTTTGAGATTTTAATAAGAACAGGACCTCTGTTCATGTTTCTGAATATTGATTGATTTACAATGTGGGATGTATTTGTTTATTCACGTTGCATCTTTTTTTGCTCACTCATTCACATGGGGGGAGGGGGGGGGGGCAGACACCTGGAGGCCCCCTTATTTTGAAAGGGTTTCCAGATTACAATAAGCCCCTCACCACAGACACCCACATCCACCAGGTCAGGGATGTGAGAAGAAGTCAATTTCCACATCAATATGTGGACAAGGTGCTTTGCCAGGGCCCCCCCCCCCTGGCAAAGTATCCTCCCCATGTTGAGAGTATGTGGTTTGATTCATGGGGAGAGGAGATTTACTCCTTGATAGCCAGGCTGCATGCTTTAATAAAGCTTTGATTTGGATTTTGGGGGACCTCCACACTTTTATGTCTGTTTTTGCGTGGGCACTACCCTTAAAATCCATACCAGACCCCTATCTAGGATAAGTCTTTTTTGGCACGGTTTTAATGGTTGTTATGATGCATCGATGCACAGGTTGCCCTTCCAAACAACTTCCTTGGTTCTAGGATGCAGGAGGCCAAAAGGATCCTAGCAACTAAGTAGTGGGAAGCTATTCATTTTGCGACCGTAGCAATACCACCACTAAATAAATTGATTTCTGCTCCATCTGCCTTAGATTCAGCAAGCAGATGAGCTGACTATTTAGTTTTCAGTAATATTCATGTTGAATGATACATGGTTATGAACTTAAATTTCATTCCTAGTGAGGTAAAGTATGTTTTTGTAAAATATATTACATTAACACAGTTTCTATTTCATTTTAAATTCATATTTGAACTTGCTCCTTTATAAAACTCTAAAACAGAGTGTTCTAGTGCAAGTTAAGCTCACCAAACTCAGCAAGTCACCATAAACTCTTATGATGACTGGGTAGGCTATTATAATTGCCATTTATATCAGTGCAAGGTAAAAACACCACAAAATACATGAAAATGTGAGGTGAAGCAAAGGAACAAAATCTATACTGCTATCTGGTTGTTTTTTGTGATGTCATTTATGAAATATACAGGGCCTTGGCAATTATCACAGTGGTGATCCATTTTGTAATAAGTGTGCTTAAGGTGAATTCAACAGATTAGACTGCAGGTTAACCATGAAGTTGAATACAAATGACAAGCATTCAATTTATACCTAGCATGAGTAGGGTGTACAGCACTTATCAGCTAGTCAGCACAAAAGCAGTCTAAATTGTTTAACTTTTGCATTAAAAGTAGAGTTTTCCCATTGCAAAACAATTCAAATATATGCAGATTTACACTGCTACACCAGAGGGTTGTCTAACAGTCAAAGACACTAAGATTGCCTTTATACAGACATTAGCCCTACAATGACATTAGCCCTACAATGTGTGTGTTTTTTTTTGTAATTCATTAGGAGTCACTAGACTAGTCACAACTTAACTACATTTGAAACTGGAATCATGTTATAGTCATCATAATGTTATAATTGGTTTACACAGTCATACAAGAGGATAAATCAAAAACAGCACAAGCTGCAATGCTTTTAAGCTCACTATGACATTATAATTAGTTGTCCTGGTTCACACCAAATGTGATTTATAGTGGTGCAATTCAGTCCCATTTAAAGCATGATTTTAAAGCAGCGCTGATATAGACACAGGTGCAATCGCAGTGCCATTTACTTTATAGTCTATAAGAATTAAATCACACTGAAGTGGTGAAAAAGTAATGCAGGAACAAATCACACTACTTTAAATCACACCTAAGACAGTGCCATAGAAATACATTAGATGCAACCTCAGTTGCAATTTGTAAATCACATGTAGTATCTGAAGTCACAGCATGGTAAACCAGGGCTTAGGAGTCAATAACCCCACATTTCAAAGATTGTTGAGTTGCCATTGAACCACATTAGCTTATTATGTAGAAATTATTCAGGATAGAATATATAAACATAAGGCAATTTCTAAAATTTACTCTGTGTTCATAGAATCTTTTCAGATCTAACAATTATATTCATTTCTTTTTCAATGGTATTCTATTATATAAACTCCATGAAACATATTTGCAAAATTTGCTTCATTATAATTCTCTTGGCTCCTGGAAACACAGTGGCCTATTAGGCTTATCTTCATCACATGAACAAATTAAGTACTGCTTGCATGTGGTAAAATTAAATTTTTTTCCATTTTAACCTATGGCTGAAAATATTGTGATCATTTCCACATTTGTATAAATTATTAAGAAAAAAAAGGAAAAATACAAATTTTTGCGATCAATGATTACTTTTATTCAAGCAAACTTATCAGTCAGTGTTCATGCTGAGAAAATAATGTGTATTTTTTTTAATAAAATTGAATTTAAAAAGGCTCTTTTTAAATGTGCCACTCTAAGCTTTCATTTGTATATCCCTACATAAACACACGCATGCTGCAAATTTAATTAAAATAACTGAAATGAAACTAGGGATAATTTGTTTTTAAATAGACTGCCACATGCTACATTTACATAAAATCCATTAGTTTGCATTAAATACAAATTAGCTGTTGGTATGAATTAAATCACATATAAATACCCTGGAATTGCTCAAAAACTCACATTTTAATTATAAATAAACAAATACACTACATATACATATATATATATGTATATATTAGAATTTCAATCTTACCAATGAAAGAGACACCAGAAGTCTATATCTATATACTCATTCAAAGTTAGTAACTAAAGTATTGAAGCCAGTAGGCCAGCTTGAAAACCAAACATTTTTATGAGGAAAGAATTTAGCAATAGCAGCCTTAAAGGATAAGTTCGCCTTTTGACCAAAAATAATAAATGCACATTTTGTTTTGCAGGTATTTTTTTGTGCATTTATTATTTTTGGTTGTGGGAGCCTGTAAAGCATTGTACCAGCGATCAGTAGATTGCTGGTGCCATGCAGGTCTCCTGCAGACCTGTCAGTATATCTTCTTACCCGTATGGGATTTTTTTTTTTTTAAATAACAATCCAGACACTGTTATTGAGAGCCTTTAAGGAGGTTAGATTATGGTCCTTCATATTCAGCATAGATTGTATCCATTAAAGGCTATTTCACACTTCATGGAAGATAGCTGAAATTTAGACAATAACAGAGGAAGTCTGGCCTGCTTCAACTCATGGCAGAAGATTGCCTTTTTCTAGAGATCCCTATTGATACTAAGGAATGGTTGGGGCATTGAAAACCTGAAAGCCAAACAAACAACTAGGAACAGATGGATTCTTAGTATTGAATTACAGGAAGCTCACTCATTTACTAGCCAATCCTTATACATCAACATTAAACTATATTCTTGATGACTGGCAGTTCCCTGTGGATACTTCAAGATCCATATTCATGGTGATACTTGGGGAGGGAAAGGACAGTTTATCAGTTTTCCCTCATTCAGAGGCTCATACATAACAATCAAGGGCTTTGTCCTTGGCAGCTAGACAAATGATAACACAACCAAAGCTTTAAAGGCCATTAGGCTCTACATACTAACACCCTTACAATGATTCTCCCAACCAATGCTCAAAGGCATTTGATCAAATTTCCGGGACATTTATGCTGCCTCTCTTAAGGTATTTAAGACTAGGAGAAAGCTTCCTCAAAAGGATTTGGTGAATTTACTCCATCCTCATGAGACAATTAAAATTAATGACACTTTTTCATATTTTTACCTCAAAAATGGCACTCAATAAGCATGACCCCTATTTCAGCTTATTTTCCCACTTACACCCGATCATTTGTTTTGGCATGTTAGATCTAGCCCTAATATCAGAGGTATATCAGTACCGGAACAAAAACCGAACACAACACGGCATGATAATGACTGATTATTTGTTATTATTCATTACACACCTTACCCAATTATTATTATTGTTATACAAGATTTATATAGCGCCAACAGTTTGCTCAGCGCTTTACAATATAATGGGAGACAATACAGCAACAATACAGTTCAATACAAGAGGATTAGGAGGGCCCTGCTCCTTGGAACTTACAACTTACAAGCCAACTGCTGACAGACTGCTGCACAAACATATTAACAATATCCAAATAGTGGCTGATTTTTGAGTACATGTAAATTGTTTCTTTTTGTTTTCATTTTTTCAAGATCTGATTTAGGGGACAGAGACACAGATCCCAAAATGCATTTGCATTGCAAACATTTTATCATTGGAATAAACTTGTGTTTAGATTTGAATAAAACAGTGTGAGGCTTCAGTTCATAATTTCTCATCCTTACCACAACCCAAGATGATCATAGAAGCCCTACAATATGTAGAAGCAGCCAGTCTTTCTCTATATCTTAATGTAAATAGCTGATGTGCTGTAATCACATATGTACGCCCATTTCACACAGATTGACCCTACTTTTAGCACTAATTTTTAAAACATATGTAGTACTTATAAAATATATGATAATCCATTTTAGTTCAAAAGTACTAAATACACAATTATAGGGGTATCATACCGTCTTATATTCTCAGTGAATTAATAGCACACAACAGCATTTGATAATGACAGACTACTCACCTGATTATTTAGGATCAAACAGAGTTAATATTATGTTCTACATCAACAATGTGATCTCTTTGCAGGTCTACATGCTTCAAGACGACAAATTGCTTCCTCAGGACCCAGATTGCATTGATTGCAGTTGCTTGATTGTATGGTGATCATAAATTTCTAAAACATCTATAATAGATTTACATCCAGAAGTACAACCTGATCCAAAATACATTCTGTATGAATTAACATCAATGATTACATATAAAACACCTAATTCCTTAGAAGTAACTACAAACAACCCAGTACGAACCTACATAATCTATTCCCATGCAGAAGTATAGAAGGAAAAACCACAGACCATATATGATAACATGCCTCAACATGGCACATGCCCATAAAAGCTTCAAAACTTAACTACAAGAACAGGCATTTGAAGAGGAAGTAACCTAAGCCTAAAACTAAAGCAGCACACAGAGGAACAAAGAGCAAAGTGGACAGCCCAAACACCCAGAGGAGAAAATGGAGAAGTTACAAGCACGATTCCGGTATTATCACTGGCCATAACACACCACCAGTATTCAGATACTCTAGATTTACACATTTACCACAATATTTATCAATAACAATAACAAGTCTTTTGGCTAATTTCCTACAATAAAAATGGCTTTCTAACCCACTCAAAATGCGTACATCTGTCCTGAAGTCATGCCCCACAGAATACTTATGACAAACGCTTCACTTTCACTTCCATTTGTTAGTTCTAACAAATAACCTAAGGTGCATGGGTCAAAGGCTCTGAATGGCTTTCCCTGACTCAGCAGCCAATCAACCGCTTCAATTCACTCACTCGCATGGCTTACCAAAAGAAGTGGTAATGACACAGATGCAATAGGGATTCATTATGAGTAAATATTTAGATTTTTGTTCTATATCTGCTGCAAAAAAAGTTGCCAAAGGAATAAACCCACTATTCTATAAAGTCGGGATCCACCCCAGAGTCTGGAGTGGCACCTGGGCTGACCATTCTGCAATTCTTCTAACAATAAAGGAGAAAGATGCCTGCCCCCCAACATATGTTTGGCGATGCAATAATACAGTGGTACAGCAACCAGCCAACCAACAGAGGTTCTCCAAACATCTCTGTGAATATTTTCACACCAATACCTCCTTTGAAATAGATATTTTTCCCTTTTGGAATGGCCATTAAAGGTTACATGAGGCAAATTATCTTGTAAATGTGTGTGAGGCTTAAGAAACAATTCAATTATAAACTCTCTGAGCTATTACAGTCTATCCACACCCTTGGGGCTGAAAACAAACATAATCCCACAGAATCCATCTTTGCCACTCTTGTCAAATTACGATATGATCTTAAGGAATTGTTATGCTCACAACATGATCACTAGAGACGTCTTAAACTTAACTACTATGCTAATAACAATAAAGCTGGCAAACTGTTAGCAAACAGGTTAAAAAGCCATTATGCCAACTACTGACTACCAATTATCTACCATCCATTCACAAAGCAGAGGCTAAGTAATCCCCAACATATAGCTGATGCTTTCACTGATTATTATTACTATTATTATTAAGAACCAAGTACTGCATCCAATTTACTCTGATTTCTCTTTTGAACACCGATGCCAAAGTTTATGCCAAACTGTTAGCTAGATGTCTTCTCGATATCCTCCCCACCTTGGTCAAGCCCAATCAAATGGGCTTCACTAAAGGTCGTCAGGCATCGAATGTGACTAGAAAAATTGTAGATATAATTTATCATGCCAAACAATCTCGAATGTCGTCTTTGCTCTTATCTATAGATGCAGAGAAGGCATTTGACTGTGTACACTGGACATATATGAAACATGTTTTATTTAAATTGGATTCTCAGGAACAGTACTGTCCGCCATCATGGCCTTATACTCAACACTATCTGCATGACTGTAAGGAAGTACAGGGCTCATGGCGGCACACGGGACGGCGCATGCGCAGAACGCCAATGCATGTTAACCAGTGGGCACTAGGACATGGTCAACCGCGGCAGCGGCAGCCGCGCATGCGCACTCACGATCACGGACGCGCGCCTGGCACCAATGACAGCGCAGGGCACGCTATTTAAACCAGCCATAGGTATGTGCAAATTTCCGTATGGTCTCATTACCTGTTCCTACTCCTCTGTTCTGTGAAGTATCCTTTGTTGCCGACCCTGCTTTGATCCTGATCCTATTGACTGTCTCCTGCACTGACCCCAGGCTTGTCCTGACCAATATCCTGTCTGCTCCTTGTTACTGGATCTCCCGTTGCTGAACTTGGCTCATTACCTGACTACTCTCTGCCTGCTCCTTCTGTACCTACCTGCCTGTTAGTTGCTGACCTGGCCTGTCTGCCTACGCTATACCTTCACAGTCATCCATCCATCCCGCATGGATCCAGTCCCTGCTGCCCAGGTCTGCTAGCCTCTTCACGTCAGGCTCTCTTCTTCTACACACCACTGGCGGTTACCTCTACCACAGTCGGGCGTATTCAGGGGTCGCGACCTGGTCTCAGTCTGCTCCAAGTCCATCCCACCATCAGGGGCTCTGGTGAACAAGCAGATTGGGACTTAGACTCCGCGCCCTGGGGAACCCCGCACTGCGGGTTGCTAGAGATACCACCAGGCAGTTTATGACAATGACTGTATTTCTCTAGCCTTTTGTCCAAAACCTTCTCTATCTCAAACGGCACCAGACAAGGATGCCCCTTATCCCCAGATATTTTTAATCTTATGGTTGAACCTTCGGCTGAATACATCCACTCCCATCCACACATCACAGGGTTTCTTTTCCACAATCGCCCGCACATCATCAACCTATTCGCCGATGACGTGATTTTGATACTAATCCAATTATATCTCTTCCTACTGCTCACCATGCACTAAATTTATTTAGTTCCATCTCGTACTATAAGATACATTTTTCTAAATCGCTAATCCTTGATTTAGGTGTCCAAGATCACGTCCAAAATAACATATCCCAACAACTTCCAACTTCCATATAACCTCATCCTCCTCTAACCTTGCAGAAGCAAATTACCGGTATAAACATCTTATTCCAAAATTAACTAAAGAGCTCCATCAATTCTCCAGATGTGAACTCACATGGATGGGTAGATTACCTACATTTAAGATGGTAATACTACCTCAACATCTTTAGGACCTTACCCATCCCAGTTAAACGGGTATTTTCAAACCCTCACCTTCCTTCTCCAAAAATTTGTCTGGCAAAACAAAAGGGCAAGATGCTCCTAAGCATATTTAGTCAAACATAAAAAGATTGGTGGAGTAGGTTTTGGGGATATAAAGGATTATATTTACGCCTCCCTACTCACCCAACTGAAAAACTGGTTCCATCCATCTCAGGACACTTTATGGGTGCACATTGAATCTCAAACTAAGGATCTGACCTATGGTCCCCTCTAGACCTCTCCCACTTCCCTATTACTGTCAAAGCCTCCTTATAAAGTTGGCATGCATTTACTAAGAGGTCAGTATTCGACAAACATAATACTGAGATCCTCACTCCTATTTCAGCACTTGAACTTCTGATACCAAATCTGAAGACAGAAAAGTGGCACCAATTTGGTATTCAATGGGTAGAGGATCTACTTCTAGATCATAAACCTAAACCTCTACAGGAATTAACAACTACATTATCTGAAAGTGACTCCAAACCCCTTAATTTATCTACACCCCTATGCCTGGAGATTCTATACTAACCCAGTACCTCAAACTAGAGATATCTGCATATTTTACTCTCTCTGCCAACATAAAGAGACCTGCCATAAAACGCCTCCTATGAAACAATGGGAGATAGACTTGCATCACACTTTCTCAGACTTCCAATGGATAAGAGCTTTCAAACTCTCTTGTTCAATTACACATTGTGTAAATCACTGGGAATTGTACCAGAAGATTGTATCTAGGTGGCATTTCACCCCCTAAATGCTATCCAAAATATCCCCTAACCACTCCTCTTTAAGTTGGCAGGGTTGTGGCCAGGTGGGCAATATCTTGCATGTTTTATTGGCATGTAAAAATTTGACTAGCTTCTGGTGAAAAACATTCCATTTGATATCTAACATTACAGGAATTATAACTATTTCAGACCCAACCCTGGCGCACCTAAATCTAGGCATCGAACGCTTCCCTACTCAATACGATATACTAGTAACTCAAATGCTCTTAGCTGCCAAAAAAATAATTACCAGATTATGGTTGAAATATCTTGCGCCCAATATTACGGAATGGCTGCCCTAATAAAACTTCATTATACAGATGAAAAACTCCTCTCCATTAGAGCAAATACACTTCCTACATTTGTACAGGCATGGCAGTTCTGGGATGTTTGGATATCTCAATGATATGTACTTGATAGATGTTGCCATTTAATATTATATTGTTATATAATTATTGGAAGAATATAGCTCAACTACTTCTAAGGATTCCACCGTAGAATCAGATAATTTAGCTGCTTATATCATCTATATATTTGTATGAATGATATTAATACCACATGTTAGTCCAGTAAGTGTTTTGTTTTTTCACTTGTTGAATCCCAATAAAAATTCTTATTGATGAAAAAAAATGGATCACTTGCTCTTTCTTCTGCTATGATTTTCTTTGTTTCTATTTAAAGCCATACCTGTAAACTACATCCAAACCTTTCCTGCTGCTCAGATCTATAAATGCTGCACTGATCCTGAAAAGTCTTCATGTGATATTCACATGTATAATGACACTTATGGGAGTGTTGATCTCTCCTGTTCCCTGTAGCTGTCACTAGTTCCTTCGGTTGATCTTCATGTCACAACTCTTTCCTGTAGTGATAAGGAGGTCAGCCCAAGGAGCCAGTGAGAGCTTTGAGGGACCCTGGAGATCAGCATTACTGGAAGTGTTGGTTTCCCTGTTAATTTCATATGGATATTTCTCAGCATTGATGCAGCGCTCAAATGGAACTAGTGAGAACTCAGAGGGACCCAGGAGATCAACATTACTGTCATTAATGTCAGTCTCCCTGCAAATTTCACATAAAAATTTCTCAGGACCATTGTGGCCTTCAGCAGTGTGGTCAACAGGAGAAGTTAGTGTTTATTGACATCTTATTTAGGTATGGCTTATTTTTAAAATGTATAGTATAGCGGCAGGGTTGCTTTAACACATTTCTGTTTTTATATTCATGATAATCATCAGAGAAAAGATTGCAAATAAAGGTAGTATCTGTACAAATAGACATAATTATTCATAAGTGACTAAGGCAGCATGATATCTACATTGCCTAGACCAAAATTTGTATTTTTCCTTAAGAATACTGGAAAAACTTTTCTGTATGCCTGAAGATTTATATAACCTTTCAAGCGCCTTTGAGAAAAACACATTTATCAAGGGCTCTATCATTCAAAAATATTTGTTTTAAACACTTTAGGGCATTCCAGCTGATATAAACTACTTGTAGCAAGCAATTGAGCATTTAAAGCAAGACATACCAGTTAAGATGTCTTTATACCAGCATGAGCAATATGCATTCACCACAGGAGAACCCAGATATTTTCGGTTAGGAATTCCAATGAAGTAAATCAATCCACTTACATAAGGTACATACATACTTAATAGATGCACCACAGAGAATCTTAGTTACAAACAGAAAAAAAGATCCATTGTTTGTGTGTAGGAGCTGGAGATTTTCAGCTTAGTTTATGCTGCTGTCAAATAATGCAAAAGTGCATAGACTAGAATATTGTAATATATAGCTTAGCAAGTGAAACTGTAAGATATGAGACTAATTACATATTGGGGCACTGTTTGGTGTTGTTGTCTTATGTCTTTGTTTCTCAATTAACTCTTCTGTTTCCTTACACACTTGTAGGAAACTTCTGCATATGAATAAGGTGTTTGGGTGTGCATACCAGCAAAAGCCACAGGTACCCCCCCTTCCACAATTCATAACCCCCCCACCTAGAATTTGTATGAGATAAAAAAATAATGCAAAAGATGTAAAAGCCTCTACCTAAATGGTCATGGCTCCTGAGTCTTCTCTCTTTCTTACTGAAAAGTGGAAGGATTCCTCTTCGGGTGTCTATATCACTGCCTGGATAATATAAAATGTTCCTGTTGGTTGTCCGGTGGTTGGGTCTTCTCAGGATCCAGGAAACTACAAAAGCGTGACAACACAGGGAGACTGGACAAAGACTTTAACATTAGATCATAAGACTCTACCTCCAAGATGGTGGTAAGTGATAACCAATTTTTCAAGCATTTATTTTAAATGTGCTTAATGGACTGTGGTTGAGGGATGATAGGGATAGACGGTTATGTTACCTGGAGTGGGCTTTAAATTTACATATACAGTATAGCCAGTATGAAGTAAACTGTCTTAGACTGAGGCGAGCTACAGAACAAGGCAGGGTGGGCACTGACTTTCTTTATACCATATTTCTAAAATCAATTTGTGTTCATACCTAACGATCATGGATTGGATTTCTTGGTTTGGTTATGGATTGGACAGAATGGTTTGAATTGTAACACAGATTTAATGTGGTCTTGAGCCTGACTTTATTTATTTTCTAATGGAAAAGTTAAAGTGGATGCACATTAAAGATCTAGCTGATATCTTGTGCTGTTTAAAGAGTTAGCTTGGCTGAGTCCAGGTTCATTGCAAGGCTTGTGAGCCTGAATTTGAACCAATTCAAATCAAGCAAAGAAGTATGTGTTTAGGCACTTTCTTTTATATGCATACCAAGTGTTTACTATACATTCACACTGATTTGTGTAAAACCTGTACAAATGCAGAATGACAAGGCATACCACACTCACAAATACAGAATGAAAAGATTATACACTGCTCAAAAAAATTTAAGAAACACTTTGAAAACACATCAGATCTCAATGGAGAAAAATATCATGCTGATATTTATTTTATTTTTATTTATTACAGGTACTTATATAGCGCTGTCAATTTACGCAGCGCTTTACATATATATTGTACATTCACATCACTCCCTAACCCTCAAGGGGTGTACAATCTAAGGTCCCTAACTTACATTCATACATACACATACTAGGGACAATTTAGACAGGATCCAATTAACCTACCAGCATGCATTTGGAGTGTGGGAGGAAACCGGAGTATCCGGAGGAAACCCACACAGGAACAGGGAGAACATGCAAACTCCATTACCAAGTCCATATCTATACTGATATGGACTTGGTAATGAGTTAGAAATGTAATGATGCCCTATTGTTTGATGGAAATGAAAATTATCAACTTACAGGGGACTGAATTCAAAGACACCCTGAAAATCAAAGTGAAAAAATTATGCAGCAGGCTAGTCCATTTTGCTGAAATTTCATTGAAGCAACTCAAAATTGTACTCAGTAGGTGTATGGCCCCCATGTGCTTGTATGCATGCCTGACAACGTTGGGGCCTGCTCCTAATGAGATGACAGATGGTGTCCTGGGGTATTTCCTCCCAGATCTGGACCAGGGCATCACTGAGCTCCTGAACAACCTCAGGTGCAACCTCAGGTGTTGGATGGACCAAAACATGATATCCCAGAGGTGTTATATTGGATTTAGGTCAGGCGAGCATGGGGGCCACTCAGTGGTATCCATTCCTTCATCCTCCAGGAACTGCCTGCAGACTCTCGCCACATGAAAGTGGGCATTGTCATGCCCCAGGAGGAACCCAGGACCCACTGCACCGGCGTAGGATCTGACAATGGGTCCAAGGATTTCCAAGGTGCCATTGTCTAGCCTGTAGAGGTCTATGCTTCCCTCCATGGATATCCCTCCCGAGACAATCACTGACCCACCACCAAAATCATGCTGAATGATGTTACAGGCAGCATAACATTCTCCACAGCTTCTTCAGACCCTTTCACGTCTGTCACATGTGCTCAGGGTGAACCTGCTCTCATCTGTGAAAAGTACAGGGCACCAGTGGCAGACCTGCCAATCCAGTGTTCAATGGCAAATGCCAATCGAGCTCTATGGTGCCAGGCAGTGAGCACAGGGCTCACTAGAGGACATTGGGCCTTCAGGCCACCCTCATGAAGTCTGTTTCTGATTGTTTGGTCAGAGACATTCACACCAATGGCCTGCTGGAGGTCATTTTGTAGGGCTCTGGCAGTGCTCATCCTGTTCCTCCTTGCACAAAGGAGCAGATACCGATCCTGCTGATGGGTTAAGGACCTTCTACGGCCCTGTCCAGCCCTTGTAGAGTAACTGCCTGTCTCCTCAAATCTTCTCCATGCTCTTGGGACTGTGCTGGCAGACACAGCAAACCTTCTGGCAATGGCATGTATTGATGTGCTGCCCTGGAGGAGTTGGACTGCCTGTGCTACCTCTGTAGGGTCCAGGTATCGCCTCATGATACCAGTAGTGACACTGACCCTAGACAAATTCAAAACTAGTGAAAAACAGTCAGAAAAGATGAGTAGGGAAAAATGTCATAGAGCCTTCATGAATAATATATACTATGTAGGCATACATCTAAAAGATCTTAGGGCAGGCTAACATTTGTCTCATTTAGTAGCCACATGGAGTGAGGGTAGCTGAAGCAAGATAAAGCTCTATGATTTCAAACTCTCACCAAATGGAGGTATTTCTAGAATTCAATGAAGCCTGCAGCTAAAAAAGAACAGTAATTTAAGACTAGAAAGTGAGCTGTCAGCAATGAGCAGCCATAAAAAGAAAAGAGAAACATAGAGAAAAAGAGAAGAAAATAGGAGGAGAAAGTAGAAAAAAAGGGTGTGGGGTGGGGGATGGGGAGAGACAAGGGAAGGAAACAGGGGTGGATCATAGTTGTGATTGTCTTCATGTGGGATACAAGAGGTTCTCCAGTACAGAGACAATAATATTTCTATCCAAGATAAATCTAGGTCAAGAGAGTTTGCTGGTCATCACAGCTTTGTATGCGTTTCATGTCTGATAGTCTTTCCAGCAAGTCCATACCATGTTGTATTTAGTCATAGAGTCCTTAGAGATGGCTATTAACTCTTTCATTTCAGCTATCCTAATGATTCTCAAGAACCATTCTATCAGAGATGGGACAGAGGATTGTTTCCAATATAGTGTGACACACTTTCAAGCAGCATTAATCATATGCATTGACAAAGATTTGTGAAATGATTGTCCCATGTTTGAGGAATGATTCAACAAATAATGGGCAGGTGTAAACTCCAGGGGGTACAATGTTACTTCGGATACAACTACATGCACTGCCCACCAATATATTTTAAGTTTTGCACAACTCCACCATAAGTGGAGGAAGATCCCAACATCATGTTCACATCTTCAGAATTTATCTGGTATACTATGTGACATTTTATGTAAAACCAAAGGCACTCTATATCATCTGGAGTAAACCTTATAGCAATGCTCCTGAGTTGTAACATTTAGAGAACCTTTATGTATTGTTAGACTAGCTGTGGATGCAGCGTTTTAAAGTCAGAATCTCTCCTGAGCCTGGACCGGCTGAGTAACATCAGCCGACAACAGGCTTTAGCCTTCTGTTTTCTTAATACAGGTCACAGGAATGCAGAATGAAGTGCATTCCTGTGACCTATAGGAGAAGTAGAGCCAAAATAGCTTTGGCCCCACTTTTCCTTTAAGGCAACAGAAGTATTTTTTTGGGTCAATGCATCTTTAGAACAAAATTAATTAAATAACTGAGTGGTTAAAAACAGATCCATTTTTTTATTATAATATAATTTTGTATTGCCAAAATATGTGCAAAATGCAATTGGTAGATTACTTTTTGCACCACATGCTTTGCATATTAAAAAATCTAGATCTTCATTAAAAATATACTGACAAAGACAAGTCATTTATTTTTATTACTATTATTATATTATCAATATTAACGATTGTCAATAAAAGAGAGTGATTTCTATTGCAACAGACAGATATTTACAATCCATCTGGCAGCAGAGGGAGA
Organism: Staurois parvus; assembly: GCF_062004578.1. Lineage (NCBI taxonomy): Eukaryota > Metazoa > Chordata > Amphibia > Anura > Ranidae > Staurois > Staurois parvus. Next base: position 3,105,590 of record NW_028318564.1, on the reverse strand, counting down.
AGTGGGTTATGAGGTGAGATTCATCATCACCTGTGAACCAGAAAGAAAAAGCAAAGGCAGTTTTAGTCAATTTCAATCATAAGAATAATCCAAATTTTCTTTTTTACTGTTTATGTATCCACTGGTGTATGTATCCACTGGTAAGATTCAAATTATTTGTTCTGGGACACCCCCTTTAATGACAACAGTCAAAGTGGGGAATTCCTTTCACTCTGAATAGATTTATTTGCTGTCTAATTGATCTGCAGGACTGGAATGAAGGGATATCTTCCCAATAGGGCACACAAACTATACATGTAAACAAGTTTTTTAAAACATTTACAACATTGATTAGCTTATTTAGAACAACCTACATTTTTTAAGAGAGTCAGAATGATAGCAGTTATATTACATTTATGAACCTCACTTCCAGTGGCACCAACTTAGGAAGTATAAGGAGGAGGGATTTTCTCTTCTCCTCCTCATTGCCCTGGGGAAACTGAATGGCTTGTTTTCTCCCATTTTGTTTCATTTTTTTGGAGGTGGCCAGGGTGAAGGGGAAGGGGGGGGGGGGTCCATTGTACCCATGTGTTCCTGCTTGTTCATCTATTTTCTACCTTCAGATCTCTGGCACTCTTATTTACACCTTGGGATGGGAAATCAAGACATACATCTATTTATATGGTTTTAATTTACATTAAAGGACTGATGCATGTTAAATGACAATTCCAAATGAACTATGTTGATTTATACCCTAAAGAGCTGGATAACTGCTTTAGTATACTTAATAGATGTATTATATGACATTCACAATTATATTAATGTGTTCCTCTTCTAAGGTCACATTGTTAAATGCACACACATCCTTTATAAAGTATATGATGCTGCAAAACACATGTTTAATGGATAATTTGATGTACTCTTCGCTCCTCACAAGACCTCCTACTCTCCAGTTCCCTGGTCTTCTCCTCCCATGCCCGACTCCAGGACTTCTCCAGGTCTTCCCCCATCCTCTGGAACTCACTACCCCAATCCATCAGACTGTCACCTACCCTCCTCACCTTTAGGCGCACCCTGAAAACCCATCTCTTCAGGGAAGCCTACCCTGCCCTCACCTAACAGCCGATCTCCTCCACTCCTCCTACCACTCCAGCCCCCACAGCCATTTCCTCCTGTACCACTATCCCCTCCCTCCTAGATTGTAATCTCCAAGGAGCAGGGCCCTCGAACCCCTCGTGTATTGTATTGCTACTGTATTGTCTCATGTACTGTCCCCCAATATAACGTACAGCGCTGAGCAAACTTTTTGGCGCTATATACTGTATAATAATAATAATAATAATGTGCATAGTCTCAACATACTGTATGTTTATTGTTGCATATTTTGGATACCAACTGTTCAAACACCAGTCATTCTGCTTTGTTATATAATATTGGTTATAATAGTGCCATACAGTGACATACATACTAATAGTCCACATTTCTATAGGATATTGTCTACATATTCAAGGAATTATTTTCCAAATGATCCCTTTTTTTTCTTTGTGAATTATATGGCTCATGCCTAACTTCGGATATAGGTAACACATTTTGATATATTTCGTTAAAATGTCCATTTCCTATGATATTTCTCTCCCTTGTGTTTAACCTCAGCTAGATTGATAAGACACTACTTAAAGCACAGTATACATGTTAGAATTAATCTCTAATGAAAGCACCTTGATGGTTAAGAGCTCTGAGGTTTTTTTTTACAATTTGCTTTGAAGTTGCTTCATAGTAAGGGTACCACAGTTATGCCTCTGTGTTGTGGCACAACCTCAAATTGGTAATCTTATCTTTCTAGTGTTTAGTTTGTTGATTTGGACTGTCTATTGTTAGTTGCTATCTATGCCCCAACTGGGGAGATTTACTCTCTATGTACTTTTCCTATTGACCATTGATATAATACTAAAAGTGAGGGAAAATCCAAAATGTGGGGTTGTCACCAGAACAGGAAATGAGGATAAGACATCCAATAGGGACACCTGTTCTGGTGAAAACTGTCAAAAAGTAGGTTTCTCTCATTTTATCTAAAGGACAGAAAGTAAAGGAGAATTTTCCCTGAGGGTCACAGATGACATAACCCAGAGAAGGTTTTTTTTTATAATAATTGCAATTCTTATTAAAGTTTTTGAAACAAAGTACAAAATAATAAAAAGCATAGACGACATAAAAAGCCCACAGAATCAAATGTACATATATGTAGGCAGAGCAAGGCAGAACCCTAGTTACAGGTTTACATTGTAGAGACCTTACAAGCATAAGGGGAATCAAAACAAATCAAGCAAAATAAAGAGCATTTGTAAGAATTACCTCAAAAAGGTAGGGACCACGATATTTCCCAAACCTATCACTAATGTATAAATTGTATGTCAAAGAAAAATGTATCAAAGGTATACACCATATTAGACTACATTTTGTCAGTCTTTTGCAATAATATATCATAAAGTGAGGACCAGGGGAGATAGTAGTAAAGGGTAGCATACCAAAAGGGGATTAATCCTAAGGTTCCTTTATTTTATTAAACAATTTCATAGAAACTCTGACTGTAGCTGTAACACGTTTCATAATTCTGACATCTGCAATAGTGGTGTAAAGCTGGGGCCTGAGAAGGAATCTCAGTAGATCTCCAATATTATTATTATTATTATTATTATTATACAGTATTTATAAAGCGCCAATAGTTTGCTCAGCGCTGTACATTACAAAGGGGGACAGAACATGTGACAGAACAATACCAATACAATACATGAGGGGTTCGAGGGCCCTGCTCTTTCGAGCTTACAATCTAGAAGGGACGAGATAGTGGTACAGGAGGAGATAGCTGTGGGGGATGGAGTGGTAGGAAGAGTGGAGGAGGTCGGTCAAGTTAGCAGGGGGTGGGGTAGGCTTCCCTGAAGAGGTGGGTTTTCAGGGTGCGCCTAAAGGAGAGGAGAGTAGGTGATAATCTGATGGGTTGGGGCAGGGAGTTCCAGAGGATGGGTGACACCCTGGAGAAGTCCTGGAGGTGGGCATGGGAGGAGGAGACCAGGGAACTAGAGAGAAGGAGGTCTTGTGAAGAGCGGAGTGTGCGTGCTGGGCGGTACTTGGATATTAGGTCAGTGATGTCGTTCGGGGCAGTATGGTGGACGGCTTTGTACGTCAGTGTTAGGATTTTAAATTTGATCCGTTACGCAATCGGAAGCCAGTGGAGGGATTGGCAGAGGGGGGTGGCGGAAACGGAGCGGTTGGAAAGGTGAATGAGTCTGGCAGCCGTATTCAGGATGGACTAAAGCGGGGATAGCCAGCGGCGAGGCAGGCCAGTGAGGAGGGAGTTGCAGTAGTCGAGTCGTGATATGATGAGGGAGTGGATGAGCTGTTTAGTGTTTTCTGGGGTTAGGAACGTGCGGATTTTGGCGATGTTATGGAGGTGGAGTCTGCACGAGTTTGTTAAAGATTGGACTTGGGGCTGGAAGGATAGGTTGGAGTCTAGAATGACACCAAGTACTCTGGCCTGCAGGGTGGGTTTGATATTGGCATTGTTGGATGTGATGGAGAAGTCAATGGGGGGTGGGGTTCGGGCTGGGGGGAAGACAAGAAACTCGGTTTTGGTGAGATTCAGTTTAAGGAAGTGGAGCGACATCCAATCTAATATGTCGCTCAGTAGGTGTGTGATTCGGGCAGAGACCGAGGGGGTGAGGTGGGGGGTTGAGAGATAGATTTGTGTGTCGTCGGCATAGAGGTGGTAGTTGAAGCCGTGAGAGTGTATGAGTTGGCCAAGGGAGGAGGTGTAGATGGAGAAGAGAAGGGGCCCAAGGACAGAGCCTTGAGGGACCCCAACAGAGAGGGGGAGTGAGGGGGAGGTGGTAGCATTATAGGTAACGCTGAAAGAGCGTTGTGACAGGTAGGATGAGAGCCAGGAGAGAGCAGAATCTCTGAGGCCGAGGGAGTGTAGTGTGTCGAAGGCCGCAGAGAGGTCAAGGAGTAGGAGCACTGAATAGTGGCCATTAGCTTTGGCGGTTAGAAGGTCGTTGGAGAGTTTGAGTAAAGCGGTTTCGGTGGAATGTAGGGGACGGAAGCCAGACTGTAGGGGATCGAGGAGGTTGTTGTCATTGAGGTGAGAGCATAGGCGGGTGTAGACGAGGCGCTCAAGGAGTTTAGATGTAAATGGGAGCAGGGAGATGGGTCTGAGGTTGTTCGGGTCATTGGGGTCCAGGGAGGGCTTTTTAAATATGGGGGGATGTGTGCATGCTTCAGTGGGGAGGGGAAAGTGCCGGAGGAGAGGGAGAGATTAAAGATGTGGGTGAGGGAGCGTAGGATGGAGGGGGAGAGAGGTCGTAGGAGTTGTGAGGGGATAGGGTCGAGGGGGCAGGTGGTGAGGCGGGCATCAGAGAGGATCTTGGAGACTTCCTCGAAGGTAGTAAGGTCAAAGGTGTGGAGTGTTGGGGGAGCTTCAGTATGAGGAATGTAGGGTGGGGTGGAAGTGGAGGTCAGAGCAGTGGTGGGGCCGTGGGAGAGGGGTGATGAGGGGGTAGCTGAGTGAGGGGGAACGGGGTTGGAGGGAGTTTGAGCAGTGACGAAGTCCCTGTGGGTAATGTCGAGGAATAAGTCTCCTGGCTGCAGCCAGGATGTGCGCTGCAAGTTTTTTGGAGTGCTTAGAGATGCCCAAAAAATGGTAATCCAAGGAGACAGTGGAGAGGTTCCGAAGGCAGAGAGATGTCTACGATTTGTCTAAAGATCTGCATAACAGAAGCCCAGAAAGTTTTCCTGCCCACATCTCCAACAGACTTTCAGCACCATTGGGTTGTATTTGTGTAAAATACCAGGAGTTTTATAGCAGAACATGAGAATATTATAGACCTCACAAACACCCCCTTCCCTCTCTCTGACCACAACCTTATTACCTTCTCTGTCTCCTTGTCCTCAAAAGCCTACCCCTCTAAATGTCAAACTATTACCAGCCGAAACCTCCGCAACCTAAACCCTGCCCCCCTCCACTCTGCAGCTGATTAACGTTATGACAGCATCCTTCCCCTGTCCTGCCCTGACCTGGCCACGACTGCCTATAACAACTCGCTGTCAACCGCTCTAGACTCGCTAGCGCCTTTAACCACATGAAACATCAGACCCCGACCGCTTTAGACCTGGCAGACTGGCAGACTGATCACACCAAAACTCTCAAACGACGCAGTCGTGCACTGGAGCAACTATGGCGCAAAACCAGATCCCAACTAGCGTTCACACGTTATAAATCTGCCTTTCACACCTACACCTCCTCCCTCCACGCTGCCAAACAAGCCTACTTTCTGACCCTCATCAATACCCTCTCCACCAATCCTCTCTGGCTCTTATCTACTTTCAACTCTCTCCGCCCCCACCTCCACCCAGTACCTCACTTACCGCCCTCGAGATTGCCAATCACTTCAAAAACAAGACTTACACAATTCGCGGGGACATCGCCGCTGCCCAGACTTCCACCCCACCTATCTCCTCTCACACAGCAACCCCCTCAACACCCCTCTCCCTTGACCTCACCACTGTTCAGACCTCCACCCCACCAAACATCCCTCACACTGAAGCCCCCTCAACACTCCACTCCTTCGACCTTAGTACCACTGAGGACACTAAGGTCTTCTCTCCGCCTCACCACCTGCCCCCTCGACCCTGTCCCCTCACAACTCCCACAATCTCCCTCCTCCTCCATTCTAATAATAATAATAATAATTCTACGCTCCCTCACCCACATCTTTAATCTCTCCCTCTCTTCTGGTGCATTCCCCTCCCCTGAAGCACGCGCACATCACTCCCATACTTAAAAAGCCCTCCCTGGACCCCACCAACCCGAACAACCTTAGACCCATCTCCCTGCTGCCATTCACATCCAAACTCCTTGAGCGCTTAGTCTATAATCGCTTAAGCTCCCACCTCAAGGACAACAACCTCCTCAACCCCCTACAGTCCGGCTTCTGTCCCCTACACTCCACCGAAACTGCCTTACTCAAACTCACCAACGACCTGCTAACCACCAAAGCTAATGGCCACTATTCAGTGCTCCTACTCCTCGACCTCTCCGCGGCTTTCGACACAGTCAACCACCCCCTCCTCCTCAAAAGACTACACTCCCTTGGCCTCAGAGACTCCGCTCTCTCCTGGCTCTCGTCCTACCTATCACAACGCTCCTTCAGCGTTACCTATAATGCTACCACCTCCCCCTCTCTGTCGGGGTCCCTCAAAGCTCTGTCCTCGGGCCCCTTCTCTTCTCCATCTACACCTCCTACCTTGGCCAACTGATACACTCTCACAGCTTCAACTACCACCTCTATGCCGACGATATGCAAATCTATCTCTTGACCCCTCGCCTCACGCCTTCAGTCTCCGCCCGAATCACAAGCCTACTGAACGACATATCAGATTGGATGTCTATCCTTCCAGCCCCAAGTCCAATCGCTAACAAACTCATGCAGACTCCACCTCCACAACATTGCCAAAATACACCCATTCCTAACCCCAGAAACCACTAAGCAACTCATCCACTCCCTCATCATATCACGACTCGATTACTGCAACTCCCTCCTCACTGGCCTGCCTCACCACAGGCTATCCCCGCTTCAGTCGATCCTGAATACGGCTCATCCACCTTACTATCCGCTCCGTTTCCGCCACCTCCCTCTGCCAATCCCACCACTGGCTTCCGATTGCCCAACGGATCAAATTCAAAATGCTAACACTGACGTTCAAAGCTGTCCATAATTCTGCCCCAAACTACATCACCGACCTAATATCCAAATATCACCCAAAACACACTCTCCGCTCCTCACAAGACCTCCTTCTCTCTAGTTCCCTGGTCTCCTCCTCCCATGCCCACCTCCAGGACATCACCCATCCTCTGGAACTCCCTACCCCAATCCATCAGACTATCACCTACTTTCCTCTCCTTTAGGCGCACCCTGAAAACCAACCTCTTCAGGGAAACCTACCCCGCCCTCCGCTAATTGCCGATCTTCTCCACTCTTCCTACCACTCCATTCCCCACAGCTTTTCCTCCCGTACACTATCCCCTCCCTCCTAGATTGTAAGCTCCAAGGAGCAGGGCCCTCTAACCCCTCGTGTATCGCACTGTATTTTTATTGTACTGTCTCATGTATTGTCTCCCATTGTAATGTACAGCGCTGAGCGAACTGTTGGTGCTATATAAATAGTGTATAATAATAATCTTTTCCTTATAAACCAAACAGAAATGATTTAGATGCCGTGTCTCAGATTTTATGACAGCATGTTAATAGAGTGGATAGTTCTAATTTTTTCATGTATAGATGGTAATCCCCAGTTAACAGGGCATCACCATTGAGTGTTTTATATATCAGTGACATTAAATGTGCTTGGGATGGGCCTTAGGCACAGATTTATTGCAATTTTGTAGGTTGGTCCAAGGTTAGAGAGGGTTGCAGAGCAGAGAAAAATGTCTAAACTGGAGATAGGAATAAAATGACTGCTTAGAAATATATTCCCTCTGTGCCTGTAACTTCTCAAAGTGCTTTATGTGTTGACTCCTCGAAGGAGTGACACTTACGGGACACTGGGTTTAAAAAATGTCATAATTGTAGATAAGGTTTTTAATCACTACCTACTATATCAACAATGAAAAAAAAACTATTTTGACTTTAGATATACTCAATTATTATTACATTCTTTGTTAATCATTTGTCTTTTGGACATTGTATATCAATGGCCAAATGGTCCCTTCTTGAGGCAGGAGGTCATTTTAAAATGGCCTCCCCTTTGCCGTGCAGGTGCATGCCCTCTAGCACATACACAATCACACTCTGTGATCACTGTGCCCATTGGAGATGGATCATCATGAAACAGGGTACAGAGTCACTGAAATTGGCCCTGTACCACATGATTGCTATGAGCATACATATCAATAACAAATGTAAACAAGGGCTGTATTTTTCAGTTAAAGCTCTGTTTCCTCATACATGCTGATCAACTGTGAAAGGAAACAAAGTGTTTCCTAACTGTGATCAGCACCAGCAATTTTATAGTGTCACTGATCACTAGCCACACCTGTCATAGTGTCACCAGGCCAGTTTAAGCCAGCCGCATGGTCTATGATCATTAGCCACACCAGTCAAAGTGCCAGCAGACGAGGTGCAACCAGCTGTGGTAGAGGCACCTGTCGGTGGTACGCAGCAGGTGAGAGTCTGATGTGAGGAGGTAGAGTAAGCGAGGTCAGACAGGCCGGGTCGGTAACAGCGGAGCAGGTCGGTACAAAACAGCAGGCAGAAGAATAAACAGGTCATGGTCAGGGTTTGGCAACAGGAGATCAAAAGTGCAGGAGCAGGCAGGAGAATGGTCAGGCAAGCCAGGGGTCAGAGCAGGAGAAGTCAGCAGATCAGGATCAGGCAGGGTCAGCAGCAAAGGAAACTCACAAGAACACAGGAAAGACCATACGGCACTTGAGCATTGCAAGAGCTGGGTTTAAATAGCCTGCCCGCCTCCTGACAGGCGCTACTGGGTCCTAGTGCTTGCACTGTCATTGGTGACAGGTGCGCCTGGGTCCTTGTGCCGCCTGCCTGTATGTTTTGTAAGGATTCTACGCATGTGCGGATTCGATCGCTGCAGCGATCTTCCTATTCCCTGACACTTGTGAGGAGCAACAAAATGTGATTTGTGGTGTACTTTCAAATGTGCCCATACTGTGTATCTAAAGTATGCTATTAATTTACATCTTTATGCAAAAAAAATAAAAAAAACATTTATTTTTTTATTTTTTTTCCAAAAAATTGCAGCAAATATTACAACTTCAAGAAACTTTCCTCCTACTAAAAACCTCAACCACTTGACCTCCGGAAGGTTTTACCCCCGTCATGACCGGAGCATTTTTTGCTATTTAGCACTGTGGTATTTTAACTGTCAATTGCTCGGACATGCAATACGCTACCCAAATGAAATGTATATATTTTTGTTACACAAATAGAGCTTTCTTTTTGTGGTATTTGATTACCACAGAAGACCGAAAATAAAAAAAAAACAATATTTTCTGTTCTAAAACATATCCAATAAAATAAAATTTCTTCATAAATGTAAGTCAAAATTAATTTTGCTAAATGTCTTTGATAAAAAAAAAAATCCCAATAAGTGTATATTCATTTATTTGTGTTAAAAATATAGCGCCTACAAACGATAGTATATACTGTAGGTGTATAATGAAAATTCACACAGCTTTTACTTTCTGACTGTCTATTATATTACTTGAGGTGTTAATATGACAAGACATTACAAAAAAAACCAAATGACCTTTTTTTGGAAAGTAGACACCCAAAGGTACTTGCTGAGAGGCATGTTGTGTCCATGGAAGATTTATTTTTTACCACAAGTTTTTGGAAAATGACAAAAACGTTTTTTTGTTTTACACAAAGTTGTTACTTTAATTAGATGTTTCTCACACATGCTGTGGGTATACATGGCATTACACCCAAAAGCACATTCTGTTACTTCTCCTGAGTATGGGGATACCATATGTGCAAGACATTTTGGGAGCCTAACAGTGTACAGGGGCCTAAATCCAATGAGCATCTCAGAAAATGTTTAACACATGTGATATCCTCATACTCAGGAGAAGTAGCAGGATGTGTTTTGGAGTGTAATGCCATGTATACCCTTGACGTGTGTGAGAAATATTTCAGTGATAATTGTCACTTGTTAATTTTTTTTTCTATTTTCCAAAAACGTACAGCAACAGATAAAATCTTCCAAAGACTCAACAGACCTCTCAGAAAATACCTTAGGGTGTCTACTTTCTGAAAAGAGGTAATTTTGGGAGTATTTTTACTATCCTGGCATTTTAGTGGCTCTGAAACTGTGATAGGTAGTCATAAAAACAAAGCCTGAAGGTGGTCATTGGATTTTGGGCCACTGTATTTGGTTAGGCTGCCAAAAGGTCTCTCACATGTAGTATCCCCATACTCAAGAGAAATAGCAGAATGTGTTTTGGGGTGTAATTCCACATATACCCTTTGGCATGTGTGAGAAATATCTCATTAAAGTGACAACTCTGTGTAAAAAAAGAATATATATATTTTTCGGCATTTTCCAAAACTTTGTGGCAAAAATAAAATCTTCCATGGACTGAACATACCTCTTAAAAATACCTTGAGGTGTCTACTTTACAAAAAGGGGTAATTTGAGGGGTATTTAAACTGTCCTGGCATTTTATGCCCCACATTAAGAGTTTCTGCCACATATCCACCCACTCTTTTAATGTTAGGCATATCAATAATGTTCTTTTTTTGTGCAGCCTTTAGGCTGTAAGAAAAAAAAAGAACCTAGCAGATTTCTCCATTCACATTGATCGAGGTGAATGAAAAAGTCTCTTACAAAAAGAAATTGAAAAGAGTATATGTTGAAGCGTAGGAGCTACCTCCCACTGGCCACCCCATGCTCCTAAAGCTGGGCATACACATTCCTTTTTTATACTGCGGATGCAGAAATCTCCCCACTCAGTGCTGCAAGCACTGACGTATGTATTCTGAGAGCAGCACCATGCTGATGTCAGAATACACAGCTGTTTGGCATTCCTGCAAAGCAAACAACAACAGTTTACAATACCCCACAGTAGCAATATATTATTAACTCAATAAAACAATTTTTTTTAATTTAAACATTTTTTTTTTTACTTTTTTACTTGTTTTGTAACTTAACTTGTCATAATAATAACCTTTTCAGTCTTTGATTTTAGGGTCTCTCAAAATGTGACAGTTTCCTGACTACCTAGCATCTTTAGAGAACCTTCCTGTGCAGAATTGTGTGTACCCCTATACTGTGCCATGATATTTCCTAGACTAATAGTCCACTATGGTGTGGTAGCGATGGGAGCAGTCCTTGAGGAAAAGGCAAGGTTGGCCAGGACAGGAGAGACAAAAACAAAAAAAATGGATGCCACGCCTTATTCAACGTTTATCACAAACACAACATATTTTTTGGGGTGACCTTTGTGTTGGAGTGGGTTGGAGGACATGTGGAAAATGTATTTCATGCAGCTGTATCTGGATATGGACTTTTGGCCACAGCATTTTCTGGATACAAAAGGGCTGAGATGATCGCTCATAGATCAAAAGTTTGGGCACTAGTCCACAACAGCAATAGCAGAAAGTCCATGTGAATAAATACCCACAGCAGCCACACAGGAAGGGCACCAGGAGTGGTGTGAGCAAAAACTTGATCCAAAGTCTAGATAGTAGGTGCTCTTGGGTACTCCTATCAACAGCAATGTCACTGCTAGCTGATAAAGTTATACTATCATACACAGTTTCTCTTTTAAAATCACATGATGATTTTATTATAAACTTGCATAGAGGGGGCGTGGTCCAAGATGGCCACGTGGCACGGAGCTCCTGCCAGCCAGAGACCTTGCATCGATATTAGTAGAGGAGCAGGTGAGACAGAGCCATTACATGATGGGGAAAGCGGACCAGAAGGTCTACGGCTCCTGTTCCCGCTCCCCACAGGCACATAACCCCCAGCAGTCCAGACATATTCAGAAGCTGTTCAGCTCCCAGCAGAGGGACAGGCCACATGCAGCATCCCCCTCTCCTTCCCCTCCTCCCTCCACTACAGCAACATGTGCTCAGGGTGTACAGAGCACAGACATTGGGGCTGGCATGGAATCTGTCCCACAGCATGATCTCTCTTTAGACACTCATACACTTTCCTTAAGAGATCTGCAGGCAGTTGCAGCTGACATTAAAGCTACTTTTACCACAGCCCTCAGTGACCTAAGAGAAGACCTGCATTTGTTAAGTACAAGAATAGAGGAGGTGGAATTTACAAGCAGATCTAATGCTGCTGCCATAGTGGAGATACAGCAGTTGTCAGTATCGCACACATCTCATATTCGTGATTTTTATAGACAGATTGAAGATCTGGATAATAGAGGTCGCAGATATAATATCAGATTATGTGGCTTGCCTGAATCTGTGGAACCAAGCGACATTCCCAAAACAGTAATTGCGATCTTCAATGATCTGCTGGGCCGTCCACCTGCTGCATCCATTGATCTGGAATGTGCACACAGAGCGCTTCGCTCCAGAGGCAGAGATTCTGACCCCCCAAGAGATGTGGTGTGTTGCTTGGTCAGCTTTCCAATCAAAGAAGACATTCTCAGAAGGGCCAGAGAAAGAAGACGCCTTTTATTTCAGGGTAATGAGATACACCTGTTCCAGGACCTCTCCTCCATAACCTTGCAACAAAGGCGAGAACTTCACCCCCTGCTGGACACACTTCGCTCTCATACCATACAGGTGGTGATTTCCATTCTGTGTCTCCACTCAAGCTCATGCGCGCACAGCCTACCTGTGAGTTCCAGAGGATCTACCCAGCATCTGTTCCACACTGGACATTCCTCTAGTTGAGCTTCCAGATTGGTACAGATCTTTGCGTCTTCCAAATGCTACTGAATCTGGTCGAGTACCAAGTGACACGGATTGGCAAGGCCCCCATCTCCGCCGGTCCCTTCCACTCCTCCGAGACTTCCTGCCAGAGGCTCAACCACCAACAACAGCCCGACGGCCTCTCCTGCACATCGCAGAGCCCGCCATGATGCCTAAAGGCCTTTCTTCAATCTTTTCCCTGACTTTCTCTCATCAGCAATACTTTGCCAGTTTATGATCTTACCAGATCCCTCCCATCCGACTCCAGGACCATGCCGGTAGCACCTCGGGTCCTATTTGGCCCCTTAACTGAACACCTTCACCCTTTCATTTTCTGCTCTCTAACCCATCCGCCCTGGTCCAGGTCTTTTGATTCCCCTGCAGATGTTGCCAAATTCGCCTCATCGATCATGAAGACCTTTTCTCTTTCCATCTCAGCTTCTCCAATGGACCGCCAGTCCTGATGTACCTACGCAGGCACCCTCCATTTCACCGGCCTTTTTATTGCTGCATTTTGACTAGCTCTGATGGATGCCTGGGGGATGGTCCTACAGTTTTTCTCTAGCCCTGTTTGTAATGTATATGCTGATTTGTCCGCTGCATAGAGTCTCTGAAGAGTATGGATCTCCAGACCCTCTATGCCCGGCCCCTGTTCGGTTGTATGGCCTCCCAGGGGTCTGAATTCCATGCCCTCCATTACATATTGTCTGTATTTCCCTGACCATGATCCCTACTGTTCTTCATTAGAGTTTACTGTGAGAGGCTTCATACTCCAGCTCGCCTTTATACCTTTTCCAGGGGTAGTGTGGGATGGCGGAGGGAGACTGGGTTGGGGGGAGGAAGGGATCCGGGACTGTCATTTCCATACTATTATTATGTTACATATCTGTCTGAAATCAGTATCACCTCGTTTCACTCTCCAGGTGTTGTTCCCTGCGGGGTCCGTCCCCCTCCTTCACCTCATGTCATAACACCCATCTAAACCACATTTGCTGTTTACAGATTTTGAAACCATCACTCGGAGTTTCTGCTGAGCTCCCCCCCGGTCCTGTCCTCTCCCCTTGCCTAGCTACCGCTATTTTCTCTTTTTAGACACGAGGTGCTACTTGATTTTTAGAATGTCGTGGAGTCCTGCGGGAGAGGGGTGGGAGATGGATGGTTTGAGTTTTTGAGGGGGAGTTGGGAAGAGAAGAGTTAGGACAGATGAAAGATACCTTAGGGTTCCAAAAAGAAATGGTGCACTATGTCTCATTTTTCCCAATTGGTTCCTTTGATGGTTGCTTTTTTTGAATGGTTGCCTTGCTGTTTCTGTGATGTTGCATTGTTTTTGCCATAAACAGATTATGATACGATTTGCTTTTCATCTTAATGATATGCAGGTTTTCCATCTGGCTTTCACTGATGTTTTATTTTCAGCATGGACTCGCACACTGGCCCTACCACGGCACACCTACGATACCACAACTCTGCCCATAACTTTAGGATCATGCCACGACTGCATTCCACTTAGATGTGCATTTTCTCATTTCCCTACATACAATGCTTCCACCACGATACGCCCTAATGATATATATTCGGTCTCCTTGCCCTCATGACATTTGTTACATTTTCCTTCTGATATCCCTAAGCTTGTTGCTGCGTCTTACCTCACCCATTATGTCGGACGATGGCGGTTGTGCCCCCATCTATATCTTCATTCAAATGAATTGTGCTCACCCTCCCACCCTGATTCTTGCATTTTTTAAGGTCCATGACTCAGTGGACTCTTTCATTTTGGATCTAAGTCCACCGCGTTTCCCACACAGCGAGCTTTGAGAGCTCTCGCTGAACTTTTTCCGGCCGTCTTTACTCCCTTGTCCTCTGCCTCTCATCTCCTTTCATTCCTTGTTCCTCTTTCTGCTATTTCCCTCCTACCCCTTCTTCTTTCTTCTTCTTTTTCCTCCTTGCCGTATCTTGGTGGGTCAGCTGGTCTACCCCCACTGCCGGTTATCTCTCTCTCTCTCTTTCCTCCCCTCATTTCCCTCTTCCTTTTCATTTCTTTTCTTTTCCTTCCCCTCTCCCCCCCTTCTTCCCCACCCACTTTTTTTTTTTCTTTTCTCTCTTCTCTCTCTTCCCCATACCCCCTTTCCCATCCCTTTAGGTTCCCTTTACTCTCCCAGACATGCCTTCTCTCAACTCCCTGTCAGGACATCTTTCGCTGAACGTTCTGTCTATTAATGTGAAGGGTCTGAATACCCCTGGAAAGCGCTCTCTCCTGCTTTCACACCTTTTTAAACAGAGAGCGGATATTGTCTTTCTTCAGGAAACGCACTTCCGTCACGATGCCATACTCAAGCTTACAAAATTCGGTTTCCGACAATTTATCATGCTCCTAACCTTCATGCTAAATCTAAAGGCGTTTCCATTTTGATTGCAAAGTACCTCCCTCTGGTTATCTTGGAGTCACTTCCAGATCCGGATGGTAGATTCCTGTTTCTAAAAGGTAATTTTGCCAATAGGTCAATAAATAGTGTGGCGCTCAAATTAAATAAATAGAAATAAATAAATGAATAAAAATAAATATGTGCCCAAATAAATATGTGACCAATTCATATAGTGAAGTCCATGAAATACTCCCAACCAAAATGACATAAAATAAATAAATTACTACGTATCATATATACCTCAAGTGATCTCATAAGCAATAAATCTAGTGTCTAAAAATCATGCTTGTACATACAAACATTGCATTAAGTGACCGTGTATAAATATACCCTATTCAAAGTGAACAGAGTGCTAAAGTGCCAAAAAAAGTGTAAAAAATATATATTTCAACTTATGAATAATCCATGAAAAACACAGTCCATCAGGTGATAAATATAGCCATGCGAAGTGTGGTGATAAAAATGGTGATTTGTGCCAAACTCCTCTCCTACAGGTGGCTAGATTGCCTCCTCACCTCCTCCCGGTGACCCCTAAGGGCCAGCAGGCTTGCAGGATCTCCCTGTATCCTTAATTCACAAAAGACCAGCAGCTTTTCTCCTTCTTTAAATCCCTTTGTGAGACTCCTGTTTCTCTCACTCAGCCAAGATGCCTCTAAGGAACAATGGCTCACCAGTCCAGTGAGCCAAGAAAGAAAATGCCCTCTAAGTGCAGTAATTAATGACTCCTTTATTTAAAAGTAAAGAGTGACAACACTCACATTTCCTGGCAGTCCACCCTCCTCACCGATGTGTGGGTGTACTGCATGTGAATTGGGCTTCCTAGGTGCAGCAAGATGGCGTCGTACACCGGAAGTGCGTCACCACGCACCGGAACCTGCGGACTCGCGAACCTACGCGTTACGTCACTGTCTGCTCGTGACTTCCTCGGGGTGAATTAAGGATCCAGGGAGATCCTGCACGAGTTTATGGAGTTTACACTGTACTAGGTATCAGCAGGGGAGTGTTGGCAGCTTTAAGTTGATCTTTTCACCATTTATAGCGCAGGAGGATCTTTGATTACTTATAATTTTGCCAGAGGCCCATCACTTTAGCAAATCTTTACGCACCCAACACTAGACAGGTATCCTTTTTCCGCCTCATTACCTCTTCACTTTCCTCCTTCCAGATGGGTATCCTAATCTTGGGAGGTGATCTTAACATTCCCCTATGCCCTTTATTGGACTCTTCCTCTGGAAGTTCTTTCTTGCCATATAAATCCATTAGACAGATTCACACTCAACTTCAGATCTGCAACTTCACGACTCTTGGCGAGTCCTCCACCCGAATGTCAAAGACTATACATTTTTCTCCCCTCCACACAACAAATATTCCAGAATCGATTACCTCTTTATCACGCAAGCTGACCTCTCTTTCCTCCATGATTCTTCCATCGAACCCATGATCCTCTCTGATCATCACCCTATTACTGTGACATTACGATTTCCGGAGAAACATTCCCGTTCTAAGATATGGCGCTTGGATGCCTTTCTTCTTTCTGACTTGGCCAATGAAGCAGAGGTTCGCTCCCAATTAACGGACTACTTTTCGAACAATCAAACTCCAGATACCTCTTCGTTAACTCAATGGGAGGCACACAAATGCATCATTCGAGGAGTCCTAATAGCTATGGCCAAAAAACATAAAAAAGAGAGACAGACTCGCTTACATCAACTCTTAGATCACATTAAATTCCTGGAAAAGGCGCACAAACATAATCAGGCCTCTTCGATTTTATCTGATCTTACGGACACCCGCACACAGCTCTTAAACGAACTAGGCAAGGCAGCTAAGCGCAGATTCATTTTGTCGCAAAAACTTTTTTATGAGTTTGCTAACAAAAGTGGGAGATTCTTATCCAGATCCCTCCAGACAACAAAGTCGAGTTTAACGGTTCACAAGATTAGGGGCTCGGATGGCTCTTTGGCCACCTCAAATGCGGATATAGCATCTCACTTTGAGCAATGCTACAAAACATTTTACAATCTCCCTCCAGAACATCGCCCTTCTGATGCCAATAAGCCTAGAGACACCTTAATCTCTGACTTTCTTCGTCTCTATAGTCCTTCCACTGTACCTGATGATACTGTTCAGGATTTGGAACATCATATCACGGCGGAGGAACTCTCCCGAGCCGTCCAGCAAATGAAACCTGGTAAAAGCCCGGGCCCTGATGGTCTTTATGTGGCATATTACAAGGAGTTTCTAGATATTTTGAGTGGACCCTTCCTCTCCGCCTTCAACATTTTCTCTTCACCCTCTACGCAACATCATCGCCTCCTGGAAGCTCATATCACTGTCATCCCCAAAGACGGTAAAGATGTCACTTTGCTTACCAATTATAGACCCATCTCTCTTTTGAACGTAGACATAAAATCTACGCAAAGATCCTAGCCAACTGTCTCTTTCCCGTTACCCTCCCTGATTAACCTTGACCAAATGGGCTTCATCCCGGGAAGGGAAGCAAGGGATAACACCATCAAGGCTCTTAATCTTCTCCACCGACTTCACGATTCTCGCAGTCCAGGATTTATTCTTTCCCTAGATGCCGAGAAGGCTTTTGATAGGGTGTCCTGGGATTACTTAGAGGCATCCCTACAGGCAATTGGTTTAGGGGACACCATGCTCAATTTCATTATGGCACTGTATTCTGGTCCAACGGCTCAGGTCCGTGTGAATGGGCATCTATCTCATCCATTCCCTCTTGGGAATGGTACGTGCCAAGGTTGCCCCCTAGCCTTGCTTCTTTTTGTGATATCACTAGAACCATTGTTACGCAAACTCCGCTTAAACCCAGATATCAGGGGTATTTCCGTGGCGAACAAGGAATACAAACTTCCTGCCTACACAGACGACATTCTTTTGTTTCTGACGGAGCCCCGAATCACCTTGCCCAACCTACTTAAGGATTTTTCCTTTTTTCAATATATCTCGAACCTCAAAATTAATCATTCCAAATCCTATGCCTTAAACATTACTCTTCCTCCAGACCTGGTTTCCTTTTGTCAGTCACAGTTCCCGTTTCAATGGGAAAGGGACTCCCTTACCTATCTGGGAATACAGCTTATGAGTAACTTCTCTGATCTTTATGTCAAAAACTTTCTTCCAACCCTTGGTGCCATCCGAGCAGACCTCACTAGGTGGCATCACCCATGCTTCTCCTGGTTTGGTAGGGCTGCTATACTAAAAATGATCCTTCCCTTAAAACCTTTCGCTTAGCATGTAAATTGGCCTCCATTTCGATTGCCTCCAACCCACTAACTTCTCTTTGCCTCAATCCGGACTTCCCTCCCATGTATGCAGAAGTCCTTTCCATCAGCACATTGGCCACACAGTCAAGTTTTGGCGAACCATTTTTTTCACAAAGGTCAACTGAAGTCTTGTTCTTCCCTGGCAAGTACTATAGGTGATCTCACCTTTTCCTTTTGGGCCTATCTTCAAATCAGACATTTTCTTCTCTCTCCTGCATAGCGCCATAAATGGGTCCGCCCTCTCACCTCCTTTGAGTCACTCTGTTCAAAGGCTGAACCATGGAGGCATTTAGTATCATTTACCTATCTGCTTCTTCTTGGTGACAGAACCTCTGATTCACTTCCTGCCTGCAAAGCTTGGAAAAGAGACTTAAACATTGACTTTTCTTCCTCTGATTGGGACCAAATCTTTACCTTTTCTCATAAGTGGTCCTTGAATGTTTTGGCACAAGAAAACGGATACAAGTTGGCGACACGTTGGTACAATACACCTTCTAGAATCCATCATTTTAATCCATCCAGACCAAGTACTTGTTGGAGATGTGGGGCTCCTTTTGGATCCCTTCTTCATATCTGGTGGGACTGCCCTATGGTTCAGCCCTTTTGGCAGGAGGTACATCAGATTACTTCTTCGGTGTCTACTCTTGATATTGAGTTCTCTCCGGCCCAACTCCTCTTCCACCACACTACGCTTCCCAAACATCTATATTTCAAATCTCTGGCTATGCATATGCTTAATGCGGCTTAACTCTGCTTACCGGTTCTCTGGGGGTCTGTTCACCCCCCCAAAGTGCGAGATTGGTTCATACGCTTGAACAGAATTGCTGAAATGGAGGAGCTGATTGCTCTTCTCTAGATAACCCTACCAATTTTTTCATACGTGGTCCTGTTGGATTCACTTCCGAACGACTCCTGAATATTGTTCTTTCATGGGCCTTGCTGATTGATTCTGAATCTCTCTGATACAATGTAGTGTTTCTGGCAATATATCGGCTCTCTGTTTTTTCAAGGTTGTGATTGAGGTCCTTTGTCTCGATGTCCTGTACTGCTTGGAGCAAGCTACGCCTGCAACTGTCCCCAGCTTGCTTCTCTGCCAGGGTTGCACGTATCTCTCATGTCCTGGGAGTCTTGAGTAAAGTTGACTTACCTACCCTCCTACTCCTCCACACCTCCTTCCCGTCCGACCCTTCCCCAACCCCCCATCCCCCCCCCTTTTTTCTTTTCTCTTTTTCTTCTTCTCCTCTCTTCTCTTCTTTTTCATGCTTATTCTTAAATTCTTAATCCCCATTTCCCTGCTTTCTTACTCAGAGTTTAGCTTTCATTCTCCCCTTTCTATATTAGTACACTTCTCTACTCATAGGAGCCCTACTCCCTATCTGCAATCCAGCTGCGCATATGTTTTACTTTTCCATATCTCCTTTCCCGAACCCTTTACCCACATGCTGGCAACCTGTTTCATCACTTACCTCAGTTTCATCAAAAGTACAAGGCCATATCCTACAAGCCGTTGCACTCCCCCCTCCACACCTACTGTATACATTCCAACGCATACCTTTGACTCACTGGCCCTGCTCTTTGCTACTGCTCGGTAACTGAGGTTATATATCATCGACCCTGCCAGTGCTGTGATTCCAATATGCTGAATAAGGGCTTGAGACCAGATATGCCTTTAATGTTCCTGCGCTCGCATGGTCTCATTTTTCCCCTGTTTTCTTTTCCTTGGGATGACTTACGTCTGATTCCTTGTCTATGTATTGCTATGTATCTTTTTGTTTACTGTATGTGTGTTACCTCCTATTGTATTTCCGACTGATACCTTGTATTACCTGTACTTATTGTATGCTCTGAGTTTATTAATAAACTTTATGGAAAAAAAAAAACTTGTACAGTCTCCATGATTAATGCCATATGTAAAAAAGGGTTTGCAGTCTCATAAAAACATAAAAAGACACTATAAATTGTGTCTAAATAACATCTAGAATAGGTGGCTTACTTGCCCAGAGATAAAAGTGATGGTGAGGCTCTGAGTGAAACCCGAAGATGATAATGTCAGTGATAATATACCCAGGAGTGACAGGTACAACATCACCGACACTCCTTACCATCTTTAGGCACCACTCACTGCATCATCGGTATGCCAATTCCATCTCTGCGTAAGTAAGCCACCTATTCTAGATGTCATTCAGACACAATTTACATTATCCTATTATGTTTTTATGAGACTGTGGTGCCTTTTTACATACATCACTAATCATGGAGACTAAGTGTATAATAAAAGCATCATGTGATTTTAAAGGAGAAGCTGTGTATGAGAGTATAACTTAATCAGCCAACACGGTGACATTGTTATTGATAGGAGTACCCCCAAGCACCCCCTATCTGGACTTTGGATCAAACTGAAATTTTAGGAAAGATCCCTTTCTTGCAGCAGTTTTGTACATAACAAAAGCATGTGAATATGGGGATAACAGGTGCTGCTAAATCTGTGGGCAGCCAATTAGGGTTTGAGAGCACCTTTCGAAGGCTACTATGGGCTCTACTGGTCTGTGCTCAAATTCTGGGTGGTTGCAGTTGCATTATGCTACATGTGCTAGCCAGCTCACCAGCTTGTACTGAACTGCTGGTGCTCGCCACTTCACCATAAAATAATACTGCACTGCTGGTGTCTAAAAGGCGAATATGTACTATGCTGTTGGTGCTTGCTAGCTCACCAAAAAGTAGAGCAGCACTAGTACCTGCGTCCAGCTGTATCTGAGCATAATCATGTGTTTTTATTACTTCAGCAACATGGAGTCCGGTACACCTGATTTTAGCAGGGACCTTATAACCATCAACTGAACTAGCTTTCAGGGTGCCGCTGCTTTCTGTAGGTTCATATTCTGAGCCTGATTCTGACAGTGAGGCATCCCCTGCACTCTCATCTGTCATGCTCAAAATCTTGTAGGCCTCTTCACTAGTGTACATTTCTTTGAACATTTTGGGCACTATATTTAAAGGTACCTAGTGGTGACTATGGGAAAATTACCTCCTGGCTGGCAATCAGGGACTGCCTGAGCAGTACAAATAAAATGAACCGCTAGTACTAGCAGAGATATTTGCTAATTGTCATGTTGTTATATGACATCCACCTGGAACAAAGAAAGTCCCACCCAGCTGTCGTTTTACAATAGGCTGGATGGGAAGTGGATAATCTGAGACGTCCATTTCAGCTATAAAACTTGATAATTACATATAGTACACAATATAATACAGCAAAGGTGACTTAAAATAAATGCAGTATGTCATAAAATCAATTATCTGAAATAACAGGATCAGTTTTTATGAGTTTGGCCATGTGCAATCACAAACATATCATTGTTTGATGGCATCTTTATCTTGCTGCATCTCTCTTCTGCCTCTCATGTCCAGAGGATTTACAATAGCAATGTGAGCTAATTCAGGTCATTAGATAACTGGCTTTGTATAAACTGATAGAAACAACAAGAAAACAGCAGCACCAGTTCCTTCATCTCTGCATTTACCTTGAAATTGTTTCCAGGCTCCTATAGTTTCATGGTGATCTTGCTGAGAAAGACTTAGTTCATTGCATTAATACTAAATATTTTTTATTGCAAATGTCATGTTCTTACACAGATTTTTTTCATTGAAAAAATACCACATCCTCTATGACAAACACAGCTAAATATTAGATAGTTTTGTACATTTTAAAGGTAAATTGTAATGGTTTGGGGTCTTTTTTATAGATCCTTTTTTTATGTTTTTAACCTTTGTTTGATATCTGTTGTTACTATAAGTATACTACATTTTTTTACAAATAAATGAGACAAGAGAAATGTCATGCTGTAATACAGATTTTCTCAGTAAAAGGTTAACACATATGCTTCATCAAACACAATTAAATATTACATACTTTGGCACATTTTAAAGGGAAAAGATAATGGTTAAGGGCCATTCTTATTGATTTTGTAAACCTTAGTTTCATATCTGTTGTCACTTTAAATATACTGCTTCTGTTTTACAAAAAAAAATATTAAATGACAAAGGGTTTCCAAAGCATTATGTGTTATCTAACTAGACATCACAACAGTTGCAGCAGGGCTTGTGTAAAAGCCTGTCCTCCATTTACACAGTTAAAGAAAAATCCACAGGAATGATAGAATATAATTGTCATACCTTTCCTGTACTAATTCTATTCAAAAGACAAATGCAAACTGTAGCTTCACAATACCCAAGCCTAAAGATGACTATACACTAGTGGATTTTTTAACAAACATTTGTCTGACTATCTGAATGAACACTTGTATACAAATTCTCAGTACAATTGAAGACTTGACAAATGTCGTTCGAAAGTACTTCAAAATCTAATTTTCTTTTTATACTTGATTTTGAGTTGAATAAAATTTACTGAACAAAACTCACATTTACTGATAAAAATGAATTTCTTGAAATTGCTTTCTCATCAATATTGTTAAAAATGTATTTCTATTTGATCCCACTAATGATTCAAAGAGCAAACGTTCTGAAAATAAAAAATGTTTAACAAAATTATAGCCAGCTTTTCTCTAACAGGACTAATAGAGTGAATGGCACAAGCAGATTATAATAGTTGTAATTGTGGATGAAATGGATACTTGTTAGTTTGTTTATTAGAATACATACTGCCTTACATAATAATAGAAAAAACTTTATACGTAAGCAAGAAATGTAAAAAATGCAATTGCCCTAAATAATATGGTAAGTAGGTATAGGATGCAGCTGTCACAGGCCAAGGAGCAGTATTTATTAACCACTTGCCACCCACTCATAGTATATTTACTGCAGGTGGGTGGCATGGGAAGGCTGGATCACATACATGTACATCATCTAGCCTGCTCTGGGTTAGGGGTGCGCATTGAGTCACTACTGCGACCGCTTGGAGTGGCCCAGATATCATGTGATTGCCATGTGATCTCATGATCACAATGTCAACAAAGCTCTCATTCATAACAGCTGTGTTTCCTTTACAGTGATGCTGTAATTGGACCGCAGCTATCACATAGTATATGCCCAATCACAGCACCCTGTACAATTCAATTAGCTGTAGCAAACCACAGATCACCAGTAATTACACGTGCTATGAATGCAACCCATTCGTGACAGTTCAATATATTGCCTTTTCAGTGATCATCATTGTAACAGCAATCAAAGTGTAAAAAAAAATCCCTGATCATTCCAAGATTATTACATTGCTATTATGGTGACACTGAACTACTCTGATGAAAGTATGTAAAAAAAATAGTAAAAAAAGAAACAAAATTGTAAAAAATAGAAAACAAAGGAAAAAAATAAAAAATAAATTTAATAAAAAAAATTACATTTTTTTAACATACTGTTAACAGTCAGTGTCCCCGATCACCACCACATCATCACATATGATAATGCTGTACTGTGCTGGTGACAGTATGTTAAAAAAAGTGGAATATATACAGTATATATTTAATTTTTTTATTCTCCAAAACAAGGGACAAAAAAATTACAACTTCAAAAGACTCACTATGCCTCTTACTAAATACCTTTGTCTGTCTACTTTCCAAAAAGGGGTCATTTGGGGGGTATATGTACTGTCTTGGCATTTTAAGGGTCTGAAGAAACAAGATAGACTGTCAGTACATCAGAACTGATCAATTTTCAAATATATACAGTTTACCATAGTTTGCAGAAGCTATAACTTTCACACAAAGCAATTAATATACACTTACTGGGATTTTTTCACCAACGATATATAGCAGAATACATTTTGGCCTAAATTTATGAAGAAATTAAATTTTTTATATTTTTATAGAATATGCTTTAACAAAAAGTAGAAAATTAAATTTTTTTCAACATTTTCAGTAATTTTTCATTCATATGATAAAAAATAAAAAAAACTTGGTGGTAATCAAATATCACCAAAAGAAAGTTTCATTTGTGTGAAAATATGATATAAATTTAATTTGCTGACAGTGTTGCATGACCACACAATTGTCAGTTAAAGTAGCGCAGTGCTGAATAGCAAAAAAAAAAAATGGTCTGGTCATGAAGGGGGTAAAACCTAACCAAGTGGTTAACAACACAATCTAAAATACTTGTTTTATTAACCAATTACTGTCCTCTAAATCTTAGTAAATGTTTAAAAAATGGGTGTATCAAGTGAAATATTTAACTGCTAAGATATGAGGATGATGAGAGGCATGGCCTAGGATATAAAATATACATGGATGCATGTACATGCATGAAAGACACATAGGTGCATATATAGATTGTATATGATAAGAGGCATGGCCTAGGTTACAAAGTATACATGGATTCATGCACATGCATGAAAGACACATAGGTGAAAATATCATTGGTTGTTTTATGAATTGATCAACTCCCTCTACATCTCAGCAAATGAGGAAAAATGGGTACATCAAGTGAAATATTGACATGCCAAGTGAGAGGATGATAGGAGGCATGACCTCAGACAGGAGTCTCCAAATTTTCTAAAGAAAGGGCCAGTTTACTGTCCTTCAGACTTTAGGAGGGCCAGACTGCGCCCAGTCGGAGTTAAGCATGACGGATATTTGGTATTAGGGAGAGAAATAGTTGGTGTCAGTCGGAGGAATAGTGCCCCATTTTTGTTGTCAATGGAAGGAATTTTGCCCCATCATTGGTATCAGTGGAAGGAATAATGCCCTATTTGTGTTGTAAGTGGCAGGAATGATGCTCCATTGTTGGTGTCAGTGGCATAGATGGTGGATGCAAGGTACACTCGTCTCACTTGCTTCCTTCACTAGATACCCTGCTTAAAAGGTTTGACTATGTTCACTACACTCCCACTGCACGACAATTATCCTTTCCTGGACTGCCATAATTTTGTTTGTCAGCCCTATAAAAGTCAATGGTCATTTTCTGACTTCCCAGCTGTGGTACAGGGACCAATAATGTGCCAGGTAAGTGCCGAACAGCTGCCCAACAAGCTGCTGATTAGGCCTATGCTCTTAATTCACACTGGAAAAAAATATAATTGTAAGCCCAGTTTACTTCTGGTTTGTTCACTTTGTTGCCAACCATGCCCTTAGACCCCAGAAATGCATTGGCTACTTTTTGAATTGTACCCCTGACCTTTAATGTAATAAAGTTGTATCTGAACCTCTTTTTACATCACAAGGCAAGTCAAATAAAGCAGGGATAGCCAAATTTGTAAAGCAGGTAATTTTTGAAGAAAGCCATGAAGGTAAATGTAATTTCCACCCAACACCTCCACCACAACTGCAAATATACACTTTATTCAGTTCTTCTTCAAGAAGCTCAAGACATTATTCAGCAAACTTTATTGCTGTCTATAGCAATAGTTGTATAAATACTAAAATGATAAAAACATGACATAATCTACACATAGCAATGTAGCCTGTGCATATTTTACATTTACTTAAAAGCCATTGTCTCATTCTAGGTGTATAGTTGCAAGAAGCATATTCTCTTGACTCAAAATTATTTTATTGGGTCAATACAATTTTAGCAAAAAATAAATTAAATGACTGAGTAGTTAAAAACAGATGTATTTCCTATCGCATTATACCAATCTTATTGCCAAAATATGTGAAAAACGCAATTGTCAGATTGATTTGTGTACCACATGCCTTGCATATGAAAACTTCTAGTTCTTCATAAAAAATACCATGAGAAAGAATAGTAATTGTCTATGACTAGCATGTATTGCATTTTTAAAGGGAGTAAGAATGTTAAAGGTAATATAAAGTTTATGAACCTCAGCTAGATTTTTAAGCAATATCCTAACATGCATTTCTGATGAGTGATGAATGAATTGGCCTGGGTTTAGTACGTTGAAAATTCTGTCTTGCTATTTTTTAGAAGATTTTGGTAAAAAAGGCACAGGTAACCGGACACTGCATTGGAGGACATATACAATGCAAAAATGTATGTGAAGTATATATACAGTCAGGTCCATAAATATTGGGACATCGACACAATTCTAACATTTTTGGCTCTATACACCACCACAATGGATTTGAAATGAAACGAACAAGATGTGCTTTAACTGCACACTGTCAGCTTTAATTTGAGGGTATTTACATCCAAATCAGGTGAACGGTGTAGGAATTACAACAGTTTGCATATGTGCCTCCCACTTGTTAAGGAACCAAAAGTAATGGGACAGAATAATAATCATAAATCAAACTTTCACTTTTTAATACTTGGTTGCAAATCCTTTGCAGTCAATTACAGCCTGAAGTCTGGAACGCATAGACATCACCAGATGCTGGGTTTCATCCCTGGTGATGCTCTGCCAGGCCTCTACTGCAACTGCCTTCAGTTCCTGCTTGTTCTTGGGGCATTTCCCTTCAGTTTTGTTTTCAGCAAGTGAAATGCATGCTCAATCGGATTCAGGTCAGGTGATTGACTTGGCCATTGCATAAAATTCCATTTGTTTCCCTTAAAAAACTCTGGCTGCTTTTGCAGTATGCTTTGGGTCATTGTCCATCTGCACTGTGAAGCGGCGTCCAATGAGTTCTGAAGCGTTTGGCTGAATATGAGCAGATAATATTGCTCAAAACACTTCAGAATTCATCCTGCTGCTTTTGTCAGCAGTCACATCATCAATAAATACAAGAGAACCAGTTCCATTGGTAGCCATACATGCCCACGCCATGACACTACCACCACCATACTTCACTGATGAGGTGGTATGCTTAGGATCATGAGCAGTTCCTTTCCTTCTCCATACTCTTCTCTTCCCATCACTCTGGTACAAGTTGATCTTGGTCTTATCTGTCCATAGGATGTTGTTCCAGAACTGTGAAGGCTTTTTTAGATGTCGTTTGGCAAACTCTAATCTGGCCTTCCTGTTTTTGAGGCTCACCAATGGTTTACATCTTGTGGTGAACCCTCTGTATTCACTCTGGGGAAGTCTTCTTTTGATTGTTGACTTTGACACACATACACCTACCTCCTGGAGAGTGTTCTTGATCTGGCCAACTGTTGTGAAGGGTGTTTTCTTCCCCAGGGAAAGAATTCTTCGGTCATCCACCACAGTTGTTTTCCGTGGTCTTCCTGGTCTTTTGGTGTTGCTGAGCTCACCGGTGCGTTCCTTCTTTTTAACCTCCCTGGCGGTATGATCATGTCAGGAATTTTGTGCTGAAAGCGGTACCATTTTTTTGCATGGAAATATGTAGTTTTTAATTGTAGGCTGTAATTTTTAGGAATAACTCACTGAAATCTATCCGAAAAAGAGTCTATTAAACATTCCGGATATGATAAAACTTGAAACACGAAATCATAAATTATAATTTAATAAATAATCATAAAAAATAATAATATAATAATAATAAATTTAATTCAATAATATAATCAAACCAAAAACACTGAAATTTGAAATACAGAGGCAAATTTGCACATCGCTGAGCAAAGTCGCAAAATCGTTTTCAGTGTCTGATGACGAATTTCCCCACAAATCATTATCACTCAATTCTGCAAGTGGTTCTGATTTACTATCGCTGTTCTAAAACCGCTTTTGATGTAAAGGGATGCTTTTTGGCCGCCATGGACTTTTCTAAGTTTCCAGGCAGAAAGAACAGTCAAAATGCAGGCAGGGCACAGGACAAAGCAGTGGGGACAAAATGTATGTGAAATGCAGTGAAAAAGCAATGACAGCAAAAATGTCATTTTCTAAAAATTTCAAATTTCCCGCCGGTTCCGCCGCCCGAACTTTCCGACGTCAAGGGGACCGGAACACGGAAGTCAGATGCCGGCATCCGCCGGAGGAGATGGACGGGGACACTGCAGGGGACCCATCGTGGGAGCGAAGGACAAGGTAAGTGCTGCAGGGACCCCCAGAGAACGCTGCATAGTAAGCCCGAGTGTAGCTCGGGGTTACCGTTCTTGGTATAGAAATTCTACCCCGAGCTACACTCGGGAACACCGCCAAGGAGGTTAAGAATGTTCCAAACAGTTGTTTTGGCCACGCCTAATGTTTTTGCTATCTCTCTGATGGGTTTCTTTTGTTTTTTTCAGCCTAATGATGGCTTGCTTCACTGATAGTGACAGCTCTTTGGATCTCATCTTGAGAGTTGACAGCAACAGATTACAAATGCAAATAGCACACTTGAAATGAACTCTGGACCTTTTATCTGCTCATTGTAATTGGGATAATGATGGAATAACACACACCTGGCCATGGAACAGCTGAGAAGCCAATTGTCCCATTACTTTTGGTCCCCTAACAAGTGGGAGGCACATATGCAAACTGTTGTAATTCCTACAACGTTCACCTGATTTGGATGTAAATACCCTCAAATTAAAGCTGACAGTGTGCAGTTAAAGCACATCTTGTTCGTTTCATTTCAAATCCATTGTGGTGGTGTATAGAGCCAAAAATGTTAGAATTGTGTCGATGTCCCAATATTTATGGACCTGACTGTATATATATATATATATATATATATATATAGTATATTTAAAAAAAAAACATTCAGCAGGACCAAATCTTAGTAAGGGTTAAAGAGAAATAATACAGATATACAATTCTTTTAAATAAGATGCTTAGGGATGCCTTAAATTGCACATGAAATGGGGAACCTGTACTCCAGCAAAAGTCACATTTAGAAAAGAGAACTATTAACACTAAATGATGCTTCCAGCCTGCTTTGGATATGGCATACCCAACCCTTATCCACTGTATAAGGCCTGTAAGGATTTTAGGGGTGAAGAAAAATATTCAGAAATAGAGTCTGACTGGCAAAAAAAGGGTAGGAGGGAGGGGGTTGCAATGAGCATACGACTTCCAATCCTGAACCAACCCAGACCACATATCCTTAAAGGGTATCTCCTTTATTTAAATTGCCTTTTGATGTAAACCTAACATCACATTGTCTAGTGATTTAGATCCATTGTCAATCATGATGAATGATGCCCCATCAACATGATAGCCTGCGTCAAGAGGATCGTCTCCATCCAGACTCCCATCAGAAATGACAGGCCCCAGCTGGGTATTAGATATCAACTAACAAGCTAGCGATCCTGGGTGATTGACCAAATATGGTAATAACAATATATGTTAATCATGTCACCCTTTATCATTGGCCTGTTTACATTCACAAGACAGCCGGGAAGCTGTCATTTGTGAAGGAGTAGCAATGGTGGAAGATCATCAATGTGGCAGCAGGACATATTTATTTTGACTGACAATAGATCTACATTGCTCAATGACTTGATTTTTTTTTTTAAATCAGAAATAACGTTTATTGAGGTACATCCATTAAACATACATGAGTACAGACACAAATTAAGGCAAGAAAGTATGTTACAAGGCACTGATGTAACACAAATATAAGAAAAGGAAGCAATACCGTTAAGCAATTAAATAAACAGGTGGTCCATAACTAAATCAGTAGGCGCAAGACCTGGAACTGCTAACCAGTCTTCCTATAATTTATTGAATTTTCCTGGACCGCTTCTGTGTTGTAAAATAATTTTCTCTAATCTAAGAGTACCACCCACATACGTGACTCATTCTTTGTGTGTGGGAGCACAGTCAGAATTCTCATGCTGGAAAATAAGCCTACGAGCCTGGAACAAGGCTCTATTAACTGCAGCCTTTTGAAAATCTGTTAATGGGAGATAGTCTAGTATACGCAAAATGCTGCGGGTAGGTTCAATAGGGACAGTAATGTGGAAAACTGTGTTTATAGTGTAAACCCAATATTGATGCAGTTTAGGACAATGCCATAAGAGATGAATAATATCCCCCTGAGCCCTTGCACATTTAGCACATAGAGGAGACTGGAGGAGCCCCATGCGCTGAAGTCTAAGAGGGGTGTAATGGACACGGAGCAGTATATATAGTTGACTGGTATTTAGGGAACTATGCAAGACAGATTCCAATTCGTTATCCCACAACTAATCATCCACGGGGCTTATGTCACATTTCCATTGTTCCTTAGCCTTACAGAGATAGCCTTCTAGGTATGGAAAAAGTAACATGTCATAACACCTGGATATAAAACCCTTAGTGTCCTTAATCAATGGAACATAGCGGAAGATAGGCGTTGTTGTGGACCTTTTGAAATTATGTCTCAAAAACATGATTTTATCAAGACATAACCCTATATGACAGCAACTCAGCATAGCCGTATGTTAAGGGTTAACTTGTCTTGGTTGAAAAGTCGAAGGACCCTCAAGCTAGAGAAATGTACATAATGAGTGAAGTGAGATTTTTCCAAGACATTAAGACTGTTTGGACTGTCAACAAATACTATTTGTATATTGGGGTCGGGGAGACTGCATATCCAAAAGTTAAATAGACAGCCAAATAAGACTTTAAACCTTCAAATGTTGAATCACCACACCAACAAGTGAACAATAGATGAAACTATAGTAACGTTTGAGAAGAGTAAACAACCCTTGAGGAGACTGGTGAGATATCAGTCTTTTCAAATGGTCTGTTCAAACTACAAGGACACCTGGTTGTTGACTCTCATCTTTACAATGGACAAACATCAGTTTAATGTGTCACTTTTAAGACTAAAAGTTAAATTCAGGACATTTTAAGACTAAGAATTGAATGTATCTAACCACAAAGATATTACTAAAAAAGCATAGTATCTATAGATGTTATAAAGAATATGTTTCACACACCACAAAATATTCAGCAATGGGAATTGTATATCATTAACTTGAGTATTGAGATGGTGAAAAGTAAGATATATTGTGCGTTAGCATCAGTTGTATGTCTTATCAGGAAACAGATGCTTTCACACAAGCTTGTATCTCAGGGACAAGAATAACTGAATATACACATATATTCCATGGTTCTTATTTAGAACATTATAGCTATGATCAACTATATATCTGGATAAGACGTATATTTAATACCTAAAATTACATTGAGTTCCACTCGAGGTATGAGTCATCATCAATACTCAAATCGTTCTATGGTACAAGACCGCCACCTGGCGGATAGGTGAAAAATAGCTTATGTACATACATTTCTCAACTAGCCAATCAAGAAGCCTGGTGGGAGGGTATCTTAGAACAATGGTTTAGTTGGTATAAAAGCCATGCACCTTTAGAAAAAAAAACTCATCAAAAGAAAAAAACCTGACTAAAGAAAAACCTCATTAGAAGAAAATCTGAAGACATCTGAAGAGACCTCTCTGCTGAATAACCCCTCTTCCATTTTTCAAACTTTTAAAAACTTTCTCCTAAACTTTTAAACCTCTGAATATCTACTATACTAAATATCTATCACTTGCCCTGTGACATCATTCTAAAGGCGTTCCATTGCCAGCTGAATCCACGGGAGAGTTTCATAGTCTGAATTCCGGGTGTGGTGAGACTGTCCATTTAATTTTGCATTGCCTATTTTCTCTGTTGTGTAGAGTCATAGAATTACCTTAGTGTATCACAACTATATTGGGTAGTTATATATATGTAGAGAGATCCTGTATTACTGTTAAAATTGTTTGGTGTCATATTATAAATTTCTCATATTTCATAATTTATTAAATATTAATAATTAGAGTATAATTTGTCAGAGAATATCTTCTTCCAATCCTATGGCCACTGTTTGTGAGAATATAACCTCTGAGATACTCTAAATTATTAGTTATTAATAAATTTAATTTTTAATAATAATTATCATCATTTAGAAGATTGTTATATTGATTTCATTATTTAGAAATATTATTATTGTGTATTATATTGGCATAGTATATCTTTGACCGTGTGTATCAGTATTCATTCATCATCAGTCTTTTGCGTTTTGTGTTAATATATATATAATTTTTGTACATAAATAAATTTTTATATTTATCTATTATAAGGCAAATTTTGTGTGTATGGTACGAAATCATACTGGCTAAAAGAATTCAAGGTATAATAATAAGTGGTGATCAAATTATCAAGGTGTCCAAATTATTGGTTTACTAAATATTTGCCGTATTTTAACGGCTGGAGGCACTGTAATATTTCATCTAAGGGAAAGGGACACGCCCTTTAGAAGTAGAATAAATCCTTACATAAACCACCACAGCATGGGGGAGAGAGACCAGTTAGTTAGAGGGCCCTGTGCTCTAACAGCATAACAGAGTTGGAGATAAGAAAACTGCAGATCTGTGAAGGGTCGAAGAGATCCACTATCGAAGATCTGCTGAGTAATGCCATAGCGCTTCTACAGCCTTGCACACTGAAGTTGCTCCAGTTCCCCATAAGCTGGATTGTACCAGATAAGACTGTAATCAGTAATCCCCTCTACTCCCTGAAGGGCCCTCACCCTGAGCTTCTGAACTAATGAGTAAGTAGGAAATGCCTTATTAAATTATGAAAAGGAGGATGATTCTAGTGCACCAGGAATGTCTGAGGCCTTCATGTTGTGCCACATAATAGAATGGGCAGAGGGCGCCTGGCAGGTGGTGGGATCCACATCAACTAATCAACTACAAAGACACCAATGATGTGTTGGAGTTGAGCAGCCAGATAATATATCCATGGATTAGGCAGGGCTACTCCACCCGTATCCTTGGGGCATTGCAGTTGCTCAAGTTTAATTCTGGGGACTTGTCCTTCCAGAGTAATGTCTGAAAAATAGAGTAACCAGTCTAAAAATATATAAGGGGATCACCACAGGGAAGTTATGAAAAAAGTAGAGTAATTGGGACATACAGATCATTTTAATAAGGCTGACCCTGCCAATAAAGTAGAGTCAAAGCTTGTTCCAAATATTGATTTTGGCCTTAAAGCGAAGGGGTATGATATTAAGTGCACAGTAATCTGTAATAATTGGGGAAATATATATCCAGAGATAATTAAATGACTGCACTACAGGAACAGGACAGAAAGGGATTAGGAAAGCACCCCATCTAGCTGTAAAAGAGAATATTTTGTCCAGTTTATTGTCAGCCCAGAGAAAAGACCAAAAGTGATTATTATCACCATGACCTCTCTCAGCAAAGTATCCATGTCCCCTTGGAATACAAGCATATTGTCCGCTTATAGGGTTATTTTCTCGTGTAGCAACCCATAATGAAAGCCCGCTATTTTGTTATTTGCCCTGATCATTACAGCCAAAGGTTCAATAGACAGAGCAAACAAGAGGGGGGAGAGGGGCACCCCTGCTTTGTCCCCCTACCCAGACCGAAAGCCTGGGAGGATCTGCCTCCCTCTCTAATGGAAGCAACAGTGGCATGGTATAGCAATTTCACCCATTAGTTAAATCTGTCCCCAAAACCAAAGCTCTGGAGAGTATGCCAGAGTTATGGCCACTTCATGCTGTTGAGCGTCTTGTTGACATCTAGAGATGAGCGAATCGAACCTGGCGAAGTGGAATTCGTTTTGAATATTAGGAAAAATTTGATTCGCGTCGAATCCGAATATTAGCAAACTTTGGATGCGCGAATCAAATTTTCCCCGATCGGCCGATTTTCATCCCTTCTACAGCCGGCAAAAAGTGTCCCTGCAGAGAGCTCCGCTATTTCTGACAGTTCTCTGACAGTTCCTTCACATTTACAGCAGTTGAAACATTGTATCTATTTGTTTCCATTTAGGATACAGATGTTTTTATTCGGAAACAAATAGATACAATGTTTCAACCGCTGTAAATGTGAAGGAACTGTCAGAGAACTGTCAGAAATAGCGGAGCTCTCTGCAGATACACTTTTTGCTGCACTGGAATTCTTCTTCATCCTCATCCTACTTCTTCTTCTTCATCCTCATCCTACTTCTTCTTCTTCATCCTCATCCTACTTCTTCTTCTTCTTCTTCTTCATCCTCATCCTACTTCTTCTTCTTCTTCTTCTTCATCCTCATCCTACTTCTTCTTCTTCTTCTTCTTCTTCATCCTCATCCTACTTCTTCTTCTTCTTCTTCTTCTTCTTCAAAATCCTCATCCTACTTCTTCTTCTTCTTCTTCATCCTCATCCTACTTCTTCTTCTTCTTCTTCATCCTCATCTTCTTCTTCTTCTTCTTGCCATGGGCCCCTGTACTGCCTCCTCATGCTGCTGCCAGGTCCAGAGTGTGTCATGGGTCCCTGTACGGCCTCCCATTGCTGCTGTCTCCATCGCCACACTCTGCCATGTGCCACTTTCAGGTCTCCTCACACTGCTGGTGGGTTCCATTTGTCATAGGGTGCTGTATGGCCTCCCATTGCTGCTGCCTCCACCGCCACACTGTGGCTCCACACTCTGGTTTTGGCCCCGTGACTGCCCAAATGAGTGAAGTGTGCGGTGATTCTAAGATCAACGGCACTCATCTGCATGTCATACTGACTGACAGTATTATTTCTCTTCCCCAGCAGACTCCAAGGGTATTTAAATTAAAGGTACAGTGTTCTGCACTAATATAAAGGCTCTCTGAATCCTAGAAACCCTTTTTATAAGTTAAATTCGCAGCGAATAAATTCGCATCGAATCAAATTTATTCCACAAATTCGGCGAATCAGCCGAATCGAATTTTTGAATAATTCGCTCATCTCTATTGACATCTAAAGACATAAGTGCCCAGTTCCCCATATTATCTGACTGTCTTTGCAGATTTTGGAAGACCCGCCTGATGTTAAATGCCATAGATTTTAGTGACATGAAACCAGATTTATCAGCATGAATTATGGTGGCTATACATTTGTTCAAATGAGTAGAGTATTTTGGCCAAAATCTTAATGTCAACAGGTAACAGGGAGAGAGGTTAGTAATAGCTGGGGTCTGTGGAAGATTTACCAGGTTTCAATATTAGTACTATATTTGCTCTTTTTATAGAATCCTGTAGGGAACCTCTTCCTAAGGCAGCCTGGTAAACCTTCAGCAACTGCAGAGCCACAGTATCCGCATACAGCTTGTACACTTCAATGGGTATCCCATCCTCCCCCCAGTGACTAACAATTTGGAAAGGAGGAGAGGGCTGTTATTATGTCCTCCACCTTAATAGGGGAGTCAAGGGAGCACATATGGGCAATGGATACTTTTGGAAGAGCATTCTAGTCAAAGAAGGTCAGGAGTAGAGATGAGCGAATCGAACCAGGCGAACCGGAATTCGAGTCGAATTTCAGGAAATATTCGATTCGCGTCAAATCCGAAATTTTGCCTACTTCGGGTGCGCGAATCGAATATTTCCCGATCAGCCGGCAAAAGTGTCCCTGCAGTGAGCTCCGCTATTTCTGACAGTTCTCTGACAGAAGGAACACATGTTTAGCGGTTGAAACATTGTATCTATTAGTTTCCATTTAGGATACAGATGTTTCAACCGCTGTACATGTGAAGAAGCTGTCAGAGAACTGTCAGAAATAGAGGAACTCTGCACATACACTTTTTGCCGGCTTGGAATTATTCTTATTTTCATCCTACTTCTTCTTCTTCTTCTTCTTCATCCTCATCCTCATCCTCTTCTTCTGAGGATGAGGATGAAGAAGAAGTAGGATGAAAATAAGAATAATTCCAAGCCGGCAAAAAGTGTATGTGCAGAGTTCCTCTATTCTGCAGATACACTTAGAGGAGCTCTGCAGATACACTTAGAGGAGCTCTGCACATACACTTTTTGCCGGCTTGGAATTAATCTTATTTTCATCCTACTTCTTCTTCTTCTTCATCCTCATCCTCAGAAGAAGAAGAA
The DNA here is from genome assembly GCF_062004578.1 of Staurois parvus. Classification (NCBI taxonomy): domain Eukaryota; kingdom Metazoa; phylum Chordata; class Amphibia; order Anura; family Ranidae; genus Staurois; species Staurois parvus. Next base: position 3,069,835 of record NW_028318564.1, on the reverse strand, counting down.
GAGGATGAGGATGAAGAAGAAGAAGAAGAAGTAGGATGAAAATAAGAATAATTCCAAGCCGGCAAAAAGTGTATGTGCAGAGTTCCTCTATTCTGCAGATACACTTAGAGGAGCTCTGCAGATACACTTTTTGCCGGCTTGGAATTAATATTATTTTCATCCTACTTCTTCTTCTTCATCCTCATCCTCAGAAGAAGAAGAAGAGGATGAGGATGAAGAAGAAGAAGAAGAAGAAGTAGGATGAAAATAAGAATAATTCCAAGCCGGCAAAAAGTGTATGTGCAGAGTTCCTCTATTCTGCAGATACACTTAGAGGAGCTCTGCACATACACTTAGAGGAGCTCTGCACATACACTTTTTGCCGGCTTGGAATTAATCTTATTTTCATCCTACTTCTGCTTCTTCATCCTCATCCTCAGAAGAAGAAGAAGAGGATGAGGATGAAGAAGAAGAAGAAGTAGGATGAAAATAAGAATAATTCCAAGCCGGCAAAAAGTGTATGTGCAGAGTTCCTCTATTCTGCAGATACACTTAGAGGAGCTCTGCAGATACACTTAGAGGAGCTCTGCACATACACTTAGAGGAGCGCTGCAGATACACTTTTTGCCGGCTTGGAATTATTCTTATTTTCATCCTACTTCTTCTTCTTCTTCATCCTCATCCTCTTCTTCTTCTTATGAGAATGAGGATGAAGAAGAAGAAGAAGAAGTAGGATGAAAATAAGTTGAAACCGCTGTATGGAGGGAATGTCATAGAACTGTCAGAAATAGACTATTTCTGACAGTTCTGGGACACTCACTCCATACAGCGGTTGAAACATTGTATCTATTTGTTTCCATTTGTTTTCATCTCCAAGGGCATTTAAATTAAAGGTACAGTGTTCTGCACTAATTTAAAGGCTCTCTGAAGCCTAGAAACCCTTTTAATAAGTTAAATTCGTAGCGAATTAATTCGCATCGAATCAAATTTCATACTGGAATTCGCCGAATCAGCCGAATCGAATTTTTGAGAAATTCGCTCATCTCTAGTTTTCATCTCCAAGGGCATTTAAATTAAAGGTACAGTGTTCTGCACTAATTTAAAGGCTCTCTGAAGCCTAGAAACCCTTTTAATAAGTTAAATTCGTAGCGAATTAATTCGCATCGAATCGAATTTCATACTGGAATTTGCCGAATCAGCCGAATCGAATTTTTGAGAAATTCGCTCATCTCTAGTCAGGAGGTCGGGCACAGTGGGGGAGCCCTAGGCTGCTATAGATCTGAGTAGAAACGGACTAGCTCAGCCATAATCAAGTCAGAGCAACTAGTCAATTTACCATCAGGCATGCGTACAGTAAAGGAGATATACTCCGTTGGGCATTGAAAAGTTTTGCCAAAAGGCTATCCGTCTGCTCGTCCTCCTCGTATTAACCCTTTTTTCTAAAGAATCTCCTCCTCTCCGCCGCTGTAAGATGTAATTGTTGAAGCACTTTTTGGGCTTTCAACCACACCTAATTATGTGCTGGAGAGGGATCAGAAATATATTGATGCTCAACTTCACCAACCCTCTGGGTAACTTCTCATTCATATTCCCTGGTTGCATTTTGAACCACCTTTATTTCTGAAATAAAGAGACCCCTAAGATATGATTTAAAGGCATCTCAACATAGTAAAGGGTGTCTACAATCTGCATGCCAGAGGAAGTAATTCTGTAAAATGGTGTTAGGGTGACCTTCTGTAAAATGGTGTTAGGGTGGGCGGTGAGCCACGCAACCAGGGGGGTATGAAGAGAGACAGATCTAGTGGCATACTGTATTTTGGAGACCAGAGCAAGTTTTTTGGAAAAACAAGATAATTGGCATTCCTCTGGGTTTCTACATCTCCACAGGTTCAAACATACCACTTCACTTATAAACCTACTTAAGGCAATGCCTCTATGATGAGGGCCTACTGCCAATGGTGGATGTTTGTACAGCCTTGGGAACATATAGCCATTAAAATCACCCATGAGCAAAAGAGGTAGTTCAGGTTTGTCAAGGAGAAAACAGACTAATTGACTAAGGACCTTGGTGGAGAAGGAAGGAGGAATATACACAAATGCAAGGATGCAAGGAATTTGAAAAATCTTGCAGTGGAGAAGGATATATCTGCCCTCAGTGTCCATCTCACGTGCCAAAACCTCAAAGCTAATCTGGTGGTGCATGAGAAGGGTGACTCCATGGGAGTAGAAGCTGTACAGCACCCATCAGCTTTTGGGTGTAGAATAACATATCCCGGGGGGAATCTTTGCCCGCAAAATGGTGTGACTTTGCAGATTTACTCAATGCATCTTTAGGTTTCTCAGTGGGACCTCATGGTGTGCGCTGCAGGATGGGGATTAACCGCCATATTCGGCCTCTGAAGCCACAGAGTCTTCCCTGTTTTTCAGATCATCTTGTTGGGGTAGAAGAAAAAGAGTGGGTCAGCAGAGTCTCAGAGCTCGTAAAGAAGCAGCCTGGATGGATTACAGCAAGTGAGAGTGCTAGATTCAGGATCGATGTGCGGATCAGTGTCGGGAGCTCCATGAGACACATCCACTCACATGTCCATCTAGGACACGCTCCACGCTCAATGAATTGATTGATATTGAATTTACATTGAGGGAATTATATTTATAAAGTACTTTTTCTACACTGTTTGTGCGTTTATGTACTATTTACATTTTGTGTGAATAAGTGCTATGCAATTCTTTTGAGCATTGGGGGGACGATATCTAGGGGCCTGTTATTCTAAAGGTGGTGTCCAGATTCTGAAAAGTCCCCTACAGAACCCCACATAATGTCAGGATAAGGTCTTTGTCCCCAGAAACTTCTGGACTAGTTGGTGGAGGTTTTGCCCTCCCAATGTTGAGGGCATGTGGCCTAGTATTGTTTGCTGCCCCTCCTCTTCATGACTAGCTAGACTGAATGCCTGGATTAGGGTCTGGCATGGACTTTTTGGGAACCATTAAGGGTCATTGACACAAAAGTACTGAAGTCAGAGACAGTTAGATAATTGACCTTAAGGCTTCATTCTTAAGGCTTCCTGTAATTTGAAACATCACTTTAGCTGTAAAACCTGTTATTTTCATATAGTATAGTGATGTAGGTAAATCAAATGCAGTAGTTTAAAAAGATGATTCACTGAAATAAGAGTATCCATTTTCATCAGTTTGTAGCCTAGTATGATCACAATCACAATCATAATATTTTTGATGGTATCTTGCTGCATCTCTCTTTTGCCTCTCATGTCTGAAGATTTGCATTAGCAAAGTGACAAAATTCAGCTCATTTCATAACTGGATTTCTATAAATGGATTCACAAAAACAAAACAAATGTACCAGTTCCTTCACCTCTGGGCTTACCTTCAAATTGTTCCCAAGCTTGTATAGTTTCATTTTGGCCTTGCAAGCAAGACATACCAGTTCATAGTATTAATGCAAAATATTTTGTTTATTGCAAACAACATGCTATCATTGAAAAGTTACCACATCCTCTACAGCAAACGCATCTAAATATCACATATTTTTGTACATTTTATAGGGAAACAGTAATGGTTTTCGATCAAACTCTTTGTTTCATATGTGTTGTTATTGTAAATATACAACCTTTTTTAAAATTTGTTTACAGATAAACGTTCAATAAAAGAGAAAGGGTTCCCAAAGCATTATGAGGGAGATTTACTAAAACTGGTACACTCAGAATCTGTTGCAGCTGTCCATGGTAGCCAATCATCTTCTAACTTCAGCTTGCTCGATTAAGCATTGGCAATAAAACCTGGAAGCTGATTTTTTCCCTATGGCGTTGCACCAGATTTAGCCCTCTTGAGTTTTAATTAAAAAAACCCTATGTGTTGTCTAATTATTATTATTATTATACAGGATTTATATAGCACCAACAGTTTGCACAGCGCTTTACACTAAAAGGGAGACAGTACAATTACAATACATTTCAGTACAGAAGGAACAAGAGGGCCCTGCTCGTGGAGCTTACACTCTAAAGGAAGGGGGAGGTGATACAAAAGGTGATAACTGTGGGGGATGATCTGGCGGAGGTGATTCAAGTACAGTTCTTAGGTGGAGTTGGGGTAGGCTTCCCTGAAGAAGTGAGTTTTCAAAGATCGCCTAAAGGCAGACAGGGTGGGGGCTGACAGGACATGCTGTGGTAGGGAGTTCCAGAGGATGGGAGAGGCTCTGGAGAAGTCCTGGAGGCAAGCATGGGAGGAGGTGGTGAGGGAGCTAGAGAGGGGGATATCATGGGAGGAGAGGAGTGGGAGATTTTGGCGGTATCTGTGGATGAGGTTGGTGATGTAGCTAGGGGCAGTGCTGTGGATGGCTTTGTAATCTGTGGTCAGTATTTTGAATTTTATGTGTTGGGTTAGTGGAAGCCAGTGGAAGGATTGGCAGAGAGGGGCAGCAGTCGCTGATTGGTTGGTAAGGTGTATGAGTCTAGCAGCAGCATTCATAATAGACTGAAGGGGGGATAACCTGTGTAACGGTAGACCAGTGAGGAGGGAGTTGCAGTAATCGAGGCAGGATATAACGAAGGCGTGGATAAGTTGTTTTGTGGTGTCATTGGTCAGGAAGGGGCGGATTTTGGAAATGTTCCGAAGGATGAGGCGGCAGGATTTAGCCAGTGAGTGGATGTGGGGCCCAAAGGAGAGGTCAGAGTCTAGGATTACGCCTAGCACCCTGGCATGAGGGGAAGGACCAATGGTTGTGCTGTTGATCTTAATGGTAAAGTCATGAGTTGGGGATCGGGGAGGAGGAAATATTACAAGCTCAGTTTTTGAAAGATTGAGTTTAAGGTAGTGATGTGACATCCATGCTGATATGTAGCTTAGTAGATTTGTGATACGTGAGGAGATTGAGGGGGTGAGCTGGGGAGTGGAGAGATAGATCTGGGTGTCATCAGCATAGAGGTGGTATTGGAAGCCATGGGAGGTTATCAGTTGGCCCAGGGAGGAGGTATAGAGAGAGAAAAGGAGGGACCCAAGGACAGAACCTTGGGGTACCCCTACAGAAAGAGGAAGCGGAGCGGAGGAGTTGTATGTGACACTGAAAGTGCGCTGAGAAAGGTAAGAGGAGAATCAGGAGAGAGCAGAGTCACGGAGGCCGATGGAGTGGAGTTTACTGAGGAGGAGCGGGTGGTCGACTGTGTCAAAGGCAGCAGAAAGTCAAGGAGTATGAGTATGGAGTAATGGCCTTTGGTTTTAGCAGTTAGTAGGTCATTAGTGAGTTTTAGTAGGGCAGTTTCTGTGGAATGTTGTGCGTGGAAGCCAGACTGTCGGGGATCAAGAAGGTTGTTGTCGGCGAGGTAGCAGTTCATACGGTTGTGAACAAGGCGCTCGAGAAGCTTGGAGGCAAACAAGAGCAGGGAGATGGGTCTTAAGTTATTCAAAGAGGTGGGGTCCTGCGAGGGTTTTTTGAGGATGGGGGTAACCAGTGCATGTTTGAGTGGGGAGGGGAAGGTGCCCATGGAGAGTGAGAGGTTGAAGATGAGAGTTAGAGAGTTTAGGATAGAGCAGGAATGAGGCTGCAACAGTCATGAGGGGACAGAATCCAGGGTACAGGTGGTGAAGTGGGCCTTGGAAAGGAGTTCGGTAGCTTCCTTGGTGGTAACAGGGTCGAAGGAGGAGAGTGTAGAGTTTGGTGTTGGTCCTGGTATGTTGGTTAGAGGAGGAAGCTTGACACTTGAGATCTCATCACGAATTTTTTCGATCTTCTTCTTGAAGTGACTAGCAATCTCCTGTGCAGTAAGTAAGTTGGTGGGTGGAGGCAGTGGGGGGTGGAGTAAGGAATTAAGGGGAGAGAAGAGTTGATGAGGATTGGATGAAAGGGTCTTGATGAGAGCGTTATAGTAGGTTTGCTTAGCAGCGTGGAGGCTGGAGTTGTATTTGAGAAGAGCGGATTTGTAGAGGGTAAAGTTTTCCAGGGATTTATTTTTACACCATGCTCACTCAAGAGTGCAGCTGCATCTCTTGAGACTTCTGGTGTCATCTGTTTGCCAGGGTTGTGACAGGCGAGGCCTGGTTCTGTGTGTAGAAAGAGGAGCAAAGGCGTCCAGGGAGGATGATAGATAGTTGTTGTAGGCAGATGTGGCCAGCTCTGGGCAGGACAGGGGTGCAATTTCATCATAGAGGCGCTCAGTAGCAGAGTGGAGAAGGTCAGGGCTGAGGTGATGGAGGTTTCTACAGGTAACGGTTTGCTGGTTGGAGGCATGGGGGGTAGGAGGCAGGGAGAGTGTGAAGCTGATAAAGTTGTGATCAGAGAGAGGAAAAGGGGTGTTAGAGAGGTTACAGGGAGTGCATAGGTGGGTGAATACAAGGTCAAGGGTGTTGCCATTGGAGTAGGTGGTGGATTGTAACCATTGTGTTAGGTTAAAAGAGGAAGTTAGGTTGAGTAGTTGAGAGGTGGCAGGGGTGAGAACATTGACTGGGATGTTAAAGTCACCAAGGATGATGGCAGGCACCTCAGAGGAGAGAAAGTATGGTAGCCATGCTGAAAAGTCATCGAGAAAGTGTGAAACTGGGCTCGGGGGCCGGTAGATGATAGCAATCCTCAGAGAAACAGGAGAAAAGAGACAAATACAGTGCACTTCAAAATAGCGGAGGGACAGAGATGGAGGGGCAGGAAGAACCTGGAACATGCTTTGTGGGGAAAGAAGAAGTCCAACTCCGCCCCCTTTTCGTTCACTGGGTCTGGGCGAGTGAGTCCAGAGGAGGCCGTCATGGGAGAGTGCAGCTGAGGAGACAGAGTTGGAATCCTGGAGCCAGGTTTCAGTAATAGCAAGAAGGTTGAGGGAGTGGGAGAGGAAGAGGTCATTGATAGTAGAGAGTTTGTTAGAGGCTGAGCGGGCATTCCAGAGGGCACATAGGAGGGAGGGGTTGGTGCGTGGAAGCAGGGGAATTGAAATGAGAAAGTGAGGGTTGCGGCTGCGGCCAGAGAGGGGAGGCTGCTGCTTCTGTGGGTTGGAGTTTGATGGTGGAGGGCCAGGGTTTGGGACAATGTCTCCAGAAGTTAGTAGTAATAAGAGGGTGAGGGAGGTGAGGTGGGAGCGAGATTTATATGAGGGCAAATGCCGCAGAGCTTTTGTAGCGGTGACATTATGTGGACCAAGAGAGAGCAGGAGATAAGTGCAGTGATATTGAGAGGACAAAAGTGAGGGTGATATTTACAGGTTGTGTGGTGGGGAGGAGGGGTAAACAAGAGAGAGTTTGAGAAGAGAGGGCATTATAGCAACAAAGAGAGTTAGCAAGAGCGTGCTGGAGAGAGAAGAAATAACAAAGTTAGGCAGATGGAAAGAGGTAAGAGGGAAAAGCACATGCAATCTACTTGAGGTGGAGCACTATTGTTTGTACTTACCTTAGTTAAAGTGCTGTGTTGAAAGTGTGATGTACTTAGCGCCGTAATGCGTACTTTGCGTAAGGAATGCCAGCCTGTCCCCCTCGCCAGGCCGTCCCCAGGACTGTACTAAATTTATACTTGGATGGACAGGCTAATGAGACAGCACTGTGGTTAAAGCCTGCCTTGTGGCTAGTTTTGTATGACTGAAACTGCACACAATGGTGTTTGAAAAAGATGCCAGTCCTGCACTCATCATATACTATCAAATGCTTTTTAAAATCCTGATCTGAAAGGATCTCCCTATGGCTACAATGGATTTTATTTTGTATTTGCAGAACTTTTAAGTGATTGGAAAGGTCATTGTCATGTTTCACATGACTGTCATATGCCTTTAAGTGTTCTTTGTATTTTGTCTCTGCTCCTCCCTATCCTTTGGTTTAGTTCATGCTGTATAGATAGCCCCACCCTTTTGTTAAATTTCCCAGTAATGCACCTCAGCTTCAAGCCTCATGTCTCATGAAGTAGATCACATTATGATCTTTTGACCTATCCGATGTTCATTGTTGTAAGTTTCTCTCAGTTTATGGAATAAATGTCACAAGATCTACAAGGTGTCATCTGGATCAAGTCACTGCCTATGTTATTCAACTAAGATTGAAGTTAATGCTATCTCATCACAACTGTAAGGTACAGAGATCACACTTTCAATAAAAGTGGAATAATATAGAGTTGCCTTCCCTCCTTTTTCCTACTTCTGCAATTTCATCAAAAGAATTTCATACACTAAGAATGACCCAAGTTTCTCTTATGTAACCCTCTCATTACACTCTCTCCAAGACCTACGAACACATGTATGTTGCACAGAGACCATAGAGGTCCAGTGTTAGTGAAAAAGATTAATGTTCTACCTGCGCCTGCAACAGTTCTTGAAAAGACTAATCAAAACAAGAAAATTGAGGACCCAAATTACCAATGTCCAATACATAACAAACCCCATCCACTTAGGAAATGTATCTGCTTCAGAAAGAAAACCCTCCAAGAACATAAGGAACTTTTGAAGAAATTTGGGGTTTGCTACAAATGCTATGCCTCCACAGAACACTTTGCAAAGGACTGTAAAGCGATCATCAAATGTATAGAGTGTGACAGTGATGAGCATGTGCAAGCTCTTCATCAATATTCGCACAACTCTAGTACACTCATAAACAATCTTCTTGAGGGAAAGCAAGGCAGGGAGTGCCCAGATCAAGCAGCACCTACCACCCCAGTGTTCTCAACATGTACAGAGGTCTGTGGAGAAGGATTCTGCAACAAATCCTATGCAAAGATATGCTTAGTACGTGTATACCCCAAAGGTCAACCTGAAAAGGCCATAAGACTATACTATTCTGGATGATCAGAGTAACAGATCTCTTTCAAGAACTCAGTTTTTTGAACTGTTGAACATAACTGGATATGCTCTGTCTTATACTCTAAGCACTTGTGCCGGCACTACAGAAGTCTTAGGTAGGAGAGCCAGTGGTCTTGCAGTTGCTCCTCTGAATGACAATGTGGAAACATCTTTGCCCACTATCACTGAATGCAACCAGATTCCAAACACCAAAGAGGAGATCCCTACTCCTGAAGCTGCCTTTCACCATTCTCACTTAAAGCACATAGCCAACCAAATACCAGCCCTCGACGAAAGTGCTGATATCTTGCTGTTACTCGGTCGGGACATCCTAAGGGTGAACAAAGTTCATCATCAAATCAACGGTCCACACAATGCACAATATGCTCAGCACTGGATCTAGGATTGGTCATCATAGGCAATGTATGCCTAGACAAGAAAAGAAGGTCCTACTCAGTCTCTTCCTTTAAACACATGTCCTGTCAAATGGGTGAACAACCTGTTCAACGACCACATAAATATATCGTGAAAGAAAGACTGTTTGAAAAAGGTGCACAATGGCACATCATACAAGACAATAAGAAAGTTCTTAATCTCTGGGATGACAACATCAGCAGCTACCACAGAAGACAAAGAATTCTTGAAACCCATGAGTAAAGAGTTCTACCAAGATGATTCTAACAGTTGGATAGCACCTCTACCATTTCGTACCCCAAGAAAGAGACTACCAAACAACAGGGTGCATGCAGAATCATGATTTGTTTCTTTAAATCGCAGTTTGAACCTGAAGCCTGAGATGAAAAAGCACTTTGTGGACTTTATGCAGAAGATGTTTAAGAGAGATTATGCTGAGCCTGCACCTCCTTTTATGGAAGGAGAAGAATGTTGGTACCTACCATACTTTGGTGTCTACCATCATCGCAAGCCTGATCAGATTAGGGTGGTCTATGACACCAACTCATGAAGGCGTCTTCCTCAAAGACAATCCTCTCACTGGGCCTAATCTGAACAACAACCTTAGCGGAGTTTTACTTCACTTCAGACAAGAGCCAATTGCTGTTATGGCTGACATTCAGCAGATGTTCCACTGTTTCATCGTCTGTGAAGACTACAGAAACTTCCTCAGGTTCTGACGGTACCACAATAATGATGTCAATGATGAAGTTATAGGCTACCGAATGAAGGTACATGTTTTTGATAACAGTCCTTCTCCTGCAGTAACAATTTATGGACTAAGGAAAACAGCTCAAGAGGGTGAGAAAAAATTTGGATCTGATGCAAGACAGTTTGTCGACAGGAATTTCTATGTAGACGACGGACTCAAATCTCTGCCCAAGGAAGAAGAAGCTATTGACCTTCTTACTAGAACCCAGAAGATGCTTGCCACTGCAAACCTCAGACTTCACAAAATCATCTCTAACAGCGACAAGGTCATGATAGCCTTTCCTTCTGATGACCATGCGGTCAGTGTGAAGAAATTCCAACTAGGATCTGACCTTTCTGTTACACAACGCAGTCTTGGATTGCTTTGGAATGTTAAACAAGACACATTCACATTTCAAGCATCAGCCTGTGACAAGCCCTTCACAAAGCAAGGAGTTTTGTCTACAGTGAACAGCATTTATGATCTGTTAGGTTTCATTACACCTTTCACAATTCAGGGTAAGATACTGCAGAGACAACTTACTTCTGAAAGCTTAGACTGGGATACCCCCTTACCCAAGGAAAAACAACGAAGGTGGAAATCCTGTAAACAATCTCTAAAAGTATTAGAACAACTCCAGATACCACACTCTTACACCCAAGCATCCTTAAAGAATGCCACCAGAAGAGAGATTCATGTCTTCTCCGATGCATCCAATGAATCCATTGCTGCAGCGGTTTATCTTCGAGCTACAGATCCCAGCGGTAAAGTGGGTTTAGATTACATGAATGTTTTTGACATTCGTGCAACACATGTTTTTTAAACAGACTCCTATGCTATTTGCATATTTGCAGGTATAAACCTGCTATACATATGATAATTAATACAGTATTTTAATTTAATATAAAAAAAAATCACATGATACAATGCAATATATACACTGCTGTATATATGCTACACTATAAAGTTCCCCAGACTACTTCACAAAAGTAAAAGTAAAATTAGCAATTAACTACGAGAAAAAAAAATAATTATAATTAAAATAGCATCAACTCACAGTTATATTATTATATTTTATATATTGACTGATTATAAGAGCATAAACTTCACAGCCAAATTTGTAGATTCAATGTTGAAAAACAGCACATACTGAAGAGAGGGACCAGGGACTGGGGTCTGTGGAATATGTTGGCCAGATTGTCAGATAAGGAATGCTTTTGTAGATTACTGCTCTGTGGATAACATTAGTCATTATAAGGATATTAATATGCTCTGCAGATGCAGTTTCCACGTAGCACAAATCTGTTTTCCATGAACATTGTCAACAGTGTGATAATCTAATTAGAATGGCATTAGGTTAGCAATTTCCACTAGTTTTCATGTCATAATAACACACTAAAAGTAACATAATGAATCTTTAAAATGTTTTCATTTCCAAGCATTAAAAAGTATAAACCAACACTACTTTTATACATGTTCTACCTTAACATATTACGGTAATAAAAAAGGTAAAGTGTTATAAAAAAAAATCAAAGCTAAACATGGCAATCAGAATTCAAAATGATGCTGTATAATGGAAGCATGGCTATCGCCAGAGATATATTTTAATGTGTTAAAGTGTATCCATTAATAAAAGTCACACTTAAAATGAATCAATAGGGCCTATGTCAAAATTGCAAAGTCATATTATTATTTTCAGTAAAAATGTAACTCTTGCTTGTCATTAGAAAAGCCTACACAACCTAAATCACTTCTCAGTCCCTGGCTACCAGTTATTAGTAATTCGGCCCTATTGTCTGAAATGTCAGCCCACCAAAAAAAAGAAACTGAACCATACCAGGCCTTCAACATTAGGGCGTGCCTTGCCACAGTTGGGTTCGGGCACCTTGAAAAGAATATTTTTCACATGTTGATAAGGACAAGGTTCTCTTTCCCACAAACCTGACACAGTGGTTTTGGGGGGAATATCAGAATCTGAAAGCCTCCTTTAAAATAAAGGGGCCCTTAGATAACACCCTCTCCATGTGAATGAGTAAAGGGTACTCCTACTTATTCACAAAAAAAGTAACCTAGAAATAAAGATGTTTGACAAGTCCTTTACTAAAAAAAAATATAAATTCGTTGTCAATTACAATGCCAGACACCAACTAAAATGAAAAACCTGATGAACCTGGCGCACATAACCGTTCCCAAAAACATTGCTCACCGAATGACAGCTCCCTAAGGTGTCATCAGTTATGTACGGGAAGGGGCAAAAATAGTAGTGACCTCATCTATCTATCATTGATCTAGTATGACCAGTCACCAGTGATGTCACTGCTATCCCCATCCCTTTGCCTACATGGCCAGGTATTCCTGGCCATGTAAGTCAGAAGAATATACAGAGTATACAGGTAGAGGAGAGCATTTGAGCATTTATAAGCTACTAGTGGTGCCACTATTACATTAAACATATTACTTTGCCTGCAGGTGTAGCATTTTATATTCTAGGCATTGTACATGTAAAAAAGAATTATGATATTTATATACATATGTATGTATACAGTGCCTAAAATGTATTCACCCTTGAAAGTTTTTGCCTTTTATGGTCCTAACATATTATGCATCTCTGCAGGAGCCGCTTGTACATTTGGATCCTTTGTTTACCACTGGGCCCAAGACAGAGACACAACCCTGCTGACACCACCAAAGTAGCTAAGGCTAGCTCACTTGAAGGCCCTCAGTCAGAAAGGTCTCGGTGTAAGCAATAGGAAGGCTTTCAAATCTACTACATGCAAATAACTGTAAAGATGTTTCTTCTGCCGGATTAGATGAAGCCTTTAAGTTGGCGTGCAGTCCCTTTAAGATGTTAACAACAAAGTGATTTGCAGAGTTCTCTCTAATATGAGGAATTGATAGGAAAGGTTCACTTTAAGATATGGAGTGGGAACATGAGAGTTACCTTAAGAAAAAGAGGGGGGGGATTGACAGAAGTATTTCCCTTTGAATAATGAAGTTGAACTCTTGCTTTTTTGACACTGACCAACAGAAATACAACCTCCACTGTGAAAGTGAAAGTTGATCTCTGAAAAAGTTTGAGTGAATTACAATAAAAAAAAAAAACACAAAATAACTTAATATAAAAGTCTAAATCCGAACAGGACACTAACTTATCATTGGCGCAGTCAATTCTTTTTCAAATTCAAGTAATTAGTTAACCACTTGTCGCCCTGCCACTGTAGATATACGGCGGCAGGGCGGCACTGGCAGGCAAAACCACTTTTTAAAACGTGTGTTTTGTAAACAAATAGGGGGCGCGCACGAGGTGCGCCGCCGCCCTACCTGTCCTGCCGATCACCGCCGCAGATGTGAGTCGCCGGGTCACAGCCGGTCCTTACCGGCTATCTCCCGGCGATCGGCAGCAAACAGTGACAGACAGCACAGCTGCAGTAGCTGTGTTGTCTGTCACTTCCCTGTCAGCTCGAGGATGAGCTGATCGAGAAAGAACAGTTTCTCTTTCTCGATCAGCCTTGTCCCGTCCAGTACACACCCCCGCCCCCTAGTAAAACACTCCCCTCACTCCTATAACCCTTCCCTGCAAAATAAAGTTAACCCCTTCCTCCCCATTGCCATTAGTACAGTGTTTTTTTTTTTTGCACTGATTACTGTATTAGTGTTTTTGGGGATGTCAGTGACCCCAAGTCAGTACCCCCCAATGTCAGAATGTCAGCCTCAGTCCCGCAGTCCCGCCATAAGTCGCTGATCGCCGCCATTATTAGTATAAAAAAAAACCTAAAAATCCCAGTATCTTTCCCGCCATTTGTAAACGCTATAACTTTCACATAAACCAATTAATTTACACGTATTGGGTTTTTTTTATAGAAAAGACATGTCGCAGAATGCATTTTGGCAGAAATTTATGACTAAATTTGATTTTTGCACTTTTTTTTTACTGGACATGTTTTATAGCAAAAAGTCCAAAATATTGTTTTTTTTCCCTCAAAATTATCAGCCTTTTTTTTTATAGCGCAAAAAATAAAAACCGAACAGGCAATCAAATACCATTAAAAGAAAGCTCAATTTGTGGGGAAAAAAGTATGTAAATTTCATTTATGTACCGTATTGCATGACTGCGCAATTGTCCGTTAAACTAGCGCAGTGCTGTATAGCAGAAAAATGGCATAAATTGCAGTATTTATACCATAGTTTGTAGACGCTATAACTTCCACACAAAGCAATCCATATACACTTATTGGGATTTTTTTTACCAAAAACATGTAGCAGAATACATTTTGGCCTAAGTTTATAACCAACTTTGAGTTTACTATATATTTTTTATAGCTGAAAGTAAAAAATATTGTTTTTCTTCAAAATGTTTGGCCTTTTTTTGTTTATAGCGTGAAAAATAAAAAGCGCACAGGTGATCAAATTACACCGAAAGAAAGCTCTATTTGTGTGGAAAAAAAGGACGTAAATTTCATTTGGGTGCAGCATTGCATGACCGCGCAATTATCAGTTGAATTAGTGCAGCGCCGAGTAGCAAAAAGAGGCCTGGTCATTAAGGGGGGTAAATCCTCTGGAGGTCAAGTGGTTAAATGGCATTACACAAACTTAGTATACCCTAAAATATGACTACTAATATATTTAAGACTTTACATATGCAAACATTTGAGTGCAAAGCTCAAAACAAGAACAGAAATGTATTAGTATATAGCAGTGGTCTCCAAACTGTGGCCCTTTGCCTGCTTTTCTCTGGTTCTTGGGCCCTTTTACCCCCACTGTCAACAACAGTGAGGCATAGTTCCTGTCACTGACACTGACAACGGGGCACTATTCCTCCCACTGACACCAATGATGGGGCACTATTCGTCCCATTCACACCATGGATGGGGCACTATTCCTCCCACTGACACCAATGATGGGGCACTATTCGTCCCATTCACACCACGGATGGGGCACTATTCCTCCAACTGATACCAATGATGGGGCACTATTCCTCCCACTGATACCAATGATGGGGCACTATTCCTCCCACTGATACCAATGATGGGGCACTATTCCTACCACTGATACTAATGATGGGGCACTATTCCTCCCACTGACACCAATGATGGTGCACTATTCCTCCCACTGATACCAATGATAGGGCACTATTCCTCCCACTGATACCAATGATGGGGCACTATTCCTCCTACTGACACCAATGATGGGGCACTATTCCTCACCCTGATGCCAATGATGGGACTGTATTCCTCCCATGGATACCACTAATGGGAAACTATTCCCCCCAATACCATGTTCTGCTCCCGCTGGTCACAGTACGGACCTCCTAAAGTTTGAAGAACAGTGAACTGGCCCTTTGTTTAGAAAGTTTAGAGACCCCTTGTATATAGTAAAAGGACCTCAGTATTACCACCCAGAAATCTCTTGATATCTTGATTGAAATATTGACACATGCTATAACAAATTCTCAAATGCACAAACAGTGAAATAGACAAGACATACAACAAACATTGATACATCCAATATTTAACCAGTTGGCAACGGTCGTACGTATAAATGCAGCTGCTCGGCAGGTGGGTCTTAAAGCCAAACAGCCACATATATGTGACCCTGTATAAACAAATTACCGCACTGAGAGAGCACTCCCTGCATGCTCCCAGCACAGTAGCTGGTGGTGATCAGTAAGCTGCCGATGCATACTTGCCATCGAGAGCTTTCCAATCGTGACGGCCAATCAAGCAGTCACATGACCTGAATGCCCGCTTACCGACATTTAGAATCTCTTAAAGGGCTGGGAGGTATTCGGCACGAAAGGGTTAACATTACATTGTGTGTAGCCTCCCTTTCCCCATAGGTGTTTTTATTATTATAGAACTAGCCAGTTAACTGAAATCTGTATACACTTTGTGATTGTTGCCAAATTCCTGTGGAACAAGATGAAATCCGTTCAATGGGTAGCCCTGCTCACCCTGCTTTGTTTGACCAAAGTTGATCATGGGATCGACTTTTCTTGAAGGAGCCAGCTGCATGAGTTTCAGTTGAATAGCTGATACATCCAATCAAACTTTTCAGGTATTTTGACAGCAGGTCCCGCTAGGTGGGTATCTCTCTCTCTCTCTCTTTTTTCTCTCTCTCTCTCTCTATCTCTATCTCTCTCTATATATATTAACAGCGATTACATACTTAAGTAGTGTATACTGATCTTTTTAAAATTGCAGAGAGTACGTGATTTTGTAATGACTTGTTTACATTTATGCCAGCTTTTAAATAAGCATTTTCTTTGATATGGGTCAATTTATTTCTTGTTTTAATGACAAAAGAGATTTGTTTCATTCATACTAATGTATAATACAAGCTAAAATTAATGAGTGAACATGTAGCAGCAGTGCCATCTTGCTGCCCTCTTCAAATGTTAATGCTAGTTCACCTAATAAAAACCAGTGATGTAATAAATATCCTAAATTCATTTGAATTCAAACTCCTGATTTAAATGTACAGGGCAGGCAAAATTGTTCATTTAAATTCAACTCAAGGTGAGACCTGAATACATTAGTTCAGGTTTAAATTCAAAATATATTAAAAATTTAAACTGCAATAATTTCACATGTGATACATGTTTTTTTACTTTACAAAGGACAGTAATAAACTAAAAGTTATATCACGGAATGTGGATTTGGATATGGAATTGCATGGGTACAACATTTTCCTTATTGCTAAATTTAGTATAGGTTAGTTTATTATAATTTCTCAGATAGCTGAATCAGCCTAGAAATATGTAATAAAGGGAGAAGAACTTGCAAACATTTTGAGGACCATTTTTTAGAAGAATTTAAAATCTTTGGGAGAATGTCACAGTTATACAAAGTAGTAAGTGTTTCCCATAATGTGGATCAAATTGTTTTAAAAATCAACACATTTTTAACCATTTGCCTGCTGGGCGCTTTCACCCCCTTCCTGCCCAGGCCAATTTCCAGCTTGTAGCTCTATCGCACTTTGAATGACTGTTGCGTGGTCATGCAACACTGTACCCACACAAAATTTTTTAATTTTTTTTAGACATATAGAGCTTTCTTTTGGTGGTATTTAATCACCACATGGTTTTTTATTGAAAAAATTTTAAAAAGTTTTTCTTTTAGTTTATGTTATAAAATTTTGCAAATAAGTAATTTTTCTCCTTCACTGATGTACGCTGATGAGGCTGCACTGATAGGCGGTACTGATGGGCACTGATAAATGGCACTGATAGACAGAACTGAAGGGGAGTCACTGATGGGCACTGACAGCCATCACTGATTGGCACTGATATATTGCACTGATGGGCACTGATATGTGACACTGATGGGCACTGATAGGTGGCACTGATAGGTGGCAATAATGGGCACTGGTAGCTGGCACTGATAGGTGGCACTGATAGGTGGCACTGATGGGTACTAATAGACTGCACTGATATGTAGCACTGATGGCTATTGACAGGCATCACTGATGGGCACTAAAAGGCAGCACTGATGGGCCTGCCTTGATTATCAATGTAGATATCCCCTTTGAGGATTGCCACTTATCGGATCTCCTCTCCTCATGCTGACAGCGCATGAGGAGAAGAGATCCGATAAGTGGCAATCCTCAAAGGGGATATCTACTCTGATAATCAGGGCAGGGCCATCACTGCTGCCTTTTAGTGCCCATCAGTGATGCCTGTCAATGGCCATCAGTGCTGTCTATCAGTGCAGTCTATTAGGACTGCCTATAACCGATATTTCCTGTTTACATGTGATCAGCTGTGATTGGTCACAGCTGATCACATGATAAAAAGCCTACGTCATCAGCTTTTTACCACGTTCGGTGACCAGCTGTGACCAATCGCCATGCCACATGCCCCTAGGAGTGCGCATGCATGGCTAGAGTGGGAGGTTGGCCCCCCACAACAAAAGAGCTCCCCTGCCCATTCATCATTTCCCAATACAGCAGGTGGAGGCAGTTAATTTAAGTTTCTCTTTCCTTTACAGGAGCAGGGCAAGGTAAAGTGGTCATTTAGCCAACCGCAATCCTCCTCAGAAGTATATTCTCACTTTTCCTTGCTGCCACAGCACTCTTTTTGGCCACTGAGACTTGAGGAGATATATGTAAGCTTCAAAACAACTTGTTGAACCTATGGACTCCTTATTCAACTCTGCGTGAGTTTGTTGGTACAGTCATGAAGTGTGTATCCCTATCACATTGTAGAGGAAACTAACATTTTTAGTGCAATTTTGAACAAAACTATAACACATTTCAAATTATGAAACACCAATAACAACTAGGCTAATGCATACAATTGTATTTTTTTTTCATTTTCCAAAGCCCCTAACAAATCCATAAATATGGCAACGTGCCAGTTGTAATGTTTAATTTTTGTTGGGTTATGGTTTGTCTCACCAGACTATCTATGGTACAACATACTAAATACATGGTAATTGGATTAATTACCAGTTTTACAATTTATCATAAGGACATCCAGGATTATATTGAATACATTTTATTTGTATGAATGAATGTGAAAAAACAAATGAGAAAGGTCTTTTTAATGACTGTTAGTTTTGTTATTTGGTGAATATACTGTACCTATCATTATGTACACTTTAAAAGTTGAAAATAATCAAGCAGCTGCCATGGGCTGCTTGTGTTCAACACAGAGCCTCTATTCTGAAAAAAAGACAGATTTGGCATTGCTGGCTGTTAGTCAGATTATGATTTACATTGCTGGCACAAATTGCCAAAATTATATTTGAGATTTCAAATTTGGTAGTAAGAATAAAACCCTCTTTTTACAGATTTGTAATAATATAAAAAGACAGGTTTACAATTATTCAGCACCATTCTATTTTTTTTTTTAAATCTGTAATACCTAGGTAATGGAATTCTAAAGAAAATTACATTTTTCACCAAATGTTAGATTTAGAAAAATATATATCCCAGACATCAACACAACAGCTCTGAGGAACGCAGTGTCAGGCCATTGCCCTTCTCACCCACTCATGACAAATTATTGGTTGACAGAACAGTGCAATGTCACTGATACACAACAATGACACTCTCAGCCTCACCCTGCACAAGGATTCTCTAGCTTGCGGGACCACAACATAGGGGCCAGCACCCCGAGAGTGATTGTCAATGGCTTACATTAACTAAGCAATTAATCTTTTAAACTGCCACCACCTGCTTTTATGGAAAAGCAGGAAAATTTCCACCAGATACAGCTTTTCATGTGTCCAGTATGTAATATCATTACAAAGCTAACCAACTGTGGAAAATTTGTTCAATACTGGCCACTTTCACCCCCCTCCCTGCCCAGGCCAATATTCAGCTCTCAGCATTGTCTCACTTTGAATGACAATTTCGCAGTCATGCAACACTGCACCCATATACAATTTTTATCATTGTTTTGAGACATATAGAGCCTTCTTTTGGAAGTATTTAGTCACCACTGTTTTTTATTTTTTGTTAACAAATGAGAAAGGAATTAAAATTTTTTTTACGTTTCTGTTATAAAATTTTACAAATAAGCAATGCTTCTTCTTCACTGATGTGCACTGATGAGGCTTCATTTATGTGCACCGATAGGCTGCACTGATGAGGCTGCCCTTATGAGCACTGGTGATGTGGCAGTGATGTGCACTGATGAGGGTGCACTGATGAGGCTGCAATGGCTGCACTGATGAGGCGGCACTGATTGGCACTGATAGGTGGTAGTGATAGGCACTGGTAGCCAGCACTGACAGGCACTGATAGGCAGCACTGATGGGCACTGATAGACTGCACTGATGGGCACTGATAGACTGCACTGATGGGCACTGATAGACTGCACTGATGGTCACTGATAGACTGCACTTATGGTCATTGATAAGCTGCACAATGTAAACAAAGCGCTGTCAGGATTGCCAGTTATCGGTGATCCTTTCCTTACACAGCAACAGTGCCGAGGAATGGAAAAGCGAATAACTTGAAATCTGTTTACATGTGATCAGCTGTGATTTGACACAGCTGATCACATGTAAAGGGCCACTGTGATTGGCCTTTTACAACAATCTGTGATCAGTCATGCAACATTGCGCCCATATACAATTTTTATCATTCTTTTGAGACATTTAGAGCCTTCTTTTGGTAGTATTTAGTCACCACTGTTTTGTTTTTAATTTTTTGTTAAATGAAAGAAGAATGAAAATCTTTCTACGTTTCTGTTATAAAATTTTGCAAATAAGCAATTTTTCTTCTTCACTGATGTTAACTGATAAGGCTGCACATGTGGGCACTGATAGGCTGCACTGATGGGCACTGATGAGGCTGCCCTAATGAGCACTGGTGAGGTGGCACTGTTGGGTACTGATGTGCAGTGATGAGGCTGCACTGATGAGGTGGCACTGGCTGCACTGATGAGGCGGCACTGATAGGCACTGATAGGTGGTACTGATAGGCACTGGTAGGAAGCACTGATGGGCACTGATAGACTGCACTGATGGCCACTGATAAGCTGCATAGTGTAAACAGAGTGCTGTCAGAATTGCCAGTTATCGGCGATCCTTTCCTTACACAGCAACAGTGCTGAGGAATGGAAAAGTGAATAACCTGAAATCTGTTTACATGTGTTCAGCTGTGATTGGACACAGCTGATCACATGGTGAGTGGCCACTGTGATTGGCCTTTTACAGCAATCTGTGATCAGGGGGCGCAGATGGGGTGTATTCTGGGAGGACATCTATAGAGGCCCTCCCAGAACTAGACAATCGCACTGTAGCCATCTTTCGGCTATATCATGGTAATGAGGAGGTTAATACCTAATTCAAATAAATTCCCTCCTAGACTAAGATAACACTTAGGCTGTCATACATGGATTGACATTCGGCTGGATCAGCAGGGAACAGTTTAATCTTGATCCATGTATGGGCACCCTGGTTGTACACAAGTACTGTAGATCTGTCGATTGACTTGTGTACAAACAGCCTGGAGGGTTTTTCCCAAACGTTTAGTGTCACTGGATATAGCCAGCAACACTAATCATTGTGTTCTGCCTGCAGGAAAGGCTTCCCGTACCCCCTGCTGGCAGAAGACAATAACACAGCTGATGGGAGAATTGAGCAATTTTCTTTCCTTTCACCCACCGTGGATAGAAAGAAAATTGCATAATATATGGCCTCTTTTATCTAGTGTCTAATTATGAACAGCTATCCTAAAATTGATATTCTCAGTATGAAGAGGGTAGGACCTAATCCTGCTTGATATTTGTTAAGAAAAGGTGCCTGCAGCAGTTCTTATTGCTCCTTTTGCACTTGATTGCAAGGCGTTCTAAATAGTCCATTTTGCTCAATCCCTCCTATCCGTTCAGCTGTCTCATCAGCCAACTGGAATGTTGGAAGGGACAGGCAAGCTCTGTCATGATAAAAAGTAACAGCACTTTCCTAAATTTAAATTGGCCTGACATTTAGGTGTAGATACAGTAGGTCAATGAAAGTTGCTGCAGACACTGCTTGACACTTACACTGTATACCTGTTAAGATTATTATTATTTTATTTGAAGTAGAATTCCAGCCTAATAATAATAGTCTTAACCTCTTCACCAACAGCACGCAAATATGTGTCCTCTCTGTGGCTAGGCCTTGATGCCGAGTGGCCACATATTTGTGTACCATTTGTAAACAAACATGTGCTGAGAGCATGCGCCCTGTGTGCACCCAGCACATGTGTTGGCATCCCACGGAAAGGTCCCGATCTCTCCTTGAGATCGGGACCTTTCCAATCATGTGACTGCTGTGATAGCCAATCACAGTGGTCACATGACTCTAAACCTCGCATGCCGTCAGAAACCACTTAAAGCGCCAGGAGGCGCTGGCGTGAAGGAGTTAAATATGTTCTCTCCCCCTACCTATGCTGCCTAACCTGCATAAAAAAAATGTGTATACTTATTTATTTTTTGTCTGGTCCAGTCATGTGGTCAGCAGCTTTGTCTCCCCTGTGTCAGTCATCAATGGCTATGGGAGAGAGGATGCAGATAATGACTGGGGCATGGGAGCCTATGAGTGATGTCATATCTCCTGGAATTCCCATCCATTGCTGAGTGCTCCCTCTCCTTCCCTGTAGCCACTGCTCACTAATGCAGGGTATCACATGGCCAAACAGGAGAAGGCTTAAAATAGGTAAGTATACACAGCTTTTATACACAGGTTAGTAGGCAGGAGGATGACGGAACATGTTTAAGACTAGATTGTGTTAGACTGTAACTCAAGCCATCTTACTTGGCAGAATGAGACTGGACCTGGACACCTGAATTGTGTACTGGTTCTACACAACCACATGCAAAGGTTAAACCACCTTATGAGCTGCAATATTTGTCAGCTGAGAGTCACAATATGTTGGTTGGTCATATTGTCTCAAAAAACAAAACCTCAGAAAAATGTTCAGTTAAAGATGCAGCTATATGAGAGAAACAACAATAATAAAATTATATTTTTCTCTATTCAAGATAGACTACAAAAAAAACCCCAGATTATTCTTTGTGCATTTTTTGCTAATCTTTTGTTTTGTCATTCTTACACATACTATTGGGCTGCTACCTATTATAATAATAGTTTTCGCCAACAGTTTTTACATTTTTGGATGTCCTCCAACATACTTTCTTCTGTTATGTCTGAAGTCTGATCATTTTCTGAACAGATGTACAATGTAATAGTTTTTGGCAATATACAGATTATATTTGAGCTATTTTGGATAGTTGAGACTTTTTCTTTCATGTCTATTCTGACAGCTTTATTGCAGTAAAAAAAAATAAAAATAAACGTTTTCTTATTATACAGTTGCAAAAGCCATTATTTAAAATTGCATTCCATATTTATTTTTTTGTTTCCTAGCAGATATTAGTACTTGACATAAATGTTCACTTGTGCATAAATTACATTACTTTCAAATAAAGCAAAACACATGAAGGCTTCTATAATAATAACGGATATGAATGTCACTATTTAACCTTTGTCTTCAGCTAAGTATAAAATAAAACTGAAGCTGTTAATTGTTTAACTTTAAAAAAAAAAATCTCCTCCCATGACAACAAAAGAGCTTTACCTCTTAACCACAAGCCTACAGGGCACTTATACCCCCTTCCTGCCCAGGCCAATTTTCAGCTTTCAGCGCTATCACACTTTGAATGACAGTTGCGCGGTCATGCAACATTGTACCCATATGAATTATTTATCCTTTTTTTGTGACAGATAGAGTTTTATTTTGGTGGTACTTAATCACCTCTGGGTTTTTTATTTTTTCTTAAACAAACCAAAAACCACTGAACATTTTGAAAAAAAAAACAATTTTTCTTAGTTTTTGTTATAAAATTTTGTAAATAAGTGATTTTTCTCCTTCACTGATGTGCGCTAATGAGGCTGCAGTGATGGGCACTGATAGGCTGCACTGATGGACACTGATAGGTGGCACTGATGGGCACTGATGAGGAGGCACTGGTAGGTGGCACTAATGAGCATTGACAGGCATCACTGATGGGCACTGAAAGGCAGCACTGATATATGGCACTGAAAGGTGGCACTGAGTGGCACTGATAGGCGGCACTGACTGGCACTGTTAGGTGTCACTGATTGGCACTGACATGCAGCACTGACAGGCACTGATAGGTGGCACTGACTGGCACTGATAGGCGGCACTGACTGGCACTGATAGATGACACTGATTGGCAGCACTGATATGTGGCACTGATTGGCATTGATATGTGGCACTGACTGGCACTGATGGGTGACACTGAAAGGCAGCTCAGATGGGCACTGATATGTGGCATTGGTGTGCACTGGTAGGCACTGATATGTGGCATTGATGTGGCACTGTTGGGCACTGGCACATGGCACTGTTGAGCACTGACAGCTGGCACTGATGGACACTGACAGGTGGCACTGTTGGGGCTACACTGATCATCAGGGCACACTGATCATCAGTGCTCTGATGATCAGTGTAAATGCCCCCTCTGCGGAATGCTGATTACCGGCTCTCCTCTTGAGCTGTCAGCATGACAGCTTGTGAGGAGAGAAATGCCGATAACCAGCATTTCCCTGTTTACATGTGATCAGCTGTGATTGGACACAGCTGATCACATGACTGAGCCAACATCTTCAGCTCTTTCCGTGGATCGGTGATCTGCTGTGTCCGAGGGACACAGCGCACCGCCAATCGCTGCGCACTCCGGGAGCCGCGCATGCGCTGTTAGAATGGGAGGATGTCATATGACGTCCTCCCAGAACGAGGGAACCACCTTGCGTCCGTCATATTACTATATGGCGGGTGGGAGGTGGTTAAAATATTGTCCCAGTCAAATAAAAATGATTACAAAGCTTATATAAACTACCTTATTTCCAGCTGTTGTAACTAAATGGCTGGGCAGCACCCTTACTAGGGTGGCATGGAAGCTATCAGCCTGTGGCACTGCTGAGGTGTTATGGAAGACCAGGATGCTTCAATAGCGGACTTCAGCTCTTCTGAATTGTTCAGTCTCATGTCTCTCATCTTTCTCTTGGCAATGCCCCATAGATTCTCTATTTGGTTCAGGTCAGGTGAGTTTGCTGGCCAATCAAGCACAGTAATCCCACAGTCATTGAACCAGGTTTTGGTGCTTTTGGCAGTGTGGGCAGGTGCCAAGTCCTGCTGGAAAATTAAGTCAGCATCCCCATAAAGCTTGTCTGCGGAAGGAAGCATGAAGTGCTACAAAATCTCCTGGTAGACGGCTGCGTTGACTTTGGACTTAATGAAGCACAGTGGACCAACACCAGCAGATGACATGGCTCCCCAAATCAACACAGACTGTGGAAACTTCTCACTGGACTTCAAGCATCTTGCAGTGTGTGCCTCTCCATTCTTCCTCCATACTCTGGGTCCTTGGTTTCCAAATGAGATGCAAAAGTTGCTCTCATCAGAAAAGAGGACTTTGGACCACTGAGCAACAGAACAGGTCTGTTTTTCTTCCATCGGAATGAATGGCGGAATGTTCAAAACTAGAGTGGGAGCTGACAAAAGCTAGAGTGTGAGCTGAAAAATCAGGACATTATTTATAAACTGCCACCACTCCCTCATTTTCAGGCCCACCTACACAAATCTTATATCAAAATGTTCAGCTATCCCTGCTGCCACTAAAAATGTCCACGGCTAAGCCATAGTCCTGAAAGTTTTTACAATATGACCATTTGTTTGCAATTCACGCCGCCCATTGACATTCATTGAAACTCCACTCTAGTCACCTCAAATTTGAAGGGCAATTTCTAAAACAGACATAGTAGAGACATAGTATGCATCAAAATGTAGGTCTGGGTCTTGTGATTCTCACAATATAAAGCTCTTTGCTGTAGGATTTATAATTTTTAAAACTACGACCATTTGATCAATCAATTGGTTAGTGTAATGTTTACTATCTTTACTCACTCCAAACACTCCACACAGTTTCTCTGCCCACTCCATAAAGTTACTCTGCCCAGTCCAACCTTTTCACAGTTACTACAGCCACTCCAACCACAAAACAGTTACTCAAGCCACTCAACCCAGTTACTCCGCCCACTCCAGTTGTAGACTACTGGTGGAGGCAAGAACACTTCACACAATTTCCCCAGAAATTGTAGCTTTTCTAGTTAGAGTATATTATCTGAAATATGCAAACAAAACAGCATCAGGATGCCAGGATTAGTATGCCACCAGAACAGCACTTTATTATAAAGACACATTTACATCTAAAGCGCTTTGCTTCATCTCCAGAGGCAACCAGTTATGGATGTCAGCACAAGACAGCAGTCCATTTGGCCTCATCAACAATTGCTATGTACAGGACAGGACCCTCCA
Source organism: Staurois parvus (assembly GCF_062004578.1). Taxonomy (NCBI): domain Eukaryota; kingdom Metazoa; phylum Chordata; class Amphibia; order Anura; family Ranidae; genus Staurois; species Staurois parvus. The sequence goes on along the minus strand of NW_028318564.1, from coordinate 3,044,131 downwards.
GGAAGATGGATGGCTGGCGGCATCCACGGCCATAGGTTCATGTCATGTCACTGACAGGAGACCAAGGCAAAACATCAAACATGAGGGTATGTGACATAATCCTACACTCAGTTCATTGTCTCCAGCAGTATCCCTCCCAAAGCAAATGTCCGTCCCACACCTGTTGGATCAGAAGAAGAAAATGACCCCAAATCTACCTGTGTCTAGTGTTCTATTACCAGCTTGGCAACATTGCTGGCTTTGAAGCTACTTCCATTCTGTCTCATGGAGTCACCATTTTATTATTATTATTATTATACAGTATTTATAAAGCGCCAATAGTTCACTCAGCGCTGTACATTACAAGGGGGGACAGAACATGTGACAGAACAATACCAATACAATGCAAAACATGAGGGGATCGAGGACCCTGCTCTTTCGAGCTTACAATCTAGAAGGGACGGGATAGTGGTACAGGAGGAGATAGCTGTGGGGGATGGAGTGGTAGGAAGAGTGGAGGAGGTCGGTCAAGTTAGCAGGGGGTAGGCTTCCCTGAAGAGATGGGTTTTCAGGGTGCGCCTAAAGGAGAGGAGAGTAGGTGATAATCTGATGGGTTGGGGAAGGGAGTTCCAGAGGATGGGTGACACCCTGGAGAAGTCCTGGAGGCGGGCATGGGAGGAGGAGACCAGGGAACTAGAGAGAAGGAGGTCTTGTGAGGAGCGGAGTGTGCGTGCTGGGTGGTACTTGGGTATTAGGTCGGTGATGTAGTTCGGGGCAGTATGGTGAACAGCTTTGTACGTCAGTGTTAGGATTTTAAATTTTATCCATTGCGCAATCGGAAGCCAGTGGAGGGATTGGCAGAGAGGGGTGGCGGAAACGGAGCGGTTGGAAAGGTGAATGAGTCTGGCAGCCCTATTCAGGATTTTATGCAAGTTTATGGTCTGTGCTTGTGTGCCCCAGGAGGTAGAGGTCCTCTGCTGCAGGCAGAGTATCATAAATTAGATTTTATGCCTGTGCAAGGAACTCAAATGTGGGTCACCAAAGAGAGGATTCACTATTAAGTAGACACCCTATTAGGTCCTTGATACAAGAGTAAGAGTAAGATCTACTGCCACCATCCCACATGTACTGTAGCTCAAAATGTAACACTTTAAGGAGGTGCTGCATAAGAACCTCTATGCTAATGGTGGCAAGATCCCCTCTGATGATCAACATGCCTCCAACACTTTAATCCTAGAAAGAGATTTTTTAAGATAACCAGGCTCAGCTGCAGGCAGAACTCACAGGCAACTCCTGAAGCACATGATTGCTGACTGCATCATACTCAAGCTGATGCTTATGCTCTCAGAAGTTAGAACCCAATATTTTTGGGTGTCCAAGCTGGAACACTGGCCAGAGCTGGTACAGTTTCCGCTGGAACTTCTTTCTTGTAGAAGTGCTGTCTCAGATGGCCAATCTGAAGCTGCAAATAAAGTTACACTATAATTACCCTCAATACTGGTGGCCTGGGCCCTAATTTGTCCAATCTTTTTGCACTGAAAACCTTCCCATTAAATATAGTAGAGAATTCCTGACATGGGTGGCCCCAGAACAGTAGCTGTTAGTTTTTATTTTTTGTATTTATTTTTATGTTTATATATTTTTCTTTATTATTTCTTAACGCTTTTTGTGTTGGCTGGATGGCTATCGAGTGGAAGATTCCCAGCTGTCATTTCTTTTGTTGTCATTTTTACTTGCAATTTACTTATTATTTTAAATTTCAGATTTTTTCACATACAGTATTTACTGATATCTTTCAAGCTGGCAAACCCATTTCCTTTGACACAGATCCCGGAAATGTTCCATTCCTGATGGAAGATTCCTGACCCTTTCTAAAGTACTTTTATTCCTGCGTTACCTCTGCACATCTTCTATATGCATACCAACCCAAGGTTGGACAGTTTGGACCACATCGCATTCAAACTCTAAAGGCATCTCCTTATTCTACCAGTTACTTCACCTGAAAACAATGTTTGCTAAAACCCAATCAATTCTCGAATGGGAATCTAAACTTCAAACTTGTTTTTCTGATACCCAATAGCAAAGAGCCATTTACGCTAATTATATTTACTCTAAATGTTCTAACTACTGGGAAATGGCACAAAAAATGCAAAACTGAAGACAGATACTTACCACAATTATCCTTTCCTGATGAGCTCCATGTCAGGTCAGCATCACAGCTGGTTATGGGCCCCGCCCCCCCATGCTTCCAAGACCTACTTCATAAATTTGAGCCCACCTGCAACCTTTGCATTCTGTAACTAGTCCTACCAAGCTGGGTGGGAATTGTGCTGACACGGAGCTCATCAGAAGAGGAAAATTACAGTAAATATGTGTCATTCAATTTTCCGTTTTCCATGTCAGCACAAATGGGAACTAACTAGCCACAGAGGGGAGGGATAATACTATACACTCCTTAATTCTGTCTAAAATCAGAAACCAGGATGCCTCTGCTACTCATAAGGATGAAACACGTCTAGTGGAAATTGCCATGATCCCCCTGGCACAGCCAACTCTTTCAACTTGTAGGTCAAGGAGATGAGCTTCACCGGCCAAGAGGCAATAATCTTGTTGGAAGCCGTGAAATCATTATGCACTCCACCTGGAATGACCAACAGGTGCTCCAACTTCCTGATGTCAGATGTTGCCTTGATCGAACATTTTAAAGTCTGACCCACATTCAATGGGCTACCTTCTTGGGTACTACCCAAAAGGGGTCGTAAGAAAGACTTGTTTGATAAATGTTACATAGTTACATAGTTAGTCTGGCTGAAAAAAGACAAAAGTCCATCCAGTTCAACCATTAAAAAAAAGTTATAATTCTATACCCACAGTTTATCCAGAGGAAGGCAAAAAAAAACAGCAAAGCATGATTCAATTTGCTCCTGCAGGGAAACAAATTCCTTCTTGATCCCCCGAGAGGCAATCGGATATTCCATGGATCAACTTCACCTATAAATGTTAGTATCCAGTTATATTCTGTGTATCTAAAATGACCTCAGGGTGAATAGCTCTACACCAAGTTCACTATATGAACCACTGATGTATTTATATATGTTGATCATATCCCCCCTTAATCTCCCCTTCTCAAGAGAGAATAAATTCAGTTCCTCTAATCTTTCCTCATAGCTGAGCTCCTCCATGCCTCTTATCACTTTAGTTGCCCTTCTCTGTACTTTCTCCAGTTCCCAAATGCTCTTTTTGTGAATTTGTGCCCAAAACTGAACTGCATATTCCATATGAGTTCTTACTAATGATTTGTACAGGGGTAACAAGATATCTCTCTCTCTGGAGTCTATACCTCTTTTAATACAAAAGAGGATTTTGCGCAGCTTGGCATTGCATGCCATTATTAAGCTTGTGATCTACCAGAACTCCCAGATCCTTCTCCACCATTGATTCCCCCAGTTGTACCCCCCCTAGTATGTATGATGCAGGCATATTCTTAGCCCCCAAGTGCATAACCTTACATTTATCAACATTAAACCTCATCCAAGGTTTTGCTCAGCCCCTCATAAAAAGAAATCAGATTTGTTTGATAACTTCTGTCTTTCATGAATCCATGCTGTCTATTGCTTAAAATATATTTTTCCAACAAGATCTCATCTATGTGGTCTTTTATTAAACTCTCCAGTATCTTCCCAACTATAGAAGTTAGACTAACCAGTAAAGCCTTCTTAAAACAAAGTATTTTCCAGGGGCGGACTGACCATTCGAGCACTTGGGCACTGCCCGAGGGCCCGGGGTCAGTAGGGGGCCCCATGAAATGCTGTGGTACCTTTTTTATAGGCTTTTTTGGGTGTGCTTTGAGTGTGGGCAAGGACACAGGGGCCCCATGATCCCCCTATTGCCCGGGGGGCCCATGAGTTGTCAGTCCGTCCCTGGTATTTGCACATCTTATTCCATAACATTTCCCCCCAAAAAATATGCAGAATCTGTTGATGTGACCAATGTTAACTATGAAATAGGTTATTGAACACCTACTGATCAAAGAAGTTAGACTAACAGGTCTATAATTACTTGGTAAAGATTTTGACCTCTTTTTTAAATATTGGCACCACATTGGCCTTACACCAATCCAGTGGTACTATGCCAGTCATTAAAGAGTCCCTAAAAATTAGAAACAATGGCTTTGAAATGACAGAGCTCAATTCTTTAAGGACCCGTGGGTGTATGCCATTCAGTCCACGTGCTTTAGTCACCTTTATACTGTCTAAATATTTTTGGATCATATCAATTGTGAGCCAATGTGGATCATCTGGAGCTGTGTCAATATTGCACATTATGGGCCAGAGCTCCCCCATGCTCCTTTGTATACACAGAGCTGAAGAAGGTATTTAATAACTTTGCCTTCTCTTTGTCCCCAGTCACCCACTCTAAATTATTTTGTAAAGGGCCTACATGCTCAGACTGGACCTTTTTACTATTTATATATTTGAAGAATTTTTTGGGGTTGGTCCTGCTATCTTTTGCAATCTGTCGTTCATTTTCAATTTTTGCGGTCTTTATTTTCTTTTTGCATATTCTGTTGTATTCTTTGTAATGTTTAAACGATGATAGCATTCCCTCATTTTTATATTTAATAAAAGCTCTTTTCTTATTATCTATAACTTTTTTAACTTTGGCCATAAGCCAAATAGGTTTGATTTTAGCCTTTTAAACTTGTTGCCCATGGGAATATATTTTTCAGTGTGTTCACATACAGTCTCTTTGAAGAACTCCCATTTCTGTGTTGTGTTCATCGTTGCCAATATTCCCTCCCGGTCTAAGTCTTGGAGAGCTGCTCTCAGCCTTGGAAAATTAGCTCTCTTAAAATTGAGTGGTTTTATTTTTCCCGTATGTGCTCACTGTTTACAGCTAACAATAAATGAAATCATGTTATGGTCACTGCTACCCAGATGTTCTTTTATATGGACATTTGTAATAAGCTCTTCATGGTTTGAGATTATCAGGTCCAGCAGAGCATTCCTAGTAGGGGCTTCTATGAACTGTACCATAATTTTGTCCTGTAGTAGGTTTAAAAATGTTTGCCCTTTAACTGTTCCTGCAGTACCATTACTCCAGTTAATTTCTGGGTAGTTAAAATCCCCCATTATTATCACTGTCCCAGCCCTTGCAGCCCTTTTTATTTGTGCAAGGAGCTGAGTCTCCACCTCCTCATTAACACTGGGTGGTCTATAACAAACTCCAATGATTACCTTTGTAGTGCGCACTCCCATGTGCAGTTCCACCCATAATACTTCAGCCTCATCACACTCTCCATCTACCAGGTCCTCTTTTACACTCGCTCTGAGATCACTTCTCACATAGAGACAGATATCACTACCTTTCCTATTTACTCTGTCTCTCCGAAAGAGAACATAGCCAAGAATATTAATGGCCCAGTCATGTGAAGAATGAAGCCAAGATTCAGCAATACCAATTAAATCATAGTTCTCTTCATGCACCAAAGCTTCAAGCTCACCTATTTTGCTTGGCAGACTTCTGGCATTGGTGAACAAACACTTCAATTTGTTGACACCTTGTTCACACGTATTTTGCATATTTTTTATTTTCATACAAATGGTACCAATTCCACTGGTTGTTTGTAACATGGGAACCTTCTTATTATCTATTTATTTATTTCAGGTACTTATACAGCGCCATCAATTTACGCAGCGCTTTACATATATATTGTACATTCCCATCAGTCCCTAACCCTCAAGGGGCATACAATCTAAGGTCCCTAACTCACATTCATACATACATACTAGGGACAATTTAGACAGGAGACAATTAACCTAGCAGCATGTCTTTGGAGTGTGGGAGGAAACCGGAGCACCCATAGGAAACCCACACAGACGCAGGGAGAACATGCAAACTCCAGGCAGGAGGTGACATGGCTGGGATTTGAACCAATGACCCGAGTACTGCCAGGCGGAAGTGCTAACCATTTAGCCACTGTGCTGCCCCATATCTGCCATAGCCTACCCCCCATCTTTCCCCATTCCACCCACCAATAAGTACGGACCCCTGTCTGATCTGTCTATCCCGTTATAATCTAATTCTCCCTCCCTCCTCGATCCTAGTTTAAATACTCCTCCAGCCTTCCCATAAACCTCTCCCCTAAGGTCTCTGAAGGCCACTTTAAGCACAAATTTGAGCATCGACATGAGTACCACCCTGCCTGGAAAGAACATGAGAAATGGTTCTTTAAACTCCAAAACCACACTTTTCTGGCTGATGTATTTGCCACCAGGAAAGTATTTTTCAGCAAAAGGTACCACAGGGTAACACTTTTATTGAAGGCATCTGATGCAAAAAAAGTCTAACACCAATGGGAGATCCCACTGCAGGAGCAGAATTCCCTTAGAGTGGTTTCAATCAAATTGCAGCTTGAAGAACATGATAATGAAGTGTTGGATGCCCACGGTATGCCAGTGAAGGCAAAGATAGCCGAAATGTGGGCCTATAACATACTTAGACCTAAACATACATACATAAACTTAATTCAAGCCCGTTCTGCAGAAACTCAATAGACTTGTGAAGAGTCCAGTGTAAAACCTTGATCAGCAGTTCTGTGAATTTCTGCCATATTCTACTATAGGCACTGTTAGTGCTGTCCTTCCTTGCTTTAATAAGAATATTCACAAGATCTACAGTATTAACCTCTGCCTCTCAAGACCCAAGCCATCAGCTTGAGCCTGTTTGGTGCTGGAAGAATGGGACTTTGGAGAAGATTCAGTCAGAGGGAGTGAATCCTTAAGATTCATTAGGAGGAGCAAAGGCTACCAAGGCCCTTTTGGCCAATCTTGGATCACCACCAGAAAGGTCATCTTCCCCAGCCACAGCCCCAGCAGGAATCTGAGAATCAGAGAGTGGCAGAAAGGCATAAGCTGTCTTGGGGATCCACTCTGCGATCAGCACCTCCACCCCAATTACCTGCGGATGCTGGACCCTGGAATAGAACTTCGGCAATTTGGTGTTGACTGGGGATGTGAACAGGTCTACTTCTGGAAGAAATTGCCATGCTCCATTAATTCTTGAAAAACGTGCAGCAGTCTGGACCATTCATTGTTATCCAGGATCTTCCTGGACTAATAGTTCTTTTGACCAGGCACATAGACCAAAGAGAGCTGTAGAAGATTGACTAAGGCCAACTCTAGAACTGGAGAAACCTCCTTCAAGAGGGAAAACCTGAGTGCCACCTTGTTTCCAGATGTAGCCCACAGTTGTTCTGTCTAAATTCACCAGGACAGACCCACCCCAGATAAGGTAACCAAAGGCTAGGAGAGCCTGAAATGCTGCAGTCAAATTCCAGGATGGTGGACAACCATCTTGAATTCTTGAAAAAGGCCCTTGGCTCTGAGCCCATTGCTCATGAAATAAGGCTCCCCAACTACTTTTCTGGAGTCTGACTGCACCAGCAACCACTAAGTCACCAGAAGAGAATGATATCACAGAAAATTCTGCTTTTTCAACCACAAGTTTAGGCTCACTTTCATACAGGATGTAATCCATATCTTCTGACCTAGGCCCTCTGAATGCCACTGGTCCAGAAACTCAGCTTGAAAGGGGGATAGAGTTCAACTGAGCCTATCTGACCTGCTGGAGCGAGGTGATTTCTGTGGCCCAAGGGTAAAGGATGAAAGATTTCCCAAATATGGCCTGAGATGCTTGCCTTGAGGGACCATGCGTCCATTACCAAAGCTATACCTATGTCCAAAGAGGAGCCACCTAGTTCCCATAAGACATGTATGGGTAGCACAATCCCTAAAATACCAGAAAGCTTCATGATATGGAGCTCTTTGCTGACTTCTTGGATTATGTGCTGACTTACTAGTTTATCCCAGACTTCCAGCCAGAAATGCAGAAGCTAACCTCTCTGGAGTAAGGATGAAAACTGGCTCTTGAACTTCGGTCTCCTTTAACTCTCCAGATGTTCATCTTGAGGCAGGAAGACAAACTGACTGCTAATATTATATGATTCACCCTCTAAGATCAAGAACAATGCAGTGATTGAGTACATCTTTGAAGGCCACAGCATCTTCTAATGGTAAGTTCATGTATCTGGCCAATCCCAAAAGGGACACACCGACCAAAAAGGTGATTCCAAACCCTGGGCACCTTCCTTTTCAAAAGGGCATACTTTTGACATCCTGTTGTGACAACATGCTCCAGTCTTGTAGAACGAACACTATATTCAGTCACCATAAGGTTATTGTCAAGCTGTCCTCTGGAGGCACTTCAAATGCTGCCACAGCTTTGCTTCTATTTTAAAGGCATTTCACCAGCCTTACAAAAGGAGGGATCAAAATCCTGAACAAAGATCATCCTCATCTTCTTGTTCAGAAGAGACTGAAGAGGATTGATTGACTTGGGAATGCTCTGAGACAAGTTTAAATGGCCCTAAAAGGAAGGCTGGACATTTACAGAATAGATGGCCCTTGCAGCAGGTGAATTCAACAATTCCTTTAGAGTGTCTTCACCACATGCTTAATTAATTGTGACAACTTGATCACCATCATCTTAATCACTGTATGCTTGAACAAAACAGAAATCATACACTCATGCTCATCCACATCTTCCTTTGAAGAATCTGACAAGAGTTGATTGGCCTAAGAAGGTTCTGAGACTGCTCATTGGCAGAATATACTATATGACCTAAAAATAAAAGTGTAGCACCAATAGTATAAAATGGTGTAACTAATAAACCATGTAATCAAAGAGCATATGTCAAAAAACAAAATTCAAAGAACAAATCAAAATAAATGTCCATAGAATCAAAAGTTCAGTGAAAAAAACTTGATAATGTTAATCCACCACCATAAAAGTGCTCTTGCTTGCAGTAAAATAATTCACAAATGCCTTCACCTTTACCCAGTGAATTCAAAACTCACCAAAACTGATGGCTGCCAATCAACAGCACGAACGCCTCTATATCTAAACAGAAATTCCAAGTATGTATATTATTTCTTATGTGATTTTTGCTGACTCTTACTGATCTCCTGGTGTGCTCAAATTTGGGGGACTTCTCGTGCAATTTATATTTATGTACTGGAGGTTTCCTTTGATCGACATGGGATAGTGTTACATGTATTTTAATTAAGAATATTTTATTGTTAATTTTTGGAATGTTAAAGATTTATGGTGGACCTTTTCAATCTTCTTTCAATTTGTATATTTATTTCAATTATTTAAATTTTTGTCAGTTATGTTTATTTCAACATTATGTCCATTATCGGATAACTATATACACATCATACCTAGAGATTTGTTTCTGATATAGTTACATAGTTACATAGTTAGTCTGGCTGAAAAAAGGCAAAAGTCCATCCAGTTCAACCACAGAAAAAAAAAAAAAGTTATAATCCTTTACCCACAGTTGATCCAGAGGAAGGCAAAAAAACCCCCAGCAAAGCACGATTTAATTTGCTTGTTATATCTAACCTTTTTTCTTGGATCCTATTTCAATATTATTAATTTTTCAGATCTTTTTGACATTTGAATAATTCTTATTTGCCACCTGACCTTTTTTTTTTTTTTATAATCATAAAAAATATACCTTAGGTCTGTGTCCATGGATCGGAAATTTGCTTGTGACCTATTCCAAGATGGCGCTATCACCATTTCTGTTTTTTTCAAGATGGTGGATCCCTCATTTCCGGTTTTGTTTCCATAATCGATTTGTGGAGAGAGGGCGGACATGCAATACTACATAAATATGAGACGTCAACACTGCAATACCCCTTGATAATGTCTTATTGGATGAAAAACGTCAGGGAAGTGTGTACTGTGCTGTCATCATGCCTCTGCGTGATTCCAGGTGTTGTTTGTCCAATCTCCTTGTGCTGCAACCCCTCCCATATGATCTAGCAGAAAGCTTTATAATAGTTTATATTTTTTATTTAATTTTCATATTTTTTTTAAAAAAAATTTTATTCCATAAAGTTTATTAGGTAAGTACATAGCATAAAAATATGCACTTAGTACAAAACGATGAAGCGTGAAAAAACATTTTTTAATTTATGTTTATATTTTTCTTTATTTTTTGATAATAATGTTGTGGTCAGGAAGCACACAGGCCATGATCCTCCACTTTGACTGATAGTGTAATCATTTCCCTCCCAGAAACCGTCGCCATCTGTAATTTTTTTATGTTTATTTATTCATTACAGTCAGGACCACAGAGACAAAGGCGCAGGGAGGAAAAATATTGCCATAGGTTTTCCATCCTTTTACACTGCAGGAGGAAGGCTAGGCAGGAGCCAATCAGGAAAGGAACCTAAGGCCATTGGAAACGAAAGGCAGGAGAAACAATTAAGTGTGTAATCCTAATCTCTGAAATATTGGGGTCTTGCATTTTGGTGTGCTATTTTAAAGTGATATTAAAGGCTGTTTTTTTTTATAACAAACATGTTATACTTACCTGCTCTGTGCAGTGGTTTTGCACACAGCAATCCCAGTCTTGCTCTTCTGGGGCCCCCACCAAACCTCCTGGCCTCTCCCTCCTGCCAAGTGCCCCCAGAGCAAGCAGCTTGCTTTGGGGGCACCCAAGCAGTTTAGCTCCCAAGCCTCTGCTTTGCATGTCCATTCATACATAGAGCCATAGCTTGGCTCCTCTCCTCTCCTCATTGGCTTGCTGGCTGTGATTGACTAATGAGGAGGGAGAGTCCAAGGCTCTCGTGCACATCACTGGAATGCATGAAGGTAAAAAACCTGGAGCCTTTACAACCACTTTAAATATATGGTGGAAGACATATTGCAGTGAATTGTTATCACAAGAGAAAGTCCGCACAACCACTGAAGTTTTATTAATTAGTCTAGCTTTTTAATCACTAGCAATATTAATAGCATCATCATCCTTAAAAAAATCACCCTTGTGACCTTTGCCAAAAAAAATCTCACTGGGGTTTAGACCTAATAGTAGAATTAATTGCACATTTATTGTATTACAAATATGAATTATAATTAATTGTAATTAATTAATTAGCTGTATAATAATAGTATACAGTATTCCTGTAGTGGTCCTTTTTTGGTCCATTTTTATGGCACTGACTATGGGAATATACTATTAGTTTTTGGGGTGCTAAAACCCCTTTTGTTTTTTTCTTCTCCTATTGTCTGTATTTAGTTCTGTTTGTACAGTAAATTATTAGTTGTTGAATTTTTCTTTGAGCTGAGTGCTGAGGAAGGACTTGCTTGGTGCATCATGAACAGGATTCATATCTGATATACGAGCTAATTGTGCTTCATGTGGTAAGGGTGAGGAGGACATATGTGCATTCTAGAGTTGAATCTGACTAATCTATTTCTGCTTCCTCCTCACAGATGTCGGGGTCATGCTCATCTTTTTCACACGTTGCACATTCAACCAAATGCAAAAGGAGTCGTCTTGGTGGTGGGTACACTAGTGTCCCTAATAAATCTAAAGGATACCTGGATACAAATTAGCATTTCAATATACCTATTGTTGTTCCAAGCATGGGTTAATAGTCTAGTGGTTCTGGGATTACACCAATTTCAGCAGGATTTTTGCACATGTTCGGTTCACACAAATGCAAGGAATTCTCTGCTACTCCATCTAATATTTAGAACATAATACTTTAGGGGAACCCAGGAAACAAGGAACCATGGGCAATAAAAAATACATTCACAGTTTAGCAGAGAGCAGCATTTTCTGCCTAAGAAAAACAGAGCTCTCTGCAAGGACACACAGAAAATAATGCTTTTCTATGTGCCCTGTTCATAGTTCCCCACAGCTGTCACCTGCAGTGCAGAGCAGTTCAGGGATCTGCAATACTACTGCAGTTTTCTGCACTTCTCAGCAAGTGAACTATGCCAAAACACACAGAAAACAGCTGCAGCAGAGAGAATATGTCAGAGATAGTACAGCAGATGACCAGAGACTACGGACACAGTACAGGAGATGACCAGAGACTGCAGACAGTACGGGAGATGACCAGAGACTGCGGACATAGTATAGGAGATGACCAGAGACTGCGGACATATTACAGATGACCAGAGATTGCAGACATACTACAGGATATGACCAGAGACTGAGGACATAGTACAGGAGATGACCAGAGACTGCGGACATAGTACAGGAGATGACCAAAGACTGCGGACATAGTAAAGGAGATGACCAGAGACTGCGGACACAGTGCAGGAGATGACCAGAGACTGCGGACATACTACAGATGACCAAAGACTGCAGACATAGTACAGCAGATGACCAGAGACTGTGGACATAATACAGGAGATGACCAGAGACTGCGGACACAGTACAGGAGATTACCAGAGACTGTGGAAACAGTATAGGACATGACCAGAGACTGCGGACATACTACAGAAGTTGACCAGAGACTGTGGACATATTACAGGAGTTGACCAGAGACTGCGGACATAGTACAGAAGATGACCAGAGACTGTGGACACAGTACAGGAGATGACCAGAGACTGCGGACACAGTACAGGAGATTACCAGAGACTGTGGAAACAGTATAGGACATGACCAGAGACTGCGGACATACTACAGAAGTTGACCAGAGACTGTGGACATATTACAGGAGTTGACCAGAGACTGCGGACATAGTACAGGAGATGACCAGAGACTGTGGACATAGTACAGGAGATGACCAGAGACTGCGGACATAATACAGGAGATGACCAGAGACTGCGGACACAGTACAGGAGATTACCAGAGACTGCGGAAAAAGTACAGGACATGACCAGAGACTGCGGACAGTACAGGAGATGACCAGAGACTGCGGACATAATACAGGAGATGACCAGAGACTGCGGACACAGTACAGGAGATTACCAGAGACTGCGGAAAAAGTACAGGACATGACCAGAGACTGCGGACATACTACAGGAGTTGACCAGAGACTGCGGACATAGTACAGGAGACTGGTGATAAACCTTAATCCACAGTGCAATTTCTGCTGAGAGTAAAGCTGAAAATTGCAGTGTAATAAAATTACTTTCAGTTTGTAAGGCTACTGCACCGTGATTTTATTTTTTCAATTTTTCCGAAAATTTCTATTTTTTCTGGAAAAAAACAGGGAAAAAACATTTTTCCCATGGCTTCAAAATTTCTGGAAATTTTACATATCTTGTCCCATATACTAGTATTTAGTTACATAGTTAGCCTGGCTGACAAAAGTCCATCCAGTTCAACCATTAAAAAAAGAAAAAAAAAGTTATAATCCTACATCCACGGTTGATCCAGAGGAAGGCAAAAAAACCAGCAAAGCATGATCCAATTTTCTCCTGCATGGGGAAAAAAACCCTTCCTGATCCCCTGAGAGGCAATTGGATATTCCTTGGATCAACTTTACCTATAAATGTTAGTAACCAGTTATATTCTGTGTATTTAAGAAACAATCCAGGCCTTTTTTAAAGCAATCCACTGAGCTGGCCAGAACCAACTCTTGAGGAAGTCTATTCCACATATTCACAGCTCTCACTGTGAAGAAACCTTTCCATGTTTGGATTTTGATGGCGTATCAGGTATCAATATAAGTATCCTAAATAGAGCCAAAGAAAAAATGATCTGACAAAGATAAAATATAATTCCCACATCAAAAGTGAAATTGTGTTTAGCTGCTTCACATTATAAAAGTCTTAATAAAGACATAATAAAGACCATGTGCTATTATGTATAACAAAATGGATACAATGGAAAGGGGAAGATGCGCAGGGTTAGATGATGAACAGTGATTGTTGGGAATTAACACTTTGTATGGTTGAAACCTCTATATTAGAATCCAGAAGGCACCCATAACAGAATGTTCTCACTATAGGCGACACTAGGTGCACACAGCATGTGAAGGTGTGTAAATAGGGGCAACAACTTAATTCTCAAGTTTTTTTTTTGCAATATTGTATGCATGGATGCTGTGCAGTAATAGTTTATCTTGTTAATGTGCTGGGTATAATTTTCAGTGTTTGTTTTTAATCTGTATGTACATTGCATAATATAATTTCTCTTGTGTGCCTGGTGTATACCTGTTATTATGCTTGACTGAGCATCGCATAGTAGCATTTCTTTTCCATCTTTGATAATTTTTGGCATCCATACATATTCCCTATTCCCATATATATGCTATAGGCTTCGCAGCATCACTGTTTCATCTCATAATCTGCATATAAATGGGTACTTGTATGGGTCTCTTGTTACATATAGTTTAGATTTATTATTGGTATTAATATTTACTGCTCAGATCTATTTTACATTATGTAGAAAGAGTAAATTCTTACCACTTGTTCCTAATCTGGACAACATTACAAAACTAATATTCCATATTAAAATGCCTCTTCTTGATATGATGTTTAGCAATCTGTATCCTCCAACATAAATCATCTTCAATGTTAAATGTTAAATGCAGAAAAATAACTGGGGTAGGAATTGGAGGGCGGGGGGGAAGGGGGGGGGTAGGGCACAACACTGTTGGCCTTGGGGGTCAGAAATATTAATCCGGCACTGTTGGTAAGAGAGATAAGTCTGCCAGCTGCATTTTTAAGTGACTGAAGCAGTGCCAACATAGTGATTGGCATTGGTAAGCTTACTAATGAAACATTACAATAGGCCAGATTAAAAATGATTAGTGCATGAGGCAAGTTGAGAAAAGTGTCTCTTTATTTCATTTTAGTTGGAAAAACAAGATTTGGAAATAATTATATACAGTGTACTGTGTGTGTGTGGGTATATATATATATATATATATATATATATATATATATATAAATACATTATTTAATCTTTGCAGAACTGAACTCATAAATACAGCAGTTTGGAAAATCTCTACTCAATAAAATCTAAATTGTAATCATTTTATCTACATATCCTTCCACTGAGGTATGGAAATATATTTTCGGATAGCTTGGTGTAAATGCTAAAAAAAAGTAAAATAACCTAATATACAAAATTGCCATACTGCACACTAATATTAAAAAGCATTAACACATTTTGTTCTTAACCTTTTCCTAGCAGATAGGGCAATAACAAGCAGGCTTGCCGTGCGTTACAAATCCCATTAACCGTAGGCTGAAAAACCTAAAATCCCTATCAATCATCTCCCTTCCGCTAATACTTTAATTGTATAAGGGATTTTACATCTTGGAACTGAAGAGATAACATTATCATCAGCAGAATCAGATTCTGGCAAGCTTAAATAACAAAATAAAATAATTGCAGCAGTTTATGTACAGCTGTGGTGACCAAACATCTAGCTAATTGGAATAGTTTAACTGGCTAGCATACCACCTCTAGTGTTTTAGACTTTAATGTGATAACACACAGGATATTGATTTCATTTAATGTTTATTAATGTATCAATTACACTTCCTTTGCTCACAGTGACGCTCTTATTATAAAACATACCCTTTTCTGTTTGTGTTTGGATGTATTGCTCCATCTCAATCAATATGGCAGCTGAGAAGTTGACACACTAACAGGTTGTCAAGTTAACTTTAATTATATGTAATATCTCATAGGGAAGATGGCTTTTGGGACTCACTTTGACAGGCTGCTGGCAACAGAGCTGATCCTGGGGTGTATTCATGAAGATGTACGCTACACACAGACAAGCGCTAAATAGCTTATGAAATAACTACATAAGTAAGATGTGTGACACAATGATTTTAGTACACTTATGAAGTGATTCTTTTCACCAGAGCAGTTTTCCATCATGCTTATTAAGCCAGCGCAATTTGCTAATAATAAAAAACAGACAATCCTTTTATATATATATATATATATATATATACTGTATATACAGTGCTCAGCAGAAATAAGTACACCCATTTTGAAAAGATTTATATTAATATCTCAATGAACACAAGAACAATTTTCAAAATGTTGAATATACTGAGTTTTATAGCTTATTTGTTTAGCTCACTACATCAAAGTAAGGTTAATAATATAACTTAGATCACAAAATCTTCAGTTTTACTCAAATTAGTTAATGCAAAAATGAATACACCCCACAACAAAAACTACTACATCTAGTATTTTGTATGACCTCCATGATTTGCAAGGACAGCACAAAGTCTTCAAGGCATGGAATGAACAAGTTGGAGACATATTGCAACATCGATCTCTTTCCATTCTTCAAAAACAACCTCTTTTAGAGTCTGGATGCTGGATTGAGAGTGATGCTCACCTTGTCTCTTTAGAATTCCCCATAGGTGTTCAATTGGGTTCAGATCAGGTTCATACTTGGCCACTGAATTACTTTCACCCTGTACTTCTTCAGAAATGCAATTGTGGCCTTAGTTTGTTTTGGATCATTGTCATGCTGGACAAGTGCATGACGACCAAGGGCACGGAGTGATGGTAGCATCTTCTCTTTCAATATAGAGCAGTACATCTGTGAATTCATAATACCATCAATGAAATGCATCTCCCTGACACCAGCAGCACTCATGCAGCCCCACAGAAGGACACTGCCACCTTTTCTGGTCCAAATCTGGGAGGAAATACCCCAGGACACCATCTGTCGTTTCCTTAGGAGCATACCCCGATGTTGTCAGGCATGCATGTAAGCACATGGGGGCCTTACAAACTACTGAGTACCATTTTGAATTGCTGCAATTAAATTTAAGCAAAATGGACTAGCCTGCTGCATAATTTTTTCACTTTCAGTTTCGGGGTGTCTTTGAATTCAGTCCTTTGTAGGCTGATAATTTTCATTTCCATCAAACGATGGGGCATCCTTACATTCCTAACCATTACCCAGTCCATATCAGTATAGATATCCAGCATGATATTTTTCCCCATTGAGATTTGATGTGTTCCTTTAATATTTCTGAGCAGTGTATTGCTAAAAGTATTGAGACACCTGCCTTCTTTACATGAACATGAACTTTAATGGCATCCCAATCTTAGTCTGTAGGGTATAATATTGAGGCGGCCCACCCTTTGCAGCTTCAACTCTTCTGAGTGTTCTATTGGGTTGAGGTCAGGACACTGTGCAGGCCAGTCAAGTTCCTCCACCCCAAATTGCTCATCCATGACTTTATGGACCTTGCTTTGTGCACTGGTGCACAGTCATGTTTTGGGCAATCCCCAAACTGTTCCCACAAAGTTGGGAGCATTAAATTGTCCAATATGTCTTCATATGCTGATGCCTTAAGAGTTCCCTTCACTGGAATTAAGGGGCCAAGCCCAACCCCTGAAAAGCAACCTCACACAATAATCCCCCCTCAACCAAACTTTACACTTGGCACAATGTAATCAGGCAAGTACCGTTCTCCTGGCAACCGCCAAACACAGACACATCCACCAGATTGCCATAAAGAGAAATGTGATTCGGCACTCCAGAGAACACATCTTCAATGCTCTAGAGTTCAGTGGTGGTGTGCTTTACACCACTGCATTGCATTGCACTTGGTGATGTAGGGCTTGAATGCAGCTGCTCGGCCATGGAAACCCATTCCATGAAGCTCTCTATGCACTGTTGTTGTGCTTATCTGAAGGCCACTTGACGTTTGGAGGTCTTTGGCTATTGACTCTGCACACAGTTGTGACTTCTGTTCACTGTAAGCATCAGCATGCGCTGACTCCGTTCTGTCATTTTACATGGCCTACTACTTTGTGGCTGAGTTGCTGTTGTTCCCAGTTGCTTCCACTATGTTATAATACCACTAACAGTTGACTGTGGAATATTTAGTAGCAAGGAAGTTTCACAGATGGATGTATTCCATAGAAGGCAACCTATCATGGTACCATGCTTGAATTCACTGAGCCCCTGAGAGCGACCCATTATTTCACAAATGTTTGTAGAAGCAGTCTGCATGCCTAGGTGGTTTATTTTATAAACCCGTGGCCATGGAGGTGATTGGAACACCTGAATCCCATGATTTGGAGGAGTGTCCCAATATACTGTAGGTATAAATTTGTAGGAATAAACATACATTATTGAAAACAGGCAAGACAGAAGTAAAATTATTCGGTACAGGATTAGCAAAATGACCCCTTATGAACAATGACAAACTGTTTTTAACTTTTTCAACATAAAAAGTATAAAACAATACAAAACATGTTTACTATAATCTGAGAAGCAAGTAAAATGCTGTGTATCACTATTTCTGCCCATTAATCAAAATGTTTATCTAGCATGTAAAACTGAATGTGATTTTTGCTGGTCTCTCTCTCTTTCTCCTTACAGGCTCAGAGCCATTGCTGCTGTCAATCAAATCCTGGGAGGAGGGAGCAGAGCTGAGCCACACTGTGTTTGTAAATAGACGCAGCCCAACTCTGGAGTGAAAAGGCTTCCTATGGTGGCACACTGAGAAAAGGAGGAGCCAAGTGTGCTGTCAGGGGACCTCAGAAGAGGAGGTTCCTGGCATGGTAAATATACAATATTTATTTTTTTAATAAAAAATTACAGTTTACAACGGATTTAGAATATTACATTTTTTCTTAGGCCTGCAGTAAACACATATCATTCAATATCAATTATAGCAAGGGAATAGGAGGAATATAAAACTATACAAAACACATTTTTATCCTAAACTAAAGACAAAATATATCTAAAATGATTAGCTTTATTCAAAGGTTTGGTTTCAAACATCGTTGAGGGGTTAGTCAACTCTATCTCTCTCTCATCTGAATCAATAGCTGAAAAGAGCCAAAGGAGTACTTTATCGGTATTAAAAGGTGCAGAAACTGTTTAAAGTGCTCCCTTCTCCACTAGAGTCCCCTTCTATAAACTTTCCCCCTATCATTGTTCTTTAAGGTTATCTAGAGATAAGAGTAGGGCTTGGCAATTTATTATTTTAATGGGATGGGGCTAGTTAAAAAAATAGCTGAATTTGGACGTCAGGCCTAAATAAACCCTTAGTTCAAATTAGCTAGATACATTCTAGGTACATCAAATCAGCTAGATACATCCCAGGTGCATCAAAATACATTAAGTCTTTGGTCACAGTGAATCCGACTTTGAAATTGTGCAACTTCTGGTGTGACTTGGAAGACATCTGTGCGACTTCATGCACAGATGTCTATGCAAGTCGCACCTGAACTTGCAAAAAGAAGTGTAGGAAGTACTTTCAAAATCGGTGCAACTCCGACGGAGTCGGAATCGCACTGATATGGCCGCTTCCATTGCAGGCAATAGGGGGCGACTTGTTGTACAATTTTAAATTATCAAATCGCATGATAGTTTGCACCAGTGTGACCGGGGACTTTCTTAAAGTTTATTTTATTACTTAAACAACCACTGCCTGAGTAGAAAATTATGTCCCCATTGGTCTCTCTACAGAGATCTGACACTTCCCCTTCTAAGTCACACCTATAACTCTGAAATCAGTAAAGCTCATGACTCCTACTGAATGGAGAGGTGGCATGTCAGGCCTGTGCAGAGGGTTTCTTCTTCTCCATATAGAGAAAGTTTCCCATTTTGTAGCATGGCACAGGAGTTTCTATTCGACTTATACTGTAGATGCTTTAAAAAAAAAAATGGTACGGCATAGGCTTTAATATAAACATCCCACTGTGGACTGCATTCTTTGCCTTTAAATAACTAAACTGAGCTGGAGTTTACACCATTGTGGGTCCTGTACCATTGTGGAATCTTTTGGATTTCATAGCTAGGCTGATTTCACTTCAAGTCAAGCATCTTTCTATGAGGAGTGTTACAATCACTAAAATTAAATAATATGTTTTTAAAGGATAAATTCACCTTGAAAATTAAATAAATGCACATCTTTTTGCAGGTAAAAAAATGTGCATTTATTATTTTTTTTACTCAGAGCCTAGATCATGGGTGCCATGCAGGACTCCTGCAGACTTGTCAGTGTATCTGTGTGCTCGTATCTCCTACGGGCAAGCAGATACTCACTAACAAGAACAGATAATGAACAACCACAGTGCTCAACAGTGCTATGGTAGTTCATTGAGAACTACAAGCTGACAGCTGCAGAGGCTGTCAGTACTTATAGTTTCACATTCAGAGAAATCTGTAAATGAAAGACGCGGCCAGGTGTGCAGCTAGCTGTCACTTAATGCAGCAGAGTGGGCAAAAGCTCTGGCAGTGGGAACATGTTACATGTTCCACCCAAAAAACGGGTGGAAAATGTAACGTTCCCAAGTGTGAACTTATCCTTTAACTTTTAAGGTGTTCCAATAATTACAGTATGTCATTTATTGTCCTGAACTCGCTCCCCATACTCCCGGAGTCTATGGGAAGCTATTCAAGCAGATAACCTTCTCTGCGCACAAAATAATAGACGGTATTAACTTGTCTGTACTTTATTGGCACGTTGCAGATACATGGTAAAACTATAAACAAGAAGATAACATACAATCACTATACAATAAACATCACAGATAAATGACACTCAATATAGCTAAGATCTTCTACTGTACAATCCTAGCTACCTATAGAAGGGAAAAATGCACATTAATTACCTCCGATGCCGTCAGATGGAAAGAGATAGAGTTTGGTGCTTCTCTCATGTAGAGAATCATGGCTCCTATGAGGTGGTTCACTTTCTGGTTTGTGGGAGGAGCGATGACCTCTACATCACATCCTGGCCTAACTAAACAACATAGCTCTGAAGTTTAGCCAGTAGGTGGCACAAGAGAACAGACAACCAATCTGCAAACAAACATGACTAAAATGCAAAACAACACAATAATCATACAGATCAATCTTGATCTTGAAGTCCTCAGAAGAGAATGTATTCTGGGGACAGGACACTCCCCGTCTGGCGTTATCCAACGCCACTGACATCGTCATTGGGCACCAGTAATATCAGGTCTGATATTGGTCTGAGGAACAGTCTAACTTCACTTTGTTTGGAAGTCTTAACTTCGACCTTCCTAACATGTCCATCTTTGCTTAGGAACGTCTGGGTGATAAATCCCAAGGGCCAGTCATTCCTGCGTGTTTTGCAGACTTTAACAAGTACCACATCGCCTTGTTTCAAGTCACGTTTGGCAACTTTTTCTGGGTTGTAGGATTTGACGGTACTGTTTCATCCACCTGTCCCAGAAGGTGTTAGCTAGGCATTGCACCCGTCTCCATCGGCGTTTGAAGAGATCTTTTGTAGTAAACTCTCCATGTGGGGCACTGACTTTAGAGGTTGGCTTTTCGCTGTTAATACAGTCAATTTCCTTAACAAAGGTCTCTTGCTGCACAGTATGGATGATCAGATGTTTTGATTGCTCTAGATTGGCCAGTGTGTAAGCACTTTTACAGTGGTGCCAGCCTTTGCAGTCAATTTCTTTTTCAAAGGAATGAGCTATATGTGATAAGCAAGTGATGGCTCCAATAAGTGATCTCCATGTAGAAAACCTGCTAAACCAATGAGATCTGAGCTGCTGGAGTAAAGTCACTGTGACTAATGTAGACACTTGTGGTTGAACCTCTGCATCCTCGTTTGCATCTATCAAGCAGAAGGCCTCAGAATCAGAAGTGCTGTGTTCTGAGTTGTACAGAAATGCATGGCCTGTGAACCACATTGTATCCTTTAGACGGTTGGCTAGAATGGCTCTGGTTGCTAAGTCTGCAGGTTTGTGGTTGGTTGGTACAAAGTGCCACTGTTTTGGATGTGTGGATCTCCTAATCTTCAACACCCTGTTACTGACATAGACATAGAAACGTCTGGTTTCATTGTAGATGTACCCCAGGACTACTTTACTATCTGTGTAGAACTCAGTGTCTTTGATTTCTAGGCCCATCTCTCTAGTTATCATGTCAGCTAGCTCTACGGCTAACACTGCAGCACAAAGTTCTAGCCTAGGTATTGTGTGTTCTGGGAGTGGGGCAAGTTTCCCTTTTCCCATAGCAAAACCTATATGGTAATGTCCTGTGATGTCCTTAGCCTTAAGGTAAGCTACCACGGCAATTGCCTTGACGGAAGCATCACAAAAAACACAAAGTCTTTGGCTTTGGACCTCTGTACTCGGCACAGGAGCATATGAGCGAGGAACCTGGAGGTTAGACAAGGCTGTTAAGGAATTTCTCCATTCTGACCACTGATCTCTTTTTTCAGGGGGAAGTGGGTCATCCCAGTTCACTGTCTCTTGAGTCAAGTCTCTTAGAAGTGCATTACCTTCAATGGTAACTGGAGCTGCAAACCCCAGATGATCATACAAACTGCTTATGGCTAACAGAACACCTCTGCGAGTAAAGGTTTTTTTTTCTTGACTAACATGAAAGGTGATGGAGTCTGATTTTAAGTCCCAGAGAAGTCCAAGGCTACATTGCAGTGGGAGAGAATCAGAACTTAAGTCTAAGTCTTTGAGCTCACTGGAGCAATCTTGAGAGGGGAAGGCCTCCATCAATTTTACACTGTTAGAAACAATCTTGTGGAGCCCCAAGTTAGAACAGGCTAGCATCTCCTGTGTTCTCTTGAGGAGACTGATAGCTGCTTCATTGGTAGGTAGAGATTTTAGGCAGTCGTCTACATAGAAGTCTTGTTCTAATAAGTGTTTCACATCCGACCCGTAAGTTGACTCACCTTCATGAGCCGAATGTCTGAGTCCATAGATGGCCACCACAGGGGAAGGGCTATTCCCAAATATGTGGACTTTCATGCGGTATTCCACAATCTCGTTGGAAGGGTCGTTGTTTCTGAACCAGAAAAATCTCAAGAAATTCCTATGTTCCTTTTTTACCAGAAAACAGTGGAAGATCTGATGGATGTCCGCCATGAATGCAACATAGTATTTGCGGAAATGGAGGAGTACTCCTATGAGTCTGTTGTTCAGGTCTGGGCCTGAGAGAAGGACATCATTTAATGACACTCCTTTTTCTTTATAGCTAGAGTCGAACACCATTCTAATCTGTCCTGGTTTCTTAGGGTGGTACACCCCGAATATGGATAAGAACCAACACTCCTCGTTGTCTTTAAGAGCAGGAGCTAACTCTGCATGGTTGTTTTCAAATTCCTTGCCTATGAAAGTAATGAAGTGGTCCTTCATTTCTGTTTTTTTTTTTTTCAGAAAATTGCATTTGAGTGAGACAAAACGCTGAAGGACTTGTTCCCTGTTGTTAGGCAGACATTGTCTATGGGGCCTAAACGGGAGAGGTGTGACCCAATTATTTGACTCTCCCTTGGCTATCTCCTTTTTCATCATTTGCAGGAAGAGTCCATCTTCGAGAGACATTGCTACTTGTTGGTCTTCCTTTGTCCTGTGGAAGACTGTACATCCTAGGTGGTCTGGGTCATTATCACAGCATGGTCATCTCTGTCTCGGTCTACGGAGGAGCAGGGCATGTGAGTACTACCTGGCAGTTCCTTTATGACAAAGCTGTTGTGACACGGTTGAAAAAGGGAAGGACGTCCTTTATCAAGTATGTTAGTGAACAAACGTTCACTAGGGGCAAACGTTCCCAATGATGACCCACCCAAGGTCAAGTCTCTGTGCGAAAGGAGTGTTGTCGGGACCCTCAATTTTTTCTCTTACTTGGTTGACCTGCAAGATGTCTCTCTCTAGGAGCATGATCACCTGAGCTTGTTCAACATATTTTGGCAAGAAATGGGCTATGCGCTTCAGATGAGGTCGGTGAATTGCTGCGTCTGATGTAGGAATCTCTGTTCTGTTGTCTGGAATCTGGTTGCACTCAATTAGAGTGGGTAAAGGTAAGCAAGTCTCACCATCTAAGGATTCTACAAAGAAAGCTGTAGCTCTCCTCCCCGCCATCTCAACAGTACCTGCACAAGTCTTTAGGGAGTAGGGGAAGCTAGAACTGGTAATGCCAAAGGTGTCAAAGAATGTAGATCTGGCTAGAGATGAGTTACTTTGATCATCTAGGAGTGCATACATCTTAACAGCTTTGTTTTTGTGGCCCTTCGGATACACTTTAACGAGACAGACTTTTGAACAGGACCTTCCACCTGCAGGATCTTTGCATACCTCGGTACACTGTGAGATAACCACTGAGATGCTTGAACCAATTACTTCTTTCTCTCCGCCATGCTCATTGGTATCGCTAGCTGGCTGGACGAAACAAGGAGCAGGGCAAGGATGAAGTGCTGAGTTGTGGCTTTTTCTGTCACACTCAGTGCATGATACACTAACTGTGCAGTCTCTGGCGAAATGTGACGTGGACGAGCAGCACTTGAAGCAGATGTGGTTTTCTCTTAGGAAAGCTTTGCGATCTTCTAGAGACATCTCCCTGAAGGATCTGCATTTCAGAAGAGGATGCGGCTTCCTGTGTAGAGGACACTGCTTGCCAGGATCTCTGACTTTGTCCTGTGGGCGAGTGAAGTTGGATGACTTGTTGGAAATATCTATAAGAGAAATGTTAGTCTTGTGTACTGTCACCGGCATCCTGTGTTGTTTGAGGCTAGGAGGTGTGGCTTGTGGCAGTGTAAAGTCAAAGCTGGGGTCGTTCAAGATCTTCACTTTCTCTGAAACAAAGTCTTTAAACACTTCAAATGGTGGGAATGGTAGCTGGAACCTTTTTTATGCTTGGAACCATATGTTACCCACTTCTGTTGTAGGTCATAAGGAAGCTTCAAAACTAAGGGTTTAATCCCTCTGGCTGCATCTAAGGTGGCGAGGCCTGGCAGGTCTCCTTCAGCTTTGGCAAATAGTAGTTCCTCTAACAAGTCAGCTAGTTCTATGAGTTCTTTTATGATAGGTCTTGCTTGGTATTCTGGGAAAGTCATCCTCTTAAGCAATGCATTCTATATCACCTCTGTTGAGCCATAGCACTCTTCTAATCTGCTCCAGATCTTTTTGAGCCCAGTCTCTGGATTTTTTATGTTAATGTTCCTGATCCTACTAGCATGTTCAGCAGAGTCTTTCCCAAGCCATTGGAATGGGAGGTCTATCTCCTCAGTCTGGGACACTTCTAGACCCTTTAGAGCATTTTGAAAAGATTACCGCCAAGCTCTGTAATTTTCTGACTTTTTGTTAAACTTTACAAGTCCCTTGGCAATCAGGTCACGTCTGGCAAAGAACTTAGCAAAGTCCATTACAGCCTGGTTGGCATTAGAGCATGATGGCAATTCACTGCTGCAATGGGAGTGTGGAGTGCGATCGTACCTGTCGAGAGGTTCTGCTTTGGATTGGCCTGTCTCATACCGGTTTGGGGTAGAAGGGTTGTTCTGACACTGGTATGGAGGTTGAGAGTCATGGCGTGCAGAGAAGTAGGCTTGATCTGTTACATCCTGACGAGAGTTCTCTCGCTTGCAGCACTGAGGAATTTGTGTTTTTTTATGCTCTGTTACTTGCAGTGTCTGGCTTATTTCCCTGAGGACATTGTTGGTTTCCTGTGGGAAGGTAGTGTCACTGATTGGTCTGAAGTGTAGGTCCAAGTACTCTGAAGTGCGTTGCGAGGGATCTTGCTCTCCTTGATTGAGACCAAGAACATTGCTGCGGTTGCTGCGTTCACTACTGAGGTTTATGGCTGCTTCTACGGTTTCTGCTTCAACCATGGCAGCTGCAGCTTCCTTTTCTGCAGCTTCACTTCTAGGTGTGCTTGTTGAGGTTCAAAGAGGCTTCTAGGCGTGACTTTTTTGCTTCTAGGTGCCACGTCACTGGCTGACACCGAACCGAAAACTTGTGATCTTGTTTTGCGTGAGGATGAGTGGCTGCAGTGTGTTGCTTGGCTGTATGGAACTGGCTGTAAAGTCGATTGCAGGGTCTCTGCAGACTATAGCTCTTCTGTGTAGCCAATCCTTTTCTTAGTTTGCACTAGCCAGAGTTTTACTGTCCTGAACTCGCTCCCCGTACTCCCGGAGTCTATTAGTTACAATAATATGATATGGCATAAATCAAAAGCAAAGTGTCTGCTTTTTGAAGAATCAAATAAAGAATAGTACATTCTTTGTCGAAAAAAGGGTGTCAATATTTCTGACCATGGCTGTATGTGAAATTGTACAATAGAAATAACAAAACTCCCATAGATCTTGATATTAGTTCCAACTGAACAAACAACAGATAATTTGTTTGTTCCCATAATCTAAAGGAAGTGTCTAGAGGAACGAATGTCAAAGATCTTTTACATAAATCTGCAAAATTGTGAAAAAACAGGTATCTTCTGTACTAATAAATGAATGAAGGTGAAAGGTTAAAAAAATGATGTGTCCAAGAAACCTATTGAATATTTAAACTAGGTTGTATTACACCCAATGGCTTAGATGAAGTATTGAAAGTTAATACAATCATATGATCTGTTCCAACACCTTTCAACTTTTTTTCATGATTCTCTTCATCTACCATTATTTCTTTCTTTTTGAGGCTACATCCATCTGGGATCTCTGGTCATGGTTAGACACACATCACCCCTCACCCACCTTTCTCTCTCCCCCCCCTTTAGGTCATTCCACATTACAAATCCTATTGGCTGCTGCTGGCAAGGATCAATATTCAGGTCTCTCCCTTCCTATAGATAGTAGCTTCTGTTCTTGAGATGTTTTTTGGACACAGTCCAAGGTCTCAGGAAGTGGACATTTTCAGCATGTCCAATCATATACTGTGTGTGTATATATATATATATATATATATATATATATATATATTTTTTTTTTTTTTTTTTTAAATCTTATAGATACATTTTTTGGTTTGATGATAATAATCTCAGTATAGACTTTAATGATATTCACTTAATATTGTATTATTTCTACAGTTTTTGGCTAAATTGCTGCTAAACAATATGAGTCTGTTTGTACTTAGCTGTGCTGATCTGTTCTTTATAGAATGATAGTTTGTGTGTTAACTGTTTTGATGCTATTTCCAACCAGAATGCAGACCAGCAGGGGTTAACAATTAACTAACACTAATTAATCTCCAGAAGCAGGTAATTGTAATGTACAGCGCTGAGCGAACTATTGGCGCTTTATAAATACTGTATAATAATAATAATAATATAATAATTGTAGGCTGATGAAGAAAGTTTGTTGTTCTTCCAAAAATGCTTTCCCTAGAATCACACACATTCACTTTCTCGGTAGTGTTACCAGGCTGCTCATGCTTTCCTGCACAGTGTTCCTTGCCAATGAAGCATCAGTTCCAGCGTTCCGCCGATCCATTGATTCATTAGTGCACACAGTGGCTGAAGCTCCTGCACTTTTTGCTACTCTCCTGGCTTTGCATCACGCTCTCCAGTGGCTTTCTCTCCATCCAGCTCCCAGTGGATCAAGCCACCCATCTGCCTGTGGTTATGGACTTCTGCCATAATGACATTCCTGCAAACACTTTATGCTTGTGAGTACAAATATATATGATTTTATTGATTTTTTTAATAAATTGACATACTCCACTATATTGGTTCCTTGGGCACCTCTCTCCCCTTCCCCATTTATTCACTTCTTTTCTAATAAATAACTGTTAAAAAGCATAGAAAATGGCATATCCAATTTCTCACTGACTAGTATGCAATGTCAATAAATGCCATACAACTGAATGTGGTCTATTTTTATTACACTATTAACACAACTTTCACCAAAGATTCACTTATTTTTCAAGCTGGATTTTATTATTATTATTATTATTATTATTATTATACAGTATTTATATAGCGCCAAAAGGTTTGCTCAGTGCTGTACATTGTAGTGGGGGACAGTACATGAGACAGTACAGTAACAAAACAATACACGAGGGGTTCGAGGGCCCTGCTCTTTTGAGCTTACAATCTAGGAGGGAGGGGATAGTGGTACAGGAGGAAGTGGCTGTGGGGGATGGAGCGGTAGGAGGAGTGGAGGAGATCAGCAGTTAGGTGAGGGTGGGGTAGGCTTCCCTGAAGAGATCGGTTTTCAGGGTGCGCCTAAAGGTGAGGAGGGTAGGTTACAGTCTGATGGATTGGGGTAGTGAGTTGGATGGGGGAAGTCCTGGAGAAGTCCTGCAGTCGGGCGTGGGAGGTGGAGACCAGGGAGCTAGAAAGTAGGAGGTCTTGTGAGGAGCGAAGATTACGGGTTGGGTGGTGTTTGGGTATCAGGTCGGTGAGGTAGTTTGGGGCAGCGTTATGAATGGCTTTGTATGTCAGTGTTAGTAGTTTGAATTTGATGCGTTGGGCAATCGGGAGCCAGTGGAGGGAATGACAGAGGGGGTGGCAGAAGAGGAGCAGTTGGAAAGGTGGATGATTTTGGCTGAAAGTTTTTCAAATCTTTTCTGAAAAAACAAACAAACCTGTAAATAGACCCAAAAGTGTATGTTCATTCAGAATTTGAATTGCAAATGTATTAAAACACCTGTTGAGTTTTCACTGCTATTGGGGCTCTTTTAGAGAGATTTAACCTAACTTCTTGTCCTGCTCACAGTGTTTTATGAGACAGGAAGTAAAGGAAACTCTCCAATAGCACCACTCAAACAGAAACAAAAAATTATCTAATAAAGTAAAGGATAGCTAGAACCTTAGTCTGGTATTTTTGTCAGTGTCTTTTATGAACATTTCCCTCTCTTCCTGTCTGAGGAAACCATTGTCAGCAGGACAGGAGGTAATGTTAAAGCTCTCTAAAAGAACTGATTTATCTGAGGTTAGCAGTAGAAACCTAGCAGAAGTTATAATCCTTCCCCACTCTAAAACTAGAAAAAACTTAGGAGGGCCAGCATTAATAGTCACTTAGGCTTTAGTGCATTTCAAAGTGTCAGCCCAAAACATGGAGCTAGCTCACAGGAAGAGAAAGCAGAAGGATGACCTCATTATCAATCATCATGCTGGGGATGGGTCTTTGATTAAGTTGTACTGCCTGATTGCAATAAAGTGGGATCAGGGTCCTAGCTAAGGGTCACCATGCATGTTACAATCTAACTATACAATTTGTGTACAGATTGCATTGCTGGTAGATCTAAAGGAGATTGTACAATCATGTTGTAAGGTGTGTAATAAGCTTAAAGCGGAGTTCCACCCAAAAATGGAAGCTCCACTTGTTTGCCTCCCCCCCCCCCTTTACTGCCATATTTGAACTTTTTTGGGGGGAGCAGAAACCTGGTTTTGACAGGGACCTGCTCCCACTTCCGGCTCAGTTCGCCACGGCAAAGTGATCCGGACATTTGGCCCCTCCTTCCTCTCACAGTATCCTGGGAACCTGCACAAGTCCTAGAAGACTGCTGGACCAATTAGGATACGCAGCGCCACTTGCGCATGTGCAGTGGGCACCCGGCTATGAAGCTGCAAGCTGTCACAGCCTGGTGCCCACAGTTGAGATGCTGGCGCCGCGGAGAGAAGCGACGGTGTGGGTGAGCACATTGCTGGATTCTGAGACAAGTAAGTGTGTGTTTATTAAAAATCAGCAGCTACAATTTTTGTTGCTGCTGACTTTTAATAAACACAAAAATGGCTGGAACTCCGCTTTAACATGCCTGAATAGAAAAGTGGTGGAACAGCATTACATCTCCTTGTGCAGGTAAGACTATTTAGTTACATAGTTAAGTTTAAAAATGATAGTAATATCCATCAAGTTTACTGTCTTACAGCAACTGCAGCTGTTGTCCACAGAAAAGGAAATGATCCCTGTGCAAATTCTCCCTGACACCCCAGAAGACAGTTGGATCACTTACCTAGATGAAAACATTGTTATATAAGCCTTTAGTCATTTGGATATTATAAGTTGCTAAAATACTTCTAGTTTTTTTTTTAGATTTCACGGTTGTGTTTCCTGATGTTGCCTAATATGGTAAAGCATTCCAGAGCTTAAAGTGTAAATACGGGCAAAACTTTTTTTTCAGTTTGAATAGAGTGGGGAGGGATTAGAACGCCTGTCATTTTTTTATTGTTGTATGTGTCCCCGTTAGGGAGAGGTAACCTCTCTATTTGTACTATTTGCCATTATCATTAAAACTGAAAGTAAAAGATAATCCCAATGTTTGGATTGTTCCCAGAAAAGTAATAGAGGGGAAATTTTCCATTGAGGATAGCAGTTCTGGTGACCTGGGGGTCCCCAAGGAATTCCCTTAATTTGCAGGAATTTCCTCTCACTTCCTGTTATGGGACAGAAAGTGAAGGGAAATCTCTACAATGGGACACAGCTAGTGTGTCTTGCTCTATCCAATATATATAGAAAAAATTGTGCCTATAGTTCTACTTTAGCCAAGCTTGAATAAATCTTGCTTAAACTGATAGAAGGTCTTCTTTTCTACATATACAACTGCCCCTGGTTTGTCTTTGGATAGAATTCATTTTCCAAATCTTTCAACTGGCCTGTTAATTAAGATTCCTATCTTTCAGTGTAATATTTTACTTTTCATTAATCGGAAAACTTTTACCTTATAGTAGGTATTATTTATTATATAAGGATATACTATATTTATATATACATTATTTTTATTAGCATTATTAGATGTATTTTGATACCTTTTAATACACCTGCAGATTCTTTTATTATCTGTTTGCCAGAAGTTCAATCACACTTGAGCAAACACTGGATTTTTGCTTTGTTGTATATATTTAACAGTCATGTATGAAATCTGTTAAAAATTCTGCGACAGATGGGTTAAATGCTTAGGTTTGTTATGATATGCATTTACATAAAATATCTTGGATTGGGCCTATCATTAAGTGTACCAACTAATATGAAAAACTATTCTCTAAAGACACCTGCAATTTTCAGCTGATCATGGCAAGTGATTAAAATAATTATTTTGTTTTACATGCACCAACAGGGATTTTACACTTTTAGACAATTAGAAGTCTTGTGATTTTAATCACTAGTTAATTCCTTAATGTGCTGAATTAAACATGGTTCCAAGAATCAGGGCTAGTGCTATCCAGAGTGTGAACACTTAAAACAGCCATGTAATGACTCAGCCAAATTCCTTTGGGATGACCTGAAGCTCTTGCTAGATATTTAAGTTTAATTATTTTGAAAAAACGAAGATGCAAATGTCAAGTAACTTTTTGCTTTTACAGTAAAAAAAACTTTATAGCTGTGCTCCTAGTAGAAGAACATCAGAGTATGTTTACACAAAATACACTTTTTTTTTTTGCATTACTGGCTAATTATCCAGAGATAGGGACTGCTCAACCAGATCTTGCTAGCGGAAGCCACAATTAATGTATAACATATTAGGAAGAAACAAAAACCCACACACAAAGCTGCACTGATGAGGTACAATATCAAAGTGTATTTCCATATAAAAAAACATTTTTACTTACAATCAGGGACCCTAACTCAAGAAATCATCCAAAACATCCCCATAACAGGTGAAAGGGGATTCACAATGATTGGTGATATATATATATATATATATATATAGTATATGGTGAAAGAAGTAATTCATCAATATACTGGACACTTGAGTCTATAAGTACAAAATATACTACATAGTTTAAAGACTTTGCTGAAAAAAATCCAGTTATCAATGTACATTGAAGGGACCTATTCATTATTAATAAGCTGATGCTCTTGCAGTGTTCTAATGAGGAAACGTGGAGTATCAGCATCCCTTTAGAAGTACCATTTGGGAGTATCACACCAAAAATGATTTATTTTTGATGCAGAGGATGCCTAAAACCTGACTTGTATCTTATTGCAGAGTTTTGGGAAAATCAGTGAGCCAATCACACAGCAGGAAATGACACATCTGGTGGAGTGCTGTACACCAACACCTCTGGGTTGGCATGTTGCATTGAATTTTACAGAAAATTACAGCAGCTGCATATTGAAAAATAAAGGTAATTTTGAATAACATTCAGTTACAATATGGCCTATTTTTCCCACAAACATGGCTTGAAAATCACTTTTCCTTATTCACTATTCCAAGATAATGTTGTTTTGCACAGTGACAATTGTTTACTCATTTAAAAAAATCAATCCAATTGCATTATAGGACTGGAATTGCCAGAAATTTTCTCTCAGCTTTTCAGTATCCAAATAGATATCTCAGTCTTGTAATTTGGAGAAGGCCTTGTTTTTCACTACTTAATTAGTTTAACAGTGAAGAGTTGAGTGATTTTGGAGAAACTGATTATTCCACAAAATTATTGATTTGGCTGTCAGCAAAATAGAAATCCTCAGTTCTGCTTATTGTGTTGCTTAGACAAATGTTGTGTACTGTTGGGTTTTTTTTTTGTCTTTTTGAAAAATGAAAAGGTAAAACAATAAAACAATGAGGCTTTTTGGTACAAGAACAGGTCCAGTGTAGTTGAGAGAAGCTTCCATAACCCTCCAGGAGTATAGACCTTCCAAGATATAAAGCCCATTATACCCATAAACCAATAAAAACCACCTTCATGTAACCTTCATGACTCCAATACATTTTAGAAATATGACAATTTTTACCAAAATCTCTAGATTTTCACTAAGAAAATTAATACACAAAACGTTACTCATCCCTACTGCTTAATAATCCAAAAGTGGATAAGTACCTCTATATTCTCAAATGATCTTTGTTTATACTGTAGATCCTATCACATTGTAAGCTAATTTCCACCTTTGCTTTAAGATGACACAGGACCAATTAATTAATGCCATGTCATGCTATATAACTAGGATAAACCGATTCACTTCAATATTTTCTAACATACAGTACTAATAATTCCATATTTATTATTTTTTAATTGAAACCTTGAAACATTTCATATAATAAGTAAGTTAATTTGTATTTTACAGAACTTTCCAAATTATTACATCATTTTCATCCTTTCATTGACTTGCTGAGAAAATTAATATCTTCACCTTCCAATTAAATTATAT
Source organism: Staurois parvus (assembly GCF_062004578.1). Classification (NCBI taxonomy): domain Eukaryota; kingdom Metazoa; phylum Chordata; class Amphibia; order Anura; family Ranidae; genus Staurois; species Staurois parvus. Next base: position 3,011,533 of record NW_028318564.1, on the reverse strand, counting down.
CTTGGTAATAATTGCAGTAACTTATACTCTTGTGGCAGATATTTCTTTTCCCTAAGGGAGAAACAAAAGTGTTAGTTATTCATTACAAGCCCTGTAGAGTCTCCTTAGCATTCTAAATGGTCACTAACTGCTTGCAGGTTTTTTACTTGACAGCCATCCATCACTTTTTCTGCATACCTTTTCCCTATGGATATATTTGGAACCAAGTCACAATGCATGAAAGTCCATTACTTAAAAAAATAACCTATACCTGAACATTAAGATGTTAGCATGAAAAATTAGGCCACATATAAAAATAATCACAGGTAGAATTATAGTTACATTTAACACTTCATTTGAGTAAGTGGGTGAACAGTTAAACTAAAGTATTTGTGTTTAATTAAAAAATAAGCTAAGTAAATCATTGTTGGGAGTCCTATTAGAATAGTACTCTACATTTTGGTACTTTATAGTTATAAGGAATATAATCACCTTAATGTAAAGAAGAATAAACTACTTTTTTGATCATAACACTCCTTACAAAATAGAAAATTTATGGTAAGGGTTATTGCAGATTTTCTAAACAGTGATTTCTCTATTTTTCATAAATGTAGACCTTTAATATTGTGGGACCTTGGGCCATGTTACTTCTTTTTCATGATGTGGAAACCTTTAAAGAATATTTAGCAAGTGTGACCATCAGTCTAAGAACTCTGCCTCCTTCTAGCAAATACTCTGCAGCATGGTCAGGTGAAAACGTCTCCTCAATCAGGAGTGTTTAAAGAGACATTGTCATTTTCAGACAACTCATCAACCCCTACAGCACAGGTGTCAAACTCGCGGCCCTCCAGTTGTTGCCAAACTACAAGTCCCATGAGGCATTGCAAGATTGACAGTTACAAGCATGACTCCCAAAGGCAGAGGCATGATGGGACTTGTAGTTTCGCAACTGCTGGAGGGCCACCAGTTTGACACCCTTGCCATACAGGGTTTATAATGCCTAGTCTTCCTCACCCAAGGACCTGGTAATTGAATGTAAGAACATTAATGGCCAGTTCAAGCTGCCCACACTAAACCTCTTTGATTTAATGTGTTGGAAGTGCTCTATTATAGCTGCAGTGAGCCAGAGTTAGAGGGCAGTGTGATGTGTTTTTTACCACAACACACAGCTCCATTTTTTCTTTTTTTCACAAACTTTATTTGAAGTACACAAAAGTGACATTTTATTCATGTCACTGTACAGCAGTGTTTCTCAACTCCAGTCCTCATGGACCCCCAACAGGTCATGTTTTCAGGATTTCCCTCAGATGAAACAGCTGTGGTAATTACTAAGGCAGTGAAACTGATCAAATCACCTGTGCAAAATAATGGAAATCCTGAAAACATGACCTGTTGGGGGTCCATGAGGACTGGAGTTGAGAAACACTGCTGTACAGCAATGTGGCGCATTCTGCTGCTGTACAGGTGCCTTCCCGTGCACTGTGAAAAAATACAGCATGTCTGTATTTTAACACAGCTCAGTGCACTGCAGCTCCCAGCACATACTGTAGAAAACTATTATTTTCTGTATATTCTAGCGGAGACTGGCGTTCCAGTGTGGAAAAAGGCTGGTCACCACAATTCATGGTACCCTGACCCAAGTTGTGTCTTGCTACCTGTCTGGCTTTCTTATTCATTCAGTTTTCCCTCAGATTTTGCTTTTGCCTCCTGCCTGTCATGATCTTGCCTTGATCTCCTATCACACTTTCCTGCCACCTGAAGTGACCTCCAGTATCTCCAGCTATGTTCGTGCCTTGTAATTCTGTGCTGCATTTGGTCCTGCCTGTTCAGTCAGCTGTCATATTTCAGTACAGAGAGGATCCACTACAGTAAGCTTTGTGTAGTATTGTAATCTTTATTTACAAATAATTTTGCTAAGGATGGAATCAGTCAAAACTCGAGCAATGTGTGCTCTTGCAAGTGCCATTCTGCTCATCAAACGTTGACTGAACCAGGTGGAAACTGTTGGCCAAACCATGGCTACATCCTCTCAGATGTAGTCACTGTTCAGTAGAGCTACTGTTTTTAAACAAATGTGGGTGCCACCCCTGCCAGAATATAGTAGCCAATAGTGGAGTATTATTGTGGGTGGGGGAATTAATTGATTTTCTATTGCTCATCCTGCAAGCTGAACAAGAGAAAATTGAACCATATATGTCTAACTTTAGAACCAAACTCTTGTTTTGTAAGAGACAAACTCAGTATTCCCAGCATAGTTTCTATTATAGGTCTCACTTTTCACATCAGTTTGTCTTTCTATTGTATTACATGTTTACCAACAATGAAACTGCTCAAAGACTAGTTGTATTTCATTATATGAGTATAGCACCCTCTTAGTTCAGCGAGGGGGAGCTAGACCTTAATGGTTAGCAGCTCTGGTGTGATAGTCAGAGGGGTCAAATTGTAGTCAGGGCTGAGAGACTCTGCAGGCCATCCCCTCTGGAATTTCACCCTGCTCTGAGGCTTTCGGAGGAGGGTCTTGGAGGCAGTGGGTGGATCTGAGGAGTGGCTGGTTGCACCTCAGCCAATCCCCAACAGAAGGAATTGCAAGGGGCTGGGACTCCCATAAAAGTGTTGTAACCTGCTCAGTAGTACGAGTGTGGTGGTGGAAGAGTGTGAGGGGTTGGAAGAAGATGTGAGGCTGGAAGAGGAAGGCTGCCAGGAGGCCTAGTGGGATGGGGCCTGCCTGTGAGCCTGGAGCTGGAGAGGCAGAAAATGTGGAGCTCACTGGCCCCCTGAGCAAGGACCACCTATACGGTAAGGAAGGAGCAGCCCGGCTGATAGGACTGGCAGCTGCCATCCCACAAGTGGTACAGGAGAGGATCTGAGTGAGTACACCTGCCCCCCCTGGGCATAAAGGGGAAGGAGCACTCTGGTGGGAAACCAGATTAGCCCCCTACTAGTGACTGTTCACCTCATCTAAAGGAACAGGAGCCAGATCCCCAGCTCAGGAACAAAGTCTCCAGATTGTTGGGTGAAGAGGAGTTCATCTAGGGCCTGGGGTGGTTCAACCAGGAGATGCTGGCTAGCACTCCAACAGAGACTGCAGTAGAAAAGTGAAGCTTGTAAAGAGCTGAAATAGTGAAAAGTTCTAATCCTCTCAATACAATAACAAAAACAACATTCAAGGACTGATTTCTGTCTTTGGATGAAAGCCTGTATGAAAAATGCTGAATGATTGACTGTGCAGGGCTATAGGGGGACCCAATTAATCAGCTATCCCTAAGGGGGTTCTTTTGGCAACCATCAGTTTCACATTGGTTTTACATTTATCAGGGAATTTCTGCCAGTCAGTTGGCTCAGACAAATGTGCATACACAAACTTCTGTACAAACCTTAGCCAAGCCCACATGTATGAGAAAGAATGCACATGGTTCTGCACATGCATCACAGCAAAAATAACGGCAGAAATGCATGCACAACCAAAGTCAGCATTGGCACCAGATGACCTAGTTAAGGGAGGCTCTAACTCAGTGTCAGTGCTGACTGGTCATCAGCATGTTCCTTGCACCCTGACTTGTATTCTGCATGTGAATCCTGCTATCAACCTGGATTCCACCTTACCTGTTCTGTACTGTTTTTCTTGGTATTGGGTTCTTCCATGACCTTGATCAAGCTCCGGACTTAATACTTAGTACTATTGCCTGATCATTGCTGACCTTGGCTTGATCATGACTCTGCCTGACTCTGCATTACGCCATTGTCAAGTGCCTACTTATCTAACCTGCTGATGCAGCTACCTGCTTCTGTGTATTGTCCTGCTACATGTCAGATGACATCTTCTGTAAGCTCTGCCAGCCAGAACGTTCACACAAGCCAGAGTTCCCCTTTAACTTCTGCTGACTATCCTATTGACTCCTTGCCTGATACTCCTGCCCACAAATCCTGCTGAATCTTCCTGGTCAGTATCTCCAGTTTGAAGTTCTGGGAGCTACATCATCCAGCACAAATGTTTCTATTTTCCCTTTGCACCCTCTGTTCCACCTTCCCCAGGTCAGTGTCCAACCTCCATGCCATTTGTTTGACAATCCTATTCACCTAGAAAATAGCCAAATAGTCATTATTGAGGAAATTGTGACCAGGAAGTACTGCAAAAAGAAGCAAGATGGATTTACACTCTGAATGCGACTTCCCCTCCAGGCCTGAATGAGGCATTAAGCTATACATCTTTCTTGTAATAAGTGGTAGGGTAGGACCATCCCATTGTATGGTATACTCTTCTGGGGAACAAATATTGGTCTTTCAAGGCTATTATGAGATGGGATTGATGTAGTCAAGTTATCTATGCTGATACATTATGTCCAATATATGTGTAGTCTTTATATGAGGCTGTATTCATATTGTTTCTGCTATAAAAGTTTGCAAATAAATAATTGTTGTTCATAAATTTAGGCCAAGATGTGTTCTACTACATGTCTTTGGTGAAAATAACCCAAATTAGGATGTATTATTTAGTTTGTAGGAAAGTTATAGAGTTAACAAACTATGGTACAGTATATATCTGAATATTGATCAAACAGTCAAGTATTGACGGCCAATCTAATTTCTTGAGGTCCAAGAATGTCAGAACAGTACAGATATCCCCCAAATGACCCCTTTTTGCAAAGTAGACAGTCTGACATATTTCATAAGAGGCATGGCGAGTTTTTTGAAGTTGTAATTTTTTTGTCCTAATTTTTTGGAAAATGAAAAAATTTAAAAAATGCAGCAGTACAGCGTCATCATAAAACTGGCATGGTGGTGATCAGGGACACTGACTGCTGACAGTACGAAAAAAAAAATTATAATTTTTTTTTTATTAGTTTTAATTGTTTATTACATTTTTTCTTTTTTTAAGATTTTTTTTCATATTTCACTATGACCAAAGTAGTATAATGTTACCATAGTAACATTGTACTACTTTGGGGAAGTAATCAGTATTTATTTATTTTTTTGCACAATTTGCCTATAGCAAAGAATTACTTTGAAATAAGCAAGCATTTACCTGAATGACATCGATTCATTCAGGGTTTTTTTTGTGCTTAGCTGTGATTTGGCCACGGCTAATCACCTGACAAAGCTGGGCTGTGATTGGCCCAGCTTGTGCATGTGATCGCTGTGACCATTCACAGCTAGACACACTTGTATACAATGGATGGCATGAAAGGAAGCCATCCATTGTATACAACTGTCATGTGACCTGCTGTGATTGGTCACAGCAGGTCACATGGTACTGGAAACGGAGCCGGTACACAGATCTGTCATTGGCCGTGTCCGAGGTACATGGCCGGTGGCAGATCGCGTCGCAAGCGGCCCTACGGGCAGGCAAACTGCGCATGCCTGAAAGGACGCCATATGGCGTCCACCCAGAGGGACGAGCTGCTCGCCCGGCCGCCTTTGTGCTATTGGCCGGGCAGGAACTGGTTAATGCCCCTCACCCCCCATAGGACCTTCCTGGTGGGTATAGTATGTCTTATCACTAGTTTTGTTCCTTCTAGTATGGTGGGATGTGTGACATTGTCCGCAGGACATTGTACATTGGAATTTTTAACAAAAAAATGTTTTTTGTGTCATGATTCATCATAATAAAGTACAATTGATTTAACTGATATGTGTTTATGGTTTATGTGGCTCTAAAGTCCATCTTTTCCCTTTGCCTATTTTTTCCCCCCATTTTTTTGGCTCATTGGTATATAGACTAATGTGCAAACAGGACACATCAGACCTCCTCTAACAGAACTGCCAAGAAGTGTGTCCTGTAAAGATATTTGTGTTAAAGCTTGTTTAGTGTAATGCAAATTTTCATAGATATATGCCATATGTTGTTTCTGTGGCCAGTATGTTTGCCTAATCCATGCAAAAAAAAAATTACCGGCAGAAAATCAGTACCTGATCCTCCTTATGCTGGTTTAGCTGCGCTGTTTAATGAAACATGTATACATAACAATGGATACATAAAGATTGAACATTCATGGCTCTAAACTGCTGTAGCACAAGTGATGGAATGGACTGTATCCAATAAACTATCTGTCCACCTGGAATGTACCCAGTGGTTGTATGCAAAATAATCCAGAATACAAATTAGATTAAGTTGGGTATTGTTAACTGGAATATGTAGTTCATCTGTGGCCTCAAACCAAGGTGGCCAGTGCAAGATCTTGCTGTGGTGGTGGGTAGGACAGATTCCTGTTGAAACAGTGTCGCAGAATGATGGATCCATCTTTGTTCAGGCATTCTCCAGGGTCAACATCTACTTCAGAGGCTAAGATGTTGGCTTAGAGTCTACACAACTGGTAAATCTCATTCTTGTGCAACTGTTTGCTGTGTTCACAGATGTATGATAGATCATCCCTAGGCTGCAACCTTTCACCTTTTGCTGCAGGCTGATGAGTTTTCAAATTTAATTTAAAAATGTAAAAATAGGACAGTCATCAAATTGGAACTCACTGGGGTTAATTTATGAAAACAGGAAAATGCAAAATCTGGGGCATGGTAGCCAATCAGCTTCTAACTTCAGCTTGTTCACTTAAGCTGTGACAAAAAAGCTGGAAGCTAATTGGTTTCTATGCAGAGCTGCACCAGATTTTGCACTCTCCACTTTTAGTAATTCAACCCCAATAACTGTTTTTAAATTATATTTATGAGGAATGTATTCATGCAGTCACTAAAACGTTCACTGAAATAGGATTACCTCTATTTTATGTGGTGCAAAATTTTGGGAATTACTGTTTTTTTGAATTGGAGTCTTCTTACGTAGATGCATTGCTTTGTGATGGATTCCCTCTAAGCCTTAATGGAACAAAATATAATTCATGTTATTTGGTGAATAGTTTTTCATTTTAGCTTTGCTGTATTCTGCAAAACAAATAAGATTTTAATTGCAGACAGCACACTCATCTACAATACATGCTATAATTGAATTGGACTCATATTCGTTTTAAGCATTTTATACAGGACATATTTGAAGACTTGCAATTTTATGTACACTTGGCTAATTCATAGAAAATCCCCAGTCTTTCAAATGTCTGGCCTACATCAGTATTTCAAAAGAATTTTAATTTGTTAGCATATCCCCTTTACTTGTTTTAATAAAGAGAATAAAGTGAAAGGGGTCCATTTCAATCACTTTCCATCATAACAATTCCTTGTGTTTTACTGGAACATGAAACCTTAGAGAGTTATGCCAATAGTTACACTGAAACAACATTCTTTTATTTCAAAATATGTTTATGCGAAGAACAAAACAGACAAGAGGAAGTAACTGCTCCCAAATTTTTCATGGGCACTTTAATCCTTTATTAATATGCAAATTTTGTTCTCTAGAAAGTTAATGTCGAATAAGATTTTTTTTCCTAAGACTGCTTCGAAATTGTCTTATTTTCCCAAAAGTCTCTTCTGAATGATTCTAAGTGAAACTCTGTTTTTATGCAAATTCCCTGGAGGATTTTGAATGCATTACTTTTCTTTGAAATTATATGAATTTCACAGAGCTGCATTTGTAAGACATTTAATAATTTATTTATCTTAAATATCCTTTCTAATAGACATGTCCCCTGGAGAGGCTGTCAATGTAGTGTAGATATTTGAAGAAATTTAACTCCTGATATAAATAAAGGAAAATAAAATATTTACTTAAAAAACACGTATTTTGGTCTGGTCTTTGAAAGATTAGTTTATGACAAGAAAATAACAAGCAGAACAGTATTTTCACCAAAAAGTGTGTATAGAGATTTAGATGGCAAAGACAGTGAACAGCTAACAGACTCCGTATTACTAAAGTGTAATACTTTATAGATCCCTGATGTAATGATACCCAGAACCTAAAGAGCTATCACATACAGTATATCCTCCAGCTATACTGATAGAATATATAGGTTGTCATTGTTGACATACCCTTCTAGAAATGCTAGCTCCTTGGATGCCATGCTGATCTATTACATTCAGTGCTTGTTGACCCTAAGTAAGTATCCATTTCAGAAGTTCTGATTGAACCTGCTGCTTGTTTCCATTTTAGTAAATCACAAAGCTGACTACAGTTCAATAACTAGCATTTATAAAATGTGCTGGGCAATTGCTGCCTAAATATTTATTTTCTTACATTTTTCCTTTACTTTCTCTTTGCTAGAACATAAAATTATTATATCAACATAGCCCTGTCATGTTACAGATCTTTTGACAGTTCTTTCATGGTGTATACCCTAGTGTGGATTAGCTGGCTGTGAAACTGGTGAGTATTGGGAACTGGAATGCACTCACACCCGGAAGGATACTGGATTCAAATGGCATGGAAAGTTTGAGTCTTCTGGTATATGACTCCTCATTTGCAGAAGCAGTTGTATCATATATCAAGAAACATCTTTTGAAATGAGCTTCTCCTAAAGTGAGTCTCTTGTATAAGCGTTTTTTTTTTTTAAGTTAGGTAGGTGAATGCTTAAGCCCCTGTCAGATTTTTTATTTTTATCTGTTTCCCTGTTGTAGATTTTCCCTCACTACCTGTCCAGTAAAACGTTGCCCCCAGAACAGAATGTGGTGAGAAATCTCTCTAAAGGAGCCCCAAATGTCAGTAAAACATGAGAGGGGTTCTAACCCTTCCCAATTAATTAAAAAAATAATTCTAGTATCTGTATTATATCTGCTATTATCCCCTTGTTTTGGGAATCCAAAAGAGTGGCCATCCAACAATGGCCCCTACCCTTCATATTCCAAATCCTTGGGTCCCTGCACAGGAACTTCAGCATGAAAGAGCCTATTCACCATAAATTAGTATGTTTTTGAAGTTGCTGAGGACAACAATGCCCTCAACAAATTCATCCCACCCACATACAACTTCTGGGGTTTGGGAAAAGTAAAACATTTTTCCCTGGAACCATTCCCCATTTAATAATACTTTTTCGTGCCAAAGTCAAAAGTTCTGTGCCTTAAGATCCCAGTCTAACACACCATGCAGTGTGTACTCCAAGAGGAACATGAAAGTGTTGACAATCCCCGCTTTTTCATGGTTCACCATTCTTGTCACCTATTTAAACAGTAATGAGAAGCTGCACACATCCGGAATCAAAAGCAACTGACGTGGTGAACAGTACCTCAGCTACCTTGAGCCTGTACTCATCCCCTACTCACACAGATAATCATTGATTGCTGCATAGCCAATCTTAAGTTCCAGTGCATATAAAGTGTTTGGCCATTAGCCTGTGTTGTTGCTGTATAACGACCAGAAGACTTACAGGTGATCACTTAAAGTGGCTGCACACTCTTCTGGTGGTGAGAGACCTGGAAGGCGGGCCACCTAACTAGTAACTGGACTATCCTGGGTTTGATGAACTTCAAATTTTGAACACCAAACCAGAACCCCATTGAAATCAATGGAATCCTAATCTGTCAAATTAAACACGTGACTTTTCTGGGCTAATAAACAAGGGGTGTTAAAAAGATAGCATGGGAGTGGGTGGAGTGGGCCTAGGAGCAGTGATTTTTAAAATTCTTAGAATGAAGCAATAAAAATGTCACAGTCCTTAAGGGCCTTTGGGTGCCCTAATCCTGCCTGTGGTGGGTTCATCTATGTGATGTACAGAAAGTACTGCAGCTGCACTGATATTTACAAAGGAAAAAAGTTTTAAAATTTCAGGCAAATGACATGTTATCGACAGCTAAGAGCAGTACACAGACACTGTTGTCTGCTCTGTATTTTGGAAGACCTTTGGAGGGGTTTGTATGCTGTTTCTGTTTTTTTTTTTTTTTTTTTTAAAGCTGGCAGTGAAAGTAATTTTCCAGCAATTTACACTGTATAATTTTTTTCTTCATAAATGTCTTGTTTTCTGTAGCACATCCTAGAGCAAGAAGAAACAAAATGTGTAGAGTCATCCCCAAAACATTCACCAGACCTTTTTAGTCTGGTAGTGGATTTTTAAGGGGTACCTTCCCTCTTTGTAAATCTATCATCAATCATGTTGCCCATTACTTGCTGACTCATTAAAAAACAACAACCAAGTGAACACAACCATAACCACCACCAACCACAACTGGCCACTGTCATTGCACAGATATAGCCAGTGGCCATATTGTGGCAGTGATTTAACTTCTATTTTTACCCCTTTGCTTATAAAGAACGGGAATTCCCTGTGACCTTAGGTCTTCCTAGGGATGCTGGGGTGCAAACGGGAAGCTGTTGTAAATAGAAATACCACTTCTATATTTGATTTTAAGTAATTGTCAAACAGGTGGGGGCTGAATGGACCTAGTTCAGGTGTTTGTCCAAAGGCCTGAACAGTCAAAGGTCATTCCATCCCTATACCTAACCAGGAAGTGATGGCCCACCAGCTTGAATACATGTGTCAGGTACACGTGTGAAATCTCCTTGTGACCAGCAGGTTTGCCATTCTCAAACAGGACCTTGCCTGGCAAATGGCAAATGGGAAGGAGTCAGTTATCTCTCAGTCTGGCCCTAGAGAGCTGCCATATATTCTGGACTAGTGTGACTCCTGTCCTCCCGGCATAAGAGCTGCAATACATATGCTAAAGGTTTTCCTGGGCCATTGTATAGGCTGAGGGGTTCTTGAGAGGGACTGGTGGTTCTGAAGAGTCAGAGTATGGGCTATTAAGGAGGAGGAGGTCATGGTGACTGTGCTGTTACTGACACCAAGGTGTTGGACACCAGTTCCAGTGGTGTGCCCTGTTCTGACACATTCCAAAACACAAAAGATTCCCTTAGTATGCGGTGGAGAAGATATAACATCCCTTGCCATTTTTGCTAGACCATGACAGCTTGGGATGCAGCGAGAGGAAAATCAGCTGGAGAGCAGCCTGGAGACCCTCATTGCTTAGGTTTCCGATATAAAGAATTCCTTGATTTCTTTCATTCATATGCTGGAGAATGAGAATGAGCGCCTTTCCTGCTTCTCCCCCTAGGAGGATTCTTTGCTGGTTTTTGCATAGCCCTGACCCTGGAGAAGTCCCTATTTATGGCTTCCTGAGACCCCCCATAATGATCAGCATTAATGCTATCATACAAGTAGTGTTCTGGTGAGTGCACATCCATATAAGGTGGTGGATTCTGTGACCTGTAGTGCCATAGACCATTTATAATCACTATTATTGCTGATAAGCACTTACGTACCATTTGGCACTTCTGTGACCTGTAGTGCCATGGACTATTTATATTCACCATTTATGCTCAGGTTTTAAGAGGTTTTTTATGATTCTATGATTTTATATGATCTGAGATGTTTTATTAAGTTTATATCACTTGAATATCGTATGACCACTTTTATTCAGATAAGCACTTTACGATAGCATTTGACACCTATGTTTTAGCGCTGCGCTTACATTTGAATTAACAGTGTTTTTAACTGTCAAAAGTGAGTGCCACTCAAATTGTGCCCTCCTGTTTTTGCTGCAAAAATTGGAAGAGCTAGCCCAGCCACAACACACCTTACCCAGCCCAACTGGTCAGCAGGTAAAAGCAGCCTCAGCTCGATTTATCCAGACCACGCCTCCCTGTTTTGCCCCACTCCCAGGGAGAACATGCCTCCAACATGTTTGCCCCCCCCCCAACGGAGAATCACAATGATCTTCATAATTAAGCCCAGGGGTGGGGTGAAACATGTTGAAGGCTTGGTCTGGATGAATCAAGCTGAGACTGCTTTTTCCTGCCAACTACTCAGGCCAGGTGAGGTGTACAGCGGCTGGGCTATGTCTTCCTTTTATTAAGCATGCTTTGGGTCTGGATGGACCATTTCTTACCCTGCGCCCTCACTAGTCAGTGGCATCCAACTCATTAGACCTTGACAGCCTGAGTGGGGACCCTTTCTCCTATTCCCCTTATCTACTTTGTTTGCCTATCAGACTGAAGTTTTCAGGGATATTTTAATTTAATATTATTACATCCCCTTTACTTGGGAGCACTGAATGTCTTGATGGGCTACTTATAGCCTCTCTAGCATTTTATATGCACAACCTTTTGACATTATGAAGTAGTTCATTTGCAGCTAAGAGTGAATGGCTAAGTGGCCTTTATAGTTTTCTCCTCCTCGCATAATGTACACAATGTAGGTGGGCATGCTTTCGTTAGGTATGTGAACAAGCAAGCAGTAAGTGAAGAAATCAAAAAGAAGCAGTTATCCAGTATTGGGACATGGGCATCTCACAGCTATGCTCTGACATCTGAGTATTTTGTTTGGCTGCTTTTAGTTATATCTCTGCTTGGATAAAGGCTCAAACTGAAACCAAGAAGCTAGGTAGCAGATTCTCCTGCCTTTAAATGATAGTGATTAGAGATGATGAGAAGACACTGATTCACTCAAATCTATTTGCTCATCCCTAGCATCCAAGTTTTCATCTATGATGATGATGAAACATTGCTTTTTCATTCAGTTTCGATTGCAGATATTCTGTTGTGTGAAATGAAAAGTATTATATTTTTACTGCTCTATGATCTGTATGATCTAGGCAGATTTTGAGATTCCAGTCTGATAGATAAACATTTGTAAGAACATTAGCTAGAGACAGATGGACAAAGTTAGGGACAGAAACTAAAAAACTAAAAAAAAAGCACACAATGTGGAAGACAGGAAAGGCATGTGTTCATACCTGAGTCAGATGTGACCACCAACCACACTGCAGTTAGTTGAAAACAACAAGTGACTTTTTGCTTTGTTACACTAAGAAGCATAATTATAAGGCATTTAAGAACAATGTGTAGTCATAGATTTCTGGTGACATGTAATGCCCTTGGGTGACATGAAGCTTAGTCTCTCCCTTTCTCTCTCCCTCTCTTCCCTCTCTCTCTTTCTCTCTTGCCCTCCCTCTCTTCCCTCTCTCTCCTCTCTTTTTCTCCCCCCTCTCCCTCTCCTTCTCCCCCTCTCCCCCCCCTCTCTCTCTCTCTCTCTCTCTCTCTCTCTCTCTCTCTCTCTCGTAATGAATGCACACATTTTACAAAACACATCCCTATTAAGGCTACCGTCACAGCAAACCACATCCATTGAGTTCCTTCAAGGTATGCACAAGTTTGCAATCTTCCTCCTCCTCCATCCTCCTCCAAAGTTTCCTTTATGTGAAAATTAACTGAACATCTTACACCATGTGTGCACTGAGTCTTAGAGTATGCACATGATTTAACCTCTCATTAAACAAATGGCAAGGTGCGCATGCGCAGTGGTCCAAGATGGCGGCCGCAAAATCACGGAGCTCCGACGACCCTCGGACCTACCGGTTCTCCTGTTCCACTTCTGCTGCTGCTAGAGACCCAGGAGCACCTTTTCCAAGGTCCTCCCATAGCCGCCCATACCACCTCCTCCAGACCCGCAGCCCTCGGTGCTGGACCACGTTTTTACTAGGCCTGGATCCCTGGCCTCAAGTAGCGGTGGCGGCCCCGGGGATCTCTCCAGATGATCTTCTGAGATGGATGGGATGGATGTGGACCCCCCCCCACAGCTTCACAGCTCTTCCCAGCGACCCCAGCTCTGACAGTGGACACCGTAGAAGACAAACTGCAAGTATTTTTGCGTAATATTACCACCACTATCTCTGCTGAAGTTGAAAAATTGGCCCTGGAGCTTAGGGGGGAGATCATTCAGATAGGAGACTGCAAAGACCACTTTGAGACTAAATTTGATGAACTGGTACAATATGTCCATGTTCTAGAGGAGGATAACGCCAACCTGAAACACTCTGTGTCCCAATTACAGCTTCAACAGGAGGATTTGGAAAATAGGGAGCGCCGCCAGAATATTCGTATTCGCGGCATAGCTGAAATGGTCTCTGATTCTCAACTCCAACATCACCTATTGTCCTTATTCACCACTCTAGCTCCTAGGGTCCCAGAGGTTGATTGCCGGTTGGACCAGGCCCATAGGTCGCTAGGTCCGAAACCCTCCGAGGGCACCAGGCCTAGGGATGTTATTGTACATTTTCACTACTTTGACTATAAAGAAGCCTTGCTCTCTTCTACTTGTAATAAGCCTTCTTTGGAATTCAAGGGAGGCAGGCTTCAACTCTTCAGTGATTTATCCCCCATCACCCTGGCCAAAGACAGGCCCTGAAGCTGGTCACTCTTCATCTCCAACAACATCATGTTTCCTACTGGTGGGGGTTCCCCTTCTAGCTCATGGTCTCCAAGGATAACACCCAAGTCACACTCCATGACCTGCATGAAGCGGACTTTTTTTTCAAACAGCTGGGGCTCCCTCCCCTGCCTGGAGGCATCTCCACCTCCTCCAACCCCATCAACATTCAAGACTTCCTGGTTTGACGAGCTCTGCCACCTGATGGTCTTGACCATAACAGTTTTGCTTTTTTCTGAGATAGGCATCTGCCACAATTAGCCAGTTGCCATGTTGCCCCCTGGAATTTCAAGCCTTCGGCCTCGATGACTCGAGATATGTCCACTTTCCCGGGTGTATATCCTTGTTGATATCTTTGTTTCTAGCCACGATCCTTACGGCTTTTGTTTTGAAGTATATATTTTTGTACACTAGGTTTCTTGCCTTGTTAATTGCTTGAATCCCTATCCCTGTTTACTTTCTGTATTTTTCTCATCGATGATCATTTTCTTGTATATTCTGGTTACACAGCTGATATAACTAATGTTGTTTTATGATGACTTTAAGGCTGTTGTCATATAATGTCAAAGGTCTTAACTCCATTCAAAAATGGTGGATGGCTCTGAAGGAGTTCAGATCCTCGGGAGCAGATATTATATTTGTTCAGGAAACCCACTCCAAACAGGATGGCTCTGTCCACTTTGCCTCTAGGAATTTCCCACAGTCCTCTTCAGCTTTTGACGCCTCCAGGAAAGCCGAAGTGGCTATATTGATTCAGAAAAACTGCTCTCCTCCTCCAGGGTTGACCCACTGGGTCGCTATATTTTATTGGAATGTATGTACGAAGGTTCCCCACTTGTCCTTTTGAACCTGTATACACCTAATTCTGGTCAGCTGAAATTTCTCTCTCAAACGCAAGAAAAACTATGTTCACTATCCACCCCACACATGATTGTTGGAGGAGATTTTAATTTGATTATGTCTCCTCACAAGGATAGGAAGGTTCTTTTTGCATCTACTCCTTCAAAAAGACAATGCTCCTCCTTGACAATTTTCTATAAACTGATACAAGAGCATCGCCTTTTTGATGCCTGGCGGCTTAGGCACCCTCTTTATAGACAGTTCACATTCTACTCTACTCCGCATCGCATGTTCTCACAATTGGATTATTTTTTGTTACCGCTCCCCTGATCCCCTTTATGGTTTCTTCCAAGATCAACCCTATAACTTGGTCAGATCATGCCTCTCTAACGCTTAACCTTCCTTTCCCTACCTCCCCCCTAAAGTCTGTCACTGGCGCCTCAATGAAAGTTTTCTACATTCAGACAACCTTCAAGAGGAACTCTCTCAGGGGCTGGAGGCATATTTCCAATGTAATGTTGGTTCAGTTGCCTCCTCTTCCACCCTATGGGAAGCTCACAAGGTGGCTTTTAGAGGCCTTTGTATCTCTATGGGTGCTCAATTGAAGAAGGTTTCAGTAAGCACCAGACAATCACTTTTACAACAACTCTCTCTGGCTGAAGGAGGGGTCCTAGACAAACCATCTGTCACTCGGTTTTGGAAGGTAACCCACCTACACAACCAAAGCAAAGCCCTTGACCTTTGCAAAACTGCCCAGTCTCTTGCCTAGGCTAAACAGAAATTCTATGAATTCTCTAAAAAACCTCATTGCATGCTTGTGAATAAACTCAAATCTCAGACATCCCCATCACTACCAGGTCACCTACTCCATTTGGATGGCAGACCCACATATGACCCGCACGTAATGGCTACTGTATTTGGGGAATATTATGAGAAGCTCTGCAACTTCCTAGAAGAGTGAACACAAATACAACACCTCCTGCGCTCAGGGACCCAGATCAGTAGAGGGCCAATGGATCAATAGTTTGAAGAGTATAAAGGTGTATGGACGTTTGTCCAAAACCAATCAAAGGCTATGCAGCTCCAATACAAAGCTGGGGAAGCTTGATACAAACTGTAGTGGAGAACAAAAACAGTGCTCACAAACCTTACGCATTACCTCCTACAATAAGGAGACACATGCGAATCCTATCTGAAGGGGAAATTCTCAGAATGACGCTGACGTGTTTTCAAGGGGGGTCCCTTCTTCATCAGAGCTTGATATTCATGAAATTTTGGCTAATTGGTTGGCCAGATGTATATCCAAGCTAATAAAATAAACTTATATATAAAATCTATATATAAAATCGAGCGCAGTGTATAGGTGTAAGTACGGTAGCTGCTTGCACAAAAAGGCACCTCGGGAACCTCCAAAGTAATTGATAAAGAATGAGAGTGCAGCACTAACCCAAATAGCGATTAAACATATGATAGACCACATATGATAGTGGATCAGTAAAATGTCAGTGTAAGTTCATCAGATGTGCTGAAAATGCATACAGTCTCCAATATGTAAAGAACCAAAAGTAGTGACTTTCAGAAATGATAATAGCCAAATAATGCACTAACCAGATAGCGCATATTAAAGCGCATGGAGCATTTAAGACCTGCCCCTGGTGCTCAGCCACTGTATCACTGGAGCCAGGAGATGTCATCTATAGGGTGACCACTAGATGTCATCTATCCGGATGGAAGCTGAGTCCAGCCACTGTATTAGAGGATCAGGCGGATGTCATCTATAGGGCGACCACTAGATATCATCCGTTCCAGGAGGAGCTGTGTCATGGATCCAGGGATGTCACTTGCAGATGTGTCCTTTGCTCAGCACAGCCCCAGGACCTTCAGAATTACAGGCTCCCCAGAAATAAAGAGCCCGTGGAAAAAGGCCTCAAATAGTGTGATATCGTTTATTAAAGTATTTAAATAATCAGAAAAGAACTTACTAACAACGGTTCAGCTGCTCATAAACGGCCAGACCAGAGGTACATGTACACAGGATATAAATAGCTTGGCACTTCCCTAACGCGTATCGTGTGAGTACACATCATCAGAGGGACTGTGCCAGTGGTAAAAGGAGTGTTTTTATACATAAAAAAGCGCCAAAATACACCGCAATGTGGCGGCGCCGTTATTGCCGGTTCGCACATGCGCAGTAGCGTTCGCGCGTTTGCGCATGCGCACTAGCGTTCCAAGCTAATACACAGAGACCAGGTGGGTTTTGTGCTGGGCAGACATTCCATGGATAACACGAGGAGGGTTATCGATTCTATCTACCTCATTAATAAATCCTTGACTCCTGCTTTCTTGTTGAGCTTAGATGCCCAAAAAGCATTTGACCGACTCAGTTGGCCTTATATATTTCTGGGCCTGGAGAGATTTGGGTTTAGCAGCCCATTTATGGCAGCCATGAATGCTCTATATTCCACCTCCCAGGTCAAATTAGCGTCATTCCTGTCCCCCTCTTTCCGGATGTCAAACAGTACACGCCTGGCATGCCCGCTTTCCCCCCTGCTGTTTATCCTTGTTTGGATTCCCCGGCCATTGCCATTAGATCCAACCCGGATATACAGGGGACACACACTAATGACTGTGACTTTAAATTGTCTCTGTTCACTGATGACATTTTGCTGACATTGACGGAACCCCATACTTCCTTACCTGTTTTGCACCGTACTTTACAGCTCTTCGGTGCCTTGTCGGGATATAAAGTTAATGCGTCCAAAACTGAAGCACTACCACTCCATATCTCACCTACAGTCCTATCCTCCCTTCAGTTGAACTATCCCTACAGGTGATGACCTCACTCCCTGAAATAGGTACTAATCGCACTTCCTCATATCACTCCATTAATTTCCCTCCTTTGTTCCATGCAATTTCTCAATCTTTAAAATCATTGGACTCTCTTCCTATTTATTTCCTAGGACAGATCAACATACTGAAAATGACTATATTACCCAAACGTTTGTACCTGTTTGAGACACTTCCTGTCCCTATCCCCATGCCCAAATTGCATTCTCTTCAGAAGTCCTTTCTCCATTTCATCTGGCATAACAAATCACATCGGATTGCTCGTACTGTCCTTCTTTCTCTCCCTCTCTTTTTTTTATTTTACATTTACCTTTGTGACAGCTTGTTGTAATATGTCTGAAAATGAATAAAAAGTTAATTACAAAAACAAATGGCCCAACATAGGGGGACAGATGCAGCAGGTTAGGACTCAACATTTTTCCAACACCTTAAGGAAAAGGGACATTACTGTATTTTGAGGGCAGTGAGGTACACATTTTGGAAAGAGAGGATCAATGGGATTCAAAAGGTGTAAACTGGACCTATTAGTGAAACTAAAACAACCATCCTGGGTTACCTGGTTAAAATTGCTGGGGTATGTTCCCAACATTCATTAGAACTGGAGAACTAGCTTGGGTAAACTATGAAATGTCTTCAACATTACAGAAAAATTCCAGTTTAATGCAACTAACCACTATAGCTATGCCATGACCTTCAAGGAGATTCTTGTCGTTGTTAACAGTTACTCAAGGTACAGTAAATACGTGCTTAAGTCCAGCTTTATATGATTTCTACAGTCAGTGAAGGAGCTGGAAGTTCAGTGCAGTGTGTAAAGCCAATAAAAGTTGTGCAAATTCCACACTCCCATGCTTCCTTGAAGACAGGAAGAGAAAGTCCACTCCACTGAAAGGGGTTGATTTACCAATGCAGTACAGTTCAATTTGTAAAAAAAAGTGAAGCAATTGTTTTATATAAGCATTTGTTTGCGGGGGAAAATAGATTTTGTCTGTATTTGGATGGCTGGAGTATAACAGCATCAACTTTGCAAAGAGAACATTTTCTATTTATTTAGGGTCCATTAAAGTGTTTTAGTGAGTTGACATGTGTTGCATTAAGGTAATCTATTCACTTGGGTGTGTCTCAACACACTAAATAATAAACTTTGTGGCAACACAGTGCACCATAGCAAACATAGCATTTACACCTGTTGTGAATTACTATAATTACTATAACAAACATTCTTTTGTCTAGCCATGATCCATGCCAAAATGGAAGAGACTGTATCAGCCAAGAGAAATGATGGCATTCTTGGGTGACACATTACCTACCCCCCAGTTTTTCAGAAATCTTTGTTGTTATAAATATATTTAAATAGCTCACTGGAAACCTCCTTTTTTTCTTTATACAAACAAAACATAGTAAACAATGATCCTTAGCAGCTGGAGTCAATATGTTCCCCTCACAGAAAAAAATGGTAATGATAGAAGTGACCAGTGCTCTCAAAATAATAAGTTCTATATTGTGTCTGTATAAGTGAAGATCAGATGTCATACATCCATCAACTTCTTCCTATGAATCCAATTTTCCTATACAGTGATCTCTAAAAAAAAGAAATATAATAGAGTGCAGTATGCTCAATGCACCATGCTTCAAATCCTGTCCAATGTGCTCACATTTATAATAAATAACCCTATGCGTATTTGTTTACTAGTGTTCTTCTTTATCTATTCTTACCCTTCATATACTTGGTGTATATCTAATCAATTATTTTCAGATTCACTTAAGTTCTGTGTCTCCTTGTGTCTGGTATGTCAGTGGTTGTCTCACATCAAGATCCTCACGATTTCACCCAAACTACAAAATACCAATATAGTGCAATACTGTTTTCTAAAAATCTCTCTCAGGTAGAAAGCCACTGTGCATTCCCATTGTATCACCCATTCTCAAGTTTATCACCTCACCAAAAACACTCCAAGCTCCTTAATACACTGTGCTTTTAATAAACCATTCCACCTTCTTCCTGCTCTTTAGCAGCATGACTTGTTTGAATGGTCACCAAAAAAAAAAAAAGACTAATAGAGTGTGATATTGCTTATAAACAATGCATGAACATACAACTTAAAACCACTCACATTTCTATACCCCCAAAATAGTTCATATCCCATTAAATGATACAGGTTTACCGCATGTACTCCATGCACTTTACCAGATTGGAATTAATGCAATCGTGTACGCTGGAAGTGCCAGAGCAGTCATTTTGGAAGTGGTTACAGGCATTTTTACACTGAATGTTTGTAAGTGCATCGATTGTAATAAATATATTATTTAATAAGGATTTACTGCACTATGGCCTCTGTATGATATCTCTTGCTTGGGAAACCTGGAGAGAAGCTGAAGATAAGAAGAGAATTGTTGAAAGTGGAAGAGTTTGGTGGACAGTGATTTGAAAGGCACCAATCTGGTAAGGTGCATGGAGTGACACTATTAAACACGTGCATGAGGTGGATCTGTATCATTTAAAGGGATATGCACTATTTTGGGGGTATGGAAATGTGAGTGGTTTTAATTTTTTTTTCATGCGTTGTTTATAAGCAATATTACACTCTATTAGTATTTTTCTTTTATGGGAACCATTCGAACAAGTCAAGTAAAGAGCAGGAAGAAGGTGGATGATTTATTAAAAGCACAGTTTGTTGGAAGTTTGGTAAGGAGCTTGGAGTGTCATTGGTGAGGTGATACACTTGGTGGATCCTTCTGTGGGTAATGTTAATATATTATAATGTGAGTTGCTTTCTATCTGGGAGATATTTTTAGAAAACTGTATTGCACTATATTGGTATTTTCGGTGTAATCGCGTGGATCTTGATGTGAGACAACCACTGTCATACCAGACAAAAGGAGACACAGAGCTGAAGTGAATCTGAAAGTAATTGACTGGATATACACCAAGTATATGAAGGGTAAGGGTAGATAAAGAAGAACACTGGTGAACAAATACACATTTGGTTATTTATTATAAATGTGAGCACATTGGACAGGATTTGAAGCATGGTGTATTGAGCATACTACACTCTACTATATTTCTTTTTTTTAGAGATCACTGTATAGGAAGATTGTATTCATAGGAAGAAGTTGATGGATGTATGACATCTGATCTTCGCTTATACAGAGACAATATTGAACCTATTATTTTGAGAATGCTGGGCACTTCTATCATTACCATAAAATCTTTATTGCTGCCTTGGTAGTTCTTTTCTGAAGATATACCCCCTTTATACGCCTCACATGCTTGGAATCACATCATCTCCCAGGGATTTCTCCCTTCTTTCCCTTTTTCTTGATCTTTTTTTTCCCCCTTCTCTATCACCTTATCCGCTGCTCTCTTTTGCTCTTTTCTCTCCCTTTTTCCTTCTTTCTCCTTTTGGTTTAGGATGCAGTAACTACATTTATTCTAATCAGATTCTCAACATTATGCCCCTCTGCTCTCATGAGCCTTTTGTTAGCCTTCCAGTCCTCCTATTATATGTTTACCATTATCTGCACTAGCCAATTACGAACTCTTGAGTTACACTATTGCTGATGGTATAATTTTATGATCTTGCTTGACTACTATACGGAAAAAGTCACACCAGCACCAGGGACTTGTATGTTTGCATAATCTTCTGTATGTTCTTATTTTGTTGTATTCTTGTGCACACTTCACATGTCCCTTACATTCTTTTTCTTTCTATGGTACTGTATTCTATGATACACTATATGTATTTTACTGTAACTGAACTCACCTATGTTCTGTTTAAACATTAATAAACAAATTTGACAAGAAAATTCCGAATGAATCCAGAATGAATGCCAATGCACATATACAGAACATTGTTGAATGAGATTTTAGCAAGTTATCACAACACATAGATATGAATCCAGTGATAGTATATCAGTCCAATGGAGTGGAGAATGTTTGAATACTTTAAATACTCAATCATGTGCAAGGGACACTGAGGAAGCAAGGGGTTTGCTAACAATTATTTTTCTAACAATTGATTGAATAACTAAAGTGAACAGGAACTCTAGGCATTTAGGACCAGTCAATCATGAAAAAAAAACACCCCTGTCAGTCAGTAAGAATGTTTCCAAGAATGATTGGCCAGAATTTCAAATCTTTTAGCAGGTAAACCATGCAAGATCCATTTTAATTAGGAACTACGCATGTCAGGTGTCTCGCTGGGTGAACAATATGTGTAAGTCACAAGATAGGCCATACAGAATTACGAATCCTCTGACAGGTAAAACAGTAAACATATATGTACCTCAATTATGTATATAGCTATGTGCCTAGGGTTTCACTTTAAAGTGCAAATATATTGCATCGTACTAAGCTTTATTTTGAAGTAATTTACTAAAGGGGAAATTGGATTACCTAGCAGTAATAACATAGTTTTACAAATACAGGTTTTACAATTGCTTAGTGGACATGTAGATGTGTATACGCAGTGGGATGCCCTAACACTCATTTTATTGCCTATCAAGTCTGCAGTTAATGCATAGTCTCGGTAGCTGATCAGCTTAACATGTTGGAGTGCAGTAAAACAAATGCTTGTCGGCAGGGAATAAAGATGGTGTCTTTTTAAATAAGATGGATGATAAATAGCCAAGTGTTATCTCCTTAGGGATCTGATAACATAAGTAGAATCAGTTTTCACAATATACATATGTAAGATTTTGCCCAGCTGGCTAAAGTTGTCAGCTTTATCAAATAACTATGGGTAATGTAATTTTTTTTCAGCTTTAGTTAGCCAATATAGAGCCTCAGAAATATATTCCATGTTTCTGCTTTTATCAGTTACTATGTAACACACAAAAAAAATCTAGCAACTAATAAGACAGAACGTGAATATACTCCAATTGCTTCGCATTGTTGATTCCTCGGGGAAGATAAGATGAGCACAACTTTTGATTTGTTGTCATTAGTGCTCAAAAATCATGTTTCATTGTCTAATAAAAAAGAAGCCAAATGACCAAACCCCTTTGATAATGTGCCATTGCCACGAAACGCGTTAGGATTAAGGACACCTCTCACACCATTTATTATCCACTGGTTTCATGCATCTGACTGTCGGCCATCTTTTTGGATTCTATGCATCAGCTTTTTGGACATTACCATGTAAGTGTATTACTTACTTTTTTACCTTTGAATAAAATACTACACTATCAAGATTTCTTTCTTTTGGGTCTTATTGCTGAGCCCCTGAGATGATCTCCTGATAAGAAAGTACACCAATCCTGGCGATAGAGGATACAAAGTGATTTCGTGTTACTGTAAAGAGGCGCACCCCCCCTGGTGGTAGGAGACGGCAAGAGTGGTGCACTGGTGTCCTTGAGGGCTTCACGCTGAGGACCATCTGGCTGTGACCAGGAGTAGGTCATTATACTCCAATGCGCATGTACTTGCGCTATCTGGTTAGTGCATTATACAGTCATTCCCCTATCACGGAAGTCACGGATTTCTTTGGATACATCACAGAACTTATGATTTTAGCATCACCATCACTATATGCACCTTGATTAGACGGATAGATCTTCATTACTCATCTGATTATTGTTTTAACAATTTAAGAATGTGGAATCTGGTGCATGTTGAAATATGAACATTTAAATCTGTTATTCATGCTAATTCCCTGTATTATACACTCAAGCGCTGCATTTTTTTATTTGAAGTCCATTAAAATATTATGTCATATGATGGGTTAGATTTGCTAAAAAAATATATACATACAGTATATATTTTTACTTCACAGCAAAGTAAATGGTCACCTAACTTATTAAATGAGGTGAAGCTTTGTGCACTTTGTTACCTAGGTTGCGTGTATTTGTGAATACACCCCAATCCTTGTAGGAGTATTAACGTGTACACAGCTAGATCTGAGAGTTCTTACACAAAAGAGATAGTTCCATCTGTGTTAAGGAGGTGTGGGTGGGACAGAATACAAGTGGAGAGCAGTGGCAAACAAGGCTTTTATTGAGTGATTTTGGGGGCATTTGATAGGTATAGCAAGGGTTAAGTCTGGGGGCACACAGCAGAGGGCAGTTCAGGCAGGCAATGGGTAAAGTCTGAGCACACAGCAGTAGGACAGGCTGGCAGGCAATGAGTAAGTCCGGGAACACAGCAGAGGGCAGTTCGGGCAGGCAATGGGTAAAGTC
The DNA here is from genome assembly GCF_062004578.1 of Staurois parvus. Taxonomy (NCBI): domain Eukaryota; kingdom Metazoa; phylum Chordata; class Amphibia; order Anura; family Ranidae; genus Staurois; species Staurois parvus. The sequence continues at coordinate 2,987,618 of NW_028318564.1, read as the reverse complement.
CTGGCACACAGCAGAGGGCAGTTCGGGCAGGCAATGGGTAAAGTCCAGGCACACAGCAGAGGGCAGTTCAGGCAGGCAATGGGTAAAGTTTGGGCACACAACCCAGGGCAGGCTGGCTGGCAATGAGTAATTCCTGGCACACAGCAGAGGGCAGTTCAGGCAGGCAATGGGTAAAGTCCGGGCACACAGCAGAGAGCAGTTCAGGCAGGCAATGGGTAAAGTCCGGGCACACAGCAGAGGGCAGTTCAGGCAGGCAATGGGTAAAGTCCGGGCACACAGCAGAGGGCAGTTCAGGCAGGCAATGGGTAAAGTCCGGGCACACAGCAGAGGGCAGTTCAGGCAGGCAATGGGTAAAGTCCAGGCAAACAGCAGAGAGCAGTTCAGGCAGGCAATGGGTAATGTCCGGGCACACAGCAGAGGGCAGTTCAGGCAGGCAATGGGTAAAGTCTGGGCACACAGCAGAGGGCAGTTCAGGCAGGCAATGGGTAAAGTCCGGTCACACAGCAGAGGGCAGTTCAGGCAGGCAATGGGTAAAGTCTGGGCACACAGCAGTAGGACAGGCTGGCAGGCAATGAGTAAGTCCAGGCACACAGCAAATGGACAGGCTGGCAGGCAATGAGTAAGTCCGGGAACACAGCAGAGGGCAGTTCGGGCAGGCAATGGGTAAAGTCCTGGCACACAGCAGAGGGCAGTTCGGGCAGGTAATGGGTAAAATCCAGGCACACAGCAGAGGGCAGTTCAGGCAGGCAATGAGTAAGTCCGGACACACAGCAGAGGGCAGTTCAGACAGGCAATGGGTAAAGTCAAGGCACACAGCTGAGGGCAGGCTGGCAGACAATGGATAAGTCCGGGCACACAGCAGAGGGCAGTTCAGGCAGGCAATGGGTAAAGTCCGGGCACCCAGCAGAGGGCAGGCTCGCAGGCAATGGGTAAGTCCAGGCACACAGCAGAGGGCAGTTCAGAGGGTAGCAATTCAGGGACTCACCAGCCGGCAGTGGCCTTAGCAGAGGAAATCTAGGCAGATAGGCACTAACTCCTCACGGGCCTTCAGAGGGCTGTGTGTCTTGGCCGCAGCTTCAAGATTACACAGACAATGTAGAACCACAAGTCCCAGCAGTGCACAAAGCAAAGCACAGTTCAATGCATCTCTTAGTTAGGCCTGTAGCCAGGTGTGGCTCTGTACACCCTGACTCAAGCTCTGCCCATTTTAAGAGTCCTCCCTCCCACATAGGGACAGTATATGGCCCTTTCAATTGACCAAGCCCCAAGCTCCCTATGCCAACATGTCTGGCTTTTCACAGCCACAAGACAGCATGCTGTCTGTGCATCCTACTGGGATAACTCTCACCTCCCACCCCCTGCAGGGCACAGGAACTTCAATTTATAAACAAAGCAGGCAAGCTGACTGTTGGCCACAGGTGTTAACAAAACAACACAAAAATAAAATAATATTTCTGCTGTCTGTCACAACCTGCAATATACATATGTGCATGAAACAGCATTTCCAACACAATATACAGTTTAAGTTCCTTGACCTATAGGATATTTACAATTTACCCACAAAACCAGGTTTACAATACAATGTACAATACAAGTATGAAGTTAGTTTACCTCTCAACCTCAGGTCTGGTCATGTTGGCTGCCGGGTGTCCCATCACAAAAAGAACTCTACAGCTTGGTGACAACCATTATATTCCCCCCTCCTTTCTGTACTGTGGCTAATATAATGCTCCCTAATTGGTTACTGTACCTAGAAAATGTATATTGGGTGCAGCCTGATTGGAAGTTCAAAGACGGCTGCTGTTTACAACTCATGATAAAGGGACAACAAAAGACCTGAACTTATATAGCGGAAAACTATATACATTTATACCAGTATTGAAGCTAAAAATAGTTTGATGCTGCAAAACACTCAATGGTTTATATACTGTATATTTCCATCTAACTAAAATATACTTGTAATTATAATGTTATTTATATCTGTTAATGGAGATTTCACATAAATTCATTATCTAACAACTTTAATTCTCCAATATATGATAGCTAAAGTCCAGTTTTGTTTTCCCCTTCCATAGAATTGGGTATTTAACCATTTGCCGCCCGCCCTATGGCCGAATGGCGGGCGGCAAATGTCATCAGCGTTCCGGGTGGACGCCATATGGCGTCCTCCCGCACATGCGCAGATTGCACTCCTGCAGAGCGGCGCAGCGGCGCGATCTGTCACCGGCCGTGTACCTCGGACACAGCAGATGACAGATCTGAGTATCGGCCCCGTTGCCGGTACCATGTGACCTGCTGTGACCAATCACAGCAGGTCACATGACAGTTGTATACAATGGATGGCTTCATTCATGCCATCCATTGTATACTAGTGTCTAGCTGTGAATGCTCACAGCTAATCACATGCACATGTGATTAGCTGTGGCCAAACCACAGCTAAGTACTAAAAAAACCACAAAAAAAAAACCCTGAATGAATCGATGTCATTCAGGTAAATGCTTGCTTATAGCAAAGTAAAAAAAATACTGATCACTTCCCCAAAGTAGTACAATGTTACTATGGTAACATTGTACTACTTTGGAATGAAATGAAAACGAGAAGCGCACCAACCTTGCGCATTACCTCAGTAACCAAAATTTATTAATTGTAAAAAATATACTCACAAACAGCGAATAAAATCAGGCATGTAAGTCCTCACAGGGACTTGAAGATAACATGAGTCCCATCAGGGGAGTGGGTGTTCAGTACAGCTGACGCGTTTCGGAGGGGGTCCCTTCTTCCTCAGAGCTAACTGAACTGTGAGTGCTCTCTCCTATATATACTCCTGGACTGAACCTAGGCCCTCCCCACTGGGTTGGGCAGTCTCAGGTTAGTAGGAGGGGCCAAGATATCGTCAACAGACAATCACTATTTGTAATGCCATCAGAGAGAAATGATATAGACAAACGTAAAATATAAAATATATAAAACCACATTTTGCATACACCACTTAGTATGCATGTAATATATCAACTTAGCGATGACACCAATGGAAATGATGATGATAGATAATACATGATGAAACATAATATATAGTAAATACTTAGTCTTATTCCATGATTCATTAGTGAGCGATGTATCAAGTGGACAATTCATCCAGAGGGCTTGTCATGATGCTGGATGAGTGTATAGCAAATAATGTAAAATAGACTTAAGTTGTTAGTCAATGGATGTCTTAATGGATAGGTGTCCATAGTGACACAAACATATGTATATATATATGTAGACATATAAACCCACACACAAACCTTCAACCAGAAGCTGTGTGATGTGTGCTACCAGGCAGCTGCATGTGCTTCATGATCGGATGATGGAGAATCCATGTCTCTGATGGATAGGATTGGATCAGTAATCTTGGATCCATAATATTGTGTAGTCAGCAGCAGAGGGAGATCTTATGCTTCCCTCTATAGCTGCAGGCTTACCCTGTGTGTGGAACGCACGCTAGTATGGCATGACTGCGCATGCGTGGACTAACATGCACATGCGCAGTATGAGGAGGACAGGTCCGTCGGCGCGATCACGTGAGCGCGCATCACGCGCATCTGACGGCCACTCTGTGCGCGTACACCGACACCGCTCTATTGGGCAAGATACCAGACCTGCCACTCCGCCCCCATCCTCTGACGAGGCTCTAGTTGGGGGAACTGTCTGGGGATTCCCCTCTGACGAACTTGCTGTTGAGTCCACGTCATGTCCAATCAAATGGGGTGGTCAGAAGGCCCTGGCTGCCACACTCCAGAGGTGTAATAAAGTGAAAGACATCAGCATGAGCATATGTATACATGTGTATACACTACATACACATGCGTGTATCTCCTTAGGTGCATATGACAGTAGTGTTGCCGGTGGGTATAAAATATGAGACATATAGGTATGTGTTCACATGAACGCCATCCATGCATCATGTATAGGACATATATAATATATAATGATAAATACAATAAGATAAAATAATAATATGATATAAGATATAATACAACTAAGACTCTATACACATAATTGCACATTAGATATAGAGGTAAAAACCACGATATTAGGCGCTTAAGCACCCTAGTACTGATAAAAGACATTAAAATGATCCAATGATAATGCCCGGCATCTTCTGGGACACATAAAGAGCAGCGCTTCTCGTGCATATGCAGTGGGCACGCAGCTGTCACAGCCGGGTGCCCACACTAAAGGGAGAACAACTCCGCGGAAGTGGAAGCGGGTACCTGTCAAATTCAGGTACCCGCTCCCCCTTCCTCCCCAAAGGTCCACAGTCTCTGGTCATCTCCTGTACTATGTCTGCAGTCCATTGGTTCAGAATATTTTTTTTCTTGTTTTTCTCCTCTAAAACCTAGGCACGTCTTATTGTCAGGTGCGTCTTATGGAGCAAAATTTTTTTGTTTGTTTGAATTTTTATTTTTTACACTAATGTACAGTTTGGAATATGCTGAAGAATTAGGGACATCCCCCAGTGCATCCCCAAAAAGGTTGGAGGTTCTGTTCACCAAAGTCCACCCCTTTCCGTAACATCAGTTTTGAATGTATACTCTAGTAATCATTAACAATGCAAACAAATTATTTCCTTAAAGCATATCTATGGTTGAAATGTAAAACATATTCATTTCCACATTGTATTCAAATTATTTCTAGACTACGTTTGTAAACGTACTTTGTTAAGTTCCCACATATTTTTTCCCTTAAATTCTATGACATACTGTATATTCATTATGCCCTCTGAGCCTGCCTTCTGAACTACAGAGATGCTGAGAGGAGGAGTTTCAGGAGGCAGAGTCAGTAGAGGAATCACAGCTTGCAGGCAGCAAGGTACCATGGGATATGTAGTCCTTTAGAAATTGAAAGTAAACAGCAGAGGATAAACTGCACATCATTCATGGGAATCCAGGAAGTTGTGGAAAGAGATGGTCAGCAGATAAGCAGCACTCACAACATGGAAGGTGTTTTTCAAGTAAATTTATATCAAAATGTCAAACATAATTATTGCATGTATTGCTATTACAACAATGATGTCATAAAATGAAAGTATATGCTGTGGCCAGAGATTTCATATACAGTACTTGAATAATATTTTACTCGTAGTCTTTTCTGTTAGCCTTTTGCTATTGTGCACCATTTGTCTTCACGCAAATGCCAGATGCAGGAACATAGGCACACTTGTAACACTCCTATTAATCATTTTTTTCTTAGACATCTTAACTACTAAAATGTGACATTCATTTTATGACAGGCAAGTATTTCAGCTGGTGTTTATTAACATACTGAGAGTTCTTTATGTCAACAGTAATTATCAGTATCAAAAATGCTTTGGGATTTATACACCTTTTTTACAAGCATTCACTTTTCGAAGTGAATACACACCTAGCAAAGTTAAAATTGTAGTATATTCTCTTTGTGAATTTGTCATATAACCTTCCTATTGCCTTGATCTAAATTAAGATTACTTTGCAACAATGGTAGGCAAAGCACATTAGAGGTGTAACTAGGACCTTCAGGACCCCAGTGCAAAAAAACATGAAGGGCCTCCGACCCAAGCCTGGACCCTTCCAGGGGCCCATTACTTCCATTGCAGAGCCCTTTCTCATGTTCTGCAGCTTGCTCCCTTCCTGCCCCTACATTAGATCCCCCCCCACATTAGAGGTTTCAGCATTCCCTGAGCCCCCTTTGCATCAGAGTTCCCCTTTACACTACATCAAAGTTCACAGGGTTTTCCTTACAGTGCAAGGGGGAAACTCTACGGACCCTGATGTAAAGGGGAATGCTGAAAATCTGAATTAAGGAGGGGTTCTTACATCAGAGTTTCCCTTTACACCACAGTCTGCAAAGAGAATACACTAAAGGGGTTCACTGATGTAGGAAGGGAGAAAGGATTTAAAGGGGACCTTTAAATTAGTGTCTCCCCTTACCTTAGGGTCTCCACTTTCTCCTTAAATCAGTGCCCCCCCCCCCATAGTGTGACTGACTGTGTGGCTTTGATCCTGCTCTCCTCCTACAGACTTTAATCCTCCTTTCAGACTCTTTAATGTCACCATGCACACTTGTGCCAAAATTTTATATCCCCCCTCATTCCCCCCTTTTGCATCAGACCAGTGGTGAACAACCCCCTGCCAGCTCAAGCCGAGACCGAGCGGCTGATTAGTAATCAGCTGAGCTTGGCTCTGAAGGGGGACACAATTTACTAGTCAGGTGCACAAGCAGGGGGCATAGGGGGGAGGAAGCTTGGGGACAAGTGTAGTTTTAACGGGCACTTTTCTGCTGTTTATGTACAGCTGAAAAGTGACTTTTTTTACTGGCAACACTGCTTAGGGCCCCCCACACTGGGGGGATCACCAGGGCCCGGTCACAAGTGCAACTTTTGGTAGTTCAGCCACTGGCAATAGTTTATTTACTTATTAATATCACTTCAGCAGTGGTAACAATTAACTTCTGCTTTGTCAAATCCAAGTCCTTCACTGATGTGAGAATCTACCCTGGCCGTTTAAAGAAATTTATATTTTGATTTAATTACTCTTTAGTCTATGTTCAGCCACAATAAATGTATTTTCTACAGGGTTCTAATGATAAGGACAATATACATAATATTATATTATACTGTAGTATTACAATTAATCAAACTGGATTTGTGATAACATTTATCTTTCTAAGTAGCCTCTATGGCAACATTTCACAAAGCATTCCTTTGTAATAAACATCTTAAAAATAACATTTTTAAAAGATGTTTATAGCACTGTGAACAATAACTGACTAAATAAAGAGAGCTAAAACCCTCTTACAAAGCTGCATATATTAAAAAATATTATATACTGTGAATATATATTCACAGTGTTCTTTTATTATATAAACTCAAAAGTCCCAGTTTGACTTGAATGCTACTCAAATTTATATATATATATACTTTCATTGGGGGGCGTGGTCTGCCGCGGCTGGATGATGGCCGCTTAGAGTGAGAGCTCCCGCCGGCCGGATCCCTCTACACCGCCTTACGGAGGAGCGGGGTGAGTGAGTGCTGTCTCACTATGGGGAAGTCGGACCGGACATCAGCCGGTGCCCGATCACGATCCCCACGGAGCCAGGGAACGCAGGGGCGGCATATACAGGAGCTCTTCCGCTCCCAGCAGCAGAGGGAAAGACCGCAGTCATCTCCTTCTCCCTCTGCATCCCCCTCGCCCCCTCCCTCTGCTGCCACTGATATAACAGCTCCCTCCTGCTCTGCCTTGTCGGCTGCTCCGGACACAGTGCCACACCATGACATCCATCCTGCATCCCAATCCCTGTCCTTAAGGGATCTTCATGCAGTGGCAGCAGACATCAAGGCCACCCTGTCTGCCACGCTCACTAATGCCCTAGGAGATTTAAGGGAGGATATAAGGGCCATGGGCTCACGCATGGAGCAGGTGGAATCCACCTCCAGGCAAAACAAATCTGCCATTTTAGACATACACCAAAAATCAGTGAGGCACACTTCTACTATCAGAGAACTTTGCAGACATGTTGAGGATCTAGACAACCGTGGCCGCAGACATAACATTAGAATACGTGGTCTCCCAGAATCAGTGGAAACTAACGATATCCCCAAAGCGGTAATGGCCATATTTAATGACCTCCTTGGTCGCCCGCCAGCAACCCCAATTGACATCGAACGTGTACACAGAGCGACCCGCCCTAGGAGGGGAGACGCAGACCCACCCAGGGATGTCATTTGTTGCCTTGTAAGTTTCCCGCTCAAAGAGGATATCCTCAGATGTGCTAGAGACAGAAGGCATCTTTCATATGAAGGCGCAGACTTACAACTGTTTCAAGACTTATCCAGCATTACCCTACAACAACGCCGTGCATTACGTCCCCTTCTGGACATGCTCCGATCACGTAACATCACTTACAGATGGAGGTTCCCGTTCTGCCTCTCTGTACAAGCTAACGGACAATCATGCAACCTGAGATCCCCTGAAGAATTGCCATTGTTTTGTTCCTCCCTGGACATACCTTTGATTGACCTACCTGACTGGTACAGCTCCATAAGATTGCCACCAGTTCAGGGCCCGGGATCGGTGGACAGTGCTATGGATTGGCATGCTCAATCTAACCGTAGAGGTCGGATGCCTCCGACGACTCCTCCGAGACTCCCCACAGGGGGCGCAACAGCCATCCTCAGCCCGACGGCCTCTCCTGCACATAGGAAGCCGCGGCGCGAAATCTAATAGTCCGGAATCCCCACACAGCAATACCTTTCCGGCGCATGTTTTCGCCAGGTTTCTATATTTTGCCAATTCCACGAACGCTTTCTTACAGTTTTGCCACGAAAGTTCCAGTTACCTCTTTGTGCACTGATCAATGCCTGTTGAACTTACACTTTGCGACACATACCTCTTCTCCACCAGGATGGCATCCTCTGCTCTACAGAACTTACATACAGTTATGGCCCTGTATACACTTAAAGGGCCTCCTCACTTCTCCCTACATGATATGGGAACGGACATTGACCGTATGCAAACCGGTTTCACCCCCCACATTGGGGAACAGTTTTTTTTTGGATCCATCCAGGTCATCGCTCAAACACACTCAGCTTCCTCTGGCAGTCTCTCCGCCCCCCGCTGTTTCTTGACCTGCGCCTCTTCACAGCCTCCTGGGCCCTCTGACCATCCGTCTGCATTCTGGAAGACTTCCATCCTTCAGCTCCGTCCTTATGGTATTAAATGAGCTTCACTCTTACGTCCCTGAAGATGTCCTGCGGCCTGCAAGAGACTGCTCAGTATTACGCTGTTCGCTCCCCCTACACCTTGGACTGCCCGGCACATCTTGGTCCTTCGGATGACGCCTCTGCCTGATCTGTAATGTATTCTCTTTGTGGGATTGTGTCAGTGACCTAATTTCTCTCTTGGGGGGCGGTTTGAGGGGATATGGTTACTGTATGCTGGGATGGGCAGTAGCGTTATAGGGATTGGTAGCGGCAATTACTGTACATGGAGTTTGGCTGTGTGGATGAGCATCGCCTCCCTCTGCCACTAGATAGTTCACTCGGAGGATTCAGAGGTCATTTTGTTCTATGGGTGTGTGGGTTTTTTTTTTTTTTGTTTTTTTTTTATATGTTCTTGTAGGTGTATGTGTACATGTATGTATATGTGTATATATATATATGCATATCAGCTAGCTCATTTCAGATTATAAGCTTGCATGCCTGGTTTTGATCCTAAGAAGCTTAGTCGCTCACCGGTGGTTGCTTAGGGGTTTCTGTGTGTTAAGCCTGTTATGACACGATTTCACATGTTTTGCTGTTGATGTCTAATTTTCCTTACGCCTTATGATACGGTTTGCCTGTAATATTTGTGAGGGCCCCTCACTACTCTACTCATAATGCTGAGTCCCTAACCGGTCTTGATCTCACACTAGTATAGGCTATCCTGGTTTGTAAGCGTCCGCGCACTTTTTCTACACATAGTGTACTGTTGCTCCTCGTTTTGCGGCCCCCAGTCATATTGCGCCTATGCCCCTTCTCCCAGTTCTCACCCTTTGAGCGTTACGTTACATTTCTTTCCCCGCAGAGGACAGGTGGTCATTTTCTGGTTATTTAATCTATAGGACTCCCGACACTATTTGCACCCTTCGTACCCCGCATCCTTCCTTTTTCCCTCTACATCATTGCTCACAGAGGGATGCCGGCCGGCAATGGTTCACTTCCTAGTTCTACGTCGACTTTGACCCCCACACAGTGAGCTCAGTGAGCTTATACTGATTCCTCTATTCGGCTACTATTATTATATCTTTTCTGGTCTCTCTCCCTTTTTTTTCTCACGCTTCTCTCTTTTTCTTCCTGAACTTCCTTTCCCTTTTTTTTTTTTTTTTTTCTCACGTGGAACAGCGGGTCTGTTCCCCAAGCCGTCTATTACCTATTTTCCTCTTTTTCCTTTTCTTGTTCTCATACGTCTGTTTTCTTTTTCTTTCTCCTTCTACTTCCCCCCCCCCCTTTTTTTTTTTTTTTTTTTTCCCCTTCTCCCCTCCTCCTTCCCCCCCCCTCCTGATCCGTAGTACACCGTTACATCTGACTTAGACGACACTAGATAGCAATCATGCTCTCTTCCACCTCAATGGCGGGTCATTTGTCTTTGAAAATCCTCTCACTAAATGTAAAGGGATTGAACACACCGGAAAAACGTTCCATGCTTCTCTCCTATTTACACAAACAGAAAGCAGATGTGGTCTTTCTGCAAGAGACGCACTTTCGACAAGACTCCATTCCCAAGTTATATAATTTCCACTTTCCTACGGTCCTCCATGCCACTAACCCTCTAGCTAAATCAAAGGGGGTGGCCATATTGTTCGCCAGGCACCTTCCGTTCCAAATAACAGATTCCCTGGCGGACCCCGAAGGTAGATATTTGCTTATAAAGGGAGTCTTTGCCAACAGACCAATCACACTTGCTAACGTATATGCGCCCAATATTAAACAGGTCCCTTTTATGCGTTCACTTACCTCCACTTTAGCGGCTTTTCAATCAGGGATGCTGATACTGGGAGGTGATTTGAATGTATGTCAGGGCAGGGCTGTGGAACGGACAGGTAGGCCTAGTGGCAGGGTAACGCACTGGCTGACGACAACCACCACCAACAGACTGAAGTCCCTCAGGGCGCGGAGTCTAAGTCCCAGGCTGCCCTTCACCAGGGCCCCTGATGGTGGGGATGGACTTGACGCAACCAGGGACCAGGTCGCGGCCCCCGAGACACCCCAGCTGCGGTAATGGCCGCCGCCAATGGCGTGTAGCTGGTGAGAATGACAATAGCGTAGTCAGACAAGCCGGGTCAATAACAACGGGACAAAACAGTACAGAACAGTAGACAGAGAATCACAGGTCACGGGCCGGGTTCAGCAACGGAAGGTCAGATCAAAGGGAAACACAGAGAATGGTCTTAGTCACAAGCCGAGTCAGAATACCAGAAGAGTCACGAGCGTATACACAGAGCTGTAGCAAGACAAAGACACAAGACACAAGTGCAAAGAGCATGTGCAGATCCCAGGCTTATATGTACTCAGCCACACCCCTCTGGGGGATGGACCTCAGAGACCTGAAGGCATAAAAGATTCCCATCATGCTCAGCAGAAATCCAAGATGGATGCTAGCACATGGAGTAACATAACCTCTGGGAAAAGGTAGGACCTTGACAATGTACCTTTGAGCCCCCTGATAGATTCCTCTTCGGGATGTTCTTTTTTGCCTTACAAGGCTCTGAAGCAAATACGCATACAACTTCAGCTCTTGCAACTACACGACTCCTGGCGTATCCTCAACCCTACCGTCAAAGACTACACTTTTTTCTCTCCGCCACACAACAAATACTCTAGGATAGACTACTTTTTTCTGTCGCAATCAGATCTTCCATTCCTCCATGCTGCTACCATAGAACCGATGACTCTCTCAGATCACCATCCCATCACTATGTCTCTACGGTTCCCCACTGCTCACTCACGCTCAACATATTGGCGTCTGGATGCTTCCCTTCTAGCGGACGCTGCTATTGAACAAGAGATCCGCTCTAAGTTGATTGAATATTTCTCTTTGAATAGCTCATCGGACACCTCTCCCCTCACGCAGTGGGAAGCTCATAAGTGTGTTATATGGGGTATCCTCATGGCTACTGCGTCGAGACGTAGGAGAGCCAAGCAGGAGCGCCTGAGACTCCTCACAGACAGGATTCACTCCTTGGAGAGAGCACATAAGCGGACTCTGGCTGCGTCGACCCTTGCAGACCTTACGAATACTCGCTCACAACTTCTTACGGAATTGGGTAAGGTTGTTAGGAAAAAATACATTCTTTCTCAAAAACTGTACTACGAATTCGCAAATAAGAGCGGGAAATTTCTAGCTAGAGCGCTTCGTGAGAAACGAGCCAGCATGACGGTACATAAAATCAGGGGCTCTGATGGCACCGAGGCTACATCTGACCCCGATATTGCCTCCCACTTTGAACGCTTCTATAGAGATTTATACAATCTTTCTCCGGAACGTCCCCCTATACATACAGACAGGTCCAGAACCTCCTTGATCTCCGAATTCCTTCGCCTTTACGGTCCTGCGGCCCTCTCCGAAGATCTGGTTCAGGCTATGGAAGGGGACCTGACCCTAACTGAGCTTCAGTCCGCGACAAAACAGATGAAACCGGGTAAGAGTCCGGGCCCTGATGGTTTTACAGTAGCTTACTATAAATCTTTCCTGGATATCCTGAGTGTCCCATTTCTTTTGGCTTTCAATACTCTCTCTCATCCTTCCCGATCGCAAAACCGCCTTTTGGAGGCTCACATCACAGTTATCCCTAAGAGTGGGAAAGATACCACACAGGTCTCTAATTACAGACCCATCTCCTTGCTGAATGTGGACATCAAGTTATTTGCGAAGATCATCGCTAATCGTCTTCTTCCCCTGCTCCCCTCCCTGATTGACCTAGACCAAGTGGGTTTTGTCCCTGGGAGAGAAGCAAGGGACAATACCATTAAGGCCCTTAACCTTAACCATTGGCTCCATAAGTCTAACTCTCCTGGTTTTTTTCTCTCCCTGGATGCAGAAAAGGCCTTCGATAGGATTGCGTGGGACTTCTTGAAGGCATCTCTAGTAGCACTGGGTTTAGGTGAGAAGATGCTTAACTTCATAATGGCCCTATACTCCGATCCGACAGCTCGAGTGAGGGTGAACGGTCATTTATCGAATTCCTTTCATCTAAGGAATGGCACACGGCAAGGATGCCCCCTCTCTCCGCTCCTGTTTGTCCTCTCCCTTGAACCTTTGCTACGGAAAATTCGCTCGAATTCCGATATCAAGGGGATTAGGGTAGCGGACAAAGACTACAAGCTCGCAGCCTACGCAGACGATATTCTCCTATTTCTTGCTGATCCTCACATCACCTTGCCCAACCTACTGAAGGATTTTGCCCTCTTCAGATTCTTATCGAATTTTAAAATTAACTTCTCCAAGTCGGCTGCCCTTAACATTACCCTGCCTGCTGAGCTTGTCTCCTCCTGTGAGCTCCAATTCCCATTCCATTGGGAAAAGGAATCCTTAACCTATCTCGGTATTCAGCTTACCCGTAATCTGGACGACCTCTATGTGAAAAATTTCCTTCCCGCTCTGCGCTCTCTGCAGGAAGACCTTAATAAATGGCATCGTCCTTCCTTCTCTTGGTTTGGAAGGGCAGCAATAATCAAAATGAATATACTTCCTCGCCTTCTATATCTCTTCCAAACATTGCCAATTCATTTACCCCTTGTCTTTTTTATATCGTGCAAAAGACTTTGCTCATCATTCCTATGGCATCATAAGCGTCCGCGCATTGCTTTCTCCCAAATGACCCTTCCTAAGCTTAGAGGTGGAATTGGCTTCCCTGACCTTCACCGCTACTACTGGGCATGTCACCTTTCCCGGGTAGTTGATTGGCACGTTCACACTGCCTCCAAGGACTGGATATATATAGAAGATGCGTGCTCACCCTTACCCCTGGCATCGATTCCTTGGCTTCTGCCGCAGCACACGCCTCATACCCTTCTCACTCACCCTTTGGTGGGGCCTACCTTAAAAACTTTTCGCTTGGCTTGTAAATTTGCATCCATCTCCGAAACACCCAACCCGTTAACCTCTATTCGTCTCAATCCTGCTTTCCCTCCAGGAATGCACAAGGACTTCTTACTGAAATTTTGGCCGCATAAACAGATCTTGGTGAAACATTTTCTCCACAAAGGCAAGGTGAAAACACTCAGAGAACTGACTGAAAGTCTAGGTGTCCACGATTTCCCTTTTTGGGTATATTTTCAGATTAGACACTATCTGCTTTCACAGAAACCCCCGTTCGACTGGGGCCGTTCTCTTACCCCTTTTGAAACTATCTGCGCTAAAGCTGAACCACGAAAGCACCTGATCTCGGAGATCTATCCCCTCCTACTGGAGAATCGGACTTATGACTCCCTCCCATCATGTCGAGCGTGGAATAGAGATCTTGAAACTAACCTATTGGACTTAGACTGGGACCGGGTATGTAAGCATTCTCATAAATGCTCCCTCAATGTCTCGACTCAGGAAAATGGCTACAAAATAGCCTCGAGATGGTACCGAACCCCTTGGAAAATTCATCGGTTCAACCCCGCTTTCCCCAACAGTTGTTGGAGATGTGGGACCTCAGATGGATCATTCCTTCACATCTGGTGGTCTTGCTCTGTTCTGCAACCGTTTTGGCAAGAAGTACACAGGCTAGTGGTGTCTGTAACTACCTTGCCTGTGGATTTCTCTCCGGCTCAATTCCTCCTTCATCACTCTTCCCTTTCCGGGGGGCAGTATTTCAAATCCTTAGCTATGCACATGATCAATGCAGCCAGACTCTGCATCCCTGTTCTGTGGGGTTCCACACGCCCTCCTTCTATACGCGATTGGCTCACCCGAGTGGGTAAAACGGCAGTTATGGAAGAACTGATTGCGACTGCACTTGATACCCCTACGAAATTTTCCCACACTTGGGCCTGTTGGACTCATTTCCTGACCACCCCTGCATATCAGTCTCTTATGGACCAACCTGTTTGACTTGACTTAGGTTCCCTACTGTTGTAACTCAGTTGTATTTGACCCGATGGTGGTCAACATACTCCTCCTCCTTCGTGTACATCCCACATTTATTTGCAACTAATGTTAATTTAGACTTCTACCGCACCTGATATGACCCGTATTGATGATCCAATAATTTTTGCAGTCAACCCCTCCCTCACTCCCTTCTACCCATATGTTTCCCTCCCCCCCCCCCCCCTTTTTTTTTTTTTTTTTTCTTCTCTTCCCCTTTTCTTTCTCTTTCTTTCCTTCGCGCTTCTCTCCTTCCTCTTTTTTTTCTCCTCTCTTATGCTTGTACAAGCTCCAGATAATTATTCCGCAGAGCATTAGGCATGATGTCAACATCTTATCTCCTTTCCCATTAGCGATTTCCATGACAATCTACTCCCATATACGCTCTCCGCCACCTCCACTATCTCAAACCTGTAGTTTGGACTTCTGCTTAGATATTGTACGCACCTTCCTTTCCTCCATAGCACCATACTTTGAGACATTACTGTAGAATGCCTGGTGCCTCCTTGCTCTATTCGTTTGACAAGCACACTGGAATATTGCAGGCACAACCTTGTCGTGGTTTTACTCATCCAATTTGTTCATTTCTGCATTGGATTGCATGCTCTTCTGTATGATATATGTTTTGCCACATGACCTATGTTCAACCCGTTTGAAATTTTATTCTGTCTTGTATCAATCTGTGTGTTTTGTTTTCAATAAACACCTCTTTTTTGGAAAAAAAAAAAATATACTTTCATTAACTCCATATGCTTTATTATTCACAGAGCACAAACATGAAAGTCATTCTTAAGACAATTTAACCACTTCCCGTCTGGCCCATGTATATAAACGGCCTGCCTGCACCTTGCTTCTGCGCACAGCACCGCGATCCGGTGCCCGCTGTGTCCTGTTCGAGGTCCCGATCATGTGATCACTGATTGGCCAATCAGTGATCTCATACAGAGTAGTAAGCAAGTTGTCACTGAAGGATCACAGAGGTCACAAGGTACAAGGCTAATCACAACAGCCTTGTACCATGTGACAAGATGTGACCAATCACAGCTCACACAGTAGTTCTCAATGGCTGCAAGAATGCAGCTAGAGAGAAGGAGAAATGATTGCTTTTGCAGCCTTTATGGGTGTAAAAGCAATCAGTGTAAAAAAAAAAATCTTCATCCCCCCCCCCCCCCACTGCTAGGGTGACGGTATGTAAAAAGAAAAAAAACCCATAAATAATAATATAAAAAAATTTAAAAAAATGTTTAAAAATTATAATTTTTGGTTATAAACTAATTTGGGTTATTTTTTTTTTTTACTAAAAAGATAACAGAATACATTATGGCCAAGATTTATGATGAAATACTATTTATATGCAAACTTTTATAAGAAAAACACTTTTTTCCAAATTTTTTGACTTTTTCATTTAAATAGCAATAAAAATAAAAATCCGAGTGGTGAA
Organism: Staurois parvus; assembly: GCF_062004578.1. Lineage (NCBI taxonomy): Eukaryota > Metazoa > Chordata > Amphibia > Anura > Ranidae > Staurois > Staurois parvus. Next base: position 2,971,547 of record NW_028318564.1, on the reverse strand, counting down.
TAAATGCCACCAAAATAAAGCTTTATCTGTCTCAAAAAAACGCTAAAAAATTCATATGAGTACAGTGTTGCATGACCGCGCAATTGTCATTCAAAGTGTGATAGCACTGAAAGCTGAAAATTGGCCTGGACAGGAAGGGGGTGAAAGTGTCCGGACTGGAAGTGGTTAAAAACAATACACATTTATTCAGCATAATAACAATGCATTACCCCTAACAGAATATCCAATGCATGCATGCAAATTGGATATGCAAATTGGATATGCAAATTGGCCTGGACGCACTTCCAGGGCATTTATTGAACCCATTGTAAAATCCATAAATTGGGAACTTTAATCTGAACCCTACTCAAGTCAAAGGGACCAATAAGCAAGGGCTTTTCAAACAAATGGCATAAGGAACTGGACACCGTCATGGGAGAAATGTACCAATGCAAATAAAAATTGAAACATTGTTCAGCAGGTAAAGGGTCCTTTTTTATGTGACTTAAAGGGGAAACACTATTCCTTTCTAATAAATGCTTGGGAGATTTCTTGTATGTGGTATTATGGACTTGTACGATTCTCACATAACATTAGCAATGCCATATTTCTTTGTTACTGTTACATTATTGTTTGGCTTAAAGTGTTTCTAAAGGTAGATGGTATTTTACTTTAATACATTCTCAACCTTAAGGTAAAAAAACCTTCTGTGTGCAGCTCACCCCAGCCCCCTTAAAGTTATCTGAGCCTGATCTTAATCCAGCGATGTAAAACAAGAACAGCGGCTCTCTACGCTCTCTCTTTCCTCATTGGCTCAGAGACAGTAGCGAGAGCCATCGGTTTCCACTACTGTCAAACACAGTCAGTGGAGATGGAGTGGGGGGAGGGGCTCAGTCATGCTCTGTGTGTCGATGGACACACAGAGCTGGCTCTGGATTGAGCCCACACAAGTACTTTCATAGCAAGTGGCTTGCTATGTGGGCACATGTCGGGGGGGAGGAGCACCGATGGGGACCTAAGAAGAGGAGGATTGGAGTTGCCCTGTGCAAAACCATTACGCAGAGAAGGTAAGTATAACCTGTTTGTTGTTTTTAAAAAATAAAAAGTATCCTTTACATTCACTTTAAATAAAGACAAGCCTCCCTATATTAAACAATTTCAAATCCAATAAAGGCTTTTGTTTACTTGTTTTTTTTCTAGCAGTTGAAGCCCCAGTAGAGCTAAAAGCTATAGGAACAATTGCCTTTTTAAAAAATGTAGCTAATGTCCTCTAATTTTTACCAATTGTCCTGTGGCAAAACAGTATTTTTAGTATAGCTTGTGACTTTTTTTTTTCAGTACCAAACTTTGTTGTATTAACCACTTGACCTCCAGAGGATTTACCCCCCTTAATGACCAGGCCTCTTTTTGCTACTCGGCGCTGCACTAATTCAACTGATAATTGCAATGCTGCACCCAAACGAAATTTACGTCCTTTTTTCACACAAATAGAGCTTTCTTTCGGTGGTATTTGATCACCTGTGCGCTTTTTATTTTTCACGCTATAAACAAAAAAAGGCCAAACATTTTGAAGAAAGACAATATTTTTTACTTTCAGCTATAAAAAATATATAGTAAACTCAAAGTTAGTTATAAATTTAGGCCAAAATGTATTCTGCTACATGTTTTTGGTAAAAAAAATCCCAATAAGTGTATATTGATTGCTTTATGTGAAAGTTATAGCGTCTACAAACTATGGTATAGATACTGCAATTTACGCCTTTTTGTGCTATACAGGGCTGCGCTAGTTTAACAGACAATTGCGCGGTCATGCAATATGGTACATAAATGAAATTTACATCCTTTTTTTCCCACAAATTGAGCTTTCTTTCGGTGGTATTTGATCGCCTGTGTGGTTTTTATTTTTTGCGCTATAAAAAAAAAGGCTGACAATTTTGAGGAAAAAAAACAATATTTTGGACTTTTTGCTAAAAAACATGTCCAGTAAAAAAAAATTTAAAAATCAAATTTAGTCATAAATTTCTGCCAAAATGCATTCTGCGACATGTCTTTGCTAAAAAAAAAACCCAATACGTGTAAATTAATTGGTTTACTTGAAAGTTATAGCATTTACAAATGGCGGGAAAGATACTGGGATTTTTAGGTTTTTTTTATACTAATAATGGCGGCGATCAGCGACTTATGTTGGCGATCAGTGATTTATGGCGGCAATCAGCACTGACACTGACACTGTACTAATGGCACTGGGGAGGGAGGGGTTAACTTTATTTTTCAGGGCAAGGCTTAACTGTGTGAGGGGAGTGTTTTACTAGGGGGCGGGGGTGTGTGCTGGATGGGGACAGGCTGATTGGGAGAGAGAAACTCTTCTGTCCCGATCAGCTTGTCCTGGAGCTGTCAGGGAGCTGACAGAAAGCACAGCTACTGCAGCTGTGCTCTCTGTCAGTGATAGCCGCCGATCGCCGGGACATAGCCGGTAACGATCGGCTGTGACCCGGCGACTGACATCAGCGGCTGTGATCGGCGGGACAGGTAGGCCTGTTTTAAAACGTGGTTTTGCCCAGCTGTGCCGCCCTGCCACCGTATTTATACAGTGGATGGGCGGCATGTGGTTAATAGTCTATTATAAGGCTGCTTTCACTGTGATCTGTTTTTCCTCCACTTTTGCATTAAAGAATTCCCATAGAACTCTTCACACTGATCCCTTGCAGGTCTGGTGTATTTTTCAAAATCTTGCTTGCTGCATTTTTGGTGCGGTGAAAAAAAGCACCAAAAACGTATTTCCCCATTAAAATTAATAGAAAATGCAGCAAAACGCATCAAAAGCACACCTGCATTGCATTTTTGGTGTGTTTTTGAGTCACATGTCCTTTAAAAAAACACACACTGCAAATTCAGCAAAAACGCATATGCATTTTTGATGCAGATTAGTGTGAAAGTAGCCTACATATTGAAGCAAAGTCCACAAAATCATTTCAAAACCACAACTTTGCATTCCAAAGATGAGACAGTTTTTTTTATCCTGATTTAAAAATTAGAGTACCATATTTCAAAGACAATAGCTACATACATAGCATAGTAGGAGAGTGTGTAAGTAGCTTGATTGAGCTGCTATGTAAGAGGGAGAGTTGATGCAGTTTTTATTAAATAAAAATAGAGTGCATTATTTGAGAGACAACAGCCAGAAATATAGTACAAACTCCATAGACAGTATTTAAACACTTAGTAGTAGGTCACATTTTCAAAATGACCCACAGCATGCAGCTTTTCAGCTTCAAAAATCAGTAATAAAATTAACACATTTTCTATCTATCTATCTCTCTCTCTATCTATCTATCTATCTATCTATCTATCTATCTATCTATCTATCTATCTATCTATCTATCTATCTATCTATCTATCTATCCCTCTATCTACTGTATCAAAGAATAAAGGAAATAATATTGTACAGACTCCGCAGGCAGTATTTGATTACCTGGAGTAGGTTAAGGTGACAACATTTTCAAAATGAAAACCTTGCCCACTTTTAACCACATCCACAATATACTTCCTCCAGAAAATCTTGCCCCGTTTTTTTATTTTTAAAGAATCTTTATTGAGTTTTGTTGTTTACAAAATAACAACCAACAGATGAGTTTGAAGGTATAGCATGACAACATGACAGTGTAGAAAAATTCCAGACACAATTTATTAGAAGCAAGAAGTATGGCACTCAAATGAATGGAGGTTAAGTGGCCCCAAGGATGGGGTAGATAGAGACCAGTATCTTAAAATAATCGTGCCTTAATAAGAGCAGTGAAGAATGTCAGAAGTTACCTTAGTTGAGAGCAAACAAGATGGGAGATATGGTGTTAAAGTGATAACTTAAATAATGTTTCTGGGTGATAGAAGTGTAGCGATATGTCGACCCATATCCATTATAGAAATTGCAGGTAGTGATCATGTATGTAGGCTGAGAGAAAAAAGATAGAGAAGAGAAAAGAAAAAAGAAACATGAAAAGGGATAACCAGGTTGAGAAGGAAGGGAGGCTAGTCGAAAAAGGGGGGGTGAAAAAGATTATAGGCAAGAGTAGAGGATGGAAGGGTGGGGAAAGAGAGGGGATGGGCAGAGAAAACTTCCCCAAGAGGCCATTGACTGAAGCAGACTTAGGAATGTCGATACAGTAACAGAGACTGAGTTTTTTTTTTGTGTTGGAATTGCTGAGAAGCAACAATGAGGGTGAGGTATAATGTGAAGAGTCGTTGTTTATGTTAGTTGACATAGATCCGTTGTCGGCTGTATGAGGCCCCTCTGTTATCCTGTTAAAGGCATGTGACTGTCAAAAAAAAAGAAGAAAAATGCAAGAAAATAATGTAAGCCCTCACAATTTGTTGATGGAGAGAGGAGAGGATACAGATGAAGAAAGAAGAGAAAGCAGAAGAGGGTTGAATACCTGGTAAAGGTGTAAGGGCATCACCTGTCAGACACAACAAGAATAATATATCTCAAATATGCATACAATAAGCAAAAGAAAACAGTACATCAAGAATAAGATTATGGGACCTGGTTCGTTACTGCCGAACCTTGAAGGAAGAAGTGTTGATCCGGGACGGAAAATGATCTAGAAATGTAAAGCTTCCACTTCCGGTTGTAATAACCCGCTCTATGATTATTGGGTGTATCTAACTGGAGGAGAAAATGAAGGTCCTGTTTAACATCTGAAATGCTTGGTGGATAGTTCTAGACCCATTTTTTAGTATATCTCTTCTCGCTACCAATAGGCAAGTGGAAAGCCACTGTTTATTATCTCTAAGTGTTGCGAGCTGCGTAGAGAGAATTCCTGAAGTAGGTTGTTCCAGATTGCCAAAGAGAAGGAGTAATGGATCCTTAGGTATTTGAAGATTGGTGATAAATGCTATAAAGTTAAGTATTTGGTTCCAGAAGGTAGATAATGGTGGGAAAAGCCAATATCTGTGTTGTAATGAAGGTTTGTAACATCCACAAAGTGGGCAGGTAGATGCGGAAGGATTAGAACTTGAGTATAGGCAAGGCATATATGCACAAAGCATGATCTTAAATTGTTGCTCACGCCAAAACTCATTGGAGTTAAAGGCACATGTATTGTTAAACCCTGTAAGCATTTGATCTACAATAAAGGCATTGTCAAAGTCCTTAATCCAAGAGTTCACGGAAGTGGAGGTTTTTAGAGGTTTCGTATAATGCAAATTTAATGGACCATATATATTAGATATTTTGTGTTTTTGATTCCTGGCTAGTACATCTATCATTGATGTGCGAAAATGAGTAGATTTGGTCGGAACCACCAAATTCACAAAGTTCCACACTTGTAAGATGTAAGTGGTGAGAAGGTAGGTTGAAGGAGCTTAGGATTTGTTGGAAAGGCAAGGGAGAACCAGAGGAGGTGTCAAACAGTTGTCTTACAAATCTAAGATCATGAGTATGCCACATTTCATATGCTGCATGTAGTTGTGGGAGAGAAAAAGAGGGGTTATGATGAATAAGAAGAAAGCGAGACAGCCAAGGAGAGACCACTAGTTTACGTCTAACCTCTTGTTGTCTTGTTGTAACCTCTAATGTAGAAGGGCTATGAGATCAAATGGATGGACCATAGCGGATTCAAGTTGATAGTTAAAGTATTTGGACGACTGGGTCAGCCAGTCTAGGCAGACACGTAGAATACATGAAAGATTGTAAATTCATATATTAGGAAGTCCAGACCTCCCTCACTCCTAGGAAGAAATAACTTGTGTAGTGCAATGTGTGGGTGACGCCCCTTCCACAGAAAGCTGGAGATCGCCTTGTTAAGTTTGGTTATATCAGTGTGCCTAAGCAGAAGCGGGATAGTTTGTAGGGGATACAATAGTTTCGGAAAGCTCACAGAGGTGAGACCTCCCCAGGAGCGACAGCGGCAGGTCTTTCCACATCTCCAACTCTCCTATAATTTTTTTGAATTGGCGAGTAATTAAGTGTGTATAGAGATGAGGCGAGTTTCCCTATTTTGATGCCTAGATAGTTGATGTGGCTTGTGGCAATTTTGAAGAGGGAATTTTGGGCCCATGTAGGAGGGAGAGCATGGTACAGAGGAAGAACTTCAACTTTTGTGAAATTTAGGATGAAGGCCCGAGCAGTGTCGGAAAGCTAAAAATGTGGCGTGAATATAAGGCAAGTCTAGGGTCGGGTTGGATGTAAAAATTAAAATATCGTCTGCGAATAGCGCTAAACGCAGATTCTGCTGGGCAATTTGGATTCCATGGAGATGGGAGCTAAATAATAGAAAGCGATCTAAAGGTTCCAGTGCTAGATTGAAAAGTAAGGGGGATAGAGGACATCCCTGCCTTGTTCCTTTATGAAGCTGTATGGGACTGGATATGCGGCCTGCTGCTATTACATGTGCCATTGGTGCTGAAAACATAGCTTGGACCAAATGTGTGAAAGGACCTGAAAAACCAAATTTTTGCAAAGCTAGGTAAAGCCATAGGAAACTGACATTGTCAAAGGCTTTTTTCGGCGTCGAGAGAGATAATCGCTAGATCCTGGAGTGGGTCAGTTTTGGCTTGGTTTAAGACTGTTAATACTTTGCGTATATTTGATGCGGTCGAGCATCCCTGTATGAAGCCCACTTGTGAGGGGTGGAGAAGAAAGGGTAAGATAATGGCTAATCGGTTTGCAATGATTTTAGAGAGTGTTTTTGCGTCCAGGTTTAAAAGGGATATTGGCCGGTATGACCTCGGGTCAGAGGGGTCTTTGTCTTTTTTTGCTATTAATTTGATATGGTCTTGGAAAGCTGACGGGAGGTATGCCCCTCCCTCCTGAATTGATTGGAAAACTGACTGTAAAGTTGGGGAGAGGGTTTTGGCCATGAGCTTATAAAATTCTGATGTGTACCCGTCAGGGCCAAGTGCTTTGCCATTCGCTAAGGATTGTATAGCCGTGAGAATGTCTGACTGTGATACAGGGGCATTCAGGGATTGGATCGCTATAGGATCTATTTGAGGAAGAGTAATGCTTTCCAAAAAAGAGTTGGCTTGGGATAGATTTATAGGATTAGGACCGTACACTTTTCAATACAGAGATGATTTCCTCCAGGGAGTGTTTTAATGCCCCCTGGGAGTCTTTCAGAGATGTGATCTGTGTAGGAGTGAACGGTTTACAGCACAGTCAGGCCAACAATTTACCTGGTATATTTCCAAATTTGTTATATTGTAAGTCAAGGTAGGATTGGTGTATAGATTCTTGGGCCGCTGCCCATATATCGAATTGGTGTTTAGCTTCCACCCATGCTTTCCTGTGTTCGTGGGTGTTAGAGTCCTCTAAGTTTTTCTGGGTCTGTCTGAAGCGGTTGCTGGCCTCTGTGACTTTGTGGGTGAGTTTTTTTTTTGTAAGCGGATGTGAAAGCGATCATTTTACCGCGCAAAACTGCTTTACCTGTTTCCCAAAATAATTTTGGGTTAGAGAGATGGGCCGCGTTTGTGACTTGGAAATCCATCCACCTTTCGTGAAGTTGCTGAGATAACTCTTGATTGTCTGCTAGAAATGAAGGGAACCGCCATATTCTCGGGTGCTGCATAGGGTTTAGGTAGTTTATGGAGATGGAAATTGGAGAGTGATCTAAAAATAGCAATGTCGTGTATGGCAGACGATGTAATGTGTTGCAATAAAGTGGAATTGCAGAAAAGATAATCAATTCTAGATAAAAAGTGGTGGACAGGAGAGTAAAAGGTGTATTCCCTGCCATCTGGGTGGGCCAGACGCCATACATCAGTAATTTGCAATGCTTCCACAAAGTTGCAGAGTGACGTGGGCGCTAAGTGGGAAGTATTTGGGAGCCTTCGACAGTGGTCGACTTTTTTTTATATCCTCCTGTTCATTCATGTATGAGTTAAAATCTCCTCCTGTTACAAGAGGAAGATGAATATATTTCGATAACTTCGAGGACAATTCTTGGAAGACTTGTTTAGATCATGAATTCGGGGCATAAACGCTAGAGAGGACCAGAGAACAAGAACCCCACCTAATGTGAGCTTCTATGAATCGTCCAGCATCGTCTGAGTCTATGGAGATTATTTCAGGGGTAAGTCGTTTATGTATGAGTATGAGCACTCCTGCTTTATTTTTGAGTGAGGGGGAGCCTATGACTTGACCCACCCATAGTTTTTTCATACGGGTGGAATCAGATTGTGTCAGGTAGGTTTCTTGAAGTAACACTACGTCTGCATTCAGCCACCGAAGATGGCGGATTATAGTCATGTGTTTATGGGGTGATCTCAGGCCCTTAACATTCCATGAGAATATACATGTCATTATGTGAGAAATGTTGCGATGTGTATAAAGGTGAAAGACTTACAGTTGTGTGGGGTAGGTCTGTCTGACTCCACGCTACCATACAGCCTCGTGTGTAGTGGTCTTGGTGTCTGAGGTAGTTGGGGTTCTCTGGGGAAGTATAAAGAGAGGGGAAAGAGAAATTTAACAGCTTTTCTAACATTCTGGCTTATTTGTTATTTCGTGATGCTGTCTATGATAAAGTGATTTACTATTATTATTATACAGTATTTATATAGCGCCAATAGTTCGCTCAGCGCTGTAAATTACAATGGGAGACAGAACATGCAACAGTACAATAACAATACAATACGATACACGAGGGCTTCGAGGGCCCTGCTCCTTGGAGCTTACAATCTAGGAGGGAGGGAATAGTGGTACGGGAGGAAAAGCTGTGGAGGATGGAGTGGTGGGAAGAGAGGAGGAGATCGGCAGTTAGCAGGGGGCGGGGTAGGCTTCCCTGAAGAGGTGGGTTTTCAAAGTGCGCCTAAAGGAGAGGAGAGGAGGTGATAGTCTGATGGATTGGGGTAAGGAGTTCCAGAGGATCGGCGATGCCCTGGAGAAGTCCTGGAGGCGGGCATGGGAGGAGGAGACCCGGGAGCTGGCGAGAAGGAGATCTTGTGAGGAGCAGAGGGTGCGTTTTGGGTGGTATTTGGATATTAGGTCGCAGATATAGTTTGGGGCAATATTATGGACAGCTTTGTATGTCAGTGTTAGCATTTTGAATTTAATCCGTTGGGCAATCGGGAGCCAGTGGAGGGATTGGCAGAGGGGGGGTGGCAGAGACGGAGCGGTTGGTAAGGTGGATGAGTCTGGCTGCCGTATTCAGGATCGACTGAAGTGGGGATAGCTTGCGGTGAGGGAGGCCAGTGAGGAGGGAGTTGCAGTAATCGAGTCGTGATATGATGAGGGAGTGGATGAGTTGTTTAGTGGTTTCTGGGGTTAGGAATGGGTGTATTTTGGAGATGTTGCAGAGGTGGAGTCTGCATGAGTTCGTTAGCGATTGGACTTTGGGCTGGAAGGATAGCTTGGAGTCAAGAATGACACCAAGTACTTTGGCTTGTGGGGTGGGCCTGATGGTGGCATTGTTGGACGTGATGGAAAAGTCAGTGGGGGGGCGGGGTGCGCGGGCTGGGGGGAAGACTAGGAGCTCAGTTTTGGAGAGGTTCAGTTTAAGGAAGTGGAGCGACATCCAATCTGATATGTCGTTCAGTAAGCTAGTGATTCGGGGGGGTGAGCTGAGGGGTCGCGAGATAGATTTACGTGTCATCGGCATAGAGATGGTAGTTGAAGCCGTGGGAGTGTATCAGTTGGCCAAGGGAGGAGGTGTAGATGGAGAAGAGAAGGGGCCCGAGGACCGAGCCTTGAGGGACCCCGACAGAGAGGGATACTATAGTTTTGCTTAACTTCTTCCCTACCGCGCTATAGCCAAAGGATGGCTGAGTGTGGTTGTCTAGTTCTGGGACGACGTCCATGGATGTCATACTAGAACAGACCCCCTGTGTGCCCCCAGCGGCGCGCACCCAGTGCCGCCAGTAATCTCTGTGTCTTATGGGCACAGCTAATCACGGGATACGGTAAATGGCCAATCACAGAGGCCTTTTACCACGTGATCAGCTGTGTCCAATGACACAGCAGATCACCAGGTAAATACAGTTGCTGGTTATCAGCTGCACTTTCCTCATGCTGTCACAGCATAAGGAAAGTACTGCCGATAACCTGCAATTGTCAGAGAAGTGATCAGCACTGATGATCGCTGCTCTGATGATCAGTGCCCAGCAGTGCCACCCACCTATGCCCATCAATGCTGCCCACCCATGCTCATCAGTGCCACCAACCTGTGCCCTGCAGTTCCACCCACCTGTGCCCAGCAGTGCCACCCATCAGTGCTGCTCAACAGTGCCCAGCAGTGGTGTCAGTCAGTGCCACCCATCAGTGCTCATCAGTGCCTCCTATCAGTGCAGCTTCATCAGTGCCAGCTTATTAGTACTGCCTATCAGTGCTGCCTGTCAGTGCCTCCTATCAGTGCCCATAAGTGTTGCCTATCCGTGCCACCTTATTAGTGCCTCCTACCAGTGCACATCAGTGCTGCCTATCAGTGCCTCCTATCAGTGCCCATCAGTGCTGCCTATCAGTGCCCATCAGTGCTGCCTATCAGTGCAGCCTCATCAATGCACATCAGTGAAGGAGAAAAATTACCTGTTTGCAAAATTTTATAATAGAAACAAAGAAAAACTTTTTTATTTGTTGCTTTTTTTTTGTTTATTACGCAAAAAAATAAATACCACCAAAAGAAAGCTCTATTTGTGTGAAAAAAATTATAAACATTTCATATGAGTTAAGTGTTGCATGACCGCACAATTGTCATTCAAAGTGCGATAGCGCTGAAAGCTGAAAATTGGCCTGGGCAGGAAGGGGGTGACAGTGCCCAGTAGGCAAGTGGTTAACAATGTTACCCGATCACTTGTTTTGCTATTAGGAAGATATGCTTTCCTTTTACTACTCAGTGCCCAAACCTCTTCTACATGCTTGTGGCATTTGTTATCATGTGGAGGTCCATGTTTTGTTGCACAGGGATCCACAAGTGTTCTGTGCATCCCTGTGCAGGCGGTCCCACTGCTGTCACTTTGGATGCAGCGGCTACATAGAAACAGGCACTGCTCCCAATGTGACATCAAATGCGAACGTGCACATAGTTCCCCATGCATATGTAAACGGTGATCACTCCACACATGTGAGGTATCGTTGTAAACATCAGAGTAAAAGCAATAATTCTAGCAGCAGACCTCATGTTTAACTCAAACTAGTAACCTGTAATGGCTTTTAAAACAACACCTTTGAATAATTTAAAATGCCATAGTTTATTGCCATTCCATGGACATGCACAACTTTAAAGCATGACTAGTAAGGTATCTATTTATTCATCTTATTTTATATTTTAACAAAAATTGGGTATTACATTGTGTGCACTAAAATCCATTTAAGTGTATTTTTTTCTGAAGATTTGCTTTTTAAATATTTGTTTTGCAAATATTGTACAGCATGAAACATGGTTGAACTGGATTGACGTTTGTCTTTTTTCAGCCAGACTAACTATGTAACTATGTAATTGCAAGAACTCCAGGACTTCTGCTTTCAAAAATATATAACATTTTGGGCTTTTTCTTGCGAAAACAAAAATGCAGATTTTAACATGTATGGGAGAAATGTCAGAATTGTCCTGGGTGGCAAGTGAATAAGAGTTCCAATTTCTACACTGTTTTCTGCAGGCGGATATTCATTTGGCCCTGCCTGATGTTTTGCAGATTAATCATGTTTCTTCATATAGGCATATACAAGTACCTTTTCAAATTTCCAACCAGAATTAAATTGACTTTATCTGTTAGTACTGAAAGTTGACTTTGCAAGTACTGAAACAGAGTATACAAGTTGAGACAAAGAATTATTGTATCTACACAAAAATAAAGCTATTTCTTTAAATTGTTGAAGAACCAGGCAGAGGAAAATAGGTAGACCATATTCTGGTAAAGGTAACACATTAGTTGCATCTGAAAAGGATGTGTTTTTATAAAATCTAATATAGTTGTACTAGGCAAGGGATCTGATGCCACAAATGGATTAAACGTAGAAGCTGCGATTTACAGATTTTACATATGTCAAAAACACACGTTAGGAAGAAACAGACTCTGCAGGTGTGGAAGACATTACAGAGTGGGAAATTTCAGATTTCATAGTAGTAATGCCCAAAGAAGGTGTGTCTGTACAGAAGACAACAGTTTCTACAATTGTTTGACACTTGTCTGAACCTGAAGTAGGTTTTTTACTTTATAAATGGATCACATTCTCATGTCTCTGTTTCATCAGCTATAGTTTCTTCTAAACGTGCCTGTTTGTTCATCTGCACAATCTGACATTAGAGACTGTGTAGAGTTAAACTCAGCTGTTTCAGCAGGGCTTCAGCCACTATTCAGTGTATTCTGACATCAAGGGGTCCCCCTGTCTAAATACAATGCCCAGGCAGGGCGAATTACTCTATCCACCTCGTTTGTGTGGATAGAGGAATCTGTTCCTTTTTTTTTTGCCATTCAACAACTCATCTATAGGCAGCTATAGAAATGGCAGAATATTTTTGCAGGTATATTTTTAGCTGACCAGGAGTTGAGACTACTTCAACCACTTTTTTTAGGAAAGCCCGTAGTTACTTTTGTGAACCAGTTTTACATTTTTTCTTTGGTGAACTACTTTTACTCACTTTTGGATATCCCTTTAGAATATAGATGTGAGTCTAACCTTTTGGTAACACAACTTCATTTTAATTAATATACCTCTGTGAAATGTATGCATACTAGTGTGGTAGAAAGATTTGCAGTCTAGACCTCAACATTGTTAGATGGCAAATTACTTTTCTCTGTTATATTTGGCTTGATGTCTGTTGACCTGGGGTTAGCACTTGGTTTCGAGGAATTAGCCTTTTGGAAACAAAGAAAAAATAAGTGCAGCTCTAAAAATAATAAGCATACAAAACTGAACAAATATGGATAACAAAAACATGAATATTAAACTAATATATTGCTATAGAGTGTCCACATATAAACAATATATTCAAGAAATACTGACTAAAAAGTTCAATAAAAAAGAAGAGCCCATATGCTCAAGTGTATGTGCAGCAGGGATAAATAAATCCAAATTTCAAAAAAGGCAAATTCATCAGCTTTAATATTCCACTGTGTTACATATGTAAATATGCATAAATTGTGTATATATATATCTATATATATATGTGTGTGTGTGTGTGTAAATACACAAACTCCTTCACACACTGCATGTTCACCTTGTGTGCACATGGAATACCTTACAAATGTATGTGACCATTTATGAGGATGTGGTCATACAGCACTCAGAACACACAGATGTTTGGCCTCCAAAAAATGACACAATCAAGCACTCTAGCCCTGGCAAACTGAGGACAAGTAAAAGAAAAAGACTGTCATAGTGTAATAAAGTTGGTTGCCAGATTTATTAAAATGTGCACTCACATCATTAGGAGACAAAGGAGTAATATAACAAAGTGTCACTGCTATCTGATCAGCCGCTGTCTCCTTCCATGAAGCCGCTTCTGTGCTAGTGTGCGTGGTGACTTCACTTCCTATAGCTCAATCCGATGCATTTCGTCATAGTAGACATCGTCAGAGTGAGTGGCTACAGGTTTATTTCTTTGCTAGAATCACTATTTATATATTTGTACATTGCAATCATGTTTCCTCTCACATGTCTGCTCTGCAGGGAAAATAAGTTTAATGTGTTTAACGATTCCTCATAACTGAGATCCTTCAGTCCCCTTACTAGCTTTGATGTCCTTCTCTGGACTTTCTCCAGTTCCAGTACATCCTTTCTGAGGACTTGTAAACAGAACTGGAAAGCATACTTTTTATAGCCAGAAGGTGGAGATTCATGCTCCTTGTTGAAAGGAATTGGCTCCCGTTCCTCTCTGTAGCCACTGACCCCCGTCAGCCCCCTGGCCTTGATCAGTGTCTGTCCTCAGGCCTGGAGCCCCCTTTGAGACACAGGAAAATGCACACAGACACAAGGTGGTATCTCAGAAGGAACTGAATTTATTCTTCCGTGTTTAAACTTATATATGAAACTTAAAACAATACATAGAAATATAAGAACCAATCAATTGACAGGTATGTATTAACCAATCAGAATATTACATACGTCAGTAATGCCCAATCATTTGGCATTTATGTTAATTATTATTATGTGCGTCAAGCATTAGTATAGAAAGTAGACAACTTCCCTATTTAACGCTGGCTATAGTTATTAATACTCTTGCAACAGGAAAAAGCCCACCGCAGACTTTCAGTCTTGTGCTAGGTAGAGGAAAAAAGGAAGTTACATCTGAAAGGAAAAGAGGAACCTCAGACTCTTATCGAAAGTAAGAAACAGTCTTAAAACACAAATTCATCTTTAAGTACTGACATAAGTCTTAAAATGGATACTTATCTTAAAATGGCAGATCTTAGGCTAAGAGACAAAATGGCGGTATGGTAATGCTGAAAGGCTAATTCCTTCAAACCCCCTCTTAGGTCACGCACGTGACCTTACACCTTTTTTACAGGTTGGTACCTGGGGCCCTTAGTAGGTCCTTTATCAAGATACTGATTCCACATGGTTCTAGTAATGGTGGCGTCAATAAGTTTCTGCATTAAACCTCGGATGCAGGGGATACAACAGCAACCACACAGAGTTAATACTGCAGCAGCCACTATAGAAATCAGCATAGTTTTCATCAGAGTTCCCCATCTACCAAACCAATTTTCAAATAAACCAGCTAGTGGATTTTCTACTCCTGAGTTTTCAGCCAATTCTTCAGACAACATTTGGAGGCCTTGAAGGGCTCTAGTAATGCTTCCATCAGGAGCGGTGTTATTGGGGATAAAAGTACAGCAGTAGGAACCAAACATTTTACATACCCCTCCTTTCTCAGCTAATAACATATCAAGAGCAATGCGGTTTTGCCAAGCAGTAAGGGATGTTGCATCAAGTTGGGCAGAGACCCCCTTTAGAGCATCTCTAGTATAGTTAACAAACCTTTGTTGATTATAATAAATGTAATTAATCCAATCCACATTTTTGTTAGGCTGTACCCATATAGCAATAGAGGCAAACCCTGCAGCAATCTGGTCCTGAGCTTTAAATTCATCAGGGACTCCTCTTGGTACACCTATAGCATCTATGTAAACTCTATTATCAAAGGAACCACGGGGTGCACTTCTTTTATACCTTCTAGATCTGGATTTTTCCAAGATGGGCAAGCTTCTTATCCCATCTTCTACTTTGATCATAAAGAAAGGCATGAGAAGATGGGTCAGAGCGCAGCTTCCCTTCCATCTGCTGGGGAGTCTGGCTCTGAGTCTCATATCTCCACACAGCCACCACACATCTGACAGTTGCTGCCGGTGGTCCTGAAACCATTCCTTCCGGTAGCCTTCTGCGGAGGTGCGGATGGTCTTAACACAGTAATTAGGTGGGAATGTACCTAAATCTTTACCCTTAGCATCATCATGTTCAAAGCAGGTAAAATTTCCTGGTACCGGTTTAGAGGCCAAAGGTAAATTTCGTAATCCAGTAACAGGGAACTTCTTAACAAAATCAGAACATTCCTTCTCAGTGATGTTATTTTTATACATTCTAATTAGGCAGGACATATTAGTTTCTTCTTCTAACAAAGGAACTGTGGCAAGTAGGGGGCGGGGATTGGCACATGAAACACAGTCTCCCTGTCCCTTACTTTTAGTGGTCCATCTCACCCATTCAATCCATTCATTTTTGTCAGAGTAACCAGTTTCAATGCTTAATCTGTCTTCTGATTGCATCACTACTCCTGTCACCTCATTATCCAGTCGATTCCTAACTTTGGGGAATGAATTGTCTATGGTATTGACATGGACTCTTGGGGAGGGTTTTACCTGTAATATGAGGTTGGCCCAGGGGTCTGTTCCTGACACAGTTATTCCCAACCTATATTCCCCACTATCTCTGACCTTTGGGTTCCTTATTGTGAAAATGATATTCCCTTGGCCTTTTGCTATAGAGATTCTTTGATAGGTGCCTATGTCCTCTAGGGGAATTCTAGCTGATTGGGTCTCCCATTTATGAGGGTCTGTTGTCCACCATATATTCTCCCAGTAACCACAGGGCTTATTACTCCCACACATGTACACATTATAAGGTCCAATATCATAAGTAACTTTAGTCGGGTCAAACACCTGGTTTTTAGTCAGAGTAAACACTATGGTCTGGTTTGAATCCTCAGTAGTCAAGACTGGTGTTTCCTGTAACCCCCATCCCTTATCTTGTACAAAGGACATTCTTCTCATCCTTCTCTTAGTGCGGGTTAGACTTCGTTTCTTTCTGACACTAGAATGTTGTGTACTATGGTTTTGTGTGTGCACTGGTTCTGCATTATCTGGGTCACTAGCTTGGATGGAGGTATTACATATACTCTTAATCACTCCATAATCATCTGGGTGATAAATACAGTTAGTTATTGTCCATACTGGGAGGAACACAGTCAGGGTTGCTAGTATGAGGAAGCAAAATGTCTGCCCAGAGTTCTGTGAGAGCATCAGAAAGGTCATCTTCTTCAAAGACTTTTACACCGGCTTCACTTCCTTTTCTTCTTCTGTATCTGTGTCTTTGCATTTGTCTTGCTTCTTAGGGGCTTGGTTCACCCTTTTTACACGGCTGGCATGGATCCAGGCCTTGGAATCCTCAGTCAGGACAGCGGTCCTGGTGACAGCGATCACAGAAGTGGGGGGCCCAAAGGGATACTCTTGCTTCCGATTCCTATGGAGGGCTTGTATCACCACACGGTCCCCGACTTGGAAAGAGTGAGTTGGTTCCTGTGAAGAAAGAGGAAAGGTGCGAGCAACATTTCTTTCAACCTTGTCCAAAGTTTCAATAAGTTTTCTCACATATTCTTCCTGAATCAATTCCAAATCCCGTCTTTCTACCATGAGTGGCTGTCTGGCCCAGGGAGTGGGAAAGGGCCTACCCATTAGAACCTCAAAGGGGGAGTAACCTGTCCTTTTAGAAGGAGTCATCCTTACCTCTGCCAAGACTGCAGGCAGTATTTTCTTCCAGTTTGCATAGGTACCTCCAGTAGCTTTCCTAATTTTATCCTTGATGGTCCTATTCATCCTTTCCACTATACCTGAGCTCTGAGGGTGGTAAGGAATGTGAAACTTCCACTCAATTTTGAGTGTTTTCACCAAATCCTGACATACCTTGGCCACAAATGCTGGACCGTTGTCAGAATTAATCTGGAGTGGACATCCCCACCTGGGAATAATTTCCCGTGTAAGGATCCTCACTACAGTTTGGGCATCTTCTTTTGTGGTTACAAAGCTTTCTACCCAGCGGCTAAACATGTCCACAATTACCAAAAGATATTCTTGTCTTTTTCCTTCCTTTGGCATGTGTGTAAAGTCTACCTGTAGGTGAGTAAAAGGTGTTGATGGGTATGTCAGGTGTTCATGTCTTGCCTTGTGAGGATTGTTTGGGTTATTCCTTATGCATGTAATGCATCTAGACACATATGATTTTACCAAAGAGGGAAGGCCAGGAATGAAAAAATCATTATCCAGCAGTTCACATGTAACCTGCCATCCCCTGTGACCTACTCCATGATACTGTGAGATGAACAGAGGTGCACTGGCCTTTGGAATGCATGGTCTCCCCTCTGTGACACAAAGTCCAGTTTGTGGACTTTTTGTCACACCAGCTGCATTCCACTGCTCAATATCTTCTGAGGTAGCATATGTCTGTAAATCCTGCAATGTTTGATCCAACAGTGGCATTTCAGGGGTGAGCATTGGCATTTGTATCATGGCAGGCTGGGTAAGGGCCGCCTCTTTTGCTACTTTGTCAGCTAAAGCATTTCCCTTTGCAATATCAGTTTGTTCATTTGTGTGTGCCCTACAGTGTAGGATAGCAAGGGATCTTGGCAGTTGTATGGCTTTGAGTAAAGCCTTCACCAGAGATGAATGTGAGATGGATTTTCCATCTGCTGCAATAAATCCTCTCTTTTCCCAAATTATTCCAAAATCGTGGCACACGCCAAACGCATATCTGGAATCTGTGTAAATATTTACATCCTGACCCTCAAAAAGCTGACATGCTCTTGTAAGGGCTATCAGTTCAGCGGCCTGAGCTGACTGGTATGGGATGGGTTTTGCTTCAAGTACTTTATCTGGCAACTGCACCACCGCATATCCTGCATGGTAAACAGTGTCAGTGGGTCTCGAGCAAGAGCCATCTACAAAAACATTCTGTGCCTCTGGAAGAGCCACAGAAGACATATCCTGTCTTGGGGAGGTGTCCTGATGAATCAATTCCAGGCAATCATGCTGTGGAACAACTTCATCCTGCTCTCCCTGTAAGCCTAATAAGGCATTCAAAATTGGAGCTGGACCTGAAGTGGGAGAGGTATATTTTATTCTCAACTTAGGGTTTGACAACAGTATAACCTCATATCCACTAAGTCTCTGGGCTGACATGTGTTGGGTATGTATATTCTTGAGTAGAATAGACACATTGTGGGTGGTATGTAAGGTGGTCTCATGTCCCAGAGTGAGTGACGTAGCCATTTGGACCACCATGGCGCATGATGCTAGTGCCCTGAGACATGCAGGCATGCCTTGGACCTGTACTGGAACCATTTTTGAGAAAAAAGCAACAGGGCGGAGTTTTCCTCCATGCTCCTGGGCCAGGACCCCTGCCATAGTTTTACAATTTTCCCTAGCATACAGATGAAACATTTGATTATATGCGGGCAGACCAAGACCAGGGGCTATTACCATAGCATTTTTCAGATACACAAAAGCATTGCACATATTATCTGACCATTTCACAAGATCTGACATTTCTGAACCTGTGGCTTGTCTCAAAATGTTGTCATAGTAGGAACAGTCAGGTATCCATTGGCGGCAGTAACCAATCATACCAAGAAAGGTGAGCATGTCTTTCTTGGTCAATGGGCGGGGCAGACCCATAAGAGCCGCAGCTCTTTTGTGGCTGACTTTCCTTTCACCTTTTGTGAGAACAAAACCAAGGTATTCAACAGTTTTCTGACACCATTGTAGCTTTTTCTTAGACACTTTATGACCACATTCACATAACCAGTTCATGAGATCTACACTATCCCCTTGGCTGGCTGCCCGATTAACACTACAGAGAAGCAAATCATCTGCGTATTGAACCAAAACTGAACCATGGCGAGGAGTCCATGGCTTTAAGGTAGCCTGGAGGACAACAGAGTAGACCACAGGCGAATCTACATACCCTTGCGGTAACTTACACCAAGCAAGGGTCTTTTTCCTGTAATGAAACGCAAAAATTGGGCGTGTCTCCTTGGCAACAGGGATTGAAAAAAATGCATTTGTCAGATCAATCACTGTGAAAAACTCAGCATCAGCTGGGATGGAGGAAATGAGTGTTGGTATATCAGGCACTATTGGGGCAATGGGAATCACAAGATCATTAATGGCCCTCAGGTCCTGCACAAATCTGTAAGAGCCGTCCGGCTTCTTAACTGGATTTATTGGGCTGTTGTATGGTGAAATCACCTCTTCAAGGACTCCTTCCTTGAGAAAGTGTTCCACCATGGGCGCTATTCCTTCCTCCTTTTCTTTTGACAAAGGGTATTGTTTGTGAAACACAGGTTGAGCCCATGGCTTCAGTGTGGCCTTATATGGAGTGCAGGAAATAGATCCCACATCCAAGGCACTTTTTGCCCAAACTTTGTCATTAATTGTTCCAGCAGGAAATGAGGGGTCTTCTTTAGTAATCATTGTCATGGCAGGGATGATTGGCATTTTGGCAGAGTGAGCCACAATACCACCTCTCTTTGTGGATTTCAAGTTGATGTTCAACTCTCCCAGGAGATCTCTCCCTAACTAATTAACTGGACAATTGGGTATGATTCTGAATGAGTGATCTAGCAGAGTGAAATTTTTCTCTGGTACAAGTGGGCCATTCAGAAATCATCTGTTTTACAAATAACATGACACTGGGTTTTAGATTGGACAGGAAAGTCTGAATCAGTAGACTATGCATGGTGTCTTACAATGTCAGTCCTGCCTCTTGTGTCCATGTCTCATTAAATCTTTTCCAAAAATCTAACACAGTTTCTCCTGACTTTTGCTTGCAGGCTACTGCGGTAGGGAGGGAGGATCTAGATTGGAAAGCTCGTTCCATTTCTTCTGAGACCTCTCTCCACATATTATCCCTACCATCTTCTGTGTTTAATTTATAATTTGTGGCAGTAATGTCGCCTGCTTCTAAGATGGATATGGTCCCAACATTACCCCAATTCCAAGGGGAAGTTTGTCCCAATATTCCATCGAGGATAAGGCGCATATCCTCTTGTGTGTAATTTCTACCTTTACATGCTTTCTTCAAATAGCTCACAGTAGCCGTTGAAGAAACAGTGGGTCTTGGACAATGTTTGACAATCCTATTTATGTCTTCTATCTCAATGGGTTTCTTTAATAGATTGTCTCCTATTGTCATGAAGGGCATCTGTTGTGTATTGGAATCAATACCATATTGGGTATTATGGCGTGTGTGTGATGGACTTAGCATGTCCACTATACCTAGACTATTAGCTGCTCTGAACAGCAGAGAGCCTGAACTAGCGGATTCATCAACAAGTGAGTCATCTGCTTCAGTAGTTGAAGAAACAGCTATTCCCCCTGTCGCTCCCTGTGTGGTAGGACTTTGAACCACACCCTGGGAGTGCGCGGGAGTTTGAACTGTACTAGGCTGTGTGGTAGAAATGTGAACAGCACTAGGTATTTGAGGGGTCTGTGGAAGTGTTGGTGCTGGAGGTGCAGTGGGGTGTTGGACTGCATAATGTCCGGCTAAAAAATCAATATCTTCTTCAGTAAGAGATGGATAAAGTTTTGTGGGCTGTGGGACAGGTGGGACATATGGGGGAGGGAATGGCATGAGATGGTGTGTGGGTCTGTCTATTTCTGACTCTAATGCATGTATTTTAGTGGCATCTACATTTCTAGCTTTGGCTTTATTTTGTTTCCCAGTTTGTCTATGAAACCAGAGAGGGGCAAATTCTAACCAATTTTGTCCTCCCTGGCCATATATTTCTGATCCCACTCAGGGTCTCCCTCATACCATGGGAAAGCCTGTTTATCCCCCAGACAGAGACCCCTAATCATATCCATATGAAAAGTATCATTACTCCCATCACGGGGGAACGGGTCAACACTTCCCATGAATTCACTCCAGTCTGCTAATTTATCCACCCAGGGGTTAACTAGATAGTAATCTGTCCCACAGATACGGGCTACATAATCTTTACATATCTCACCAACATTTGGGGGGGGGAGTTTATCCTTACTTTGACCACTTCCCATTTTTTACACTTACAAAGGTCTGTGTTACAAATCTGTCCTATAGGCTGTCCCAAAAGACAGGGGTCAACTTCCAAATGACAATTTACTTTATAAAAATGACTGGACTTAAGGTATTTATTGGGTCTTTCTCTAGTGGTTGACCAAAAGTGGAGATTATAACCTGGATATACAATACTTCTAATAATATCCTGACTCTGACTAACTCCCACTTTTCTAACAATAAGCCTACAACACAATTTGAACAAGACATTCACATAGGCACCCAACTCCGTGTCACCATGCTATCACCTTCTCTAGGTCATCAGCCAATAAGGCCTAGCTAAAGGGGTGGTGCGTCTTACAACGGAAGTTGACAATACCTTCAGTAACCGCTGGCCCATACACTTACCAACTGGGCACTTGTGTCACACAAACAAATTATCTTATACTTCTATGCGATAGGAAGAAAAGCAAAGAGTTGCAGGACAGAACTGATCAACCCCGGACTTTTTTCTGGTTTCTTTCATCAAAGAAACACTTTTCAGTCTCTTCTCATAAGAGACTTTGCAGTTCCCAAAACTGCCTCTAGTCTTTTTCCAAAAGACCTTGTGCTCCCCACAGCACTTTGCGCCTGGCCACTGGCGTCTTATGACGCTGAGTCCAGTGCTACCATAGGGCATGAGATTTCAATCAGAGCCTTACCGGCAAGACAGACTAATTGACAAAAATGACAAAAAATCTTACTTACCAAAGGGTGATTATCTCATCCCGGACACGAGCCCCCAATTGAAAGGAATTGGCTCCCATTCCTCTCTGTAGCCACTGACCCCCGTCAGCCCCCTGGCCTTGATCAGTGTCTGTCCTCAGGCCTGGAGCCCCCTTTGAGACACAGGAAAATGCACACAGACACAAGGTGGTATCTCAGAAGGAACTGAATTTATTCTTCCGTGTTTAAACTTATATATGAAACTTAAAACAATACATAGAAATATAAGAACCAATCAATTGACAGGTATGTATTAACCAATCAGAATATTACATACGTCAGTAATGCCCAATCATTTGGCATTTATGTTAATTATTATTATGTGCGTCAAGCATTAGTATAGAAAGTAGACAACTTCCCTATTTAACGCTGGCTATAGTTATTAATACTCTTGCAACAGGAAAAAGCCCACCGCAGACTTTCAGTCTTGTGCTAGGTAGAGGAAAAAAGGAAGTTACATCTGAAAGGAAAAGAGGAACCTCAGACTCTTATCGAAAGTAAGAAACAGTCTTAAAACACAAATTCATCTTTAAGTACTGACATAAGTCTTAAAATGGATACTTATCTTAAAATGGCAGATCTTAGGCTAAGAGACAAAATGGCGGTATGGTAATGCTGAAAGGCTAATTCCTTCACTTGTCACATGATGTACATGTGTTCCTTTGGACCAGTGATGGTAAATAACAAATTCAATCACCAGGTGGGGTTCTCACAAGTACAGTTTTGCTGTAGAGGTGAAATAAGTCCCTTCTATAAAGTTCTATATAGTGCAGGTGAGTAACCCCCAAATAGATTTTACCACTTTCTGTTATGTCCCTGCCAGCAGTAGCCTCTAGCGTTCCACAGACCGGAATCCGCCAAGGCGTGGAATCTAAGTCCCAACCTGCTTGTTCACCAGGGCCCCTGATGGTGGAGATGGACTTGGAGCAGGCCGAGACCAGGTCACTACCCCTTGGTTCACCCAGCTCTGGTAGAAGCACCACCGGAGGTGTATAGCAGGTGAGAGCCTGATGTGAGGAGGTAGAGAGTGCAGAGTCGGGCAGGCCTGGTCAGTAACGGTGAAGGTAGAACGGTACCAAAACAGTAGACAGAAGGATAAACAGGTGACAAGCCGGGTTCGGTAACAGGAGATCAGAACGTGCAGGATTAAACAAGAGAATGGTCAGACAAGCCAGGGATCAGAACAGGAGACAATCAGCAAATCAAGGTCAAGCAGGGTCAGCAACAAGGCAATCGCAATACAGGAAACACAGGATACAGGTAAGACCATCCGGAAATTAGAACACAGACCTGTCCTGTTTTAAATAGAGCGCCCTGGTTGGTGCCAGGCACGCGTCCGCGATCGTGAGTGCGCATGCGCGACCGCCGCTGCCATCGTGGGTGCCCAGGTCCCAATGCTCGCATGCTAGTGCATACCGCGCATGTGCAGACCCGTGCGCGATTGCGGCCAGATCTGAGGTCCCTGACACTTTCATACAATATCATTTTTAAAATTTTAGTAAGTGAATTATTGTGATTATTTTGGGCTTTTATAAATCACTTTCACGAACGCAATCCAATTTCTTAGCATTACCAACCTAGAAGCTAGTGACTTATCCCTATATAAATTATACCATTCTTACTGGGCCTAAGGAGATTATTCATGTTTTGTCGGTCAATTAATAAAATTGCTTTAGGCTTTTCTGTTTAAATTACAAGATGGGACTGATGGCTGCTGGATGATTTTGCATGCATACACCCAGGATTATTAGGAATATCAACATTATACAGGATATCTGTACAGGAAGGTATCAAGAGTGTTGCATAAACAAAAATGAGTAGGACCTTATGGACTCACAGGACAAGTTGAGTTATAATGAAATGCACACTTACAGATGCTTATATACCATGCTATATACTGTATAAGATAAAATGGTAGAAAAGGAAAGCCATGTAAACGCAACTTGGAAACTTCAAAGACAACAAGTACTAGGTCCAATTCTATTTAATCTATATGTAAGTGATATAACTATAGGTTTGTTGGGTAAAGTATGTCTTTTTGCTGATGACACAAATGTGTGGAATAGGGTTGATATCCCTGGAGATGTATGCAACAATGAATATGATTTGGCATTGCTGGAAGATAGGTAAAAAAAGTGGACATTGCAGTTCAATGTTTCTAAATGTAAAATAATGCACCTAGGGAAAAAGAATCCCTTGAGAGAGTGCAACATTGGGAGTACATTGTTGGCCAGCACTTCAGAGGAAAAATATTTGGGGATACTTATTTCAGATGATTGCAAAATAAGCAAACAGTGCAGCCAAGCATTGGGGAAAGCAAATAAAATTCTAGGATGCATCACTAGAGGGGTCGCCAACAGGAGGAAGGAGGTCCTATTTCCCCGATATAGATCTTCAGTTAGACCTGATTTAGAATACTGTGTCCAGTTCTGGAGACCTCACTTACAAAAAGATATTGATAAGATAGAATGAGTCTAGAAACTGGTAACAAAAATCGTGAAAGGTCTGGGGAATTAAACATTTCAAGAGCAACTTCCAGAACTTAACATGTACAGTCTGGAGGAAATAAGGGGGAGGGGAGACATGATTGAATTGATGCTTGGAATACTTCCAGCAGAGGCAGTGAGCCAGTCAACAGTATTATTATTATTATTATTATTATAATACAGTATTTATAAAGCGCCGATAGTTCGCTCAGCGCTGTACATTACAAAGGGGGACAGAACATGTAACAGAACAATACCAATACAATGCAAAACATGAGGGGATCGAGGGCCCTGCTCTTTCGAGCTTACAATCTAGGAGGGAGGGGCTGGTGGCACAGGAGGAGATAGCTGTGGGGGATGGAGTGGTAGGAAGAGTGGAGGAGGTCGGCAAGTTAGCAGGGGGTGGGGTAGGCTTCCCTGAAGAGATGGGTTTTCAGGGTGCGCCTAAAGGAGAGGAGAGTAGGTGATAATCTGATGGGTTGGGGAAGGGAGTTCCAGAGGATGGGTGACACCCTGGAGAAGTCCTGGAGGCGGGCATGGGAGGAGGAGACCAGGGAACTAGAGAGAAGGAGGTCTTGTGAGGAGCGGAGTGTGCATGCTGGGCGGTACTTGGATATTAGGTCAGTGATGTAGTTCGGGGCTGTATGGTGGACAGCTTTGTACGTCAGCGTTAGGATTTTTAATTTGATCCGTTGCGCAATCGGAAGCCAGTGGAGGGATTGTCAGAGGGGGGTGGCGGAGACAGAGCGGTTGGAAAGGTGAATGAGTCTGGCAGCCGTATTCAGGATCGACTGAAGCGGGGATAGCCAGCGGCGAGGCAGGCCAGTGAGGAGGGAGTTGCAGTAGTCGAGTCGTGATATGATGAGGGAGTGGATGAGCTGTTTAGTGGTTTCTGGGGTTAGGAACGTGCGGATTTTGGCGATGTTGCGGAGGTGGAGTCTGCACGAGTTTGTTAAAGATTGGACTTGGGGCTGGAAGGATAGGTTGGAGTCCAGAATGACACCCAGTACTCTGGCCTGCAGGGCGGGTTTGATGGTAGCGTTGTTGGACGTGACGGAGAAATCAATGGTGGGTGGTGTCCGGGCTGGGGGGAAGACAAGAAACTCGGTTTTGGAGAGGTTCAATTTAAGGAAGTGGAGCGACATCCAGTCTGATATGTCGCTCAGTAGGTGTGTGATTCGGGCTGAGACCAAGGGGGTGAGGTGGGGGGTTGAGAGATAGATTTGTGTGTCGTCGGCATAGAGGTGGTAGTTGAAGCCGTGAGAGTGTATGAGTTGGCCAAGGGAGGAGGTATAGATGGAGAAGAGAAGGGGCCCGAGGACAGAGCCTTGAGGGACCCCAACAGAGAGGGGGAGTGAGGGGGAGGTGGTAGCATTATAGGTAACGCTGAAGGAGCGTTGTGACAGGTAGGATGAGAGCCAGGAGAGAGCAGAATCTCTGAGGCCGAGGGAGTGTAGTTTTTTGAGGAGGAGGGGGTGGTCGACTGTGTCGAAGGCCGCAGAGAGGTCAAGGAGTAGGAGCACTGAACAGTGACCATTAGCTTTGGCGGTTAGCAGGTCGTTGGAGAGTTTGAGTAAGGCAGTTTCGGTGGAGTGTAGGGAACGGAAGCCGGACTGTAGGGGATCGAGGAGGTTGTTGTCGTTGAGGTGAGAGCATAGGCGGGTGTAGACTAGGCGCTCGAGGAGTTTAGATGTAAATGGGAGCAGGGAGATGGGTCTGAGGTTGTTCGGGTCATTGGGGTCCAGGGAGGGCTTTTTAAGTATGGGGGTGATGTGTGCATGTTTCAGAGGGGAGGGGAAAGTGCCTGAGGAGAGGGAGAGATTGAAGATGTGGGTGAGGGAGCGTAGGATGGAGGAGGAGGAAGGTCGTAGGAGTTGTGAGGGGATAGGGTCGAGGGGGCAGGTGGTGAGGTGGGCATCAGAGAGGATCTTGGAGACTTCCTCGATGGTAGTAAGGTCAAAGGTGCGGAGTGTGGGGGGAGCTTCAGTATGAGGAATGTAGGGTGGGGTGGAAGAGGACAGTAAAGTCCTCATGCACACTGGACATTTTTACAGCTGCTGTTTTTGGCTTTTGACGTTTTTTTCTAAAGCCAATAAACCCCACCCCCCCCCCAGCATGTTATCCTATGTGTTCATGCACACATAGGCTGTAATCAACGTTTTTTGGCAGGGGTGTTTTTTGCCTGGAAAAAAAACCCAGGACTAGTGGGTTTCTAGAGGAGTTTTTTAGCTGTAAAATGCTCTAATGCTGACAAACGCAGCAAAACATGGTAAATTGCGGCAAACCGGCATTTTTGGACTTTTTTTGGAGGGGTAAAAAAATGTAAACGCAAAAAAATGCAGCAAAACGCCGCTAAGCACTAATGCAAAAACGTTAAAAAACTTAAATTTTTAACGTGACTTTACACAGTAAATAATATCAAACATGCTTGAGACAAGCATAGATCTGTACTCAGACAAACAAGTTAACAGAAAACAAAGCAACCCCCCCCCCCCAGAAACAAAACCCCAAAAAACAAAAAAATGGGCAGACTTGATGGACCACTCGATCTTTTTCTGCTGTCACATTTCTAATAGAGCTTTTAAGAAATTGTCATTCCAAAAGTAGGCATATTAGGAAATAAACATGGGTACCAATGTTTAATTCCAAATGTTACTTCATGACATGAAGTCTACCACCACTTCATTGACACCAAGAGACACGTGTACACCCTGGTGTGTCAACGCATTAAGAAACATATCACAATGAACATTGTAATATGCATGTTTACTGTGCTCATACAATCATAGAAACATTGTAAACCCCTTACAACAGGATAGAGTTCTAGTACCATCAGATAAAAAGCAAATTAATATTATGTAAAAATACATATTCATTGTAAGTGCCAGAGAAGTATTGCTGAAAATGTTTCTTTGATGCTCATAGTTTGACTTACTAAAAGTATTCACTTGACAAAGTGAATGTTCACTTAGTCTAGTACACAGAATAAAGCTGCGTTCATTGTTAGAGCCTCCGCTACTACATTTTCCTCTCTGCTTAAATGGTCATCATGTCCCTATTCACAAG
Source organism: Staurois parvus (assembly GCF_062004578.1). NCBI lineage: Eukaryota > Metazoa > Chordata > Amphibia > Anura > Ranidae > Staurois > Staurois parvus. The sequence goes on along the minus strand of NW_028318564.1, from coordinate 2,944,013 downwards.
GACAAATATAAAAAGGATCTACCGTATTTTTCGCTCCATAAGACGCACTTTTTTCCCCCCCAAAAAGGGGGGAAAATGTCAGTGCGTCTTATGGAGCGAATATGGAGCGGCCGGTCCGGTATTTCCGCTGCTGCCGTGTCAGAATACCGGGCCGGCCGCTCAGCTCTGCAGTGGGACCTTAGAGATGACTGCTGACCTATGGGGAGGGAGGGGGAGCGGGTACCTGAATTTGACAGGTACCCGCTCCCACTTCCGTGGAGTTGTTCTTTCATGTTACCTGTTCCTCTATCCAGCGGCGCGGTCTTCCCGGCTTCTGTAGTGTGGGCATGACAGCCGGGTGTCAAGTGCGCATGCGCAAGAAGCGGTGCTTTTTGTGAATAGTAAGGCGGCACCTGGGACACATGACAGATCCCAGAAGCCGCCGGACCAATCACAAAGCGCAAGTGCTTCTCGCTCATGCGCACTGGGCACCCGGCTGTCATGCCGAGCGCCATTACAGAAGCCGGGAAGACAGCGCGCGGCTGGATAGAGGAACAGGTAAGATGAAAGAACAACTCCGCGGAAGTGGGAGCGGGTACCTGTCAAATTCAGGTACCCGCTCCCCCCCCTCCCCAAAGGTCAGCAGTCATCCCCTGTACTATCCAAAGTCTCTGGTCATCCCTATGCTGTCCGCAGTCTCTGGTCATCCCTGTGCTGTCCGCAGTCTCTGATCATCCCTGTGCTGTCCGCAGTCTCTGATCATCCCTGTGCTGTCCGCAGTCTCTGGTCATCTCTGTGCTGTCCGCAGTCTCTGGTCATCCCTGTGCTGTCCGCAGTCTCTGGTCATCCCTGTACTGTGTCCGCAGTCTCTGGTCATCCCTGTACTGTGTCCGCAGTCTCTGGTCATCCCTGTACTGTGTCCGCAGTCTGGTCATCCCTGTACTGTGTCCGCAGTCTCTGGTCATCCCTGTACTGTGTCCGCAGTCTCTGGTCATCCCTGTACTGTGTCCGCAGTCTCTGGTCATCCCTGTACTGTGTCCGCAGTCTCTGGTCATCCCTGTACTGTGTCCGCAGTCTCTGGTCATCTCCTGTACTGTGTCCGAAGTCTCTGGTCATCTCCTGTACTGTGTCCGCAGTCTCTGGTCATCTGTACTATGTCCGCAGTCTCTGGTCATCTCCTGTACTGTGTCCGCAGTCTCTGGTCATCCCCTATACTATGTCTGCAGTCCATTAGTTCAGAATTTTTTTTTCCTGTTTTCTGCCTCTAAAACCTAGGTGCGTCTTATGGTCAGGTGCGTCTTCTGGAGCGAAAAATACGGTATATATTTATTGGCCAATTGTATCCTACACTTTCTTAGTTCATGTGTAGAATGCCCTTCTGCCCAGCTACTGCTCCCCTCTGGCTTTTGCTGGCAGTTCCCAGTTGCATTTTGTTGGAATAGCAGTTATGGTCATGTGTCATGAGTTATTATTATTATTATACAGTTAAAACCTCTGGTGAACCACTCTACCTTTAAAGATATATTTTTGGTCCTTATATGTAAAATAGGAAAAATAGGAATTCCAGGAAATTTATTTTTCATAATAAATGACATAAAGTTTTTTTTTTCAATGAAACATAGTAGTTAGTCATTAAAATGGCATTTACTTCTATCAACGGTTCAGAAAAACTCAGATGCTTTCATAATGATAATTGCCCAGTATTGCAAGTTGGACTGATTAAAATTCAGAATTCAGAATGCAATACTTGGAGCTTATGAAAATTATCACAGAATAAGAAGCAGAGAGAACAAGAGGGTCAAGAAAGAAAAGCTTACTGTTATTATGTTTTGTATCATGTAACATTTGAGATAGTAATGTTTCAAGCAAATGTTTCCATTTTATGTCTAGGATTTTTCATATAGTTTACTACATTTAACAACCCAAATTCTATTACTTATAATATACATATGGACGTGCATTTAACCGCTTCCACGCTGCCCTGTAGCAGAAATACTGCTACAGGGCAGCATGGGTGTGCAAAAGCACGTATATATATATGTGATTTTGCAGTTGCGGGTAGGGTACCCATGCCGCAATTCGCGGCCTCGGCTGTCAATTACCAGGTTCTGGTCGATGATTCCCCGCCGCCACCTGGCAATCTTCAAGAATTACCAAAGGGGGAGAGACCTGTGTATATACAACACAGATCTCTCCCCTGCCAGCTCCTGCACACTGATTTGTATGGCTCTGCATTGGTGTCGCTGGAGATATCAGTGACACAAAGTCAGTTCCCCCCAGTGTCAGATTGCCTACCGCAGTCCCGCTATAAGTCAATGATTGCCGCCATTACTAGTAAAAAAAAATAAAAAAAATTCCAGTATATATACCACCATTTGTAAACGCTATAACTTTCACGTAAACCAATTAATTTACACATATTGGGATTTGTTTTTAGCAAAGACATGTAGCAGAATACATTTTGGCCTAAATTTATGATGAAATTTAGTTTTTCTTAATTTTTTTTACTGAACATGTTTAAAAAAATTTAGTTTTTTTCTTAAAATTGTTGGTGTTTTTTTGTTTATAGTGCAAAAAATAAAAACCGCACAGGCGATCAAATACCACCAAGAGAAAGCTCTATTTGTGGGGGAAAAAGGACACAAATTTGCATGATGGTGTAAATGTCAGTTAAAGTAACGCAGTGTCATATCGCAAAAAATGGCCTGGTCAGAAAGAGGGGGGGGGGGAAATCTTCTGGAGGTCAAGTAGTTAACTTAAGGAGTCCACAAACAAATGTTTTCTTTGCAAACATCCACCCACTACTAGGTAAAAAAAAAGTATTTATTGAGCTGAACAGCACAGTACATACAGTACCTTTGAGTTCATTAGATAACACCATGCTGTGCAACCCTAATGATGCTTGCAACAACTGAACTATATTAAGCTATCTAGGAAAATTGCAACATTGACAAGATGTTCACCCTCATGCACCACTCATGTAGCCTTAGACTGGGTTAACATATATGCGGTGCGGTATATCACATGTGATTCACACAGGAACCGCACCACATTCTTGTGCAAATCACATGCGATTTGTGTGCTGCATTTGTCCGGAGCACATCGTATTGATTTTTCACCATTGAAGTACTTTATTGATTTTTCACCATTCAAGCACTTTATATATTTTTTCTAATTTATATTTCATATTTTGATTGAACTATCACATTTGAAATTTTTATGGAATATTTTGTATATATGAGTTAGCGCAACACTATTTATATATGTTTTATGTTTTAAGTGTGGGATCACTTTTTAAGTGTTATTGCAGCTGCTCTATTTTATTAGCTCATTCACAAGTTTGATAGCGCACATTGTTTTATTTTATTTTATTTTACTTTAAAGCAAATGCCTGCTTTGCTATAGGTAACCTAAAAGCAGATAAAAACCACACACATTTGTGCAGGTTTATACATAATTACATGTATTTTAGATTAACTTGACCTGGTATCAGCCTCTTGCAATGCCTGTATAGTAAGGCTGGCATTTGAAAGAAAGAAACATTGCATGGAGTCAATCAATTCATGTGATGGCAAGAAGCATGCTGATTTGAAAAGAAAAAAGATTGACAGGAAAATTAGCTCATCAATGTGCTGCTTCTCCTTTTACTGTACAGTATCAGGCTGGGTAACATCCAGGAATCAGGGGAAATGGAATGATGCTTACCATGAGACTAAGGATATCTAGTGGCAAAAAAGTATTGTGGTGGGAATCTCTGGATTTCCATTGCTTCCCTTTTCCTCTATTGCATCTGTGTACTGTCACATGGGGACATGTAAGCCACTACATTGGTGATACATAGCTTTTACAGGACTTTCATTTTTCTCCTGGGATTAGAACAGAGCAGCTATATAGGGAAATGGAGGTAATACATCACTTGTTGTTTTTTTATATAACTTATTATGGGTGGTCCATGCCTGCCTGGTGTTTGCCATGTGCTAGGGTGGCCATCTTGTGAGTGTTTAAAACATTCTTTGTTTTTTCCACGTTTTCTACATTTTGCCATTTTTAATGTAGGATATACTTTTGGATAACTTTACTTAAAGCATAACTTTCTACATGTCCTTGTTGCTGATTTCCTACCTTAATTGAACATGTCATCCATCTTCTGGTTCACTCAGTAGTTGTTCTGAAATAGCCTATTAATTTTTAAATAAAACCATTAATTCTCTTTTGCTTCCTGTTTGTAAGACCAGTGGCTGTTATGCCTCCTATTCCCTCAGTCACTGGTCTTTTTTTTTTTTTTTTTTCCATAAAAGTTTATTTAGAAGTGACAACATGTTACAGGAAAATATAAAGAAATGCACAGACAGCATCAATCAGGTCATAGATACAGCTTAAACCAAAATACAGGAAGAAACAACATGGTAGAGTGCGACACTGTGGATAACAGAAGCATGGCAAATTACGGCAGAGATAGGCCTGTAGTACTCAAGGTTCAAAAATGTACAATAGAGAAGGTAATAACAGCTTACTTCCACCAAGTGAATATTGGCGTACTGGCCTATGCATGGAGGAAATGAACCTTCAGAGCCTAAACCAAAAGCAGTGCGCTATCATGAGGCCAAATGAGCATCGCAGTATAAGAGAAGATGTCATGAGTACCATTGACTATCCTAGAAGATATAAGCTAACCATACACCAAGTAATCCTGGATAAAATGAAGACTAAGCCTGATCGAAGACTAAGAGGTTGTCGAGAAAGAAAAGAAAAAAGGGGAATAGAAAGAAAGAAAAGGATAAGAAAAGGAAAAGAATGGGAGTCATAGTAGAGAGAGAGAAGAGAAAGAGGGGGAAAAAAAAAGGGGGGGGGAGAGGAGGGGGAGAGGGAGAAGGGGGGATAAGAGGCCAAAAAAAAAAAAAAAAAAGGGGGAAGCAAGGGAAGCGAAAGGTCCGGGCTGCGAAGTGTGTGTCAACAGTGTTAATGGAGATCATAAATGAGAGTGTCAAGAATTTAAACACTCACCAAAGCTAAGCAGGCAAATATAAATTACCGGAAAGGAGGTCATTACCACGCAGATTATGAAAGAACCAAGGGCATAACCAGAGGTAGGGCTGAGCTCGATCAGGTATCCCCACCCATGAGAGATCCGAATTCAGGGGTAGTTACAAAGTGGGTCCAGCAAGCCCAAACATGTGAGTATTTAGTTGGCATGTCAAGTGCAGTCGCAATCAGTTCCTCCATTTCCGTCACTTTGCTTATTCGATTGAGCCAATCGCGTATAGTTGGGGGGTGAGTGGAGCCCCATAGCACAGGAAGACAGAGTCGGGCCGCGTTGATCATATGCATCGCTAGGGACTTGAAATATTGACTCCTAGGAATGGGGGTATGATGAAGCAATAGCTGAGCAGCAGAGAAAACTATGGGCAAAGTGGTCACTGAAGTCACCAACCGGTGGACCTCCAGCCAGAATGGTTGAATAAGTGGACAGGACCACCAAATATGCAAGAAAGAGCCATCAGGTGTCCCACATCTCCAGCATACATCAGGGACAGAAGAGTTAAACCGATGAAGTCTGGAGGGAGTACGATACCATCTAGTGGCTAATTTGTAGCCATTTTCCTGCGTCAAAACATTATTCGAGCAGGAGTGGGAGTACATAAAAATGCGGTCCCAATCCGACTCCGATAAATCCGTCTTTAGGTCTCTGTTCCACGCACGGCAAGAGGGGAAAGAAGTGCAAGTCCTGCTGTCCCCTAGGAGAGGATAAATCTCAGAGATCAAATGCGTCCGCGGTTCGGATTTAGAGCATAAGGATTCAAATGGAGTAACAGGGTGAGTCCAATTATGGCGGGATTTATGGAAAAGCAGGAAGTGTCTAATCTGAAGAAAGGCCCAAAGAGAGGGAATTCGCGGATATTCAAGCTAACCTTCAGCTCCTGTAATGTTTTCACCTTGCCGGAGTGAAGAAAATGTTTTACTAGAATCTGATCGTGTGGCCAGTAATTTGATAAAAAATCCTTGTGCAACCCTGGGGGAAAATCTGGATTCAGGCGGAGCGACGTCAAGGGACTAGGAGAGTCTGAAACGGACGACGTTTTACAAGCCTTGCGGAAAACTTCTAACGTGGGACCTATCAAAGGATGGGAGAGGAGAACCTGAGGTGTGTGTTTCGGCAATAGCCAAGGGATCGATGGTAGGGGAGTGGGCGAAAAAGCCTTCTCCAAAAGGACCCAGTCTTTGGAAGCAGAATGAATGTGCCAGTCGACTATGCGGGAAAGATGACACGCCCAGTAATAGCGGTGTAGGTCAGGGAGCCCAATGCCCCCGCTGAGTTTGGGACGAGTTAGCTGAGAGAACGAGACCCGCGGACGCTTGTGATTCCATAAAAAGAATGAACATAGTTTCTTACAAGAAGCAAAGAATGTCATTGGAAGTAGAATTGGCAAAGTTTGGAAGAGATAGAGGAGACGCGGAAGTATATTCATTTTAATAATTGCAGCCCTACCAAACCAAGAGAAGCAAGGGCGATGCCACTTGTTTAGGTCTTCCTGTATGACTTTGAAAACCGGTACGAAATTTTTGGCATAAAGGTCGTCCAGATTACGGGTGAGATGTATACCAAGATATGGAAGTGCATCCCTCACCCACTGAAATGGAAAATGAGATTCACAGAAGGAGACGAGATCAGTGGGAAGGGTTATGTTGAGGGCGAATGACTTTGAAAAATTAATTTTCAGGTTCGACAAAAAGCGGAAAAAAGCAAAGTCTTTCAGCAAACTCGGTAGAGTGGTGCGAGGGTCAGCCAAAAAAAGAAGGATATCATCCGCATAAGCAGCAATTTTGTATTCTTTGTCTGCTATCCTGATCCCCTTAATATCTGGATTAGCGCGAAGTTGTCTCAAAAGAGGTTCAAGGGAAATGACGAACAAAAGCGGGGATAGGGGGCAACCCTGACGAGTGCCATTTCCAAGGCGAAAAGGGTTTGATAAGTGTCCATTAACGCGAACTTGAGCTGTAGGGCCCGAGTATAGGGTCATAATAAAGTTCAGCATTTTCTCGCCCAGGCCCAAAGCTACCAGCGATCCCCGCAAATAATCCCAAGCAATCCTGTCAAAGGCCTTCTCAGCGTCCAATGAAAGGAAGAAGGCCGGAGAGTTTGATTTGCAAAGCCAGTGTTGGAGATTAAGGGCCTTGATAGTGTTGTCCCTTGCTTCTCTACCAGGGATAAATCCCACCTGATCCAAGTTAATGAGGGATGGGAGCAAAGGGAGAAGTCGGTTAGCAAGCATCTTTGCAAACAACTTAATATCCACATTTAGCAGGGAGATGGGTCTGTAATTAGACACCTGAGAGATATCTTTACCGCTTTTGGGGATGACGGAAATGTGTGCTTCCAACAGCCTATGATGTGGCCTAGGGGACTGAGAAAGAGTATTGAAAGCGGAAAGAAATGGAGTACTCAGAATGTCCAGAAAGGATTTATAATAAGCCGCAGACAAGCCGTCAGGACCCGGACTTTTGCCCGCTTTCAACTGCCGTACTGCGCACTGCAATTCGCTGAAGGTCAGATCTTGGTCCAGCGATAAAACCGTCTCCTCAGAGAGAGCATTTGGACCATGAAGACGAAGAAATTCAGAGATTAGGGACACTCTAGGCCTGTCAATGTGCATTGGGGGACGTTCTGGTGGAAGATTATAAAGGGACTTATAAAAATGTTCGAACTGAGAGGCAATATCAGGATTGGATGTGGCCATCACACCCCCAGGGCCTCTTATTTTATGTATAGTCATATGGGAACGTTTTTCCCGAAGAGCCCGAGCTAGAAACCTCCCGCTTTTATTGGCAAACTCATAATAAAGCTTTTGGGAGAGGATGAATCTTTTCTTGACCACTTTGCCCAGCTCAGTGAGAAGTCGCAAGCGAGCATTTGTGAGTTCCGAAAGAGTCGACGCAGCCAGAGTCTGTTTATGTGCCCTCTCCAGAGAGCGTATCCTATCTGTAAGTAGCTGCAAACGTTGCTGTCTGTCTTTCTTACGTCTCGTTGCTGCCGCTATAAGGCAACCCCGGATAACACATTTATGAGCTTCCCACTGCGTAAGGGGGGAGGTATCCGAAGAGCCATTTAAAGAGAAATATTCACGCAGATCAGAGCGAATGTCTTGTTCTATAGCACAGTCTGCTAGAAGCGAGGCGTCTAAGCGCCATAGCTTCGAGCGAGCAAATTTCTCCGGGAGCCGCAAGGTTACGGTTATGGGGTGGTGATCGGAGAGGACCATCGGCTCTATAGAAGCAGCATGTAGAAATGGGAGGTCTGATTGTGACAGAAAAAGGTAATCAATCCTAGAATACTTATTGTGCGGCGGAGAAAAGAACGTGTAATCCTTAACAGTGGGGTGGAGTGTGCGCCAGGAGTCATGCAATTGCAAGTGTTGCAACTGCAAATGTATCTGCCTAAGGGCCTTAAAAGGCAAAAACGAACTGCCGGAGGAGGAGTCTAGCAATGGGTTTAATGGGACATTCAAGTCCCCCCCCCAGTATCAGCATACCTGATTGAAACTCAGCCAAAGTAGCAGCAGTCATACGCATGAACGTGACCTGTTTGGTATTGGGAGCATAAATGTTGGCAAGTGTGATGGGTCTGTTGGAAAAAGAGCCCTTTACAAACAGATATCTGCCCTCCGGGTCAGCAAGGGAATCCTGTAGCACGAATGGAAGATGTCTGGCAAACAGGATAGCCACTCCTTTCGATTTAGCCAGTGGATTGGTGGCATGAAGAACAGTAGGGTATCTGAAGTTAAAAAGCTTGGGTATGGAGTCCCTGCGAAAATGCGTTTCCTGGAGGAGGAGTATATCCGCCTTTTGCTTATGCGCGTAAGAAAGCAACATAGATCGCTTTTCGGGAGTGTTCAAACCCTGAACATTGAGTGAAAGAATTTTTAAGGACAGCAGTCCCGTGTTAGAGGCGGGAGAAAGCATGACTGTCGAGCTTGTTCGCGGAAGCCTGATGACACAACTGCAAATGTGCAGGGAGGGAGGAGAAAAGAAAAAAAAAAAAATGGGGGGGGGGGTGGAGTAGGAGAAGAGGGAGAGAAGTAAGGGGGTAGAGAGCGAGAGAAAAAAAAAAAGAGAAGGGGAAAGAGAACTCCCAAGAGAGAGAAAAAAAAAAAAAAAAGAGAGGGAGGAAAGGGGGGGAAAGTACTACACGGCTCGGGGAGAAGACCAGCTAGTCCACGTATGAAAGGAGAAGTACAGAAAGAAGGAGGAAAAACAGAAAAAGAAAAAAATTAGAGCCAAAGAGAGAGAAAAAAAAAAAAGGGGGGGGGGTGAGAAAAACGAGAGAGAAGAAAAAGTAGAGGAGAGAAAACTAATAATAGTAGCCTAATGTAGGAGGTCAGTGAAAGCTCACAGAGCTCACTGTGTGGGGAACGAAGTAAGCGTTGAGCCAAGAGTGAAGCAACCGCCGGCCGGTCGCCTTGTAAAGTGCATAATCAAAAAGACAAAACTAAAGGAGGGTGAGTGTTGAAAAAGGGGGGGCTCAAGCAAGGCATGTAATACTGTGTACAGTAAAGGCCAAGCTAAAAGGGAAAAGACCTTGGACAACCCCAAGAGGTGATAAGCCAGGAGGCGTATGCGGGTGCCCGCGGCGGGCACGCTGGCAAAAAGGGGCAACAGTGACGGGATAATAGGTCACAGATATTCCATTATACGGATTGAGAAGATATCGAGGGGCTAACCAATCCTGCACGAGGACAGGGCAAATTATATCCATATAAGAACAGAACCTACAGGCAGGATATGTAAAACAGTAGATCTGTGAGAGGCCGTAAGGAGTAATACAGGCTTATCAATTAAAGAAGCAATAATACAACATAACATATGAACAAATGCCATACAGGAAAAACAAATTTCAATTTTCAATACAAAAACTGAGGTCAGGAGAGAACCCTAGAAAACAGTATACCCCAGCATCAGGCATCCGTACTACTCAGGATCCCCAGACTCAGTGCCAGAACTGTTACCCCATGGAGACGAGCTCATCTAATTATAGCAAAATATGGAACGGATTCTACCAAAACCCCTGTGACACCCACGAGAATGAGCAGCACCTCTCCCATAACCAATGCTGAAAGGAGGGGGGGCACACCCCCAGGACTGGGGGGAAGCATAGAGCCCCAAGACAGCCGTAAGCGCTTACATAAAAGCAGGTCACAGGGGAGTACACCAACCGGCTCCGTGAGGCCTCAAACAAAGTGCGCAGAGGTGATGGTCATTCACGCGGCATCGTTCAGAATGTAACAGGGCTCCCATCAATCCCCTGGCAGCAGCAATGTGAGGTAGATCCCTCTCCCCCCCGTCCCACCCAACCCCCCTAAATAACAACTGCCCCTCATCAAAATCTCGTATCTAGTGCAGAACTCAAAAAGGATATCAAAAGTAACCACGGGTATCATATAGAGCACGTGTCCGAAGCAGGAGCAGAGGCAGCTCCCTCCGGTCAAATAGACCCCAAAAGGCTGCAAAAATCCTTCAGATGAAGCCGGGTCGCGGCCTGGGCTTGTAGTGCAGTACAAACTGGAAGGAGCCGGCCTTCCCGAGAGCTTTCACCAAACCGGAACAAGAGGAGCTTAAGACAGGAAGTGAACCGGGCACCCGGAAGGAGATAGAGACCCCTGCCGTGGGAGCAAGACCATTCTTCTTCAGTAGGCAATATACTGCGTGGAGATAGCTCCACGATGCAATAGGCGCAGAGATCCAGAGCAAGAGCAGTAGGCTTGTTAGAGCAAGGAGAATCCGCAAACCAATGGGGTGTATACCGGGTGTCGATCTTGAACAAGTCTCCTGACCTGTACGCTAATAAATATCACCCCAAAACCTGGGGAGGTGGCATATCACATGGATGACTAAAGCCTGCGGGAGCGACTGTAACGAGGCAACAGTAACCGTTGGGGCAAACCAGTAGAGCCCTACTCAAAGCAAAAGTAGCTGGCCAATCACAAATCAACAGGAAAACTGGAAAAACGGAGGCTGAGAGCCTGCTGGTGTAGCGGATCATTGGTTCTCGTGCCGAGGCTTCCTGTGCGCCGGGGAGGCCGTGGGACTGGAAGTGTCCATAGAGGCCCCTGCAGGGAATCGTGGAGGTGTCGAAGGGACCATCCGGCGCTGTCGCTGAGCAGGGTTAGGCCCGCCCGTTGCACCATCTTCAGCTCTCAGATCTGGGGCACGTGGCAACCTCATAGACCCGTTCCAATCGGGTAAGGCAATCGGAGGAATATCCAAAGCAGAGCAAAAAGATGGCAGTTCTTCAGGAACACGTAGGTTGAAATTACGGCCATTCACTTGAGCAGAAAGGCAGAACGGAAACCGCCATCTATAGGGGATGTTGCGCGTGCGGAGAGTATATAATAGGGGGCGCAGCGCCCGCCTTTGTTGCAGGGTCAGATTGGATAGGTCCTGATATAGCTGTATCTCCGCCCCCTCATAAGCAAGATGTCTTCTCCCCCTGGCGCATTTGAGGATATCCTCTTTAAGCGGGTAACTTTCAAGACAGCAAATTACGTCCCTGGGAGGGTCTGTGTCTCCCCCCCTAGGACGGGTCGCCCGGTGTACACGTTCAATAGCAATCATGGTTGAAGGTGGGCGACCTAGGAGGTCATTAAAGATAGCTATTACCGCTTTAGGGACATCACAAGGTTCCACTGATTCAAGAAGGCCCCGGACCCTAATGTTGCGTCTGCGTCCACGATTGTCTAAGTCCTCAATGTGTCTATAAAAATCTCGAATGGTCGACACGTGCAGCGCTGATTGTTGTTGTAAATCAGAAATTGCCGCCTGATTCTGCCTGGTATCCAGCTCCACCCGCTCCACCCTTGTGCCCATAGAGCGGATGTCATCTCTCAATTCAGTGAGGGCAGAGGTTAATGTGGTGGTTAAGGTGGTCTTTATATCAGCTGCCACAGCCTGGAGGTCCCTTAATGATAGGGAATGTGTAGCACGTGAGGAATGTGAGGAATCCAGCTGTGGCACTGTGTCCAGCACAGCATATTCGGCTGTGCTTGCAGAGCCTGTGTCAGAGACTGCAGAGGGAGGGGGAGAGGGGGAGGGAGCTAGAGAGGGAGAGGGCTGCGGCCCGTCTTTCAGCTGGGAGCGGAAGAGCTCCTTTATATGCCTCCCCTGAGTGTTCTGACCCCGCGGGGACCGCGATCTGGCCCCAGAGGGTGCCCTGTCGGTCTTCCCCATAGCAGAGGGGAGATGTCTCACCCGTCAATGCAGAGCGGCAGCAAGGTAGGAACCGGCCGGCGGGAGCTCCGTGATTACGCGGCCATCTTCACTCGCGGCTCGGCCACGCCCCCCCAGTCACTGGTCTTGGCACATCCCTTCTGTAGTTCTTTCTCCAGGAAGGAGTTCTGTAATTCAGCCCAGCTTACAGTGGTGGGTGGACCGAAACTCTCAGACACATTCAACATGTACAGACCTAGTGTACCTACCCACATTCACTACAATTCCCTGTGGTTGATGGGAACTGTAGTTCCCTTTTACTGCAGAAAGAGAGAGAGAGGAGAGGATATGATTCAATTCCTGCTTTTACACCTCCTCCTTGGCAGAGCAGATGCTGTTATCTTTTGAATTACAGAGATGAGTTCATGAAAATTCAATTAAACTTTTCTCCTAAATGGTAAGGATTTTCAAAACTGTATTAACTGTTTAGTGTTTTATGTCAGGGGGTGCACTAATATGTAATTTTTTTGCCTATCCCTGAGTCTTCTTTAAGCTAGGATTTTGTATATTTAGCTTTTTTGATTGACTATCATGATTTGCTCCTTTGGTGATCTTTCTTTGACCTTTACCCAGTATGTGTCTTTTTACCTTTGCATCACTTCACATCATTTTGTCATCACTATGGGGGGGTTGTTGGTGGGTGTCACTGACATCCCCAGTGACACAAATACAGTGATCAGTGCTAAAAAGAAAATCACTAACACCGTACTAATGGCACTGGGCAGGAAGGGGTTAACATGAGGGGCGATCAAAGGGTTAACTGTGTGCTGGAACTGTTTTACTAGGGGGCTGTGCAAGTGTGCTTCACTGTAAGCACACTGCTTTAATTGGCTTGTGCACAGCCATTCAAAGCAGTGTGCCCGAGCTGACAGGGAGGAGAACTGTTAGTAAACAAAACAGTTCTCCTCCCTATCAGAGATCATCGGAAATCACCAGGCGCCGGAGAGTAATCACCGGCTGGGACCAGGTGATTGACAGCCGCGGCCACAAATGGCGGTGCGGGTAGGGCGCGTGTGCGGCTCACACGTGCCCCCTACCTTGGAATTGCAAAATCAGATTTTGCACACACATGCCACCCTGTAGCAGTATATCTGTTATAGGGCGGATGGGAAACGGTTAATTTGCTATGCATACAGTATTACATCTGAACTATATATAATACTATATATGTTAGCACTTTACATAGTAGAAAAACGGTGGTCAACCAGATGAAAGGCAATGCTTTTGTATTCATCCTTTCTTACTTTGTAATTTGCATGTGCCCTCACTCAATCTGTACAAAAGAACACCAAGTAACCAGTATTGGGATATGAGAAGATGTCTACATACCCGTTTCAGTCTGAAAAAGTCTTTCTCCAATGAAACCAATAAAGCAAGCAGTTAACTTTTAAATCACTTATGTAAACAAAGGCTATTTCTTTTGAATAAATACATTAACTTACAATTAAAGGCAAAGCTTTTTTTTACATTTGGATAGAGTGGTCAGATTTAGAAACCCCTTATGGATTTTTAATGCTGTCTGTGTTACAGGGAGATTCATCTTTCTAATTGTTTTAACCATCAGTGTATTTAGGTACAAAAGTAAGGGTAAATCCAAACTTTTCAGTTGCCACCAGAAAAAAATAAAGGGGGACTCTTCCAGTGGGTACACCTGTTCACATGACAACTGTGTAAGAGGATATTCCTCACATGAGAAAGATATCCTCCCACTTCCTGTTGAGTCAAGCGCTTAACTTTTGCCACATCTTGTTATGTTACAAATAAAAAACGAAAAAAAAAAACACATGTACATAAGTATTCACAGTCTTTGCCATGACACTCAAAATTGAGCTCTGGTGCATCCTGTTCCCACTGATCATCCTTGAGATGTTTCCACAACTTGATTGGAGTCCACCTGTGGGAACTTCAGTTGTTCGGACATGATTAGGAAAGGCATTAACCAGTTGATATAAGGTCCCACAGTTAACATTGCACGTTAGAGCACAAACTAAGCCATGAAGACTTCCGAGACAGGATTGCATCAAGGCACAGATCTGGGGAAGGGTACAGAAAAATTTCTGCAGCATTGAAGGTCCCAGTGAGCACACTGGCCTCCATCATCCATAAATGCAAGAAGTTTGGAACCACCAGGAATCTTCCTAGAGTGATTAAGGGAGAAGGGCCTTAGACAGGGAGGTAACCAAGTACCTGATGGTCACTCTGAAAGAGCTCCAGTGTTTCTCTGTGGAAAGAGGAGAACCTTCCAGAAGAACAACCATCTCTGCAGCACTCCACCAATCAGGCTTGTATGGTAGAGTGGCCAGACAGAAGCCACTCCTCAGTAAAAGGCAAATGGTAGCCCGCCTGGAGTTTGCCAAAAGGCACCTGAGGAACTCTCAGATCATGAGAAACAAAACTCTCTGGTCTGATGAAACAAAGATTGAACTGTTTGGCCTGAATGCCAAGCGTCATGTTTGGAGGAAACCAGGCACCGCTCACCATCTGGAAATACCATCCCTACAGTGAAGCATGGTGGTGGCACCATCATGCTGTGTGGATGTTTTTCAGTGGCAGGAACTGGGAGACTAGTCAGGACCAAAGGAAAGATGAATGCAGCAATGTACAGAGACATCCTTCCTGAAAACTTGTTCCACTGCGCTCTGGACCTTAGACTGCGGCGACTGTTCATCTTGCAACAGGACAACGACCGTAAGCACACAGCTCACATAACAAAGGAGTGTCTACGGGCCAACTCTGTGAATGTCCTGGAGTGGCCCAGCCAGAGCCTAGATTTGAACCTGATTTAACATCTCTGGAGAGATCTGAAAAAGGCTGTACACCAAAGCTCCCCATCCAACTTGATGGAGCTTGGGAGGTCCTGCAAAGAAGAATGGGAGAAATTGCCAAAAAATAGGTATGCAAAGCTTGCAGCATCATGCTCAAAACGACTTGAGGCAGTAATTGATGCTAAAGGTGCTTCAACAAAGTATTGAGCAAAGGCTGTGAATACTTATGTACAAATTTTTTTTTCATTTTATATTTTTAATAAATTGCAAAGATTTGAAAACAACCTTCTTTCATGTTGTCATTATGGGGTATTGTTTGTAGAATGATGAGGAAAATTTAATCCATTTTGGAATAAGGCTGTAACATAACAAAATGTGGCAAACGTTAAGCGCTGGGAATACTTTCTGGAGGATGCACTGTGTATATATATATATATATATATATATATATATATATATATATATCATGCTTTAACACTCCTAACTCTATCCTAAATTATTATTATTATTATTATTATACAGTATTTATATAGCGCCAACAGTTTGCTCAGCGCTGTACATTATAATGGGAGACAGTAAATAAAAAAAAAAGTTGGGTACACTTTAATATCTTTCAAAGCTATCAAACAAGATGGTAAAATTTCAGCCTTCTCAACTTAGTCTTACAGAAAATACTGAATACCTAGAAAAATATTATCTCTAATGAAGGTCCCACCACAGTGTTATGTAACATATCAACTTCTGTCTTTACATATTTTCCATTTTTGGGTTGATTTAACCTGTAACTACACAGGACAATCCTATACTAAAATCAGCCATATCCCCCAACACTGTTATCCTTATCTGTAAGCACCAGCGAACTAATTTATAACTAATACATTCTAAAAAAAAAGCAAAGTCTGTGGTTTTTATGTGATTTTATCACATAGTAGCTGTAACGTGCTTTCACTTTATGGTTTGAATATTGCCAGTCATTTTCTAGGTAATGGCTTACATTTTTGTTATAGGAAAACATGGTAAACAGAAAAACAACAATATAAATTATTTTTCCACCATTTCAATGTTGTAGGTTTGAATTTGTTCTAATCCATGCTGTGTTTCATTTGTCATGCTGCTATATTTATTTTTATGTCAATATGTTCCAATGCCAAACAAATGTTCAGACAATTCAAGCAATAACATATTTTGTGTCCTATGGAAATGCCGTGAAAACTCAATCAGGAATTCAGGAATATTGTACTTTATTGTTATGCATCAGACACAATATTAGAAACATATGACAGGACTCTTGTACCTGCATTTTAGAAAAGTACAATAGCTGTTTGCCTAGTCAGTGAACACATTAGTCTTTCTTTTACCTGTAGCACACTTATTTCTTCAAGTGAAAGGTTTTGAAATTTATATTAAAAATGGCTATTAGAGAAGAGTTTAAAATTATTGTAAACGTTCAGGGTTTTTTTAATTAAAATAATAAACATGTTATACTAACTTGTTCTGTGCAATGGTATTGCACAGAACAGCCCTGCTCCTTTTCTTCTGGGGTCTCCTGCAGTGCTGTCCACTCCTCCTCTTCCATGTCTGCCCCGTAGCAAGGGCTTGCTATGGGGGCTGGCATGTGGGCTCGCTCACAAGCAAGGCTGTGTATGTCATAAACAAACACAGCGTGGCTCAGCACCCCCCCCCCCCCACTTCCTCCTGACAGGATTTGAGAGACAGAAGCAGGGAGATATTGTAGAAATGCTGCTCTTGGGCACAGCACTGGATCAAAAGTGGGGCCCAATAAGTATTTGCAGTGGGGGGGGTGAGCTGGGGGGGGGGGGTTGGGTTATTACTAGAAGATATTTTTTTTAAATAGTATTTATTGAAAATTTGCATATATACAATGGTCCACAAAACAAAATTTGTGATGAATGACCCAACACTAGATTCATTCTATAGTTGCCAACATCCCATAAATCATTTTATTCCAAAATTATCCTTCCATTTCTGAAGGAACCCTGGGTCACCTCAAGAATGAGCTGTCAGAAGTTCTTTGTAAGAAATGGACACCGCCATACTGGACCTCCAGTCCTGCAGGTTTTTTCAAAAAATGAAATATAAATAATAAAAATAAAAACTCTCTTTTATTGGGAAAGACTCAATATGAAATAATTCTGCTTCATGTTCGTTAAATGCTTAACTTCTAGATGGGGAACTTTTATAGGCTCCACCCTATCTGATTTGGATTCATGCATCCCTTGTGACTTACTTCAACTTCCCAGAGAGGCTTCACCAACAATATGGTCACACTGGTAATAGTTGATCTTACTGCAACTCCAATTCACTCACACCATAATGTAGCCCCACTGATCTTTTGAACATCACTGTATACTGATGGGGTTGGGCTTGATGTTTGAGTCGAACATAAGCTGTTGGCCCACCATGCCCCATAATGCACTGCCCCCTGACAG
This sequence comes from Staurois parvus, assembly GCF_062004578.1. Classification (NCBI taxonomy): domain Eukaryota; kingdom Metazoa; phylum Chordata; class Amphibia; order Anura; family Ranidae; genus Staurois; species Staurois parvus. The sequence continues at coordinate 2,926,561 of NW_028318564.1, read as the reverse complement.
TGCATTGTGATTGGACAAAGCAATGCACCTGACTACAGGTCAGGTGCAATGCCTTGGACAATCACAGTGCATGATGATGTCACATGGGGGTGGGGTGACCCCCCTTGTGACATCATCACAGTATTTAAGAACTGTCAGGCCGGTGCAGCTGTCAGACAGCGGGAGCCACTGTCAAGACCAGAGCTTTTTTTTTTCTTTTTTTGGGGTGATGGCGGGCATCGTGATTGATGTTGGATCTACTTCAGGGGACATTTTTTAAATTTTTGTTTTTAATAAAGGACTTGTCAAAGACTGTCTTCTGTAATTTTTTACACTATATTTTTTTGTGTGAATAAGTAGCAGTATCATGTTCCCCATACTCATTCATATGGGGGGCGGGATCTGGGGGTCCCCTTTTTAAAGGGGGCTTCCAGGTTCCAATAAGCCCCCCCACCCACCACGGTTGTGGGGAAGAGGTCCTTGTCTCCATTAACAGTTGCTTTGGGGGGAGCCCCCCTGCCTCAAAGTACCCCCTCCAAGTTAAGGGCATGTGGCATGGTATGGTTCAGGAGGGGGGGGGGCTCACTGACAGCTGAAACATTAAACATTGTTTTTGCTACTAAAATACTGCATGACTTAATAATATAACTCATGCAGTATTTTAGTAGCTGTGCGGTATCTTACCACATACTCAGATGTGGTAAGATATCGCTTAGTGAATTGTCCCTGTTCAAAGTTTGAAGTTGAACTTTTGTTTGGTTCGAATGAACCAAACAGGGGGGTGTTTGGCCCATAACTACTGTAGATCACCCAGGACTATGGTCTTTGCTCTCTATTACTTTAGGTTATTTGATTTTTATGAGCGTCTATATGTTTACTTGCCTAACTGTTTGAATATGGTGTAGACTCCCTTGGGCCAGCTCCAACCTCTTGGGTTGGGGGTGAACCCTATGGGGCTCTCTATCCATGCCTTCCTATTCCTTCAGGATGTTCCTATAACTTGTACTAGCCATAAACAGCATCATGGGTTTAACCAATTACAACCTGTTTTGGTAGATTCACTCTTGTCAGGTCCATATCCTTACCTCATGCTGTACTGATATTATGATTTGCATATTTTAGGAAGCCCAATAAAAATATTTGAAAGAAAAATCATTACTGAAAAAGTTAGCCCTCTAATATATCTTTAGGTTTCCCACATTCATTTTTTTGCTATGTCCAGATGGTCAAGAAACCCCTCCACTCCAGTGTTTTTGTATTGCGTGATTGGTAGTCCCTGGTTACAGGTGTATAATGTTATGACTTACCAATTAGGATAATATCACAAAAAGTGCACTCACCACACAGGAACCATATTGGATATGGTAGCCAAAAAATGATCCCTACAACTGCCTAGACTTCCAGCAGAGTTAGTGAGTCAGTCAACAGTAAGTGGATTCAAACTTGCATGTGACAAACATAGATATATACTCAGACAAAAAATAAATAATAAAAGGCAAATACATATAGGAATAAAAAATATGGGGCCGACTTGATAAACCTCTAGGTCTTTTTTTCTACCATTTCCTTTCAATGCTTCTGGTGCTTCTAGGTCAGGAGATTCCCATGCCAAAAATATAGATAGAGAGAATTTATTACATCATTACATGTTTTTGCTAATTCTTAATCAGTGTGGCTGTGGCACCTGGAAAATTGTTATTGATAGTGTTCTTCTATGCTACTTTTAAAATAAGCATTTATTTAAGTTACATATATATTGGTTGGTTACATATATATGTGTCAGGGCTCCCAGGTATGACCAGAGGTGTGTGACTGATGCAGGGAAACGCAGACTTCAGATATGTGATAAACAATACAATTTATTAACACTAACCATACAAACATAAACGCAGTGCAATACTAAACATAATACAGTGCAAACAAACCAAACCAAACCACCCACAGATAACAGTACATACAAGCAAGCGTCGTCAGGCAGGCCGGGTCAATATCAATTGGGCAAGTAGGTACAGGGGGGAGCAAGCAGAGAATGGTCGGGGTCACAGGCCAGGTTCAGCAGGTAGCAAGCAGCGTAGTACAGAGGGTCAAGCAGAGGGATGGTCAGGGTCACAAGCCAGGGATCAGGACAGGTAGCAGAGAATCAGACAGGAACAGAGAGCAGGAACAGGATACAGGGCCCAAGAGAAACACAACACCAAGGCAGAGTCTGTGGGTCTGGCCATCCCTTAAATACCCCAGCATCATCAGTTCCAGGTGTTAGCTGGCTGAAAGGTTGAGTCTCTGATTGCTGGGAGCACCCGCTGGCCAGCCCTGGTACTGCAGATCAAAAGGCAGGTGAGTCCCACCATTGCTGGCCAGTCCATTCCTAACAGTACCCCCCCCCCCCCCAAGGAGCGGCCTCAGGACGCTCCAAACAGTCCTAGCTGGGCAAAATGTTCCACCGCCCGGGTCTGGTAACTGGCGGGATATCAAAGACTGGCACACCGGGCTGGACTCCGGGCAGAGGCACACCGGGCTGGACTCCGGGCAGAGGCACACCGGGCTGGACTCCGGGCAGAGGCACACCGGCCTGGACTCCGGGCAGAGGCACACCGGCCTGGACTCCGGGCAGAGGCACATCGGGCAGAGGCACATCGGGCAGGACTCCGGGCAGAGGCACATCGAGCAGAGGCACACCGGGCAGAGGCACACAGGGCAGAGGCACATCGGGCAGAGGCACATCGGGCAGGACTCCGAGCAGAGGCACACCGGGCAGAGGCACACCGGGCAGAGGCACACCGGGCAGAGGCACATCGGGCAGGACTCCGGGCAGAGGCACATCGGGCAGGACTCCGGGCAGAGGCACATCGGGCAGGACTCCGGGCAGAGGCACATCGGGGAGGACTCCGGGCAGAGGCACATCGGGCAGGACTCCGGGCAGAGGCACATCGGGCAGGACTCCGGGCAGAGGCACATCGGGCAGGACTCCGGGCAGAGGCACATCGGGCAGGACTCCGGGCAGAGGCACATCGGTTTACCAGGCGAAGCAGCAGGCAGCGGGCCACCGGGCGGAGCAGCAGGCACCGGGCCCCCGGGCGGAGCAGCAGGCACCGGGCCCCCGGGCGGAGCAGCAGGCACCGGGCCCCCGGGCGGAGCAGCAGGCACCGGGCCCCCGGGCGGAGCAGCAGGCACCGGGCCCCCGGGCGGAGCAGCAGGCGTCGGGCCCCCGGGCGGGGCGACCGGCGTCGGGCCCCCGGGCGGGGCGGCGGGCGCCGCGCCCCCAGGAGGGGCGGCGGGCGCCGGGCCCCCAGGAGGGGCGGCGGGTGCCGGGCCCCCAGGCGGGGCGACAGGCATCGGGCCCCCAGGCGGGGCGACAGGCATCGGGCCCCCAGGCGGGGCGACAGGCATCGGGCCCCCAGGCGGGGCGACAGGCATCGGCCCCCAGGCGGGGCGACAGGCATCGGGGCGACAGGCATCGTGCCCCCAGGCGGGGCGACAGGCATCGTGCCCCCAGGCGGGGCGACAGGCATCGTGCCCCCAGGTGGGGCGACAGGCATCGTGCCCCCAGGCGGGGCGACAGGCATCGGGGCGACAGGCATCGTGCCTCCAGGCGGGGCGACAGGCATCGTGCCCCCAGGCGGGGCGACAGGCATCGTGCCCCCAGGCGGGGCGACAGGCATCGTGCCCCCAGGCGGGGCGGCGGGCGCCGGACCCCCAGGCGGAGCGACAGGTCTCGGGCCCTCAGGCGGAGCGGCGGGCGCCGGACCCCCAGATGGAGCGACAGGTCTCGGGCCCTCAGGCGGAGCGGCGGGCGCCGGACCCCCAGGCGGAGCGACAGGTCTCGGGCCCTCAGGCGAAGCGGCGGGCGCCGGACCCCCAGGCGGAGCGACAGGTCTCGGGCGCTCAGGCGGAGCGGCGGGCGCCGGACCCCCAGATGGAGCGACAGGTCTCGGGCCCTCAGGCGGAGCGGCGGGCGCCGGACCCCCAGATGGAGCGACAGGTCTCGGGCCCTCAGGCGGAGCGGCGGGCGCCGGACCCCCAGGTGGAGCGACAGGTCTCGGGCCCTCAGGCGGAGCGGCGGGCGCCGGACCCCCAGGTGGAGCGACAGGTCTCGGGCCCTCAGGCGGAGCGGCGGGCGCCGGACCCCCAGGCGGAGCGACAGGTCTCGGGCCCTCAGGCGGAGCGGCGGGCGCCGGACCCCCAGGAGGAGCGACAGGTCTCGGACCCTCAGGCGGAGCGGCGGGCGCCGGACCCCCAGGAGGAGCGACAGGTCTCGGGCCCTCAGGCGGAGCGGCGGGCGCCGGACCCCCAGGAGGAGCGACAGGTCTCGGACCCTCAGGCGGAGTGGCGGGTGCCGGACCCCCAGGCGGAACGACAGGTCTCAGGCCCCCAGGCGGGGCGGCGGGCACCGAGTCACCAGGCACAACCGTGGGCTCCGAGTCAACTGGGATGACCGCTGGCACTGGGTCAGACATTGGATCGTCTGGCTGGACAGCGGGCATCGGGTCACCAGGCATCAGGTCATTTGGCTCGACAGCGGGCACCGCGTCATCTGGCAAGGCAGTGGGCTCCGAGTCAACTGGTATGACCGCGGGCACTGGGTCAGACATTGGATCGTCTGGCTGGACAGCGGGCACTGGGTCACCAGGCATCAGGCCATTTGGCTTGACAGCGGGCACCGCGTCATCTGGCAAGGCAGTGGGCTCCGAGTCAACAGGCACGACAGTGAGCACCGGGTCATCAGGTACCGGATTGTCTGGCTCGACAGCGGGCATCGGGTCACCAGGTATGACAGCGGGCACTGGGTCACCAGGCATCAGGTCATTTGGCTCGACAGCGGGCACCGGATCAGGTACCGGATCATCTGGATCAACAGCGGGCATCGAGTCAACTGGCCTAATAGGATCGTCAGGCTGGATCAGTTCATCATGCTGGGTAGAGGCATCAGGCCGAGTAGAGGTTTCAGGCCGAGTAGAGGCTTCAGGCCGAGTAGAGGCTTCAGGCCGAGTAGAGGCATCAGGCCGAGTAGAGGCATCAGGCCGAGTAGAGGCTTCAGGCCGAGTAGAGGCATCAGGCTGAAGAGAGGCATCAGGCTGCGTACAGGCATCAGGCTGAAGAGAGGCTTCAGGCTGAGTAGAGGCTTCAGGCTGAGTAGAGGCTTCAGGCTGAAGAGAGGCTTCAGGCCGAGTAGAGGCATCAGGCCGAGTAGAGGCATCAGGCCGAGTAGAGGCTTCAGGCCGAGTAGAGGCTTCAGGCTGAGTAGAGGCTTCAGGCTGAACCACGGAAGGCAGGCTCACCGGTTTGGATACTGGCAGGATGGTATTGGTTGGAAAGAATTTTCGCTTTTTTCTGGTTTTAACTACTGGAGCACTGCAAGTAAACGCAGGTCTGCAAACGAATGGAGCAGCTGGAGTCAGAGAAGAACTGGAGGATGGAACAGGAGAGGGAGCGGTTGCTACAGAGGGCTCTTTTACAGGGTTAAAGGCAGGATAGGTGCAGCGAGTGGGAACAGGGTACTGACATGCGGTAGATAGCAGGGCAGGAGGAGCTGTTGGGAATGCAGGAATAGAGCTTTGAGGAAATAGATTAGAAGCAGGACTGGGTCTTTGTAAGCTGACTGAGGCTGGGTGCAACAAATCTGTCCATGTCTGCAGTATGGGTTGAACAAAGCTGAGCTTACACAAAGCCTGTCTGGTCAATGACTGTACTGCGTTTATACAATCTCTTAGTGTCTGTGGTGAACATGTGGAATAACGCTCCAGAAAGTAACCCACATCATCCTCTAATAACCACACCAGGGACTCTACCTGGTCTGCACTAAATGGTGGCAAAAATTCATCCCTGCATTCGGGGGAACCAGATGAAACCAACTCAGCACAAACTTCAATCAAAGGCTGCACCTCAGAGAACTCTGTGCCCTGATCTACTAGAACATGAGCGAGCCGTATACATTCTAGCAGTTCATCCCGGGTATACTCCTTCAGAGTTTGATAAGCATACTCCCTGTCATCAAACACTAGCAGATATAAATATTCAACCTCATCCAGATCCATCCTTCCCATCAACAAGCCAAGATGGCTTCCCTGTGCAGCCACTTCTGGTCAGGATTGGCCTTGGTGTAATGTCAGGGCTCCCAGGTATGACCAGAGGTGTGTGACTGATGCAGGGAAACGCAGACTTCAGATATGTGATAAACAATACAATTTATTAACACTAACCATACAAACATAAACGCAGTGCAATACTAAACATAATACAGTGCAAACAAACCAAACCAAACCACCCACAGATAACAGTACATACAAGCAAGCGTCGTCAGGCAGGCCGGGTCAATATCAATTGGGCAAGTAGGTACAGGGGGGAGCAAGCAGAGAATGGTCGGGGTCACAGGCCAGGTTCAGCAGGTAGCAAGCAGCGTAGTACAGAGGGTCAAGCAGAGGGATGGTCAGGGTCACAAGCCAGGGATCAGGACAGGTAGCAGAGAATCAGACAGGAACAGAGAGCAGGAACAGGATACAGGGCCCAAGAGAAACACAACACCAAGGCAGAGTCTGTGGGTCTGGCCATCCCTTAAATACCCCAGCATCATCAGTTCCAGGTGTTAGCTGGCTGAAAGGTTGAGTCTCTGATTGCTGGGAGCACCCGCTGGCCAGCCCTGGTACTGCAGATCAAAAGGCAGGTGAGTCCCACCATTGCTGGCCAGTCCATTCCTAACAATATGGTTGGTAATGACACCCATCCACCCAGTTCAACCTGAGTGTGTGCATGTTTATGTCACTACCATTTTCCATATTCCAGTACATTGTGCTTGCTAAGAAACCTGCCTGTCTAAAAGTGTTCTGAATTTATCTACCCCCCCCCCCCCCCGGATACCACCAATTGTGGAAGGGAGTTTCACATCCTTACAACTCTAACAGTAAAGAACCCTTTACACAGTTTAAGATTGAACTGTTCTCATCTAATTTCATTGTGTGGCTATGTGTCTTCTTTATAGACCTGAGATTAAAAAGTTTCCTTCCGAAGCTAAAGTCATCATGATTTATATATCTCACTTATATCCCCTCTAAAGCACCTCTTCTCCAGCGAGAATACGTTTAATAATTCTAATCATTCCTCATAACTGAGACTCTCCAGCCCCCTTATTGGCTTTGTTGCCTTTCTCTGGACTCTCTCCATATCAGGGCCTTGGTCCAAACCTGGAACCTCTGCTGTGTCTCTTCTTATTGAGCCACCTGGAATGCTGGACAACTCCCTGGACAATTCCTTGAATGATCCTGTTTTGACCTTGTTTGTCGTGAACCTTGAACCCTTTGCTTCTCCCATAAACTTTCTAATTTAAGTCATGTCTCTGCATTTCCTGTTTGCCAGAATATTGTGCCTTTTTCAGCTAATATCTCGTTCTTGTCTCTCCTGCTGCCATCTGTGCCTTTGCTACCACTCTTCACTGACCTTTGGCTTGCTCCTCGACTATGCTTCTACCTGATCCCAACCTGCAGCCATTTGTTACTGAAATTTGGCTTGTTTACTGACTACGCTTTTGTTTGATCCCTACCTTCTATATCTGCTACTAGACCCTAGCTTGCTCACCTCCTGGTGGGGCAATCCTGAGGACTGTGACCTGGTACTAACACGCAACAAAATCCATGTCCACCATCATGAGCTCTGGTGAATACCGGTAAATGCTTAGACTCCGCCTCAGGTGAGCCCATGTCATTTGCCAGGGTGATGTGCTTGTATGCTTATCCTACTGGATGCTGGGAGCCTCTCTGTTGCTATAGCTACTGGTCTCCATGTCTGACCCCTGAAATTGACACTCCAGTTCAAGGATGTCCTTCCTGAAATTGATGACAAGAACTGGACAACATACTCAAGATGTGTCCAAACCAGAGTTTTGTAAAATGGTAGAATTACAGTTTTATCTCTTGAGTAAATAACCTTTTTAATGCATTCTTTTAGTCTGCTGGCCTTACTTGCTGTATCTGGGCACTACATGCTATTACTGAGTCTGTCATTGACCAGGTCCTCCAGATTCTTTTCCATCCTCAATTCCTCCAGAGGTTTTTTCCCTTAGTAAGTAACTTGCTTTCATATTTTTACCTCCAAAGTGCATTAATTTACATTTTTCAATATTGAATCTCATCTGCCATATAGCTGCCCACCCTCTAGGTCTTATTGTAAAGTTGCAATAGCCTGTTGTGAAGTTATTGCTCTGCTTAGCTTTGTATCGTCAGTAAATTTCCAGCCTCTATATCGTTTATGAATAAGTTAAACAGAATTGGTCCCAAGATCAAGCCTTGGGTTATCCTGCTCATAACTCTAGACTATTCAGAAAGTATTGCATTAATCACCACCCTCCGGACACATTCCTGCAACCAGTTTTCTATCAAGGTACAAAAGATATAATGAATGCCAAAGGACCTTAATTTGTAAATTAAGCTTTTATGGGGTACTGTATCAAATGCCTTATCGAAATGCAGATACACAATGTCCACAGGCCTTCCTCTATCCAAATGATAAGTTACCTCCTCATAGAATGTTAAAAGGTTGGTCTGTCAAGAATGTTCTTTTATAAATCCATGTTGGTTACTACTAATTATACTATACGTATTGGTAAATTCTTGGATATGGTCCTATATTGTCCCTTCCAATAGTTTAATATGTTAGGCTGACTGTACTGTGGGTTCCAGGTATATATCTCGGCCCTTTTTTTAATATTGGTGCCATATTTGCTTTTCAGTAATAAACTTGTACCATTCCAGTCAGTAAGCTGTCCTTAAAAATTAGGAATAATCTTCTGGCTACAGCATGGCTAGCTGTAGTGTCATTTCTCTCTGATGCTTCGTTTCTCTGGTATCAGCATGAGTCACTTCTGACAAGTTTTCCCAACATGAGATTAATGTGTGTAGGGGGGGCTGGTTTTTTTTTCTGATTAATAATCATTTCATCTGAGTTGTCAGTATTTCAATACTCTCTGTAAATTCCCTATGCAACATTCATGTCTACAAACAATTAAATACATTAATGTACATACATGATGTTAGAAAATTGCTATATTTCTTTTAGATACAGGTAGGCTTTAAAACTGGAGAAACAATCATTTCAGACTGGTGTCAGAATTCTTTAGGAAATGAAGGCCTATCAGTGTGAGGAATTCATAACAGAGACGTTAAAAGAAAGGTGAAATGTATTTTAGCGTCTTGCTAACTAAAGATATTACTGAACAAATGAACTTCTCTTTCTCCACTTTCTTGTGAAATTATACAAACACATTTATCTGAACAAAGACATGCCAAATGAAAAACTTTAGTGCAACAGAGAAAACCTTCAAAGTGGTAATTATTGTCCCTCAGCAGACCGCTAAACCTGCAACAATTTTACAAGCTAAGATTAAGATGTAATTACAAAGATTTCCATAACATAAACATAAAAATGATCATATAACGTAATATAAAAATAAACCCATACATGCTCATGTGCACCAATATAACCCCCTATGCTACAAAAAAAGGTAACATACTATTCTTTCAGGTCCTGAAATGTAATAGACAATTTAAACTTGAGCCTGAGGCAGTACACATTTTTGATGATTTTGTAACATATTTTTTCCTGATATTATATATAAATGTGTATTTTCTTTCTTCTCAGGAGGATAAAAAATAAAACAGGGATTTGCAGCATACCCTTTACATCTATCTACTTAACTACAGAATTATGAGACAATGAAGATTCATAGGAAGACCACAAAATAAAAATGATTTGAGCAGAACATAAACATCCACAACATACAAGCTTTATTATGCACTATTTGCAATAGCTGTGTAGAAATAAATCATTGGCTAGATTAAAAAAAAAAGATTCCCCCATCAACGCAAATACCACATGTGATTATTTAAGGTGAGCAGTGGGCAGCTGGAGGAACCAATTAGCACCGCAGGGAACACTGAAGTTCGACCGGAAGTGTCAATTTCTGCACAAATTTTAGCCTACCATTTCTCTTTATCAGAGCAGTGTTCAGCACAGGTAGCAGGAAAGATAAATATTTGTATTCTTTACAGATACAGTTTTGTACATATTCAATTAACAATTGAGCCACTTTAAAATATCACGAGGTCCTGCCTAAAACCCCACTGAATCCTCTTAATTTATTAAATTAATACATTCCGGCTGCATTTTCTATTTTCTATATGCTACTTGCTGCAGCGAGGAATAAAAAAAGCCTAATAGAGTTAGACTGCAGTTCTCGTACAAAAACAGCAGCCCAGCTCTCTGATACACCCCAGGACGATGGAGCTATGTTGATTAAAGCAGTGCTCAGTGGGGTATGTCTGACTGATTGGATGTGAGAGCAGCGATCTGACTCTAAAGCCTGGTACATACAGGTAGTTTTTTTTTCAGTATACTCAGCGTGCTAAGCAACCTGCTGCTGTAGGATGGGACAAAGTCCCCTTTTGCAGAGTGGAGACAGCATATAGCATAATCTGTGCAATGACACCTGCAAGTATTTGCTTAATACAAAAAAAAAAAAAGGTGCATTGACTCTACAAGTATTCTGAACAATTTGGGAGCATTAACAAATTTCAAATCTGGAAGGAAAAATCTCTTGCTTTTTTCACTTGACAAGTACATACCTTCTATATGACTGCTTACAGTGTATAGAGCATAGTGGTAAGCATGCAATCCTATCATTTTTTCAAAGCACCGTTATATTGAGATTGATATTGGCACACTCCTGGATTTATCATACCTTTACAGACTGATCCATATCACGTTTTACTGTGATTTTACCTTTATTCACCCTAGCGCTGCACTTTATTATTTATAGTAAGATACACTAAGCAGTGTCTCCGACCGTGCTAGCGGTGTTCCGGCTCTGACGTCACCTGGGTCCTCCCCACGCGTATTGTCATGAACCAAGTGACCCCTGATGAAGTCATGTGGTTCGTGACAACACACGTGGGGAGGAGCCACGTGACGTCAGAGCCGGAACACTGCTAGCACGGTCAAAGACGCTGCTTAGTATGAAAATATTTTTAATGGTATTGACTAAAATTAATAAGTCTTTCTATGAAAACAATGTGTCTTGGTGCATAAGAAGTCCATATTCCTCCAATCTATATCTGGTTATGCTTCCAGCCTTGTTTTCCCAGTGTGTCCCAACATGGTCTTTACCATGTAACTATAGATCTGTTTGTTTAACTTATATATTTGGGAAGATACTGCAGAGTTTAATTAAAGACCACATAGATGAGTTCTTGCTGGAAAAAAAATTAATTCATGAAAGACAGAAGTTGTAAAACAAATCTGATTTCTTTTTATGAGGAGGTAAGCAAAACCCTAAATAAAGGAATGGCTTTGGACGTAGTAGACTTGGATTTTGCTAAAACGGTTGACACAGTTCCCCACACATGGCTAATGTGTATGATGTCCTGATGTTCGCAACCTATATGCTACATAGTGTAGTTCTGACCTTCACATTCTATACACAGTATTGTGTGTTAGACAATGAAGGAGTACACTGATCGCACTCTGTATGCTTTGTTGTATGTTGCATAGTCCTTTCTATTGAACTACACATGATATTTTGTGCATTACAATGTTCTGACAGTTACATTATATAAACTATGTTGTACATTAAATAGCGCTGATAACTCCATATTCCGTTTTGTTTGTTACATAGTTCAAACTGCTGTGTTATGTATGTAAGATAGTCCTGACCACTGCATTATTACTTTACAGTCCTGAATGCTGCAGTTTATATGCTTTGTTCTTTATTACACATTTCTTAGCAATGGGTTTATTGTCTTAACAGCTACTGATTGCAAAGTAGTCCTCAACTGATTTAAACTAGTTCTGCTTTTAGGTAGGACCAGAAAAAGTGTTAGCTCTCTATATTCTGTGCGCAGAAAAGCATATATAATGGAGGATGTTCCCTCTTTAACCACTTCAAGTTTAGACACTTTCACCCCCTTCCAGACGAATATTCATCTTTCAGCATTGTCACATTTTGAATGACAATTACTCAGGCATGGAACACTGTATCCAAAAGAAATTTGTATAATTTTTTTGAGACAGCAGAGCTTTCTTATAGTGGTATTTAATCACCACTGGGTTTTTAATTCCTTGTTATATTAATTAAAAAATACCAAAAGTCTGAAAAGAAATGTTTTTTCTAGTTTCTGTTATAAAATTTTGCAAGTAAATAGTCTTTTTTTTATAAATTTTGGCCAAAATGTGTTCTGCTACCATTTTTTTGGTAAAAGTTACCCAAATCAGTTATTTAGTATTTTGAAAGTTTGGAGTCTACAAACCATGGTATATATAAATTTATTTCTTGAGTCCCTAAAATGTCACGACAGTACAAATTCCCCCCAAATGACCCCCTTTTAGAAAGTAGACAGTCTGAGGTATTTAATAAGAGGCATGGTGAGTTTTTTGAAGTTGTCATTTTGTACCAAACATTTTTTTGAAAATGATGAAAGTAATAAAATAGTTTTTTTTTCCCACAAAGTTGTAAATTTAACAAGTTGTTTATCTCACACAGCACAGGCATACTTACAATTACACCCCAAAACACATTCTGCTACTCCTCCCGAGTATGGCGATATCACATGTGTGAAACCTTTGCACAGCCTAGCCACATAGGGGAGCCCCACATTCAATGAGTACCTTCAGGTTTTCTAGGGGCAAAAAAATACACATCTAATTTCTTGACTACCTATTACATTTTTTGATGCCCTGGAGCACCAGAAACACCCACAAAATGACCATATTTTGGAAAGAAAACACCCCAATATATTTTCTAAGAGGTATAAGGAGTTTTTGAAAATGTCATGTTTTTGCCTCAAGTTTTTGGAAAATGTGGAAAGAAAATGGAAATGTATGCAATGTTGCCAAATAATACGATATTTCTAACACATCACACAGGCATTATTAGAATAACACCTCAAAACACTTTCTGCTACTCTTCCTGAGTATGAGGATATCACATGTGCAAGACCTTTTGTTTGGATTGTTTATGTACCGGAAGCTTACCCCACTCTGCTTGGCACCATGCTGACCCTCTTCACCTCTCGAATAGTCATACAGTAGAATTCTGAAACCCCTTGAAATACTTTCATCCCTATTGCTGGAGGCTGCTGATGGGGAATCTTGTATAGTGAGGGTAGAAGTGAAAATGGAGGAGCTGCAAAGGAAGAGTAGGTGTTCAGCCCTATTCCTGTCAATGGTATAATTAAGGTGCTGCTCCCAATGCAGACCTGCGGTGGGAAGTGATGTGACTCGTCATACACGTGGTACCCAAATGACCGATGGTAATGCAATAGATGATACTCTATAGGCAGAGACTGCAAAATACTATGCTGTGGTCTAGAGTAAATGTGTTATAAAAGATCCACACAGCTGTGCCCTGGGGAGAAAGATAGGTGATGACAGTGCCCTACACCCATGAAAATGGTGGAATAGGATGGTTGCTGAGAGAGCTCCCCCTGCAGGCTCCCTGTACAGTAATCAGCGGGTAACAGAAATCTCCCAATGCATACTTTCCAAACATGTGACCACAGTGACTGCCAATCACAGCAAGGGAGATTGTCACCAGCACACCAAGGATCACCAATAGCGGTTAAAATCCAATAATACACTATCTAGTCTTTCACTGCACATGCTCAGTTGCTCTGTGTCAAAACTGTAGAGGCAAATCTGCTGACAGCCTAAAGATCACTGCTGTTCAGGTGCGCTGGGTTGCAGCAAAATGGCAGCCTCTTGCAAAAAAGAAACGAGCAATGCTGGAGGCAGATTGCAGCACACACTAATTTTGGCAGCATAATTATTGATATGGAATGTGTGTTGCTTGCTAAAGAACTTAATGGACCTGAACTCCTCCTCCTGCTATTTAAAAATGTAGGCATCTTGATGCAGACCTTTTCCATTTTTTATTGAACAAAGAATAAACAAATTGGGACTTTGGTAGTGAGAAATTTGGTTCACTACTTACCTATATATTCAATGAGCACTGCCTCACTGGGTGACATAATAGACATTGTTGGCACCAGATTCTCCAAAGGCTACAAGCAGCTTCTTACTATTATTTTTTTAGCAGCCAAAACGATAATTTTACATATTGTAAATGGATTTATCTATACCACCATTGCACTGTTCTTAGAGAAAGTAATCTGTGTGTTGCAGATGGAGTGGGTGGAGGTTAATTTTGTTTTATATAATTTATGCAAATCTTTAATATTTAACAAAAAAAAACAATTAAAAGATCAATGTTTTCGATATATTCAATGGTATTTAACTAGACCAGTTGCAAAAGATCCCCCAATGGACCTCCCACCAGCAACTCCAAATTCGCAATTTTCCCCAATGTGTGAGGATTCTACCTTTCTATGTGGGTCTACATAACCAACCAACTAAATAATCAGCACCTGTTATCCTGGCAGAAGAGGATATTATTACAGGGCTATGCATATAGGACTTCAATGGCCAACTGGTTTGACCTTCTTCTTGTTTATAACATTATTCAATTTTAAAAAATTGTTATGGGATTTGGAGTCCATAGGTGGACTATGTTCATATTGACCTCTAGGGAGTAATAAGGTGACAAGTATCCTACTCTTCTCTTTGAGGCCCCTAAGCCTCATCGCAACCTTTCCAGGTCCCCTCTCCCTTCTTCCTCCCTCACCCCTTTTAGCATTTTTTTTCCTCTTTTACTTTCTCTTTCTTTGTATGTTTTCACTCCTTGATTATCTTATTTGTTTATGGTCTTACAGTTGTACTCTTACAACTTGTATTATGTGGTACCAAATAGTATGGCTTTTGGAAGCTCATTGAAGCTATTGAAGCTCATTTGAATAAGAAACTGTTGTAGTATAGATATTCTCATTTTCAAAATAGATCATCCTATTTTTTGATATGGTCTACCACAGATCTTATATTACTATGCTGTTGTTAGTCCTTCTTTGTTTCATATTGCTCATTGAGACCTATTTTTATGATGCTTGGCCAAGGCTTTGACCTTCCTTTTGTATGTAAATTGTTATCATACTTTTAAAAAAATAATAAAAAGATTGAAAGTGAAACAAATGGTTATGAACCTGTGGTTATAATTCATAGGAACTATAGGGTATTTGAAGATGCTGGTTCAGGATCCTTTTTACGCTTAACTCTTAAATGAAATATTATAAGAAACATAAATCCTGACAAAATTATTTACTATGAATGCAAAATGAATTCAGTGAAGAATTCTTTTGTCAGTCATAAACTTATAAACCTCAAAATTGTAACCATCAGGTCCTGATGTTTTCAATAATAGGAAGGAATGTTTGTCACCCCTCTACCCTCCCTTTCTGTAATCAGGGTCTAACAAATTCAGCTGACAGAGGGTCAACTGACACCAGAATACATTTCTGCTTTCAAGATTAATTTCATGGGACTTATGTATGCCTTCAAAATATTTTTAAAAAAGAAACTCTATTTCTTTCTGTAATACGTACATTTTCCTCCCACAATATTGGACTTTACAGATTTTAGGTTTAGATTGACAAATTTTAACTAACTGCTAAGAAATGTTCTTATCTAGCAGATTGGCATTCCCTATCTCCTGCTAGCAGGAAGGTCTCCAAATTTTTTTTCTCAGCTCCAAATATTTGGTGTACCCTTCATGGGAGAAATCATTCAAAACTGCAGCATTATCATCCCTGAAATTTGCATTCAAATCGACTAATTGTAGATCTTTCATTTTTTTTAATGAAAAATCTCTCTTTTCATAGGACCCCTTTAATTTAATTGACATGGAGAAGAAATATTTTTTTCATGCCATTTATTACAAATATAAATGTTTCCTTATTTTAAAAAAAAAGTCCAAAAGAATTGTTAATTTTTAATAAGAAAGATGCTTCCAAAAATTGTATTCTTAATTTTCACAAGTAAAAATATTTCTGAAACGGTATAAAATCTGAATGATGTACACTGTGTATTTTATAAATAATCAGTTCATGAAATTGTAAACTGATGTACACTTGCATTTTTTTCTCCTTTTCATTGCATAGGTCAAAGTGAGCTTCTTAGAACCATTTTTTTCCTATTTAATGGAATTGATTTAGTAAGGATATAGAGAATGCTCACTTGACAAAGTAAAGCTATATCCAGTATGAATCCCAGTCATGATAAGGGGAAACATATTTTTTCTTTGCACATATATGGATTATTGCATAGCTCTTATGCATTCACTTAACCATGTAAACATTTACTTCACTATGTGAAAATGGTTAAGCTCTTTAGAAATCAGCCTTAATATGTAGTTAGTAGCATTTTCCCAATTCGTCCTTTGTTTAAAAAAATAACTTTTTGGATCCTAGGGAAGAATATAATCTTCTCTGCTGTTAAATAATCTATTTTACATGAAAGAACAGTCACTGGGGTTGAGTTACTAAGGGAATCATAAATGTTCATGTAGCAGGTGAATGTTCACTTAACTTAAAGTCATTGTAAATGCTCATTTATTAAAGTAAAATAACAAACATATTATACTTACATGCTCTGTACAGAGAAGCCTTGATCTTCCTTCTTAAGTTCTCTGCCAGTGGTCCTGGCTCCTCCCCCCACAAAATGCCACCATAACAATCTGTCCCACTCTGTGTCCATTGACACACAGTGTGCGGCTCAGCCCCACCCCCCACTCCCTCCTCACTGGCTGTGATTGACATCAGCATGAGCCAATGGCTACCATTGCAGTCTTTGAGCCAGTAAGGAGAGAAATAGCTGAGAGAGATGCTGCTCATGTGCACATAGTTGGATTTAGATTGGGCTCAGGTGAGTATAATGCAGAGAATGCATTAAGGTAAAAAACCTTCTCCCTTTAGAACCACTTTAAGCTGGCCATACTGTGCATGGATGGAAATTTGAATGGTTCAGCAGAGACTTCCAAATTTTGGTCCATGTATGGGCAGACTGGTTGGTCAGTAGATCAACTTCTATACAACCAGCCTGTTGGAAACCTTTGTGCTATCAGCACAGCCAGCTATAGCTAGAAGTACTGATCAGTGTATTGTGATGGTCTGTGGATTGTGAAGTCTCCCTGCCATCTGAACACAATAGCTCTGCTCAAGTTTCAAGGTTTCATTTGCACACGTTTGGGTATTTCAAGTGAAACTTTAATGCTAGCAGGAAAGCTTTTTATTACAGGAGAAACATACTATGTTGTATCCGCAATAAATGCTTCTTTCTGGCCTGCTATCAAAATGCTTTAAATGTCAGCATGCCTTGGTCCTGAGATAAATGAACTCCTGTGCACATGTGAAGCTCAGTGTATAATGTCATCAACGAGGGAGCTTGCAACACTGGAGAGCAGGTAAGTCCCAAGAATTTTGGCTCTCCTTTGAAATGAACATAGTTTCAACTTACTCACTTTGAAAAATAATTCTTCTGTAAGCATTTACTAAGCCAACCCCACTGACATCCAAAAAGTGTAAAGAAAGCTTGCTTTGCACTAATACAAAAAAATACACTAATAAAGAAAATAGAAATGTAAACTTTCCTTGTCCTCAGTTTGATTGTTTAACAGCTTTCTTGACAAACCCTTACAAAAAAAAAATCTATTCCTTTTTAAATAAATACAATTTTAGATAGATAGTTAGATAGATAGATAGATAGATAGATAGATTGATAGATAGACTATTTGAGGTGTACTTTGCACTTCTCCTAATAGTTATATGCCTATAAAATACTTTAATGTATAATTTCTCAGTAAATGGTATATCATATTACACATGCTTGGTTGAATATTTCATATTATATTTTAATTATGTTAACTTTTGAGATATGCTACATTATCATTACTGCTGCATTTACTTCACTTCAGTTAGTTTTGAGAGGCATTATTTTACCTTTCAGAATCAAATCACTCTTTTGCATTTGTGAACGGATGTTAATCTAATGAAATGCATCCTTCAATGGCCCTCTAGCAATTTATTGAAGGATTTGGCATGACTCAGTGATTAAGTCTTTTGTACAATTACATCTTAAACAAATGTCAGAATCATCTCTTTAAGTATTGTGCTATGATAAAGCCTTCTAAAAAGTTTTCCTGTTTAGTTTTACAAATTGCAGATGGTTCAAATATACTTTTTTACAGCTTACTGTTGCTGGTATATAAATACTTAAGGTGAAATGTGTCCAACATATAAACCAGTTAGACTCCAGAGCAATGTTCACATTTCAACCATGCATCTATTAACTTCAGAACTAACTTTATTAAGTTACTTATGTACTTATAATAAATACATGAGATACATTGTCTTTTTTTGTAAATTGCTTTTGGTAATACCACTTCCCAGATTTTATTTAATATTCTAGAAATTTTTATATGTTAAAAAGTAAAAATTAGAAAACATTCTTTTCCAGATTGACTAGTATTAATTTACAACAAATTACAACCAGTGCTTCTGTGAATACAATGAGCTAATTTATTTTTCAATTCATCTTGTTTTTTATAACCCTACAAAATATTTTAATAGAAAAAAATCATGGCAGTTAGTTACAAATTAGGTCATATTTTGTTTCTAATTTTGTGTGTGTTCTGATGCTTAAGTAAAAAAATAAATAAATAAACAAAATAAACAAATATACATGTATAACTTTGTCACAGGCTGGACACAGTGGATATTTTGAATGCTATTGGCATGGTTTAACTTGGAATTTCAGTTCTGACTTTGTTTTTGGATGCACATAGTATGTAAATAACATTTTGAACATATTGATAAGATATGCAAGATAGCTTTTCTGTAGCTTGCATGGTGTCTAGTACAATTATATGTTTTTGATTTGCTGTGGTATTTTTATGGTTGTTTATACTATAAAATGATCTTATAAGGTGACACAGCTTGTGTTAGGTCTATTATTTTTTGATTCATGTTATTCTACTTATGTTTAGGGCATAGTTTGTATTTTTTAAGTTTAATTTAGATTGGTGTGTTGGTGTCTTAAAATTTTTTTTGATGTTTTGCCCATATCTGCCTTGCAGAGCTCAGAATTCTGGACCTTTTTCACATATGTGCTTTGTCACTTTTGTACCCCTACTAGACAGAACTGAATCCGACCTGCGATCCCCTGGCACACGCATGATTCAACTGTTTCAGTGCAATTTATATGAACATTCTTCCTTTACTTATTTAAAACTGTGAGATTGACCAAATATTTTTCTTAGCTTAGAATATTTATCTTAAAGTTCACTTAAGAAAAAATAAAATAAAGTAAATGCACATTTTTTTGTAGGTAAAAAAAATGTGCCTTTTATTTATTTTGGAGCCTGTAAAGCATTATATCTGCTAATTGCTGGTGCCATGCAGATCTCCAGCAGACTGTCAGTTTAATTCATGTCCTTGAATGAGCAGTTCAACACTAACAGGAAGACTAATGAACTACCACAGTGGTGTGGTAGTTCATTCTGAGCTACAAGCAAACATTCGCTCCAACACTCCATATCCTTGTTCTGGACATTAGCTCTAGTGGGTTGCAGAATTGGGACATCCTATTGCGGAGGAGGAATGGAATAGAATATTCCCATTTAGCCTTAAACTATCTATGTCATGTATTGCTTGGGAAATTAACCTTAAAATATTGTTGAGGTGGTACCTGACACCTTCTAGACTGAAATCAATATATACTGTACCTCTTACTATGACATCTAGTGGAAATGTTGCGAGACTCCTGGCATGAATACTTCTTATGATGCTCCAATAATCAATCTCAGCCACTAAGAGATCCATATTATTCCATTTTTGCTGCTCGTCAGGCAAACCATATACATTGGAAGTCTCCCCAGGTTTCTACCTTGGTTGAATGGTTGAAAATACTTAATGATATAATGGAAAGATTGATGGTTACTGACTGCAATACCATTAAAAAGTTTGTAACACACTATATTGCCAAAAGTATTGCCAAAAGTACTGGGACACCCCTCAAAAATATTCGATTCAGGTGTTCCAAACACCTCCATGGCCACAGGTGTATAAAATCCAGCACCTAGGCATGCAGACTGCTTCTACAAACATTTTTGAAAGAACGGGTCCCTCTCAGGAGCTCAGTGCATTCAAGCGTGGTACCGTGATAGGTTGCCACCTGTGCAATACGTCCATCTGTGAAATTTCCTTGCTACTAAATATTCCATGGTCAACTGTTAGTGTTATTATAACAAAGTGGGAGCAACTGGGAACAACAGCAACTCAACCACAAAGTGGTAAGCCACGTAAAATGACAGAACGGGGTCAACGCATGCTGAAGCACACAGAAGTAGCCAAATGTTTGCAGAGTCAATAGCTAATGACTTCCAAATTTTGCTTGGCCTTCAGATTAACACAACAACAGTGTGTAGATAACTTCATGGAATGGGTTTCCCTGGCCATGCAGCTGCATCCAAGCCTTACATCACCAAGTTCAATGCAAAGTATTGGGTGTAGTGGTGTAAAACATGCCTCCTCTGGACTCTAGAGCAGTGAAGACATGCTCTCTGGAGTGACCAATCACGCTTCTCTGGCAAGTCATCTGGGTTTGGCAGTTGCCAGGAGAACGGTTCTTACCTGACTGCATTGTGCCAAGTGTAAGGTTTGGTTGAGGGGGGATTATGGTGTGAGGTTGTTTTTCAGGGGTTGGACTTGAACCCTTAGTTACAGTGAAGGGAACTCTTAAGGCTTCTGCATACCAAGACATTTTGGACAATATAATGTTCCCAACTTTGTGGGAACAATTTGGTGATGGCTTCTTCCTTTCCAATATGACTGTGCACCAGTGCACAAAGAAAGGTCCATAAAGACATGGATGAGCAAGTTTGGGTTGGAGGAAATTGACTGGCCTGCACAGTCCTGACCTCAACCCGATAGAACACCTTTGGGATGAATTAGAGCAGAGAATGTGAGCCAGGCCTTCTCATCTGACATCAGTGCCTGACCTCACAAAAGCGCTTCTAGAAAAATGGTCAAACATTCCCATAGACACAGACCTAAACATTGTGGGCAGCCTTCCCAGAAGAGTTAAAGCTGTTATAGCTGCAAAAGATGGGCCAAATCCCAACTCTTTGCAGCCCACCCTTTGCAGCTGTAACAGTTTTAACATTTCTGAGAAGGCTGTCCACAAGGTGTAGGACTAAGACTGGGAGCCATTAAAGTTCATGTGTGTGTAAAGGCAGGCATCCCAATACTTTTGGCAATATAGTGTATTTGGCCAGCCTGGATTGTGTGTAAAGATTTACAGCAGTTTAAATATTTAATGACGCACTTCAATTCAGAGAGACTGCAGTATGTACTCTTACCTACTCTCATTCTTTTTTAATACCTTTTTCATTACTACTATTTTTTTTTCATTTACATGCTGTACCCTGAGACTCATATTCACCCCCCCCCCCCTTTTTCTCTTTATTTCCCACCCATTTGTTTTGCTGATATAGGAAATGGGAAGCAAACTGTTTTTGCCTTATATCTTATTTGATGGCCTTTTATTTAAATTTGAAATTTTTACCGTGGGTAAATATGAGCCATTTTTCTACCTCTGTGAATGGACATCTCTGATGCTATATTACATGTTTCATAGACTTAAAGAAGAAGTATAGCCAAAGCTCTTCTGGCTATACTTCTCTTACGGATCACAGAGGTGCAGTTAGTTCTGCACTTCTGTGACCTGTTTTCAGCAGACAGTGTGCTAAAGTCCACTGTTTGCTGATGTCGGTCTGGTTCTGAAAAGATCCCCACCATATGTTCTGGATCCACCCAGAACTCTGGACCAGCACCTGGCTCAGCCTCTCAGCAATCCACTGATAGCCTGTGCCAGCTCCACCCTCCCCCTCCATAGTCCAGAGCTCCAGTGAGCGCTGAGGGGGCAGAGCAGACAGCCAGAATCTGACAGCCTCAGCTCTCTGCTCAGAGTGGAGGAAGAGAACTGAGTGATAGCAGTGTTTCATCACTCAGTTCTCTGTGCAGAGCCAGCAGGGGAAAGACGCAGCATTGGATCAATGCTGCATCCACTAAGGTGAGTATAATGGGGGGTTTGTTAATACCAGATACTTCTCTTTTATTTCAATATGCTTCCTAAATTAAAGTCAAGAAAATGAAAATAGAATACTGAGTCCTGATGACATTTCCATCCATGTAATAAGGTATGAGCCTCATTAGCATATTACACTATGGTTTGTCAGTCCTATCATACAAAGTAAGGCTTTTTAACTCCCCAGTTAGTTGTTGCAAGATTCTTTGGATTATGCTTTTAAAAAGCACATCTTCAAGTAAGTCTGAATACTGCTGAAAAGTCCCCTAGTCCTCAACGCTGCTATTGTTTTCTTTTACTTTTTTTTACTTTCCTTTGTTCTGCCTGTAGATTATGCTCAATGAAGTCTCAACAACATCATCTCCTAGAGCATTAATCCTCAACTTGACTACTGTTATGCCCTGGGAATTTTTGACAACTCAAAATTCCTAAGACTGAGTTATAATGACGTGATTCTAGTGTCTCATAATGGGTTTAGTATTACCGTATTACTTATTGCAAGATGAAAAACCTCTTATGGATACTTGTTTATTTAGCCCCCTTAATAAAGAGCATTGCAACATTTCTATGGCTCTACAGTTTTACCAATGTCTTTATTAACTACCTTTTTTCTTGGTCCTACCCCTTTCACCTCCTAAGCCTCTCTATTTGTTATTGAGAGCAGTCATGACTTTGAAAGCTAGATGGAAGTGCAGCTAAATCCAATGTAAATGATATGCTGAAATAAATATATATATGTGCACTTGCAAAACTGTGTAAAACTACAGCACCTAAAATAGTAAAACCAAATGCAGCAAGTTCACTTTTTATGGAGAAGTAATAATATGCCTTCGATTTTTACTGCTTATACTTCTTGGTCTATTGACTGTTTCAAAATTGATATTTTTCTTTGAAGGTAACCTTTAGTAAAATATTTTTTTATTAAATTCTTAATCTGAATTATACAGATCTGTTTTATCCACCCCCTGCCCTCCATTTTTCTAAAATGGCTGCTAGGGGGAGCAGTTTTTTTTAAGTGGACAGTTAAAAACATATTTTTTCTTACTGTTGGTGCACATGCCTGATTGGTGCACAATGTCTATGATCCTGTTTTTATCACACAATTTAGACAAATTATACAATGATTTGTGTTATTTTTAACAAAGAAATGTAGCAGACATGTTAGCCTAAATTTATGAACAAAGATTATTTGTTTGCAAAATTGTATAACACTAACACTAAAATTGTATAAAACTAAGAAAAAAGTGTTTTAACAAAATTTCATTTATATAATAAAAAAAAAACCCAGTGGTGACAAAATACCTCCAAAAGAAAGCTCTATTTGTGTGAAAAAGTTATATAAATTTATTTTGGGTACAGTGTTGCATGACCAAGCAATTGCCAGGTAAAGTTGCAAAGCGCTGAACAGAAAAAAAAATACCCTGGTCTTGAAGAGGGTAAAACCTTTTGGAGGTCAAAGGCTTTAATCTGGTAGTTATGTACAAACATAATAAACAGCCTTGCCAGATTTCATAGTATGCAGAACTGGTAGAACCTACAGTTGTGTTCAAAATAATGGCAGTGTGTTGAAAAAAAGTGAATAAAGCTCAAAATCCTTCTAATAGCTTTTATTTCCATACACACAAAGGCATTGGGAACACTACACATTCTATTTCAAATCAAAACATGAAGAAAAATAGATCAAATTTGTGTTATTCCTCTAAATAAATTGAAGAAAAGTGAATATTAGACTGTTCAAAAAAATAGCAGTGTTTGTATTCTTCTTTACAAACTCAAACATTCACTATATAAGCTGAAAAATGTTTGAAGATTTTGCTTTCCTTTGAATCACTTAATTAATATTTAGCTGTATAAGCACTGTTTCTGAGAACTGCTGTACATCTGTGTTGCATGGAGTCAACCAACTTCTGGCACCTGTGAACAGGTATTCCAGCCCAGGATGATTGGACTACATTCCACAGTTCTTCTCTATTTCTTGGTTTTGCCTCAGAAACTGCATTTTTGATGTCACCCCACAAGTTTTCTATTGGATTAAGATCCGGGGATTGGGCTGGCCACTCCATAACATCAATCTTGTTGGTCTGGAACCAAGATGTTGCACGTTTACTGGTGTCTTTGGGGTCGTTGTCTTGTTGGAACACCCATTTCAAGGGCATTTCCTCTTCAGCATAAGGCAGCATGACTTCTTCAAGTATTCTGATGTATTCAAACTGATCCATGATCCCTGGTATGCGATAAATAGGCCCAACACCGTAATATGAGAAGCATCCCCATATCATGATGCTTGCGCAACCATGCTTCACTGTCTTCACAGTGTACTGTGGCTTGAATTCAGTGTTTGGGGGTCATCTGACAAACTTTCTCCGGCCACTAGACCCAAAAAGAACAATCTTACTTTCATCAGTCCACAAGATGTTGCGCCATTTCTCTTTAGGCCAGTCAATGTGCTCTTTGGCAAATTGTAACCTCTTCAGCACATGTCTTTTTTTTAACAGTGGGACTTTGCGGGGGTTTCTTGCAGATAGCTTGGCTTCACATAGACGTCTTCTAATTGTAACGTACTCACAGGTAACTTTAGACCTTCTTTGATCTTCCTGGAGCTGATTGTTGGCTGAGTACTTGCCATTTTGGCTATTCTTCTATCCATTCGAATGGTAGTTTTTCGCTTTCTTCCACGTCTTTCAGGTTTTGGTTGCCATTTTAAAGCATTTTTGATCATTTTAGCTGAGCAGCCTGTCATTTTCTGCACTTCTTTATATGTTTTCCTCTCTCCAATCAACTTTTTAATCAAGGTACGCTGTTCTTCTGAACAATGTCTGGAACGACCCATTTTCCTCAGAATTTCAGAGAGAAATGCACTGTAACCAGCATGTACAACATTTGCTGCCTTCCTTCCTTAAATAAGGGCAATAATTGCTACCTGTTTTTCAAAGAATGAATGACCTCACTAATAGAACTCCACACTGCTATTATTTTGAACATGCCCCTTTCAATTAGTGATTTAATTACACAGAATCAGCAGCATGCATGTCATGACTGTTGGGTCTGTTGGATTTCTATTACTCTACTACACTTGCTAGTAAACTATTTGCCATGTAGAAATATTATTTCTACCAAAAACAGTGATTGATCAGGTTAGTGATGTCTGACTGCTAATATTTCGAACACAACTGTATATAAATGGATGTTTATGACTGTGAGACTGTTCAGCAGATATGTTGCAAGTAATGTGGCAAAAGTTCAAAAAGACATGTACTCAGCATATGGTATAAAACTGCTTTGAACAGTGGATGCTATGGGGCCTGCTGGTGTAAGGGGACCCCATTACTGATTCTGTTGCAGCAAATTAGACATACAAAATCTGTGTGCATGTAGAGATAGCACAAATCCAGCATTGTATTATTAGGGGTTTGAGAGGTTGCTACTGACACTAAGGTGTCTGTTTAATAAACCAAAACAATTCTAGGATTATCACAGTTTATCTTTTGTCTGCATATCACAATGGTGTCTCTCTGCTGCACTGAGGCTGTTTAAAAAACAGTGAATTGGAATTGAGCTCATATAAGAGCTATGATAAACAATGGTGAGACATTATTGGGAGGGATTGCGAGGAATGCTTTTGAAGCTGCAAAGCCCTGTCTTGTGTGAGGCAACCTATGATCCACTTTAAAGGACCATAGGTAATTCCTCAGAAAGAAGAAAAAAAAAGATACATGTAAAAATGTCATAAGTTCCTGTACTGTTGGTATGTCATGTATCACAATCTCTCTGCATAGAAACAGCTGTCAAAGGAGATCGTTGGTTCTCGGGCTCTAAAATAGGCACTGTGGATTTGTTGAACTCAGACTCTGCAATCAGCTTTTCAGGCCTTCAGTTACAACCTCAGAAAGCTCATGGGACAGGAGACCCAAATATTGAAACATCAATAAAGTAAATAGACTAACAAACCATACCAATTGGTATGAATTGGACATGGTCCTTTTATTGTTGGTATTAATATTTATAAATAATAAGTATTTCTTAGCCAATAGCCAATATTAACATTAAATAATACACACAATAACCAAACCAGTTGTTAAAATTTTGTTCAGCTATTACAGCTTGAACTGATAAAAAATTGTCCCCACACGCCAGGCTTAACCAAAATAGGCCTGGCACCACACCTGGGCCACGCCCAATTCCACACAAGATTGCAAGTCAAGGTTAAATAAATCCAATGCAACGTCAGAAAGATGGACATTATCTGTATGATAAAAACCATGTAAACCGCCCTCCAAATCAATGTGCCTGAAAGACAAACCACTGATAGACGGCATAAATTTTGACACTGCTCCATTAATACTTTTACAAATCTTCTCCAAATATTTAAGTTCCGGGGTCAGCAACCAACATAACTGCAGAACTATTTCAGAAAAGACTGGCAACGCATTAGGTAGAACCAAATGCAAGTGAAAAAGGTCACATTTTGATTTGATAAAACAAATCCAACGTTTTCTGAAAATTAAAGTCATTACCTTCCAGATACACAATGATGATGTCAGGTGCAGACCAAGTGGAATATAACAAAGATAAAGCAGGGCTCCAGCCAAACCATGACATTCTGCACCTGTTGTACCAGCAAACAAGAAAATCATTGCAATCCAGTCCTAAATTAACTCCAATAAGTGCGATGAGAAGCACGTAACTTGGCCCAATACATGTATGAATGTCCTAAAATCCAGATGATGCTTGGGACCTGTGAATCAGAGAAACACAAATTAGACCTAAGACATAACAGTTCGATTTTTGACCACCCAAACCTTTAATAGCAGTGGAAGACCATCCCGTTCTGGAAGCCTCAGTTCATTTATGAAGGACCATCGTAAACTGAAAATTAGTAAGCAGACAATTGGTATCAAGAACTGAGAGATGAGACACAGACTGTGGGCGAACCAGTAAATATCTAGACACCAAAGTAAATGCACAAATAGGAGATCCTGGAATATTATGAATAAAAATACAGCAACCTCTTACCTCTTAGGATCAGTCCTACTATACCTTAAAAATTTTTTAGGATAACCATCCTCCAATTATAAATCAAAGTAAAAAAGACCAACAGAGGCAGAACAGGACCGGGGAACCAATTCTGAAACCCAGAAAACCCTGAAAAAACAAAGACTAAAAGAAACTTGAAATAAAGTCTCAATCGAAAAAAAGAAACTTTTCCATTAGCAAGAATCAATAGGCATAAATTTGAAGCAGTAATGGGAACCCTTGAATCAATGTGAGAATAACACTTGCGATATCCTTTAAGCACTTGCTTTACTGAGAAAAAACTGGAGCAAGGCAGGAGAGCACACCACTTCTTAAAAAGGAGACCCCAGCCAAAAATGTAACCACATGTGAGTAATAATAAGAACAAGACATTAGATAATCAATAAAGGACAGAAGCAAATGTTCTGAATAAGACAGAGGATGCTAACCAACAGAATTAAAAAAAAGAGCACCACAGAAGCCACGTAGTATTGTAATTCGCCCACGTGGTGGGAGCCAACAAATTTGCTGCACCGCTGCACAAACATTTGTTAAACCAATGACTACAGACTGTTGGGGAAAGATAACCATTAGGATCCGCATCAGTGACAAGGTTAGTATGTCCAGGCACATATTTAGATTTTATCCAAATATTCAAACCAAGACCCTTAAAGACCAGACGATGGAGAACAGACAGGATAGGTAAAGAATTAGACGATATGCAGTTAATAGCATAAAGCACGCATTTCTTTTCAGAATGAAACAAGAAACGAGAATTGTGCAGCTGCTCGCTGAGTTCCAAAGCCACCAATATAGGAAACATTTCCAAAAACACTAAGTCCTTAGTCAAACCCCAGTGGAACCACAACTGAGGCCAAGGGGAAGCTGACCAACGTCTTTGCCAGTATACACCATAGCTGCAAGCACCAGAAGCATCGATGAATAGCGCAATCAGAGAGGCATCACAAAACGGAGCATACCAAAAAGAACAACCATTGTAAAATGACAGAAACTTATCCCATACTTTTAAATTATCTTGCAAAGCAGAATAGATCCTAACAAAGGGATATGCAGATTTAAAACCAGAAATTCCCTTATACAGCCCTTTAGAAAACACCTTACCAATGGGGGATGATGCGCGTCACAAAGGCAAGCAGGACCAACAAAGATCGCAAAGTATGGAAAATGCCTTTCGGCTTAGAAATGACAAAGGAGACCAAAAAAGTGTAAACTTTTGATGATGATAAACATCTTTAAGACAGCATTCAGGTAGCGTAGAAACCGTGGAAGGAGGAATACTAACAGTCGGAACAGACCAAGCTTACAATCAGTCACAGCAGACCAAGCTTGTAAAATATTGTCCAAAGGAATAATAGAAGTAGAAGACAGAACACGCTTAAAATTGTCAGAAAAACAAGAAAAGGAATCAGCCAAACATGACAATAAACTATGGTTAGTAGACTCACCTCCAGGACATTGAGACGAGGTAGCCGTAGCAGATGTAAATAAGGTAGAATGATTAATTATCTCTGCTGGCTCATGTACAGCTACAGGAGACATAGCATGCCCAGTGGAAGGAATAACATTAGAAACAGCAGGTAAAGAATCAGAAAGAGAAGAATCAGCAGCTGAGGACACAGATGGGTGAATAAAGTCATGTCTTGTAAATCTCCTTATATAGGCTCTTTTCCAATGGCAGAATTTAATGACAGGTAAGTAATCAATCAATTTAAAGTAACCATTAAACAGTCAATCAGGGTCTGTCCCTATCCCATAGATAGGGGTCACTAATGAACTTCTCCTACCTTCATTCACACTAGTGCAGTGACTTTTTTTTTTTGGCACTGAAAGAACGTCAGTCACTGCAAGGGCACACAGAAAACAATTGTTTTCTGTGTGCCCTGCTCACACTGCTATGCAGCTTAGAGGCGCGGTGCAGTGAGCTGCGATAAAATGTAGACATGCTGAATTTTATAACAGCATACTGGATGAAACCACAAGTTACAACACAGCAGTTCAATACAACACACTGAATGACACCTTGTGCAGTTCAAATAAAGCTGCCAAAAAAGTAAATAAGGGAATTGTGCAATGTGGAAAAATGTTGCTTCATCACACTGTCCCCTCAGCTTGGCTTATTCCAATGCTCCTGTTTAGTGTGCAGGCAATGTGAATGGGCATTGTAAGTGTTGCTCCCACCCTATAAACATTAACCCCCATCCACCCCCACCCCAAGCTGACACAAATTACCATCCCCCACTTGAGGATGTGCTTTTTATGAATATAAATGCATAAAAACGCATGTTAATGTATAAGCATAGCTTCAAAAAAGTGCAGGCAAGCATTTTAAAGCATTTTACTGATCATTTATGCAATGCACAGCACCACGTGCAGGCAGTATGCCACCACAGTGCTTTGCAATGAGCTGCAGTGCATAGAGCTGAATGAAGTGTCATTTTATGACATTTAACCATTTCAGGACCTCCCTATAGGAGAAATACTGCTACAGGGCAGCACGGGTGTGCAAAATCACGTATATATCCGTGATTTCACATTTCTGGGTAGGGGGAGCGTGTGCACGCCCTACCCACACCGACGTACACTCCACTGCTATCAATCACTGGCTCCCGGTGATTACTCACCGGGTGATTGCCATGGATCTCCAACAGGGAGGAAAACTGTTTGTAAACAAAACAGTTCTCCTCCCTGTCAGCTTGTGCACACTGTTTTGCTTTGATCGCCCCTCATATTAACCCCTTCCTGCCCAGTGCCATTCGTACAGTATCAGCGGGTTTTTTAGCACTGATCACTGTATTGGTGTCACTGGGATGTTAGTGACACCAAGTGACATACTGCTAAGACAACTCTCTTTCACTAACTACTGATTACTAGACCACCCCCATTTCAGAACTAGCATGTAACAGTTGAAAGGGTGGGAGGACTTCACAAAGGATCTGAGATCTGAGATGCTTAACCCTTTGAGGACCATAAGGTTTTGGAACGCCAAAAGAATCAATTTTTTTGTTTTTAAAGTTCGTACACTTCAGTTGCTGTAACTAAGCCATTTCATGAAATAATTGGCAAAAAGCTAGATCCATTTGTTGTTTGTTGATAAGAACTAATATTTTGACTCAAACCAAAAAAAAAAAGAGTTTTAAGTTCTTAATCAGATGATACACGCAATTACAAACATGGGACAAATACATCCCTTGGTCCTCAAAGGGTTAAAAAGACTAGGGAGCTGCCGAGGACAGATTAATTAGCTGAAAATGAAGGTTAACAGTTAATTACCTTCAGGATTTTTTCTGCTTAATTGTTAAACCCCTGCTTACTATTGTTAAAAATGGGATTGGCGTGCGCTCTAAGCTCCCGATTGGTGTCATTGGAAATAATAACCTTGTTAAAATCATTCTTCCTCCCAAAATCCTTTATATGCTTTGGCACTCTATGATTTATTTGCCCTTAAAATATTTTAATGTGCTGCAATTTCTGCTCCAGCAGACACAAACTGAGTTGGTATACTCTGAAAAATTCTAAGGATTTGGGATTCATGGCACTGCCAGACTTCAGTTTACACTACTTGGCATTACAAGCCCTCTTGCATTTATTGTGTATTTAAAGATTACACAAGCCTGCAACATTCCAACCTAATACTGACTCCGTGTCTCATGCTATTGGACATACAGTAGCTATGTCCAAACGAGGTATTCCAGGGGTATGTAATCACACTCCACTTTGGCAGAATAGATCTTTGCCTGAGCTTTAAATGCTTCCACTTTCTGAGTTCTGGTGTAGACTATATATCACTCATTTAGATCCTAACTGGTGGGCGACTCAAATCCTTTTCCCATCTAAAGAAAACATTTATGCTGCTGAATTCTCTGCTTTTGTAATACCTTCTGCTAGACATGACTCACCAAGCAATTTGGGCCCATATTACATGTCCTGGCAGGTGATAGCTTGGCTGCTGCTTTTGTTTGCTTCTCCCAAACATATGATCTTGGAAGTCTACACAACCTTCCAAGACCCCACAGCATGAGCCCAGGCTTTCAATAGAAAGATTGATTTGGGTCTTAAAGAAGATGAGAACTGGGATAATAACCAGTTATAACCAGCCACCAATTAGTCTCCCTGAAAGCTCATCCATCTATTTATACTTCATCTTACCTACAGTCATGGCCGAAATTGTTGGCACCCTTGATATTTTTCCTGAAAATCAAGTATTTCACACAAAAAAGGTATTGCATTAACACATGTTTTGCTATACACATGTTTATTCCCTTTGTATGTATTGGAACAAATATAAAACAGAGGCAGAAAAGCAAATATGACATAATGTCACACAAAACCCCAAAAATGGGCTGGACAAAAGTATTGGCACCCTTAACTTAATATTTGGTTGCACACCCTTTGGAAAACATAACTGAAATCAGTCGCTTCCTATAACCATCAATAAGCTTCTGACACCTCTCACCCGGAATTTTGGACCACTCTTCCTTTGCAAACAGCTCCAGGTCTCTCTTATTGGAAGGACACCTTTTCCCAACAGCAATTTTAAGATCTCTCCACAGGTGTTCAATGGGATTTAGATCTGGGCTCATTGCTGGCCACTTCAGAACTCTCCAGCGCTTCTTTGCCATCCATTTCTGAGTGCTTTTTGACGTATGTTTGGGGTCATTGTCCTGCTGGAAGACCCAGGATCTTGGACGCAAACCCAGCTTTCTGACACTGGGCCCTACAGTGCGACCCAAAATCCTTTGGTAATCCTCAGATTTCATGATGCCTTGCACACAGTCAAGGCACCCAGTGCCAGAGGCAGCAAAACAACCCCAAAACATCATTGAACCTCCACCATATTTTACCGTAGGTACTGTGTTTTGTTCTTTGTAGGCCTCATTCCGTTTTCGGTAAACAGTAGAATGATGTGCTTTACCGAAAAGCTCTATCTTGGTCTCATCTGTCCACAAGACGTTTTCCCAGAAGGCTTTTGGCTTACTCAAGTACATTTTGGCAAACTGTAGTCTTGCTTTTTTATGTCTCTGTGTCAGCAGTGGGGTCCTCCTGGGTCTCCTGCCATAGCGTTTCATTTCATTTAAATGTCGACGGATAGTTCGCGCTGACACTGATGCTCCCTGAGCCTGCAGGACAGCTTGAATGTCTTTGGAACATGTTTGGGGCTGCTTATCCACCATCCGGACTATTCTGCGTTGCAATCTTTCATCAATTTTCCTCATCCGTCCACGACCAGGGAGATTAGCTACAGTGCCATGGGTTGCAAACTTCTTGATAATGTTGCGCACTGTGGACAAAGGCAAATCTAGTTCTCTGGAGATGGACTTGTAACCTTGAGATTGTTGATATTTTGCCACAATTTTGGTTCTCAGGTCCTCAGACAGTTCTCGTCTCCTCTTTCTGTTGTCCATGCTTAGTGTGGCACAGACAGACACACAATGCAAAGGTTAAGTGAACGTCTCTCCTTTTTATCTGCTTTCAGGTGTGATTTCTATATTGCCCACACCTGTTACTTGCCCCAGGTGAGTTTACAGGAGCATCACATGCTTGTAACATTCTTATTTATCCGCAGTTGTGAAAGGGTGCCAATACTTTTGTCCAGCCCATTTTTGGAGGTTTGTGTGACATTATGTCGAATTTGCTTTCTTTCCTCCCTTTTTTTGTTTTGTCCCAATACACACAAAGGGAATAAACATGTGTATAGCAAAACATGTGTTAATGCAATACGTTTCGTGAGAAATACATGATTTCCTGGAGAAATATCAAGGGTGCCAACAATTTCGGCCATGACTGTATTTGTTGCCATTTCAGTTAGCAAAATATAAACCATCTTATAGCCCTTATGCCTTAAATGTCAAGGGTCCCTTGCTCCTTTTTCCACCCGCTCTGGTCCTGCCCATAGATACAGGCTTACTTGAAGCAAGTAATAACTTTTTCCAACACATTATGGGTTCCCCAGTAAAGCTAGACCCTCAGATATGATGCTGAGTTATCCTGAGTATTTAGAATTAAATATTTATCTTCACTCCTTTTTACAAGCTTACTGCTAATAAGCTGATACCTAAGGTGTGGATCCAAGTTTCACAACAATGAAAAGAGGATATTAAAATGCTTCAGTATAAGAATCAAATCTATGACTATATAGTTTGCTTGAAAAATATTCAGAAATTTTTGAATATGTGGCTGGCAGAATCTTATACTTGCTGTCTATTAAATGCAGATCTAAGGGACGGAGAGAGGTAGTGCAACTCTATTTCCTCGCCCGTGCAGAATTTTATTATTAACAGTGTCTTTTATGTGTTTAGGTACATTGCCATATACTTATTTGTGATCTGCTATTACTAACAGTGGGCTATATTCACAAAGTGGTATCCACCGCTTTAAGATCCATAGTAAAATACCTCTTAGCATTCAAAAATTCTTTTGCAATTCATAAAAAAATGCTTGTAAATTAGGGTAGGAGTAACTTCATTGAAATTTGCAGTATGCAGTATATCTCAAGCGGTATTTTATCGCATGAAATTATACCCACTGGGATGGATGGAGAGGAATTAGAACACCGATCTGTGCCCTGTGGTGTATTTAGGTTTTGTGCTGCCCTAGCAACACAAAAACTGTCTGCAATCACGGACACCGACCAACACCCCCCCTTCCCCCTCCCATGGAGAGAGCCTGACATTTACCGACAGCATCCCTGCCCCCCACCTGGGAGAGCCTTCCATTACCCACCCCCACCCCTTCCCTGGCGATAGAGAGAAAGACACTCATCTTTACAGCTCCAGACATCCCCGGGAATGAGAATCAAGCTCTACATACACCATCAAGTAGCCAGCAGCCTCTCTTGGATCCCACCTCATTCCCGTTTTGCACGTGTCCCTTCTTTCATCCCTTCTTCTGGGAGGAGGTGCTGCCCCCTGAAAAATGGCACCCTAGGCAAGTGCCTTGTTTGCCTTGTGGTAAATACTCCCCGGTCTGTGCCCTTGTTAGAGAGATTCATTCCTTATCATTGAAAGTGAAATGGAAAGTAAATCCCACATTTTGGTTTGACATTGGAACACTAACAGAGGGGAAATCTCCCCAATGGGAAATCGATGGCAAAAAAAACCCAACACTGATGGGGGCTCTAACTGCCCCTTACTCTATCCAAAATGAAAAAAAAATGCTTTTAGTTGCACTTTAAATACATTTTTGCTGTGATATTTGGTGAATAATTGCTATATCTTTGGACAGGTGTGTTTTATTTTCCTAGAGAACAGCCATTGGGGGAGATTTACTAAAACAGCCCGGAGAATCGGGTGCAGCTGTTCATAGTAACTAATCGGTTTCTAAATTCAGCTTGTTCAATGAAGCTTTGACATTAATACTTAGTAGCTGTTTGGTTACTATGTACAGATGCACCAGATTCTATGTTCTCCAGTTTTAGTAAATCTCCCCCACTGTCATTTTCTAATGTTCTTGGAAATATCACTCTGGTATCCATCTGCGAAACCTTTAATTTGATGAAACCCCTCTCCTAACAGCTCAAGCTCCACACCTTTGTAAGAATACAAATGTCTATTCCTAATTTGATTCTGTCTTGGGAAAAAATGTTAAAAATATATCTCCAAAGATATTTGTGAAATATTAAAGTATTCGCACTACATATGACATATGTTTTAACAAGGGATTAGACCATTGTGATATGCATGTACATTGCTTTATATTTGGAGTTATTGGGAGGTTTATGCAGCAAATGATAAATACGATGTATGGAAATAAAACATCCTCTGAAAATCTGATGAAATGACAGTAGAAAATAAATATATCTTGATAAATGTAACATTTCTATATTTGTATCCATATTTTGGCTTCTGTACATTACTGTAGAGAGACTACTGATCCAAAAAGATAGAGACTACTCCAGATTGGCTATTATAATTTTAAATTCCTTCAATATCATATGCCTGGACCACTACTTACTTAACGCATGCATTTATTTCCTTTAGTGGGCTGACCTTAATGCTGTCTTATGTGTTATTTACCAAGTGTTTTTGGTTTTTGAGGTAAATCTTGCATAAAGGGATAGCAAATTGACATTTTCAGCATCACGTGATATTTGGCAAAAGCATGTCAGATCACCTAAATACCACATGTGATCGCTTTAGTGAATGGAGCTCAATGTTACTAAGATCCATATAACCTTTATTTTTAAATAGGACATGACACTTTTGTTTTAGGTATTCATTAACTGATTACCTCAAATTGTATGGACTTTGCTATATTATTTTGCACTTATTCCTACAAACAATTTGTGATTGGGTATCTCATTTCTTTTGTCTTCAACAATTTAATAACTTGCCAATTGTCTATGTAATACATTTCTTTTGTGTATGCTATATTCCAGAAACCTTGACTTATCTATTAATTTGATTGAATATGTACAACATAGGTGCATGTCGTTGTCGGCATTAATATTGTTACATTATACCCATTTCAATACAAATAAAAATGCTTTTGGATCAAGAAAGTCAATTACCTGCACTACTGCCCCTCTGTTCCCTGACAACTTCTATTCACAACACTGGTCAACTAGTAGTGTGCTGACTATGTTGACAGCTCTCCTGCTTTCTGTCCCTGTCATAGACATATTTTATGATAATAAAAAATAATGAAAGTTATGTTACAGCTGACTCTGCCAGGTACCACTGAGAGAGATTGTCAGGGCCCCCATCAAAATTTTGCTATGGGTTCCCATGGTCTGTTGCTATGTCTCTGAATGGGGAAAGCATCAGGGATAGCTGAGAGTTTCACTTTGCTTCTGAGTCGCAGGTTTGGGTCTATAGCTTTAGGAATACCATTGTTTGAACAGCCAGGAATAAAAAAAGAAAAAAAACACAGTACAGTTAATTACACCAAAATAGCACAAAGCAAAGCGACATGCACATGATGTACACAGAAAATTTGACAATCTGATGTGTGTTTAAATAAACATCTGCAGTTTCAGGTAACCTATAATATTTATTGCTTAGCATCATATGTGTTTATTTATCTAACATATTTACCACTGCAGAAAAACTTGTTTTATGTGTAGAAATAAATTGCTAGTTATCTATTTAATGTGACTGGAAACTCAGTTTAACTGAACTTAATGGATATTTTAGTATTGATCATTGGAGTTATTATTTTTCAATTGAAAAGGTAAGCACAATTATCTGTAATGGTCTGAAACATATTGTTATATCAGAAACCAAGATGTAAACTAGTAGTATACAGAGAGTATTAAGCAAAATGATATGTAGAGATGAGCGAATCGAAGTATCCGAAGTGGAATTCGAGTCGAATTTCGGAAAAATTTCGATTCGTGCCGAATCCGAAAAACAGCCTAATTCGGACGCGCGAATCGAAATTTTTCCGAAAATGGCGGCTGACATGTGCGGCGACGGAGCGGGGATGTCGGGGAAGGCGCGCAGACAAGGCGCGCTGCCCCATAATGCATTCCTCAACGACATGTGATCGCATCAGCCAATCAGCAGCCAGCCAGCCAGCACTGTGTAATGGTCGAGGTATATATAGCGGCCATTTTGGAAATCTTCATTTGCCTGCAGTCATTGAACAGAGGCAGACCGCTCTGTACTAGGGACAGGGACAGAGTTAGGGCCACAGAAACAATACTTGGGGACAGAGAGAAGTTACTTAGGGACAGAGAACCATTACTCAGGGACACAGACTTGTTAATGAGGGCCACAGAATCGTTCTTTAGGGACAAAGAAACGCTAGTTAGGGCCACAGAATTCATACTCAGGGACAGACAGAATTGTTACTCAGTGCCAGAGAATTGTTACTTAGGGCCACAGAAACGTTATTAGGGCCACAGAATTTTTACTCAGGGACAGACAGAATTGTTACTGAGTGCCAGAGAATTGTTACTCAGGGACAGACAGAATTGTTACTGAGTGCCAGAGAATTCTTACTCAGGGCCACAGAATTCATTCTCAGGGACAGACAGAATTGTTACTCAGGGACAGACAGAATTGTTACTGAGTGCCAGAGAATTGTTACTCAGGGACAGACAGAATTGTTACTGAGTGCCAGAGAATTGTTACTCAGGGACAGACAGAATTGTTACTGAGTGCCAGAGAATTGTTACTCTCACAGACACAAAATTGTTACTTGCACAGACACAGAATTGTTACTTGCACAGACACACAATTGTTACTCAGGGCCACAGAATTCATACTCAGGGACAGACAGAATTGTTACTGAGTGCCAGAGAATTCTTACTCAGGTCCACAGAATTCATACTCAGGGACAGACAGAATTGTTACTCAGGGACAGACAGAATTGTTACTGAGTGCCAGAGAATTGTTACTCAGGGACAGACAGAATTGTTACTGAGTGCCAGAGAATTGTTACTCTCACAGACACAAAATTGTTACTTGCACAGACACAGAATTGTTACTTGCACAGACACACAATTGTTACTCAGGGCCACAGAATTCATACTCAGGGACAGACAGAATTGTTACTGAGTGCCAGAGAATTGTTACTCAGGGACAGACAGAATTGTTACTGAGTGCCAGAGAATTGTTACTCTCACAGACACAAAATTGTTACTTGCACAGACACAGAATTGTTACTTGCACAGACACACAATTGTTACTGAGTGCCAGAGAATTGTTACTCAGGGACAGACAGAATTGTTACTGAGTGCCAGAGAATTGTTACTCAGGGACAGACAGAATTGTTACTGAGTGCCAGAGAATTGTTACTCAGGGACAGACAGAATTGTTACTGAGTGCCAGAGAATTGTTACTCTCACAGACACAAAATTGTTACTTGCACAGACACAGAATTGTTACTCGCACAGAGACAGAATTGTTACTCAGGGCCACAGAATTCATACTCAGGGACAGACAGAATTGTTACTGAGTGCCAGAGAATTGTTACTCAGGGACAGACAGAATTGTTACTGAGTGCCAGAGAATTGTTACTCTCACAGACACAAAATTGTTACTTGCACAGACACAGAATTGTTACTTGCACAGACACACAATTGTTACTGAGTGCCAGAGAATTGTTACTCAGGGACAGACAGAATTGTTACTGAGTGCCAGAGAATTGTTACTCAGGGACAGACAGAATTGTTACTGAGTGCCAGAGAATTGTTACTCTCACAGACACAAAATTGTTACTTGCACAGACACAGAATTGTTACTCGCACAGAGACAGAATTGTTACTCAGGGCCACAGAATTCATACTCAGGGACAGACAGAATTGTTACTGAGTGCCAGAGAATTGTTACTCAGGGAAGACAGAATTGTTACTGAGTGCCATAGAATTGTTACTCAGGGACAGACAGAATTGTTACTGAGTGCCAGAGAATTGTTACTCTCACAGACACAAAATTGTTACTTGCACAGACACAGAATTGTTACTCGCACAGAGACAGAATTGTTACTCAGGGCCACAGAATTCATACTCAGGGACAGACAGAATTGTTACTGAGTGCCAGAGAATTGTTACTCAGGGACAGACAGAATTGTTACTGAGTGCCAGAGAATTGTTACTCTCACAGACACAAAATTGTTACTTGCACAGACACAGAATTGTTACTTGCACAGACACACAATTGTTACTGAGTGCCAGAGAATTGTTACTCAGGGACAGACAGAATTGTTACTGAGTGCCAGAGAATTGTTACTCAGGGACAGACAGAATTGTTACTGAGTGCCAGAGAATTGTTACTCAGGGACAGACAGAATTGTTACTGAGTGCCAGAGAATTGTTACTCTCACAGACACAAAATTGTTACTTGCACAGACACAGAATTGTTACTCGCACAGAGACAGAATTGTTACTCAGGGCCACAGAATTCATACTCAGGGACAGACAGAATTGTTACTGAGTGCCAGAGAATTGTTACTCAGGGACAGACAGAATTGTTACTGAGTGCCAGAGAATTGTTACTCTCACAGACACAAAATTGTTACTTGCACAGACACAGAATTGTTACTTGCACAGACACACAATTGTTACTGAGTGCCAGAGAATTGTTACTCAGGGACAGACAGAATTGTTACTGAGTGCCAGAGAATTGTTACTCAGGGACAGACAGAATTGTTACTGAGTGCCAGAGAATTGTTACTCAGGGACAGACAGAATTGTTACTGAGTGCCAGAGAATTGTTACTCTCACAGACACAAAATTGTTACTTGCACAGACACAGAATTGTTACTCGCACAGAGACAGAATTGTTACTCAGGGCCACAGAATTCATACTCAGGGACAGACAGAATTGTTACTGAGTGCCAGAGAATTGTTACTCAGGGACAGACAGAATTGTTACTGAGTGCCAGAGAATTGTTACTCTCACAGACACAAAATTGTTACTTGCACAGACACAGAATTGTTACTTGCACAGACACACAATTGTTACTCAGGGCCACAGAATTCATACTCAGGGACAGACAGAATTGTTACTGAGTGCCAGAGAATTCTTACTCAGGGCCACAGAATTCATACTCAGGGACAGACAGAATTGTTACTCAGGGACAGACAGAATTGTTACTGAGTGCCAGAGAATTGTTACTCAGGGACAGACAGAATTGTTACTGAGTGCCAGAGAATTGTTACTCTCACAGACACAAAATTGTTACTTGCACAGACACAGAATTGTTACTTGCACAGACACACAATTGTTACTCAGGGCCACAGAATTCATACTCAGGGACAGACAGAATTGTTACTGAGTGCCAGAGAATTGTTACTCAGGGACACCTAATCGTTGAATTAAATAGTATGTCAGACAACATGCAGAGGAGTGGCAGAGGAGGCAATGTTTTAGGAGCGAGCAGACGTGGCAGCAGAGGAAGGGGTCGAGGCAGCAGTATTCGCAGCCAGAGGCCAGTGCTCCCGGTGTCATCCAGCGGTCGTGTCTCCACCGACAACCCTGCCGTCATTGATTGGTTGGCTCGGTCGTCTTCCTCTTCCCAGGTCACCTCTGACACCTACAGCCAACGGTCGGTGGGTACGTCAGACACAACCGTTAGTTGGCATGGCCCGGGACCAAGCCCACTGAAATCACGTGTCCTCTACCTGCCCCTGTCCTTTGCTGTTCCCTCACCAAGCGAAGTATCGCATGCTGTGGGCTCAGCCCCACTGTACAGTGAGGAAGAGCTAACAGAGGGCGGTCAGGAACGGGGGGAGACATCGGCCTTTTCAGCAGCCAAGCGAACAAGTACTGGCGAGGAGAGTGGCTCGGTAGCCGGTCTAGAGACAGGTCTGTCTCCTGACCCAGACGCAGCCGAGGGGGCTAGTAGTGAGGCGGAGACCCTACTTGATGATGAGGAGGTTGATCGCACTTGGCAGCCTCGTCGTCATCAGGCAATTTCTTCCGCATCATCAGGAGAAGAGGGTGGCAGCTTGGCAGCGAGCAAAACAGTCGGTGGGTTGCCCAGGAGACAGCAGCAGGGTCGCATCAGTGTCAGTGGAGCCAAACGTCCACGGAGTAGAGCACCAGCTCCACTGCAGCCTACCACCACGGCCAGTAGTGGTGCCGGTGCGCACGGAGGAAGTAGCAGTCAGCCAGTGAAGAGTAGCGGGGGCAAAGTTTCCTACTCGGTGGTGTGGCAATTTTTCCTCAAGCCGCCCGAGGAAGTAAACGTAGCCGTATGTCGACTATGTGGCCAGAAATGCAAGCGTGGCCAGGGGGCCCATGTTGGGACTACAGCGTTGCGTC
This sequence comes from Staurois parvus, assembly GCF_062004578.1. Taxonomy (NCBI): domain Eukaryota; kingdom Metazoa; phylum Chordata; class Amphibia; order Anura; family Ranidae; genus Staurois; species Staurois parvus. Next base: position 2,885,831 of record NW_028318564.1, on the reverse strand, counting down.
AGCATATGCAGCGTCACCATTCGGTGGCCTGGGAAAACCGTGATAAACATACGGCGGTTCTGCCTGCCCCAGCCCCCGCTCCATCACCCGCTCCGTTACTTGCTCCGTCACCCGACGTCGTCAATCGCCCTCTATCAGCCAGTCAAGGCTCCAACACCTCTGCTGAGGGGAGTTGTCGCTCATTGGCATCTTCCGCTCGTTCAGATGCTCCTTCTCCTGCTACTCCTCTTCTCGGATTCCGTCAACAGTCTTTCTTGGAATCCGTATCCAAGAGACAACAGTTTGCGAGCACGCACCCGACGGTGCAAAAGCTGAACGTCCTCCTGTCCAAGTTGCTGGTGCTGCAGTCCCTCCCTTTCCAACTGGTGGACTCAGCACCTTTCCGAGAAATGATGGCTTGTGCCGCGCCGCGGTGGAGAGTGCCAAGCCGTCATTTCTTTGCCCAAAAGGCAGTGCCAGCCCTGCATTCACATGTAGAAGAGATGGTGGGCCAGTCTTTGAGCATGTCGGTCTCTGCCAAAGTGCACGGCAGCGCCGACGTGTGGAGCTGTAACTACGGTCAGGGACAGTACATGTCATTTACGGCCCACTGGGTGAACGTGGTGCCGGCACAGCCGCACCAGCAACTTGGACAGGTCACGACGCTTTTGCCTCCACGTTTGCACGTCCTTGGTCCAGCAAGCATGTCCGCCTCTACCACCTCTTTTTCCGCCGTGTCCTCAGCCGCCACCCCCGTGCCAAGTCCCATTACCCGACCGGCATATCACATGTGCAGGGCGCAACGGTGTCACGCTGTGCTGCACCTGGTATGCCTTGGCGAACGTAGTCACACAGGGGAGGAACTGCTGAGTGTAATGAACAGAGAAATCGACAGATGGCTGTCTCCGCGCAAACTAAAAATCGGAACCATGTTGACTGACAACGGAAAGAACATGGTGTCTGCTCTGCGTCAAGGAAGGTTGTGCCATGCGCCATGCATGGCTCACGTGTTCAATCTGGTTGTCAAGCGGTTCCTAAAATCCACCATCCCACTGCAAGACATCCTTAAAATGTCACGTAAACTGTGCATGCATTTCAGCCATTCCTACACCGCAAAGAACACCCTCATTGAGCTGCAGCGGCAGAACGGAATTCCACAGCATCGCCTGATCTGCGACGTTGCAACAAGGTGGAATTCAACCCTACACATGTTAGACCGCCTTTACGAGCAGCGAAAGGCCATCACCGATTTCCTGATGTTACAAGCGGATAAAGGTACTCCCCTGTGTAACTTAGATGTCAGCCATTGGCAGCTCATGCGTGACACCTGCCGCTTGCTCAGGCCCTTTGAGGAGGCCACGCTATTCGTGAGTCGGCAGGACTATGGGATGAACGACGTCATTCCTCTGTTGCACGTCCTGGAACAAATGCTGTTAACAATGGCTGGTCAGGGTGCGGTAGACGTGGCGCACAGATCTCAACGCCACATGACCCCTGTGGGGGCAGGACAGGAAGAAGAGGAGGAGGTAGAGGAGGACATTTGTGCTCAGGAATTATTGAGTGAAATGGGTGGTTTTTCCACTCAGCGGACAGGAGTGGAGGAGCAGGAGCATCTGGTAGAGGAGGAGGAGGAGGAGACAGAGGACCCAGACGCACCGTGGCAGTATGCTGTGGAGATGGAGGCAGGGAGTCCCTCGCATTCCTTGGCACAAATGGCCCATAGCATGCTCGGTTGCTTGCGTAGCGACAGCCGAATAATAACCATCAGACAGAGGGATGACTTTTGGCTGTCCACCTTGTTGGACCCTCGCTACCGGTCCAAAATGGTGGCCTTTTTCACACCTGCTGAGAGGGAGGCCAAAATTACGTACTATAAAAACCACCTATGTAGTCAGTTGGTCTCTGCCTTTGTGCGCCAACGTCCATCCTCAGACACTGTGGGCCCTGTGCGCTCGCGTTCCGCTGGCATGGCAGCAGGGGAGGGGTGGGGTGGTAGGAGCAGTGGCAGCTCCACCAGCAGCGGCTGCCTCAGTCTGCAGTCGATGATGAGTAGCTTTCTTCACCAGCGCAGTGAGGAAACTACTAACCAGCCGCAGCAGCAGCAGCAGCATCAGGTGGACCTGGAGCAGGAGCTCAAACAACAGGCTTGGGCCTACTTGGACAGCACCCTGCCAACCGAGGTAGACAATCCCCTTGACTACTGGGCAACGAAACTTGACCTTTGGCCCCAACTAGCTGAATTTGCCCTTGAAAGGCTGTCATGCCCGGCCAGTAGCGTGGCATCGGAGCGCGTGTTTAGTGCGGCAGGAGGTATTGTAACTCCGCGGAGGACACGACTGTCCACCCAAAGTGTGGAGAGACTCACGTTTGTGAAAATGAATCAGGCGTGGATTAGTCTGGATTTCAAACCACCAGTTCCTGACACAACTGACTAAATCCGCCATGAATCATGCCTCAAACATGTGCCACTTTCAGGTCTCCTCACACTGCTGGTGTGTTGAATTTTTTGACATAGGGTGCTGGCAGATTACGGGCCTCCTATAGCTGCTGCCAGGCCCCTAATCTGCCATAGGCCCCTATATACCGCCTCCTCCTGCTGCTGCCAGGTCCAGAGTCTCTCATGGGTCCCTGTACGGCCTCCCATTGCTGCTGTCTCCATCGCCACACTCTGCTGCCATGTGCCACTTTCAGGTCTCTTCACACTGCTGGTGTGTTAAATTTTTTGACATAGGGTGCTGGCAGATTACGGGCCTCCTATAGCTGCTGCCAGGCCCCTAATCTGCCATGGGCCCCTATATACCGCCTCCTCATGCTGCTGCCAGGTCCAGAGTCTCTCATGGGTCCCTGTACGGCCTCCCATTGCTGCTGTCTCCATCGCCACACTCTGCTGCCATGTGCCACTTTCAGGTCTCTTCACACTGCTGGTGTGTTAAATTTTTTGACATAGGGTGCTGGCAGATTACGGGCCTCCTATAGCTGCTGCCAGGCCCCTAATCTGCCATGGGCCCCTATATACCGCCTCCTCATGCTGCTGCCAAGTTCAGAGTCTGTCATGGGTCCCTGTACGGCCTCCCATTGCTGCTGTCTCCATCGCCACACTCTGCTGCCATGTGCCACTTTCAGGTCTCTTCACACTGCTGGTGTGTTAAATTTTTTGACATAGGGTGCAGGCAGATTACGGGCCTCACATAGCTGCTGCCAGGCCCCTAATCTGCCATGGGCCCCTATATACCACCTCCTCCTGCTGCTGCCAGGTCCAGAGTCTCTCATGGGTCCCTGTACGGCCTCCCATTGCTGCTGTCTCCATCGCCACACTCTGCTGCCATGTGCCACTTTCAGGTCTCTTCACACTGCTGGTGTGTTAAATTTTTTGACATAGGGTGCTGCAAGATAACGGGCCTCACATAGCTGCTGCCAGGCCCCTAATCTGCCATGGGCCCCTATATACCGCCTCCTCATGCTGCTGCCAAGTCCAGAGTCTGTCATGGTCCCTGTACGGCCTCCCATTGCTGCTGTCTCCATCGCCACACTCTGCTGCCATGTGCCACTTTCAGGTCTCTTCACACTGCTGGTGTGTTAAATTTTTTGACATAGGGTGCTGGCAGATTACGGGCCTCCTATAGCTGCTGCCAGGCCCCTAATCTGCCATGGGCCCCTATATACCGCCTCCTCATGCTGCTGCCAAGTCCAGAGTCTGTCATGGTCCCTGTACGGCCTCCCATTGCTGCTGTCTCCATCGCCACACTCTGCTGCCATGTGCCACTTTCAGGTCTCTTCACACTGCTGGTGTGTTAAATTTTTTGACATAGGGTGCAGGCAGATTACGGGCCTCACATAGCTGCTGCCAGGCCCCTAATCTGCCATGGGCCCCTATATACCGCCTCCTCCTGCTGCTGCCAGGTCCAGAGTCTCTCATGGGTCCCTGTACGGCCTCCCATTGCTGCTGTCTCCATCGCCACACTCTGCTGCCATGTGCCACTTTCAGGTCTCTTCACACTGCTGGTGTGTTAAATTTTTTGACATAGGGTGCAGGCAGATTACGGGCCTCACATAGCTGCTGCCAGGCCCCTAATCTGCCATGGGCCCCTATATACCACCTCCTCCTGCTGCTGCCAGGTCCAGAGTCTCTCATGGGTCCCTGTACGGCCTCCCATTGCTGCTGTCTCCATCGCCACACTCTGCTGCCATGTGCCACTTTCAGGTCTCTTCACACTGCTGGTGTGTTAAATTTTTTGACATAGGGTGCTGCAAGATAACGGGCCTCACATAGCTGCTGCCAGGCCCCTAATCTGCCATGGGCCCCTATATACCGCCTCCTCATGCTGCTGCCAAGTCCAGAGTCTGTCATGGTCCCTGTACGGCCTCCCATTGCTGCTGTCTCCATCGCCACACTCTGCTGCCATGTGCCACTTTCAGGTCTCTTCACACTGCTGGTGTGTTAAATTTTTTGACATAGGGTGCAGGCAGATTACGGGCCTCACATAGCTGCTGCCAGGCCCCTAATCTGCCATGGGCCCCTATATACCACCTCCTCCTGCTGCTGCCAGGTCCAGAGTCTCTCATGGGTCCCTGTACGGCCTCCCATTGCTGCTGTCTCCATCGCCACACTCTGCTGCCATGTGCCACTTTCAGGTCTCTTCACACTGCTGGTGTGTTAAATTTTTTGACATAGGGTGCAGGCAGATTACGGGCCTCACATAGCTGCTGCCAGGCCCCTAATCTGCCATGGGCCCCTATATACCACCTCCTCCTGCTGCTGCCAGGTCCAGAGTCTCTCATGGGTCCCTGTACGGCCTCCCATTGCTGCTGTCTCCATCGCCACACTCTGCTGCCATGTGCCACTTTCAGGTCTCTTCACACTGCTGGTGTGTTAAATTTTTTGACATAGGGTGCTGCAAGATAACGGGCCTCACATAGCTGCTGCCAGGCCCCTAATCTGCCATGGGCCCCAATATACCGCCTCCTCATGCTGCTGCCAGGTCCAGAGTCTCTCATGGGTCCCTGTACGGCCTCCCATTGCTGCTGTCTCCATCGCCACACTCTGCTGCCATGTGCCACTTTCAGGTCTCTTCACACTGCTGGTGTGTTAAATTTTTTGACATAGGGTGCTGCAAGATAACGGGCCTCACATAGCTGCTGCCAGGCCCCTAATCTGCCATGGGCCCCTATATACCGCCTCCTCATGCTGCTGCCAAGTCCAGAGTCTGTCATGGTCCCTGTACGGCCTCCCATTGCTGCTGTCTCCATCGCCACACTCTGCTGCCATGTGCCACTTTCAGGTCTCTTCACACTGCTGGTGTGTTAAATTTTTTGACATAGGGTGCAGGCAGATTACGGGCCTCACATAGCTGCTGCCAGGCCCCTAATCTGCCATGGGCCCCTATATACCACCTCCTCCTGCTGCTGCCAGGTCCAGAGTCTCTCATGGGTCCCTGTACGGCCTCCCATTGCTGCTGTCTCCATCGCCACACTCTGCTGCCATGTGCCACTTTCAGGTCTCTTCACACTGCTGGTGTGTAAAATTTTTTGACATAGGGTGCTGCAAGATAACGGGCCTCACATAGCTGCTGCCAGGCCCCTAATCTGCCATGGGCCCCTATATACCGCCTCCTCATGCTGCTGCCAAGTCCAGAGTCTGTCATGGTCCCTGTACGGCCTCCCATTGCTGCTGTCTCCATCGCCACACTCTGCTGCCATGTGCCACTTTCAGGTCTCTTCACACTGCTGGTGTGTTAAATTTTTTGACATAGGGTGCTGGCAGATTACGGGCCTCCTATAGCTGCTGCCAGGCCCCTAATCTGCCATGGGCCCCTATATACCGCCTCCTCATGCTGCTGCCAGGTCCAGAGTCTCTCATGGGTCCCTGTACGGCCTCCCATTGCTGCTGTCTCCATCGCCACACTCTGCTGCCATGTGCCACTTTCAGGTCTCTTCACACTGCTGGTGTGTTAAATTTTTTGACATAGGGTGCAGGCAGATTACGGGCCTCACATAGCTGCTGCCAGGCCCCTAATCTGCCATGGGCCCCTATATACCACCTCCTCCTGCTGCTGCCAGGTCCAGAGTCTCTCATGGGTCCCTGTACGGCCTCCCATTGCTGCTGTCTCCATCGCCACACTCTGCTGCCATGTGCCACTTTCAGGTCTCTTCACACTGCTGGTGTGTTAAATTTTTTGACATAGGGTGCTGCAAGATAACGGGCCTCACATAGCTGCTGCCAGGCCCCTAATCTGCCATGGGCCCCAATATACCGCCTCCTCATGCTGCTGCCAGGTCCAGAGTCTCTCATGGGTCCCTGTACGGCCTCCCATTGCTGCTGTCTCCATCGCCACACTCTGCTGCCATGTGCCACTTTCAGGTCTCTTCACACTGCTGGTGTGTTAAATTTTTTGACATAGGGTGCTGCAAGATAACGGGCCTCACATAGCTGCTGCCAGGCCCCTAATCTGCCATGGGCCCCTATATACCGCCTCCTCATGCTGCTGCCAAGTCCAGAGTCTGTCATGGTCCCTGTACGGCCTCCCATTGCTGCTGTCTCCATCGCCACACTCTGCTGCCATGTGCCACTTTCAGGTCTCTTCACACTGCTGGTGTGTTAAATTTTTTGACATAGGGTGCAGGCAGATTACGGGCCTCACATAGCTGCTGCCAGGCCCCTAATCTGCCATGGGCCCCTATATACCACCTCCTCCTGCTGCTGCCAGGTCCAGAGTCTCTCATGGGTCCCTGTACGGCCTCCCATTGCTGCTGTCTCCATCGCCACACTCTGCTGCCATGTGCCACTTTCAGGTCTCTTCACACTGCTGGTGTGTTAAATTTTTTGACATAGGGTGCTGCAAGATAACGGGCCTCACATAGCTGCTGCCAGGCCCCTAATCTGCCATGGGCCCCTATATACCGCCTCCTCATGCTGCTGCCAAGTCCAGAGTCTGTCATGGTCCCTGTACGGCCTCCCATTGCTGCTGTCTCCATCGCCACACTCTGCTGCCATGTGCCACTTTCAGGTCTCTTCACACTGCTGGTGTGTTAAATTTTTTGACATAGGGTGCAGGCAGATTACGGGCCTCACATAGCTGCTGCCAGGCCCCTAATCTGCCATGGGCCCCTATATACCACCTCCTCCTGCTGCTGCCAGGTCCAGAGTCTCTCATGGGTCCCTGTACGGCCTCCCATTGCTGCTGTCTCCATCGCCACACTCTGCTGCCATGTGCCACTTTCAGGTCTCTTCACACTGCTGGTGTGTTAAATTTTTTGACATAGGGTGCTGCAAGATAACGGGCCTCACATAGCTGCTGCCAGGCCCCTAATCTGCCATGGGCCCCAATATACCGCCTCCTCATGCTGCTGCCAGGTCCAGAGTCTCTCATGGGTCCCTGTACGGCCTCCCATTGCTGCTGTCTCCATCGCCACACTCTGCTGCCATGTGCCACTTTCAGGTCTCTTCACACTGCTGGTGTGTTAAATTTTTTGACATAGGGTGCTGCAAGATAACGGGCCTCACATAGCTGCTGCCAGGCCCCTAATCTGCCATGGGCCCCTATATACCGCCTCCTCATGCTGCTGCCAAGTCCAGAGTCTGTCATGGTCCCTGTACGGCCTCCCATTGCTGCTGTCTCCATCGCCACACTCTGCTGCCATGTGCCACTTTCAGGTCTCTTCACACTGCTGGTGTGTTAAATTTTTTGACATAGGGTGCAGGCAGATTACGGGCCTCACATAGCTGCTGCCAGGCCCCTAATCTGCCATGGGCCCCTATATACCACCTCCTCCTGCTGCTGCCAGGTCCAGAGTCTCTCATGGGTCCCTGTACGGCCTCCCATTGCTGCTGTCTCCATCGCCACACTCTGCTGCCATGTGCCACTTTCAGGTCTCTTCACACTGCTGGTGTGTTAAATTTTTTGACATAGGGTGCTGCAAGATAACGGGCCTCACATAGCTGCTGCCAGGCCCCTAATCTGCCATGGGCCCCTATATACCGCCTCCTCATGCTGCTGCCAAGTCCAGAGTCTGTCATGGTCCCTGTACGGCCTCCCATTGCTGCTGTCTCCATCGCCACACTCTGCTGCCATGTGCCACTTTCAGGTCTCTTCACACTGCTGGTGTGTTAAATTTTTTGACATAGGGTGCTGGCAGATTACGGGCCTCCTATAGCTGCTGCCAGGCCCCTAATCTGCCATGGGCCCCTATATACCGCCTCCTCATGCTGCTGCCAAGTTCAGAGTCTGTCATGGGTCCCTGTACGGCCTCCCATTGCTGCTGTCTCCATCGCCACACTCTGCTGCCATGTGCCACTTTCAGGTCTCTTCACACTGCTGGTGTGTTAAATTTTTTGACATAGGGTGCAGGCAGATTACGGGCCTCACATAGCTGCTGCCAGGCCCCTAATCTGCCATGGGCCCCTATATACCGCCTCCTCCTGCTGCTGCCAGGTCCAGAGTCTCTCATGGGTCCCTGTACGGCCTCCCATTGCTGCTGTCTCCATCGCCACACTCTGCTGCCATGTGCCACTTTCAGGTCTCTTCACACTGCTGGTGTGTTAAATTTTTTGACATAGGGTGCTGCAAGATAACGGGCCTCACATAGCTGCTGCCAGGCCCCTAATCTGCCATGGGCCCCTATATACCGCCTCCTCATGCTGCTGCCAAGTCCAGAGTCTGTCATGGTCCCTGTACGGCCTCCCATTGCTGCTGTCTCCATCGCCACACTCTGCTGCCATGTGCCACTTTCAGGTCTCTTCACACTGCTGGTGTGTTAAATTTTTTGACATAGGGTGCAGGCAGATTACGGGCCTCACATAGCTGCTGCCAGGCCCCTAATCTGCCATGGGCCCCTATATAACGCCTCCTCATGCTGCTGCCAAGTTCAGAGTCTGTCATGGGTCCCTGTACGGCCTCCCATTGCTGCTGTCTCCATCGCCACACTCTGCCATGTGCCACTTTCAGGTCTCCTCACACTGCTGGTGTGTTGAATTTTTTGACATAGGGTGCTGGCAGATTACGGGCCTCCTATAGCTGCTGCCAGGCCCCTAATCTGCCATAAGCCCCTATATACCGCCTCCTCATGCTGCTGCCAAGTCCAGAGTCTGTCATGGGTCCCTGTACGGCCTCCCATTGCTGCTGTCTCCATCGCCACACTCTGCCATGTGCCACTTTCAGGTCTCCTCACACACTGCTGGTGTGTTGAATTTTTTGACATAGGGTGCTGGCAGATTACGGGCCTCCTATAGCTGCTGCCAGGCCCCTAATCTGCCGTAGGCCCCTATATACCGCCTCCTCATGCTGCTGCCAGGTCCAGAGTCTCTCATGGGTCCCTGTACGGCCTCCCATTGCTGCTGTCTCCATCGCCACACTCTGCCATGTGCCACTTTCAGGTCTCCTCACACTGCTGGTGTGTTCCATTTTTTGTCATAGGGTGCTGGCAGATTATGGGCCTCCCATAACTGCTGCCAGGCCCCTAATCTGCCATGGGCCCCTATACCGACTCCTCATGCTGTGACGTTGCAACAAGGTGGAATTCAACCCTACATATGTTAGACCGCCTTTACGAACAGCAAAAGGCCATCACAGATTTCCTGATGTTAAAAGCAGATAAAGGTACTCCCTGTGTAACTTAGATGTCAGCCATTGGCAGCTCATGCGTGACACCTGCGCTTGCTCAGGCCCTTTGAGGAGGCCACGCTATTCGTGAGTCGGCAGGACTATGGGATGAACGACGTCATTCCTCTGTTGCACGTCCTGGAACAAATGCTGTTAACAATGGCTGGTCAGGGTGCGGTAGACGTGGCGCACAGATCTCAACGCCACATGGCCCCTGTGGGGGCAGGACTGGAAGAAGAGGAGGAGGTAGAGGAGGACATTGGTGCTCAGGAATTATTGAGTGAAATGGGTGGTTTTTCCACTCAGCGGACAGGAGTGGAGGAGCAGGAGCATCTGGTAGAGGAGGAGGAAGAGGAGACAGAGGACCTAGACGCACCGTGGCAGTATGCTGTGGAGATGGAGGCAGGGAGTCCCTCGCATTCCTTGGCACAAATGGCCCATAGCATGCTCGGTTGCTTGCGTAGCGACAGCCGAATAATAACCATCAGACAGAGGGATGACTTTTGGCTGTCCACCTTGTTGGACCCTCGCTACCGTTCAAAAATGGTGGCCTTTTTCACACCTGCTGAGAGGGAGGCCAAAATAACGTACTATAAAAAACACCTATGTAGTCAGCTGGTCTCTGCCTGTCTGCGCCAACGTCCATCCTCAGACACTGTGGGCCCTGTGCGCTCGTGTTCCGCTGCCATGGCAGCAGGGGAGGGGTGGGGTGGTAGGAGCAGTGGCAGCTCCACCAGCAGCGGCTGCCTCAGTCTGCAGTCGATGATGAGTAGCTTTCTTCACCAGCGCAGTGAGGAAACTACTAACCAGCCGCAGCAGCAGCAGCAGCATCAGGTGGACCTGGAGCAGGACCTCAAACAACAGGCTTAGGCCTACTTGGACAGCACCCTGCCAACCGAGGTAGACAATCCCCTTGACTACTGGGCAACGAAACTTGACCTTTGGCCCCAACTAGCTGAATTTGCCCTTGAAAGGCTGTCATGCCCGGCCAGTAGCGTGGCATCGGAGCGCGTGTTTAGTGCGGCAGGAGGTATTGCAACTCCGCGGAGGACACGACTGTCCACCCAAAGTGTGGAGAGACTGACGTTTGTGAAAATGAATCAGGCGTGGATTAGTCTGGATTTCAAACCACCAGTTCCTGACACAACTGACTAAATCCGCCATGAATCATGCCCCAAACATGTGCCACTTTCAGGTCTCCTCACACTGCTGGTGTGTTCCATTTTTTGTCATAGGGTGCTGGCAGATTACGGGCCTCCCATAGCTGCTGCCAGGCCCCTAATCTGCCATGGGCCCCTATACCGCCTCCTCATGCTGCTGCCAAGTCCAGAGTCTCTCATGGGTCCCTGTACGGCCTCCCATTGCTGCTGCCTCCATCGCCACACTCTGCCATGTGCCACTTTCAGGTCTCCTCACACTGCTGGTGTGTTCCATTTTTTGTCATAGGGTGCTGGCAGATTACGGGCCTCCCATAGCTGCTGCCAGGCCCCTAATCTGCCATGGGCCCCTATACCGCCTCCTCATGCTGCTGCCAGGTCCAGAGTCTCTCATGGGTCCCTGTACGGCCTCCCATTGCTGCTGTCTCCATCGCCACACTCTGCCATGTGCCACTTTCAGGTCTCCTCACACTGCTGGTGGGTTCCATTTTTTGTCATAGGGTGCTGGCAGATTACGGGCCTCCCATAGCTGCTGCCAGGCCCGTAATCTGCCATGGGCCCCCGTACCGACTCCTCATGCTGCTGCCAGGCCCGTAATCTGTCATGGGCCACTGTTGTCGCTTGTTGGCATATTCCGCTCGTTCAGATGCTCCTTCTCCTGCTACTCCTCTTCACGGATTCCGTCAGCAGTCTTTCTTGGAATCCGTTTCCAAGAGACAACAGTTTGCGAGCACGCACCCGACGGTGCAGAAGCTGAACGTCCTCCTGTCCAAGTTGCTGCTGCCAGGCTCGTAATCTGTCATGCGCCCCTGTACCGCCTCCTCATGCTGCTGCCAGGTCCAGAGTGTGTCATGGGCCCCCGTACCGACTCCTCATGCTGCTGCCAGGCCCGTAATCTGTCATGGGCCCCTGTACCGCCTCCCCATGCTGCTGCCAGGTCCAGAGTGTGTCATGGGTCCCTGTACGGCCTCCCATTGCTGCTGCCAGGCCCGTAATCTGCCATGGGCCCCTGTACCGACTCCTCATGCTGCTGCCAGGCCCGTAATCTGTCATGGGCCCCTGTACCGCCTCCTCATGCTGCTGCCAGGTCCAGAGTGTGTCATGGGTCCCTGTACGGCCTCCCATTGCTGCTGTCTCTATCGCCACACTCTGCCATGTGCCACTTTCAGGTCTCCTCACACTGCTGGTGGTTTCCATTTTTGTCATAGGGTGCTGTATGGCCTCCCATTGCTGCTGCCTCCACCGCCACACTGTGGCTCCACACTCTGGTTTTGGCCCCGTGACTGCCCAAATGAGTGAAGTGTGCGGTGATTCTAAGATCGACGGCACTCATCTGCATGTCATACTGACTGACAGTATTATTTCTCTTCCCCAGCAGACTCCAAGGGCATTTAAATTAAAGGTACAGTGTTCTGCACTAATATTAAGTCTCTCTGAAGCCTAGAAACACCCTTTTTTAAGTTAAATTCACAGCGAATTTATTCGACTCGAATCGAATATTGTCCACGAATTCGCCGAATCAGTCGAATCGAATTTTTCATTTCTTCGCTCATCTCTAATGATATGCATAGGAATATGACTGCGTTATAAAGCTGGCCATGCACACATATTTCTTTTCATTAACATTTGGACTGGAGGCATACAAATTTAACAGATTGCTCTATTCACACTAAACAGCAAAGATCAACAAACTTCCTGTGGTGGGATCACAATTTCTGCAATTTACAATGAGTTTGATGAACAGCCCATGAAATGAACTCAAGCACTTTCATCATCACTACTGGAAAAATCTTTTCTGCCCTACGTAGTCAAAACTGGTTGGCACCAGTGACGAGTTGCATAGAGATGTGCAGTATTCTTTTTCAAATGCTGATTTATGTATTGACATACTGTATCTCCATAGTCCTGGTCTATCCAGACAATAGGATAATTTGTTATACTGGCACCATCCACAGGTAACGTATCCTTTTTAATAAGACTCAAATGCAATTTTACTTCAGATAAGTGCTGGAAAGATAATGTTGTCCAGTCTTTTAAAGTGAAAGAACACAAACACTTTCCTGTGTCCTGTGTCTTTGAAGAAATAACACTGCTTTGGAAAACATGAAATAAACAGAGAGGGTCTAGTTAGAACTGAACTAGTTGGTGCTAAACGGGAAGGAAGAATATCACAAAAATAAACAAGTTGTAGTGGCTCTAAATTACTACTAGATGTAAATATACATTCTAATAACCTGATGCAGTTTAGTAAAACAACAATAGTGCCAGTTATGCTAGCTGTTGTGGTGCCTATTTCCCTTTTACTTTTGTTTTGTACTGTGTCTCCCCTGTGTCCATAGGCAGCGCTCTGCACTGATTCACTGACTGTATGGGGCTGGTAGTGAATTCACAAGGGAGGGGAGATGCGGCACCCCTCCGTTTACCCACCTATCGCAACTGAGTCAACATTGTTATTTAGAAAGCCACGCTTCCTGCTATCTGTCATTTTATGGTATGTGGCGTTTGCTCCCTGTCAGGTCCATGGTCTGTCTGTGACTGGGAGGGTAACACAATATATGTCAATGAATATACAGGTGAAACTCAAAAAAATTTGAATATCGTGCAAAAGTTCATTTATTTCAGTAATGCAACTTAAAAGTTGAAACTAATATATGAGATAGACTCATTACATGCAAAGCAAGATAGTTCAAGCCATAATTTGTCATAATTGTGATGATTATGCCTTACAGCTCATGAAAACCCCAAATCCACAATCTCAGAAAATTAGAGTATTGTGTAAAGGTGCAATATTCTGGGCTCAAAGTGTCCCACTCTAATCAGCTAATTAAGCCATAACACCTGCAAAGGGTTCCTGAGCCTTTAAATGGTCTCTCAGTCTGGTTCAATAGGAATCACAATCATGGGAAAGACTGCTGACCGGACAGTTGTGCAGAAAACCATCATTGACACCCTCCATAAGGAGGGAAAGCCTCAAAAGGTAATTGCAAAAGAAGTTGGATGTTCCCAAAGTGCTGTATCAAAGCACATTAATAGAAAGTTATGTGGAAGGGAAAAGTGTGGAAGAAAAAAGTGCACAAGCAGCAGGGATGACCGCAGCCTGGAGAGGATTGTCAGGAAAAGGCCATTCAAAACTGTTGGGGACTTTCACAAGGAGTGGACTGAGGCTGGAGTCAGTGCATCAAGAGCCACCACACACAGACAGATCCTGGACATGGGCTTCAATTGTCGTATTCCTCTTGTCAAGCCGCTCCTGAACAACAAACAACGTCAGAAGCGTCTTACCTGGGCTAAAGAAAAACAGACCACTGGTCTGTTGCTCAGTGGTCTAAAGTCCTCTTTTCTGATGAGAGCAACTTTTGCATCTCATTTGGAAACCAAGGACCTATGGAGGAAGAATAGAGAGGCACACACTGCAAGATGCTTGAAGTCCAGTGTGAAGTTTCCACAGTCTGTGTTGATTTGGGGAGCCATGTCATCTGCTGGTGTTGGTCCACCGTGTTTCATTAAGTCCAGGGTCAATGCAGCCGTCTACCAGGAGATTTTGGAGCACTTCATGCTTCCTTCCGCAGACAAGCTTTATGGGGATGCTGACTTCATTTTCCAGCAGGACTTGGCACCTGCCCACACTGCCAAAATCACCAAAACCTGGTGACCGTGGGATTACTGTGCTTGATTGGCCAGCACACTCGCCTGACCTGAACCCCCTAGAGAATCTATGGGCCATTGCCAAGACAAAGATGAGAGACATGAGACCGAACAATGCAGAAGAGCTGAAGGCCTGGTAGCTTCCATGCCATGCCGCATTGAGGCAGTAATTGCTGCAATTGGGGCCCAAACCCAGTACTGAGTACATATGCATGCTTATACTTTTCAGAGGTCCGATATTGTTCTATGTACAATCCTTTTTTATTGATTGCGTGTAATATTCTAATTTTATGAGATTATGGATTTGGGGTTTTCATGAGCTGTAAGGCATAATCATCACAATTATGACAAATCACTGCTTGAACTATCTTGCTTTGCATGAGTCTATCTCATATATCAGTTTTAAGTTGCATTACTGAAATAAATGAACTTTTGCACAATATTCAAATTTTTTGAGTTTCACCTGTAGATGTGTCCACTGAACCTAGAGGATACAAAAAAAAAAGAGAGAAAACATGCAAACCTATATGCATTAGTCCAAAAACATCAGATAAAATCTGGGATTAGCTTTGATGCTACAGTCTTGATACGTGAAGCAAACCTGGAGGGCAACCAGTTATTTTTACATGAAGGGCATAGCATGCGTAATCCCTTAAAGGTAAAAGTGGAAAGATCACTATGTTTTTTTAGTCCACTGACTGTCATCAAGATTCCTTGGGCATTGCTTGAGCTGTCAGCTATGTCAGCTTGGATCTTGGTAGATAGTTCTGCAGTGAACTGCAGCTGAAACCAAGGAATGAAGAATCAAAGTCTTCAAGGACATTGCACTTTTGCAGTTGCCAGATGTAGTTTCATCAATGACAGGCCTAGTCTGAAGATGCAGCTGGTTTGTAGTATCTCTGTAGTATCTCCTGAAAAAGAAGATGATGATTTAAAGCTGCTAATTACACAGTCCATGAACTGCTGAACACCAATACTGTAATGCAGGATCTCAGCATTAGTAGATTACTGGAGACCTATTGAAAGTTGTCTTGTTTCTATCATGATTCTCTAATTTGGACTTGAATGCTCAAAGGAAGTCCCATTGTCAGAATTAGTATCTCCTTTGAGGAAGGTCTTGAATTCTCTCAAAGATATTTTTACAAGTGTGCGTACGATTGAAATCTTTTTCTTACTGAACCGAGAAGCCTTGATAACAGCTTAGTTTGGTTCTTTGAGCAAAAGGATCATTATAAAGATCACCTTTGTGCTGTCCTTGTACCTTATGAACTCTTGTCTCCTCCCAGTAGAAGCATGATTTTCGCTTTATCTTCTGATGGTGATATGTAGACTTGAGTCCAGGAGTCCAGGCCTGGAAAACCCGGACTTGGACTCCCCCTTAAGCTCCCAGATATGAACGCATGCGAGGTGACACATAACGTCCATCAATCACCTCGCCTTTCATACTGTCACAAGGGGTAGAATTATATACAGTATCTCACTCTGGAGTCTATACCTATTTTAATACAAGAAAGGATTTTGCTCGCTTTAGAAACTGCAACTTGGCATTGCGTGCCACTATTGAGCTTATTATCTACCAGAACTCACAAATCCTTCTCCACCATTGATTCCCCCAGTTGTACTCCCCCTAGTATGTATGATGCATGCATATTCTTAGCCCTCAAGTGCATAACTTTACATTTATCAACATTAAACCTCATTTGCCACATAGTTTCCCAATTAAACACTGCAGGTTGGCTTGTAAGTTGGAGACATCCTGTAAGGACGTTATTCCACTGCAAAGCTTGGTGTCATCTGCAAATACTGAAACGGTATTTTGAATCCCAGACCCTATATTGTTTATAAATATATTAAAAAGTAAGGGTCCCAACACTGAACCCTGGGGTACACCACTGACAACCCTAGACCATTCAGAGTATGAATCATTAACCACTACTCTCTAAATACGATCTATTAGCCAGTTTTCTATCCATTTACATATGGATTTTTCCAAGCCTGTAGACTTTACCTTACACATTAGCAGTGTGTTGTGGGAAACTGTGTCAAACGCTTTTGCAAAATCCAAGTATACCACATCCACCGCCACCCCTCTGTCCAAGGTTTTGTTCACCTCCTCATAAAAATAAATCAGATTTGTTTGACAACTTCTGTCTTTCATGAATCAATGCTGTCTGTTGCTTAAAATATTTTTTTACAGCAAGAACTCATCTATGTGGTCTTTTATTAAACTCTTCAGTATATTTCAAACTATAGAAGTGAAACTAAAAGGTCTATAATTACTTGGTAAAGATTTTGATCCCTTTTTAAATATAGGCACCACATTGGCCTTACGCCAATCTAGTGGTAGTATGCCAGTCATTAGAGAGTCCCTAAAAATGAAAAACAATGGCTTTTAAATGACAGAACTCAATTCTTTAAGGACCTGGGTCTTTTCGCCTTTCTTCACTATTGCAGCTTGTAGTGGGTATAACATCCTTTATAATGAAGACAACATGAACACAACATTTACAAAGTCTCTGTATTTGTTTATTAGGTTTTCTGTTGTAGTTGGAAGACTAGAAATATTCAAGCCGATAACTGAGAAATTTGCAACATTCCTAGTGCTGGTTAAATCTTTGATGAACTTTGAAAATAAAGAGAAATTTGTAAAGGAGACTTGATGTTCCTCCTTAAACCTGTTGCCTATTTTTCATGGAAATTAACCACTTGAGCTCCTGAGGATTTACCCCCCTTAATGACCAGGCCTCTTTTTGCTACTTGGCGCTGCACTAATTCAACTGATAATTGCGTGGTCATGCAATGCTGCACCCAAATGAAATTTACGTCCTTTTTTTCACACAAATAGAGCTTTCTTTCTGTGTAATTTGATCACCTGTGCGCTTTTATTTTTCACACTATAAACAAAAAAACGCCAAAAATTTTGAAGAAAAACAATATTTTTTATTTTCAGCTATAAAAAATATATAGTAAACTCAAAGTTGGTTATAAATTTAGGCCAAAATGTACTCTGCTACATGTTTTTGGGAAAAAAAATCCCAATAAGTGTATATTGATTGCTTTGTGTGGAATTTATAGCGTCTACAAACTATGGTATAAATACTGCAATTTACGCCATTTTTCTGCTATACAGCGCTGCGCTAGTTTAACATACAATTGCGCGGTCATGCAATATGGTACATAAATGAAATTTACATCCTTTTTTTCCCCACAAATTGAGCTTTCTTTCGGTGGTATTTGATCGCCTGTGCGGTTTTTATTTTTTGCGCTATAAAAAAAAAAGGCTGACAATTTTGAGGAAAAAAAAACAATATTTTGGACTTTTTGCTATAAAACATGTCCAGTAAAAAAAAATGCAAAAATCAAATTTAGTCATAAATTTCTGCCAAAAAGCATTCTGCGACATGTCTTTACAAAAAAAAAACCCAATACGTGTAAATGAATTGGTTTACGTGAAAGTTATAGTGTTTACAAATGGCGGGATTTTTACGGGTTTTTTTATACTGATAATGGCGGCAATCAGCGAATTATGGCGGCGATCAGGGACTTATGGCAGCGACCAGCGACTTATGGCGGGACTGCGGCGGACATTCTGACATTGGGGGGTACTGACTTGGGGTCACTGACATCCCCAAAAACACTAATACAGTGATCAGTGCAAAAAAACTGACACTGTACTAATGGCAATGGGGAGGAAGGGGTTAACTTTATTTAGCAGGGAAGGGTTATAGGAGTGAGGGGAGTGCTTTACTAGGGGGCGGGGTTGTGTACTGGGCGGGACAAGGCTGATCGAGAAAGTGAAACTATTCTTTCTCGATCAGCTCATCCTCGAGCTAACAGAGAGTTGACAGACAGCACAGCTGCTGCACCGTTTACCGCCGATCGCCGGGACATAGCCGCTAACGAGCGGCTGTGACCCGGCAACTGACATCTGCGGCGGTGATCCACAGGACAAATAGGGTGGCAGCGCGCCTCGCACGCGCCCCCTATTTGTTTACAAAACACACGTTTTAAAACGTGGTTTTGCCTGTGAGTGCCGCCCTGCCACCGTATATGTACAGTGGCTGGGCGGCATGCGGTTAAAGGGCAGTTTTGCTACAGCTCGGTTTACACCAATGTCATCATAGCTAAGACCTAGTAGATATGGGTCTTTCTTGGCAAATTCAAATGCAAGAGGAAAATCACTGAATTCCTGAAACATCTAGTTGTCTCCATTGTTTAATCTAGGAAAATACTGTAGACTTTTAAATAAGGCAAGTGCCTTCAGAGCTGTCATAAGTTTCCATGTCTCTCCCATGTGTGATAAAGACCCTTGTCTGGTTTATGAATGTTCAAGTTTCTAAAAGTCTGTTACCTTGTAAAATGATCCATTCAGCTTAATTTAGAATTGCTAGACAAAATGTGTGTGTGTAAAAAAAACCTTATATATATATATATATATATATTCTGAATACCTTTTTTCTTTTTTTATGTAGCATCCTCCTAGTTAGGTGCTAGGATGTTTATAGTTAGGTTAAGCATAGCTGTGTTTCTCTGCTTACCAGAGAGGCTGTCAAGTAAATTCAGTGTGGTATTCTGCTTAACAGAGATTGATTAGTTAGGTCTGCTCATGTTGCTCCAATGCTTTTGGAGTTGGTCTGAAGTTCTGCCCACCTTCAGGAAGCTATGAGAGCCTTCCAAAACATGGGTAGGGGCTAGGCAGATGAACAACATGAATATGGATACAGCCCTGGCCAATTGCAGGAGAAGTCAGTCCCATTGCATACTGGGAGTGGTATTTATGTTCTGGGAGCACATGGGCTCTGGGCCTTTCCCGGGAGTGGATTACAGGTGGGTCAACCTGAGGGCCTGAAGTTAGAGAGAGTGACCCTGTTTTTTCTGGAAGCTGAGAGGAGCTGTCTGAAAATGATCTATCTAGTATCACTGGAGATAGTCACTTGGAAGATTGGAAGGAAGTAACCATTCTGTCCTTGGACTTGTGAGTACAGACACTGAGAGGTCTTGGGGACTATGTGTGCTTCGCTACTTCTCTGGTGCTTGATAGTCAGCATGGGTCTAAAAAGGAAAGGGAACACTGGATAGTGATCTGAAGAGCTTGTCCAATTGATGCTACTGCAAATGATTTTGCTAAGTTGCTATTACTTCTAGACTGTCACAGTCTGCCATAATGGGCCTGTACCTGAGGAGCTCAACCCTGTTATTACTATTATAGCCAAAGGGACTTGGCTCACTCCTAAAATTACTTGCTGCTATATGTTACAAGGAAATCTGCTATCTGTTCTTAACCAGGACTCCTGCATTGCTCAACAGAGAGTTGAGTTCAGATGTCTTCAGTGTGAATAGTTCTGATTTTGAAGATTTTGGGTTATCCTACCACAATTCTCCATCCCTATTCCCAATTCTACAATAAAACTCCAAAAACAAAACATCCTCTAGACTAGTTATTGAGGAGACAATGAGTGGAAGTGTGTGTGAGTGTATTTGGCTGAAGAAATACACTGTGCCTGGCTGTGAGGCGAAGCAAAGGGGAGCCCGTGGAAAACATACAAGCTGCTCTTTTGGGGGTAGCTCTACATTTATAAGTGATTACATGATCTCTGTTCTCAGCTGCATAAAGTTGGGGTGGATACTCCTTGTGATAATGGGGGAAGTGGTAGCATGTACTTGTATGGAGGACTGACACAGTCCAGTGTAAAATGCAGAGAAATAAATATACTGTGGAGAGCTGGGCATGTCAACAGGAGTCAGAGCACACAGCAGTACACCAGTCTTCCCTGTGATGAGTTGTGCCAGGGGGACATGTCAGCAGAAGTCAGGCTGTTCTCTCAGGTAGAAGTCAAAGACGAAAACTGACTGCTGCTGGGATGGATGCATGTGTGTGTGTGTGTACGCATAAGTTTAGCAAAACCTTTATCTAGACTTAACATAAAAATTAAAAACTGCTAAAACCTTTGCACTAACTCTACATATTCCTTTGCCCAAGAATCATATTCTTTAAATATACAAAGCACAGCTTGAAAAATTACACAATTATTTCTACTAATAATTTTGGTTCAGTTTCCTGATGTGCAGATACTGCAATCTTCTACTTAAATTTGAAATACAAAGTGACAAGTGACTGAAAAATTATAATCCACTCAAAGAATATTACAGGAATGGTAAAATGGTGTTGTAATGGTATTTGATTGCATTTCTCACCAAACCTATTTTACAGTGCAAAGGATGATAGATATGAAATATTATGGGTATATTAACTTCCACATGTAAATCTCTTTACAAATTTGCATCACATTATTTTGTTTGTATCAAAGAGTTTGGCATGAAATTCGTAATATCAACAAGCAATCATGCCATGGATTCCTTGCACCTTCAATAACCGCCAAACAGTTGACTGTCGATACGCTATTGCCACTATAGTAGCTTTACGTATGTACAATAATTTTTATTGTTTTAACAATTAGCTCACTCCATCTGCCTAGGGTGGTTTTATATCCACTCAGTTAATGAATATGCATTCAGTTTTTCAGGTCATATACCTCTCAGGCTAAGGGTATCATTTGAATTCTGTTGTGCTGTCATACCCCCCAACCACTATTTCTATGTCAGCAGT
Organism: Staurois parvus; assembly: GCF_062004578.1. Lineage (NCBI taxonomy): Eukaryota > Metazoa > Chordata > Amphibia > Anura > Ranidae > Staurois > Staurois parvus. The sequence goes on along the minus strand of NW_028318564.1, from coordinate 2,864,847 downwards.
ATTTGAAAATTATGGTAGATACAAGATTCCATGGCTAAATGGATGAAGTCAATCCAGGATGAGTTCAGAGTGAATACCAGCTTGATTGTGGACTAGCTGTGCAATGTAATGTAGGTATGAACTGGAGTCAATCAGTCAGTCAAGCATGCTCTGATGAGTTTCATTCAGAGACCAGACTTTCTCAGAGGGGTATGGTGCAACTCCATCTATGTAAGTTTTTCAATAAACAGGGAAAACAGTACAAGTCCACCAAAAGAGACTCACCTTTATACCTTAAATTATAGATTGAGGTGCCCTTTAATTGTCTCATTTCCAGTGGGTTGTACACCAGTGTGTAAATTATTTAAAGGTATATTCAAGCATGAAATAAAGAAATATAGAGTAGATGATAACCTTAGCATAGAATCATCATCCATTCGCAAAGGTCATGCTGTGTTGAACAAGATATTTTTTTATAGGGAGGTACATTTATATCAGCATGCTGGCAATGCTGTGCAATGTTAAGTCCAAACAAATGTATAAATGGGCCCTATTGGTTTGGGACCCACTGAACCCATTGTTCAGTTTTATTTTAATTAGGTTTTCTAGGTCTTCTTGTTCTAGGCAGTTTCTGGTTCTGAAAAGAGATTGACGGTGATGCTTTAATCTGGAAAGCAGCAAATCATTGTAAGTATATACCTTTAAATATGTAGGTTCCAGATGTTCCTGTCATCAGCTGAATCTTTTTTCAAGCTTAGCTCATCTACCATTAAACTTATTTTCAGTCAAGCAGGATGGTTCTCCTTCTCCAGGAGATGGTTCATCAGGTGAATACAGAGGGGTGAAGCATGGCTGGGCGACTGTCCTTTAACTGCACCATCATCTTCAGCTTCCACATCCATGCCTCAGCCTCACCAGTCTGTGCCAGCCCATCTAAATTTATCCTCTGGACCTTCTGCATTAATTCTGGGAACTGGGGATCAGTTTGCAACTACACCTCTCTCCTCCCCCATGTTACGGCAAGCTGGAAGCTTTGTCAACTTTTGGAGGTTTTGTCAGTTCAAGCACCAATGGACTGCATTGTTTAAAAGGGTCCTTTAAAGCCAACACATCAGATTGCAGCAGCCTGCATCTCTTTAGTCTTACTGTTTTCCCTCCACAGAACCAACATCATCTGTGCATACCCAGTGATCTCTTCAAGGAGAAAGTACATTGTAGGCCTGCACTGTACCTGAATGGGCAGAGACAAAGTTACAAAGTCATATGATCGCTAGAAGGAAGAGGGAGGACTTCCTCCCAAATGAGTCTCAAGTCCCTGGTCACCTTCAAGAGAGAAAGCAGACATTTTAAAATGGCAGGCAGCTCTGGGAATGATACAGCTACTGCTCAATGACCTGTAGACCTGTACGGCTTTTCCTTGTAAGCTGGATCTGGATCTGCTTTGACAGCCTGCACCCCTGGTCCCTGGTGAGCAGTCTACCTTAGACCAGGAAAGGAATTTTATCTCAGTTACTTAATGCTGACACTTTTAGGGTTGCTGTCCCTTCACATCCTTCCCCTGCTGAAGTGTGGGTAGGGGAAAGATGAATCTCCTGTTATCTAACTTTGGTAGCCAAACAAGTGTCACATCTTCCTTCATGTCACATGCTCCTTCTGTGCTTTTTTTTTTCTTCAAGCCCATCTTCTTCATTACTCTTATCTTCTATTAGGCAGGGGTTTCTGAGGGTTGCTACAAAGAGGCCTTGGTTATCAAAAAGGAGGATAGGAGGAGGCCTCTCACTGGGACATTTAATAACTATCTGCAGGCTTTCTGTATCTTTTCCATTGTTTGGGGGAGAGGAGAACTAAATTGTGCTCTGGAATTTTTCATCACCTACATAGGTGTATAAGAATTTTGGAGGACTTTCCTGGTTTCACTATGATGCAAAAATTATTGGTTCCTCACCAAGTGTAATGAGGTTCAAATGATGTAGGACTGAGGCTAAACATTATTGCCTCTCAACAAAACACAGTTTTGAAGACGTTCTATGTCAGGGACCTTCCTTGTAGTTTTTATAAAGGGGTGTGCCTTTCTTTTGGTGAATCCCAGTGCATGTTTGCCCAAACCTGTACATTGAAACATGAGTGTTCTATTTGTGGGAATTTGCACTCTGCGATTTGTTTTTTAACGTGTCAATAAGTATCCTTCTATGACTAACATAGATCTTTTGGTAAAAGCTTGGACTCCAGTAACATTAGTAAGAATGTGGCCCTGTTAAGTTGGCCTTGATTATTGCAGGCTGAAATCACTGTTTCTGCATGTGCACCTCACAGAGGATCTGTAAGTGTAGTATAGATATCTTTCAGTATGCAATGGTTGTTTTTTTTGGAAGCCTGCGTTTATTTTAGATGACATGTTTTTTTTAATGAGGCAGTGGGGGGTTGTTGGCTTTGGAGCATTCTGGGATGGTCAGTAGTGTTCAGGTTTATGGTCTAATTTTTAATTTTAATATGGCCTAACTCAAACTGCAGTTATGCTTGATTGTTCCCTGTGGCACTCTCACTTGTTTTACGGGATAATCAATTTAGTAACAAATGTATTCATTTGCAGGCAGACAACAAAGACTTCCTTTATACTATTAATTGTCTTGCCTTTAAGTCATCACACTGCTAAGGAATTTATTTTTATTCTGTTTACATTATAAGATTTGTTTAAAAGCTAAACACTTGGCAAAAAATACATTCACAAAATTCAGAGAGCTGGCCCCTACAGCAGAAGCAGAATTACTTCCTTTCCCAGATCACATGTTTCTTTTGATCTGAAGTTAGTTAATTACATGGTAAGGAATTCTGCTGCTAACAGTACCTGGAAAGTTTATTCCTTGGCATGGGAAAAATGTTGCTCATTTTATGCTGCTTGCAGCTCCTCCCCTTTAAATGATTCTCCTGCACTTTTCTTATGCTTTCTGTGATTTATTACATAAAGATTTTTTATTTGTATAATTTGCTTTCAGATGTTTCCTTATTTAGAAGGTTACATACTGATCCTGGGTGTTTATCCTACTTTATTGTTTAAAAGTTTATGAATGGTCTTAGGAAGCAACCTTTTACTCATGATAACCATCCCCTATGTCATTTCAGCTGGTTGGTGACTTGATTGGAGCTGCTACTTCACATTGTTCTAATGCCTATAAAGTGTTGTTATTTCAGACAGCATTGCCTCTAGCCTTTTTGGAGCCTAAAGGCTGAGTAAATGTCTAAAACTGGCCATACATTGAGCAAATTTCCTACAACTTCTGAGGAAGTGGCCAAAATTGTTCAATAGATGGCCCTGTTGGCTGTTCCCTGACATCCTTTGATTAAAAAATCCAAGGATCTTGATAGAAAAGTTTCAGCCAGACAGGGGCTGCATTCAATCAGATGCAACAGCTGCTCCAGTGTTTTGACAGTTGGCTGGGGCAACTCTCAAAAGACAAATGCCACAGTGGGAGAATTGTCCATCTGTATAGCATGGATAGAGGAATAAGCTACTAGTGATGGCCTGAACACCCCCGTTTGGTTCACGGTCGAACATTCCAAACTGAACGAAAGTTCAGCTGCGAACTTCAAACAGAGGCGACAATTCACTAAGTGGTAACTTACTGCATCTGAGTATGCGGTAAGATTCCACACAGCTACTAAAAACATTCCCCACTGACAGCTGAATGGGAAAAGAATTGCTGACAATTAAAATATTTTTAAAAAAAATGCATGGTCCCCCCCCCATCCATATCAAGCCCTGGTATGGTCTGGTATGGATTTTGAGAGGAACCCCATGTTGATGGGGACAAGGGCCTCTTCCCCACAACCATGGCTGGTGGTTGTGGGGGTCTGCGGACAGGGGGCTTATGTGAATCTGGCAGTCCCCTTTAATAAAGGGGCCCCCAGATCCCAGCCCCCCCATGTGAATGAGTAAGGGATACATTTTAGCGCTGCTCATTCACAAAACAAAAGTGTATTGTAAACAAATGACAGTAGACAGTGTTTGACAAGTCCATTATTAAAAACAAAATAAAAAAAGTCCCCTGAAGTAGATCCAACATCAATTACAATGCCTGCCGCCACCGCTGACCCAAAAAAAGGGGGAAACAAAATTCTCCAATCTCAATGCTGGCTCCCACCGCCTTACAGCTGCGCCAGGATGACAGTTCTTAAATACTGTGATGACATCACAAGGGGCGGGGTGGCCTGTGGCCAGGTGCTTTGGTTTGGCCAATTGCAATGCACTGTCAGAGCACAGTGCATTGTGGGGTGCGGAGGGTGAACAGCCTACTGAACGCCCTTACTGCCAAACACACGAACAGCCAATATTCGAGTCGAACTTATGTTCAAGTCAAATATAATGCCCAACACAAGTTAGTATTTTTTTCAGCCTTCAGGGTGAACGAAAAATCCATGTATGAAGAGCTTACATTTCATTTAGATAACTCTGACTTACTTCAGGATGCTTGCTGGAAGCTTTTGTTTACATACATTACAGATGATCTGCTTAGTAAAGGAAGGTGATTTCCCTTCAATGCGTTAAATAATATTCTTTGCTGCTCTGAAATGTTAGTCACTCAATTCATATCAGTCAAACTGTCTTTAATTTAGTTTTTTATGCATGCGGATATTCCCCCTCTATCTTGCTTTCAATTCAATGCTGCCTTTAACCACAAGCCTACAGGGCACTTATACCCCCTTTCTGTCCAGGCCAATTTCCAGCTTTCAGCGATGTCGCACTTTGAATGACAATTGCGCAGTCATGCAACACTGTACCCATATGAAATGTTTATGTTTTTTGTGACAGATAGAGCTTTATTTTGGTGGTATTTAATCACCTCTGGGTTTTTATTCTTTCTTAAACAAACCAAAAACCACTGAACATTTTGAGAAAAAAAAAACATTTTTTTCTTAGTTTTGTTATAAAACTTTGTAAATAAGTGATTTTTCTCCTTCACTGAAGTGCGCTAATGAGGCTGCAGTGATGGGCACTGATAGGCTGCACTAATGGACACTGATAGGTGGCACTGATGGGCACTGATGAGGAGGCACTGGTAGGTGGCACTGATGGGCATTGACAGACATCACTGATGGGCACTGAAAGGCAGCACTGATATATGGCACTGATAGGTGGCTCTGATAGGTGGCACTGACTGGCACTGATAGGCGGCACTGACTGGCACTGTTAGTTGGCAATGACTGGCACTATTAGGCGGCACTGATAGGCAGCACTGATAGGTGGCACTGATAGGTGGCACTGATTGGCATTGATAGGTGGCACTGACTGGCACTGATGGGTGACACTGAAAGGCAGCTCAGATGGGCACTGATATTTGGCATTGATGTGCACTCGTAGGCACTGATATGTGGCATTGATGTGGCATTGATGGGCACTGGCAGGTGGCATGGATGAGCACTGAGAGCTGGCACTGATGGACACTGACAGGTGGCACTGCTGGGGCTACGCTGATCATCAGGGCACACTGATCATCAGTGCCCTGGTGATCAGTGCACATGTCCCCTCCGAGGAGTGCCGATTACTGGCTCTCCCTCTCCTCACAAGCTGTCAGCGTGACAGCTCGTGAGGAGAGAAATTGCGATAACCGGCATTTCCCTGTTTAAATGCGATCAGCTGGGATTGGACACAGCTGATCACATGACTGAGCCAACATCTTCAGCTCTTTCCGTGGATCGGTGATCCGCTGTTTCCAAGGGTGATCAGTGCCCTGGTGATCAGTGCACATGTCCCCTCCGAGGAATGCCGATTACTGGCTCTCCTCACAAGCTGTCAGCGTGACAGCTCGTGAGGAGAGAAATTCCGATAACCGGCATTTCCCTGTTTACATGCGATCAGCTGTGATTGGACACAGCTGATCACATGACTGAGCCAACATCTTCGGCTCTTTCCGTGGATCGGTGATCCGCTGTGTCCAAGGGACACAGTGCACCGCCGATTGCCGGGCATGCACGGGGAGAATGGGAGGACATCATATGACGCGTTGCATTGCTTCCTCACTGCCTGTCAGTAGCCCCTGGAGCGTAGCCTTGGGCTTCAGAGCTAAGGGAGATTTAGATGCATGTCTAAACACTTAGCAGGCTGCGGGCAGGTTGTAGATGCGAGAATCACACCTGTTTAGGGGCGGACTGACCATTGGGGAACTCGGGCACTGCCCGAGGGCCTGGAGTCTGTAGGGGGCCCCATGAGATGCCCATGGTACCTTTCATAGGCTTTTTTGGGTGTGCTTGGAGTGTGGGCGAGGACACAGGTGCCCCATGATCCCCTATTGCCCGGTGGGCCCCATGAGTTGTCAGTCCACCCCTGCACCTGTTCCCGCATGCGCAACCACCCGCAGCCGAATTGTGCTGCTCTTGTGAGACACGCAGGGCTGTCATTCAGTCTAAATGGCATCCCCATGCAACTCAGCCCAGAGCATAATCACAGATGTGGGAACCACATGGTCAAAAGGTGAATGGGCTGCAGTGCCCATTAATGTAAACCTAGCAATACTATTTTTTTTATTTTTAACAACTTTATTGATTTATTTTTATTACCAAATAAAGTGCATTTTTCATATTTTTGGGGGTGGGAGGGTGGCTTTGGAGAGACATAATGGATCTAAACAGACCCTGAAGACTGAAAACAGTCCCTTTCTCTGCAGCCTGAGCGGTACGGTAGATGAATGGATAGGGGTCTGTATAGACTCCTATTCATCCATAAAATAGAATACAGTAAACAGTGTTTACTATGTTTCATTCACAAACTGACAAATACAAGTAAATACAGCATACTATGTGTCAGTGTTAGTGATTGATGAATACAGAAGTGATCTGTACCGATCGCTGTCTGTATTCATTGAGGAAAGTATGGGGGCTGGTAAACACTTGCTTACCAGCCCCCCCCCCACTCTCCATTGCAGCTGGTGGAAGGGTAAGTAGAGAGAGCTGGCTAGCAGCACTGCATGGTGGGGCCACGAGAGATTGGGGGTGCAGCAGGGGATTGGGTTTTTTTTAATGGAATGAGGAGAGCCACAGCTGCGCTCTTCCTCCTCACCCAGCTCTCCATCCTGACATATGTCAGTGCTGCAGCCAGGTAAGGAGGGAGAGCCAGCTAGAAGAACTGCATGGGGGGGCACTGAGGATTGGTGGTGCCACAGGAGATGGGGGGCAGAGAGTGTTTGCACTGAATCGGGAGAACCACAGCTGTCTATCCTGACAGCTGTCAGTGCTGCAGTTGGCGGGAGGGTGAGGAGGGAGAGCTGGGTGAGGAGGGAGAGCTGGATAGTGGCATTGCATGGGAGAGCTGCGGGTGATGGGGGGCCTGGGGCAGTTTACACTGAAGAGGGAGTCACAGCAGCTGGGATTATTTAACCCTTTATGTTGTGGCTTCCATGCAATTACTGGTGGGAGAGGCAGAGGAGGGAAGCCGGTAACTGCTTGGGAGTCACAGAGGTTCGGTGCTGGGGGGTAAATGGGGGGTTTGGGTTTTGGGAAATCGGTGCTGGGGGACATAGATAAGGGGGAGGAAGGGGCCAGAAAAAGGGGAGATGCAGCTTAGAAGCTAGGTAGGAGAAGTGGAGGGGAAAAGGTAGTGGGTGAGAAGCACAGCAGCAGTCGTGAGTTGAGGGGTGTCACATTTTAGGTTAGTAGCTCTGATCAGCATCTTGTTAGCCACTAATTAGAGTTGTTTTGTTCAGCAGAGTCTGCTGAACATTTCTGCTATGAGCTCATGGTAACTGAAGTGACCATGAGCTTATAGTAGAAGCAGGAATGTAAGGAATGTCAGGCTCGTAAGGCGTATGGACCTGGCCAGCTAGAAGCAGTGCTGTGTGAACCTGACTGTATAGACCTGGCAGCGAAAAGGTTAAAATCTGTTTTCTTGTATATGCATAGATTCCAGTTGTATAGTTGCATATCACCCATTACAGTGGACCCTAGACCATTGTAAGTGCAAGAAACATTCTCAAAACCAAGATGGCCAACAGAAATCCAGAAAGGCTGAGCAGCTTGGAAATATCTTGCAAATACTTCTATAGGAGGAGACCCTTAGAGGTAAAAAAAAACCACGCTGTAATAAATTTTACTATTATTGATTTTATCTTGGGTGGAAATTAAAAAGAATCATCTGTCCACTATGTTGGACATCATGCATCACTGGTTATATTTCAGCTACAATTCATACTATTACTGGGACTTTGTTTTTATTGAAAATAATACAGCTGCAGTAACTTTTTTTGTTGTAAATCAATTTATTTATGCTATTAGAATGTAATTTGCAGTTTTTGTAAAAAAAACCAAAACATTATTTTGTGCAGACACGTTCCATTATGTGAGTAAGGCCTCATGCACACTGGATGCTTTGCTAGCTCTTGTAGCTGCTTTACCTCCTGGCAGCAGCATTTTGGCTTAAAAAACACTTGACGCATGTAACACATGTAAGTGTTTGGGTGTTAATTCATTCAGTTGCTCAGAGTAATAATTTATTCTGGTAATTGAAATTAATTGGCTTACATGCATGTACACGTGTCAAGCGTTTTTTCAAGCGTCCTGGATGCGCTGGCAGTGGGCTGTTTTCTTCATCTAAACATCTCTGCCTCTAAACTCCACTAAACACTTAGTGCATGGACACATAGGCTAACATGAAGGGGCGTTTAGAAGCATAAAAGAAAAAAAAATGCCAGATGCCCCTAGAAGCAATGTTAAAGACATCCAATGTGAATGAGGCCTGATAGTTAATGTCTTTATATTTTAAAGAGCTCACATGCAGAACATGATAGAAAGGCCAAAAGGATAATGGAGAAAATACCATTTAAATTGTTTCTTCAGTTAAAACTTCAAACGCATTGAGTCCACTTGAGTGGACATGTGAAAAACTCCTTGGAAAATAAATTTAAAAAAATTAGTTACATTATTTTTTTTTTTGTATCCAAAGAGTAATAAAAACACTGAGGAAAAAAATCCTGACCGTCGCTTTCTTATTTCATTCATGAAAGAGTTTATGAACTCTCTGGATTATTTTAAAAAAACTTTTCAATAGCAGCTCTCTGCAGTCCCCTCCTTAACCACTTGCCCTCCAGAGGATTTACCCCCCTTCCTGAGCAGGCCATTTTTTGCGATACGGCACTGTTACTTTAACTGACAATTGTGCAGTCATGCAATGCTGCACCCAAATTAAATTTGTGTCCTTTTTTTCCCCACAAATAGAGCTTTCTTACGGTGGTATTTGATTGCCTGTGCATTTTTTATTTTTTCGCTTTAAAAAAAAAGGACCTACAATTTTGCTATTAAACATGTCCAGTAAAATAAATTAAACAATCTAATTTCGTCATAAATTTAGGGCAAAATGTATTCTGCTACATGTCTTTGCTAAACAATCCTAAAACATATAAATTAATTGGTTTACGTGAAAGTTATAGCGTCTACAAATAGCGGTATATATACTGGGATTTTTTTTATTTTTTACTAGTAATGGCGGCGAACTTATAGCGGGACTGCAGGACTGCGGCGGGCATTCTGACAATGGGGGGAACTGACTTGGTATCACTGAAATTCCGAGCGACACCAATACAGTGATCAGTGCCACTAAAAATCACTGACACTGTACTAATGCCCCAGGGCAGGAAGGGGCTAAACACTTACCTGAGTCTTCTCTCAATACAGCGCTGTCTCATCTGCAGCCACTCTTCTCCACAGCCCCCTCTCTCATAGGCTTGACTGAGAACAGTTTGAGTCATTGGCCTGTGAGGAAGGAGTGGGAGATAGTGCTGAGCAGCACTGTTTGTGTCTATAGATGCACACAGTCCAGCTTGGCATTGAGCCCATACAAGTGCCCCTTTTGAAGAGACTTGCTAAAGGGGCACTTAGAGAAGAGGAGAAGCAAAGAGCACCTACGGGGGACCACAGGAGTGTAAAGGAGGTTCAGGGCCATTCTGTGCAAATCCATTGTAAAAAAAACCTTTACTACCATTTTAAGCGCATAAATATATCCTTTCATTGCTTCAGGATTTGGACTGCAATGGAGGCAGCTGAGTTGGGCCTCAGTCTGGAATGTATTTATGGATTTACTGGTGGGATACTGGGAATTTGTATTTATATGTATGTCCTGTACTGTTAATTTATTACATTTTGCCTTTTTTTATTTTTGCATGTTCCCCCAAGATAGTGTGGATAGTAGAGTAGAGTACCTCTTTATAATTTGAGTGCACAAGCAGGACAGGATCTTGCAAGGATTAATTCTGAAAATATTTCCTTCTTAAGTGATCAGCTCCTTCTATTTTGGCATTGAGGCACAGGCATGTGTTGGGATAGATAACTGTAACTGCTATAAGGCCAAGGATCTTTTGGACAAAATGAAGCCATCAAAATGCAGTTTCCCTCTATTTTTCTGTTTATTTTTCAGGAGTAATGCTGTGACTTAGTGTGATTTGTATGTATAAATTTCATAAAAAGAATCCAGAAATTAAATAACAGAGCCATTTATAAGTTTTTTGCTGTCTATAGATGTTTTTTTTACTCAGAAACTGCAAGCTGGAAGGTAACCGAGGTCTCTTTAGAAAGGATATTGTTCATCTGTACAATATTGGGCTCCACACTTTGAATGATGGTCTTCAATTAGCAATTAGTTAGCATCAGGGGAGGAGCAGGCTTTTTGTTAAACCTGGCAAGTGGGTATTGTTGCCAACATTAGTGGGTGAACAAAGCTTGAGGTTAACGTTTTAATTATATTTAAGGTTTGATGTATGGTTACACTGGTTTATGATTGATTATTCTTTATATGATACTTTTTTTAAGGCAGAACTGAAGACAAAACTTTCTTTTTTTATTTTGGAGTGTGTGTGTGTGTGTGTGTGTGTGTGTGGGGGGGGGGGTGTTAAAACCCTTGTGTTCCATTGGGGAGCCTTCCCTTTACTTCCTGTATCATAGCCTACAACAGAACATTTTCCCTAATTTTCTGTACTATGACCACTCAAAATTTGGGATTTTGTTCATATTCACCTTTGCTGATAATGGTCACCAGGGCACACCTCCCGAATGGGGATACAGGCAGTCATACACATCTCAAAGGTGTTCTAATCATTCTCCCCTCTATTCACAGTAAAAAAAAAAAAAGAATTTAAATTCTATTAAAGGTATCCTGACAAATGTTTCCACTTTTCTGATGTCTAGTTTTAGTTGTTTATTTCTTTATTACTAATATTTATTTCCTTTTCTAGGTCGGTGTGTCTAAGTACTAGGATTTTGCCTGAAAAGACTAATGGGCTTGGGCTATTATCCCAGGTCTTTTATTTTGCCATCTACCATCAACCTTTTGCTTGAAAAGATATGTGTTTGTTCGTGTGTTTGTCTGTCTAGAAAGTAATACACAAAGCACTGTCTTACAATATCCTGTTTGAAACTAATTGTTCAGAATGAGTCATGGTGCCTGCCAATATTTTACTAATAATTCTATTATAACTACTAACTGCTTTTACTAACACTGTCACTACCATATCTGATGTTAATTTATGCATTTATTACTACTGCAAGTGCGCTGACATAAAGAAAAGCTAGTTTTAAACTATTTTGAGAAGACACCTTTTAAGGCTGTATGTATGGGGTGTTTTACTTTACCAAAAACATGAACAAAAATCTGTACATTTAAATTTTATGGTCCTGCATTTAAAAGTGTATGTAAAGCAAAAATGTTGTATAGGACAGTGCAATTGTTAAAACCTCTTTTGTTTCCCTTCATTCTAGAAACCTGTGAAGTGACAGGTGAGCCACATTTGCAGTTGTCTGAAATACATCTCCCTGCTCTCACCTCTTATTCTCATGACAACTCTAAAATGTTGAATTTTCCCTTACTTATTGACAATGGTCACCAATCTATTGTCAGAACCTTCCCAGTTGGGATACAGACAGCAAAAAAAACTTGTTGGAGGATCTGCCTACTCTATCTTCCTTCACTAAAAAAGTTCTTGCATTTCCGTGCACTTTAATTACTCTGCTTCCACCATATAATTTATATCATTGTAATACTACTTATACTTGCAAACAAGCATTTTCATCACTGTATCTTAAAATATAAAATTATGTATTGCTGCATCCTCAGCTTTGCAATGTGTAAAATCAAACTATGACAGTAACAAAATCTTAAATCAATAATATAGAAGCCTGGAAATGTTAAACACATGTAAACTGACTTGCATGGATTATCTGGTTGGATTTCACATAAATGGACATATAGCTCTTAAGTGGTCACCTCTTCACTGTTAATATTTATTACCTTTATGTTGAGAAATTGCTTTCTTGTAATGCAGACTAAATATACAGTGTAAAGAGTGTTCTTAAGCTTGAGAAATCTAAGCCATGGGCCAGGGCACCTCAGATGAAAAGCAGATGCATCTTATAGAATGTTGCCTTGAGATCTCTTTGCTGATGCTTTGATGGATTAGCACTTAAACTTAGAAGCACCAAAATAATATCTTCCTGGCTTCTGAAAGGTTTAGATTGAACTGATTACAAGAATGTGGATTCAAGACACAAACAGCACTCAGAAGCCCCTAAAGGATCAAAAGGCCATCATTTATCATCATTGTTAACTGTAATGCAAGTACCAGGTACATGGCACGTCCCCGCCAACTAGAATTAATGCTAAAACATGATTATTTATACGCAAGTCAAGAGTCTTGTCAAAATATTGCTCTTTCAGTCTTGTGTAAATGATAAAGTTCACAAGCTGACTTCTTTTTTGGTTTAACTACACCAAGATGTTTTCTTTCTAATATAATGTACTCTTGTCAACGGTCTAATTGAATCCTTTAGGTATACTAAAAGAAATTAAACTTTGGAAGCCTTTTTCAGTGTGTATAAGCTTGTCATCATTCTCTTGAAATTATTATAGTTCATAGCATGTGATCAAATCCTTGTGTGTTTTAAAAAATGGACATAAGCAAAAAATACTGGGAGGGGGAATTCAAAATGCTAATATAAAATTGTCTTGAAAAGTTAATTACACATCTGCTTTGTTTTACTACAAAATATGATCCAGCAGATTATTCTTATTGAGCCAAGAAGAGTGGAAGCTAAATAAAAAAAAAACTACACCCAGAAAGGAGAATGCCACATGTGCATTCTTTTTCCTGCTAAGAAATACATTTATCTACATTTTAATTAATAATGCTTTCTATGAAGTCTTGACAGTGATTAATAGCTTGCTCTTATGTATCATAAGCACTATGAGAGCAATGTTTTAAGATATATTACAGAGCATTGATATTAACTACTCAACCCATTCTCTAATTCACTGACCATTAACACAAAAAGGATAATGATTTCTACTGGCTTTAAAAGCAAGTGTGGCTTGGAAACAAATTTTGTTCTCATGGGAATAGCACACCTATCAACCATCTAATGTTTTAGCTTTCACTCATTTATACATTTATTCAGCCTACAGAGTATAGATTATGTTTTGTATAAAAGGGCCTGAGGTTTAATAGTGCATTTTCTTTTCAATGCATGTTGTTTTGTTACTGTGATATAATGAAGAGCTTAAGTGATCGAACATATCTTAATAATTAACTGCAGCAAAACATATCCAAAGCAGTAATAAAAGCTGAATCGTTACTAGATTGGCAGAACAGTGGCTAAGTGGTTAGAACTTCCTCCTGGCAGTGCTAAGGTCATTGGTTTGAGACCCAACCACGGCACCACCTGTCTGGAGTTTGCATGTTCTCCCTGTGCCTGCATGGGTTTCCTCTGGGTACTCCAGTTTCCTCCCACACTCCAAAGACATGCTGGTAGGTTGATTGGATCCTGTCTAAATTTGCCCTAGTATGTTTGTGTATGTATGAATGTAATTTAGGGACCTTAGAGTGAACACCCCTTGAGGGTTAGGGACTGATGTGAATGTACAATATATATGTAAAGTGCTGCATAAATTTACAGCACTATATAAGTACCTAAAATAAATAAATAGATGAAATTAAGGTAAAAAGGTAGACCTAAAGTGGAATTTTCAGGCTAAACCTAACTACTCTTAAAAATGCTCACTCACCTCTCCTGACATTTATGCTGACTATTAAATACGGTGTTTCCTTCCCTTATTCACAAACTTCCCCAAAACGCATATAAACACTTTAAACCTCAAAAAGTGTGATAATCTTATGAAGTATGCTTAGTATCCCAGGTATATAAATACAAATAAACCCCCCTAGTGCAAAATAATGACAATCAAATACAGTGTACCCTTCCCTTATTAACAAACTTCCCCAAAACGCATATAGACTTAAACCCCAAAAAGTGTGATAATCTTATGAAGTATGCTTAGTATCCCAAGTATAAATACAAATACAATAAGTGCTCTGAACAAAAACCACACAAGTCCCAAAATAATAAAATAGTCCTTCAAAATATCAAAGTCATTCAAAATCTCAAAATCAACCTCGAGGTGAAGACAGCCTCCAAAGTGATTTCTGAAACAAAAAAACCCAAAAAATTATAAACACAAGCTTAGTAATCCTCCAGGCAGGGTACTGATATATAATAATAAGTTCCTACAGAGGGATCTTCACAGCCGCAGTATAATACTCGTCTCCACATCAGTCTCCAAACGATGCCCACCATAAATTAAACCACAATAGCATAATTCCATAAAAACTTAAACAGAATATACTTTATTCATGTGCTTACATATATCTTCATCTTTAAAATTGCCATAAAACAAGAAATCAGCCCAGCCAGACCTCCGGAAATCCTCTGTCAGTGATCGCTGTGTCCGTAGGATCACATGACTAGATAAAAGGCCAATCACAGCAGCCTTTTACCACATGATGAGCTGTGTCCAATGACACAGCTGATCACAAAGTAAATGAAGTTGCCAGTTATCAGCAGCACTTTCTTCACAATGTCACAGAGCAGCTCTGCACTGATAATCAGGACACTGATTATCAGTGACCTGATTATCAGTGCTGCCCATCAGTGCCCATCAGTGTTACCCATCAGTGGCCAGCAGTGCTTCCCATCAGTGACCAGCAGTGCCACCCATCAGTGACCAGCAGTGCCACCCATCAGTGCCCTGCAGTTCTGCCCAGCAGTGCAACCCAGCAGTGCCCAACAGTGTAGCTAGTCAGTGCTGCCAGTCAGTGCACCATCACTGCCGCCCATCAATGCCCATCAGTGCTGCCTATCAGTGCCCATCAGTGCCCCCTATCAGTGCCCATCATTGCTGCATATCAGTGCAGCATCATTAGTCCCTCCTCATCAATGCCCACCAGTGCTACCTCATCAGTGCAGCCTATCAGTGCCCATCAGTGCTACCCCTTGGTGCCTTTAAGGAAGTTGGGGTAGGGTTTCTGATCATGTTACCGCCGTGATTGGCTATCACTATGATCACATCATCGGAAAGCTCCCGATCGCAAGTAAAGGTCAGGAGCTTTCTACTAGCCATTAAGGCCCACCCACTGAGAGGCCATATATATGCGTACGGCCAGCGGGAAGGAGTTACAATAGAAATGAAAGGCAAAACATTTATGTATACATAGAAAAAAACATTATAAATACCTTTTTTCTCTTTTTGTAAGTGATTGCATACCCTGTGTTCTCAGCTGCATAAGGAGCTCAGGGAGGATAAACAACATACATTGATCTTCCCAGTGAATGGATGTGCATGGGGGTGTGCCAGCACAAGCCTGATCATTGGATTAGCTCCCAGCACAGCCAGAAAACTGACTATGCTGTGATGTCTTGCATGTTGTGATCAGTTTTTAATAGGAAAGCAGTGGGACTGGCAGGAACACCAGGAATTTCACACAAAGGAAGCAAAACAAAGAGAACAGGATACGTTTCCATACATGTACATGGTACAGCAGTCACATATCAGGAACATGAAATGTCTAAAGTATGTCTTAAGGCTTTGATTAGATTATTTGGTAGATCTTTCCATTTGTTTAAGTTTTCACTCGCTTTCTATATAAACAGACAAGTGAGTATCTCTAAGTGGGAGCATAGTTTACATTCCCCAGTTTTCCTTTATCAACCTCTGTTATGTCAGTTAAAGCTGCTTTAATAAAACATAGCTACCTGTCCTTGCATTGTAATATTTGCAGATCGCTAGCAGAGTATGCAGCAGAAGGTATCACTCTTCCAGCGAGTGTGTTGTCACTTTTTGTGTATATTGTAGACGTCTTGTCATTTATCTATATCAACTATATTTCAGAGAAGTGTGTGTGTTCCTTTCCCCCCCCCCCCCCCCCCCCCCAAGGTGTCTGTGATGAAAACCAACCTATAGTTCAACCGATCAGAACATATTCACAGACACAGATCAAGCATTTTTTTTACACATAACTTATGAGAAGCACAACATGTAATAGAAAATTTATACCAAAGCGGCAGTACTTGTGAGAATAAACTCTATCTTTATATCACATAATTAAACATGTTCTATTCTTTGTACTTATTCTACTTTTTTCTTTTGAAAAATATCTGACTATAGACAGTGCTGGGTAATGGGATGACATGAAATGACAAAACCTGCCAAGATAAGGCATCCCCTCACTGGATCAAAGGCCATGCCCATAACAAATCTCCTTCAAATCAAGCATCTGCCAGGAAGTGAAAGAAACTCATCTTACTGTCTCTCTATACTCTATTATATATCTCATTAAAGTGAAACTAAACTGTACCTGAGCGCCACAAACTGAAAACACTATTTAATTCATTTTTACAGTTCAAAGCAGACTCACCAATCCATCCAGGTATGTATGCTTTATTTGTTGACAAATCACACCCCAGCCATCTTGATAAATGGCAGATGGTTCATGTAGCATTTTCTTCCTTGAATCTATCTTCCATTAGCTCAGGCATGCAAGCAGGAGGGTGTGCTTACCTGAGAAAGCCCATCCTCCAGATGAAATAAATAAATGGCCATGAATACTCCTGGGGTATATGACATCACTATGGCCTAGGCCAGAAACCAAGAAGCAACTGAAGACACTGACTGGTGAATGTGTGTGCATGTGTGTGTGACCCCTCTACCTTGCAGTCATTACATACCAACATTGTAGCAGCACCTGGGCAATAGGGGATCTTGAGCTTCCGCTAATTGGTAGCTCCATCACATAGTGTCCTGTAGTTCTTGAACGGTGTGCATGTAAGTGGTACTC
This sequence comes from Staurois parvus, assembly GCF_062004578.1. Taxonomy (NCBI): domain Eukaryota; kingdom Metazoa; phylum Chordata; class Amphibia; order Anura; family Ranidae; genus Staurois; species Staurois parvus. Next base: position 2,847,730 of record NW_028318564.1, on the reverse strand, counting down.
TTTCCAAGGAATACCTTGCCCCAAGGGTATATCACCTATATTGTCTTGCATCTATGAAGTAATGCAGGTCCTGACTTGAACTCAGTTTTCAATGTTTTACTTTTCACAGTTTTTTTTTTCTTCATTGTTTTCACTTTTCACAGCCAGGGTTGTTTTTCTCTTTTTTTTCACTTGCTTTTTTTTTACATGTTTAAAGAAATCATTTTAGGCCTGAAGATTAGCTAAAACCCCCACATATTATATATTTAATGAAAGTACCCTGGAGAATAAAATAGTGTTAGCGCTATTCTTTTAAGTCACATGATATTTGTGCAATGGTTTAACAAGTGCAAATGTTCAGTAAAAAATACACTAGGGTACACAAACACAATATATTACCCAATTCTTGGTAATATATAAAAGATGAGCTGGGCTGAGTAAATATTTACTCAATATGTCAAGCTTTAAAATTGTGCATGCCTGAAGAATGATGACAAATTTCAGTACCCTATATTTTCTACAGGTAATGCTTTAAAATCCCCTACATGTCATCACTTGAGAAGTAACCATAAATATTGGACTTAAAACTATTTCCCTTACTCCAGTGTGCACGATGATATGTAACACATGTAGTGCAAGTGATGTTTCTGTACATTGGTTACCTGACAGCCGTGTTTATTTTCATGTGTGCATATAAGTAGGGGTAGGACAAGCAAAAATATTTTTTGGACAGGTTTGTGTGCTTGAGTGTAACTTTATATTTGACACTTTTTCTCTAAAGCTTTATTTAGATCACATACGAAAAGTCCCCTATGTGACATAAACTCTTTGTGACAGATTCTCTTTAAAGGGACATCAGGGTTCTTTTAGACCCCTGATTTCTCATCTGCCTTCTGTTGATGCTAATGGAGTTAAGCTGGCCATACATAGATTTAAATTCCCTGCTGAGCCGGATTAATTTAGATACATATGTTGGCATTGTGGTTGAACAGAAGACAATCTACTGATCAACATCTGTTCAACCAACCTGTTGGAAAATATCCACTCATTCAGCACTTCAGGCTATAGCCTGCAGGGCTGATCAGTGTATTTTGATGGTGCGAAAGTCTCCCCGCTATCAGAATACAAAGACACAGAAGGTAGGATTCCCCCATCCACATCGAGAGTGGATATAGCCTGCAGGGCTGATCAGTGTATTTTGATGGTGTGAAAGTCTCCCCGCTATCAGAATACAAAGATACAGAAGGGAGAATTCCCCCATCAACATCAAGAGTGTGGATGGGGGAGTCAGGTCAGGTATTTTTTGTTCATGCCTCTGGTTGAATGAAATGAATAGACTTATCTGTAGGCAGCTTTAGGACCATGCTCTATTAGCTTTTTTCCCTTGCCACAGTAAATGACCACAGAAACCAGAAGTGAAGTTATGCACATTGCTTATGGGTTCTTTGCAGCTTAGGGAGATCATGAATGGATGTTCCTTGGTCTCCCTCTCAGCCCTGGGACCTAAAACCAGACACAAAGCCTTCTTAAACAGTCTCCTTCCCTAGAGGGGAGGGCTTTCCCAGAAGAGTGGAGGGAAAGCTAGGTCCACGCCATAGATGAGAAGTTTACCAGAAATCAGTCAGCTGACAAAACAGACAGGACATGTATCAAAACTTGACACAGGACTTTAGAGCCTTCTCTCCAACAGCATGAATGGCACATGATATCATATAGATCATCCCTGGGTCCAGCTCTCTGCAAGATAAAGCACAAAAGTGAAAGTAAAACAAAATGCAACAAGGCTGCTAGGGGACATACTACATTTGTATAAGTATATATATACAGAGGGAAGCTACCACACTCTGTGTGAGGTAAATGCTTAGGTGCTCACCCACAAAAAAATGTATACAAATCCAAAACAGGTGCAAGGACACTCATGGGACTTGTATAAACATAAATCAAAGCAACATTTAGTGAAAATGCTTTGATGGAGCCAGTGGCGTAGCATGGGTTGTCAGCGCCGGGGGCAAGGCAAGTAGTTTGTACTCCCTAACCCATGGACTTTTAACACTCCCTACCTTACACTAGCACAATATTAAACTGTGGCCATGGAAAATCAAGGGGTTCCTTCACTCACAGCCTGAGCCGCTGATTGGCTTCCCACAGCCTTTTATTATTGGTTGAATCTAAGATATCTCTTTGACTACAGTAGGCTACAGGCAGCCAATCAGAGGCTCAGGCTGTAAATAATATCAGTATCCCCCCCCCTTACATCAGTTACAGGGAATGAGGGGGAGAGGGAAGGGAGATAGGGAAGGATGGAGGAGATTCCATTCCTTTAGATCCCAACAGAGGTCTGTACTTGCTCTATACCTGGTGTGACTTAACGCGGTACCCGACCCCTGCCTTTCTCAACAACTCATGACAAAGGACCAGCCAATCTCACACCATGCAGTCACTTGCGTAACAATGCCACTCTCAGCTGCACCCTGCACAGAGATTTTCCAGCTCGCGGGACCACAATCTATGTGACAGCAGCCTGAAAGCGATTGTTACTGGGTTAGGTTAACTACGCAATAACCCTTCTCACTGCCACCACCGCCTTTTTACAGAGAAGGAGGAAACTCACAAATCCTAGCAAAAACTATGATATTAGCATAAGCGTCTGCAACACACACTGTCACCACAGGCAGGTATATTCAGAGGGTATATTACATACAGTAGCACTATTCAAGAGACAGGGATTCTTTAGTTTGCATTAAAGCTTTAGACACAGTTTCAACACTTTTCAAAATATTTTATTACTAAAAAGGTCAAAACGGTGCAATTCAAATATTTCCATAAAAAGTTGTTGCAAGGACATAAAGAGAACAATAATGCAACAGAGAAATAAAGGAAGGAGATATGAAGGCAGAATACTTGCAAAGTCCTGCTTTAGCAGTTTCCAATTGTCCGAGAAATAATGTTGCTATGGCTTTCAAGTCCGTTAAGATGTTTCTTGATTGATGTTAAACGAGAGCTCCCCTCACCAGGCCTGTCAGTCCTTTTCTAAGATATTAAAGGGGTGTCACCTGAGAACAACTGACCAATCATCTAGGTTAGGGAATGGGTGCTAGGATTTCCATTCCCAACTTCAATTTCATAATAATATTTATAACCTCCAATATGTGCAGGTGGTTTTCTAGCAACTGGTAGATTAATATAAAGAATTATATTTCAAACCCAGGGATACCAAGCACAGCATACCTTTGTCACCCAGGAGGGAAGAGACGGCTTTCTTCCCTTTCCTATGTGCTAACATAGTCAGGTAGGACCTTGTTTGGTTCGGCATGATATGATCTATTCAAATATATCCCTAATATTAATGTGCCACGTTCCTGTTGAATTTCATGAATTGTTACATGTGGAATAGACGTTTTATGGCACGCTCTGCATTCCTAGAGCTCTAATGGCCTAACAGGTCATGCGTGATGGCTGACTGAGTTATTGTTTTATGATAGGGCAGAGGAAAGTGTCTTTGCAAAATAAACATCCTGTCGAGACTAATTAGCTGTTTACAGCTCTGGAGCTGGCCTATATTTGTATTTTACTTAGGATAAGAGGCTCTTTTGAAGTTTTGTTACAACTTACAGCTACAAATTCCATTTTCAAGAGGAGGGGAGAAAGATGGTTGTTCATGAAAAACAAAATGGCTGAGACCTTAACAAGATGGCTATCGCGTACATTTTCCATGTCTCTATTGTGCCTAATCATTACACCTGGGATTATGATGTATCTGATTCTTGGTCATAGGTCTAGTCTGCACTACATGAAGTTTATAGTAAGGGCTCATTCACACTAGCAGTTGGGTGGGTGATAAGACCCTAAAGTTGAGTAGCACTTTTACCAAACCTCAACCAATACTCCTTTTAGGTAAAGAGGCAGCCACTACAGGTGTGCACATGCTGCATTGCTTCGCAGCAGGAATTATATCCTTGTCACTTTGAGCAGTGAATGGGGCCACTCTGCAAGCACTGCGCAACCACATTCAAGGGCTTAAAGCAGGTGGTGAGGAGTTGACACAGCAATTTCACCTGCAGATCATTCTTCAGTGTGCAAAGCTTGTGGAAACTTAGGGATGCCCCCAACAGAGCAACCATTACCACAGGCCTCCAAGACTCTTAGACTGCCCTCACAGAGAAAGACTGAACCCACAAACACTGCACCAACAGACACCGCACCCACAGACACCGCACCCACAGACACCACACCCACAGACACCACACCGCCAGACACCATACCCAGACACCTCACCCACACTCTTCTTTATGATTTGATCACAAGACCCCCATCTTGCCCTTTCTGAAGGTGGACATTTCCTCTGGTCCCTCTCCAGATAGTACAGGTGTACAACATAAGTCCCAGCTGAGGGTACACACCAAAAATGTACAGCACACAGGGGAGAGTCTCCCAACCTGTGTTCAGTGAGATTGCTCAGTTACTTGCTATGACACATGCTCATAAAGCTGGTAGTGGTTCACATCAGAAGTCTCAGGACTGATTTGAAAATGGCGAATAGGAAGCCTTGTTCTTCGTCGAGGAAGTAGGCAGCCTTCTATCCATAGCAAAGCTCCTCCAGCCGCCCCTTCCACCAAATACCTGGCATGCCTCCCTAATCACTATCTCCAATTATGACAGTGGCTGGACAGGTGGGGCGGGGGAAGGCTAGGATCGAAGTTAGGATTTAGCTGAGCTTGTCATTGGTTGGAGCGGTACCTGATAAATATTATGTGCTGCCGAGGAAGTGAGCGAGGCACGAGGGAGTAAGTGGAGTGGTACATGTCAGTAAACTGTGACCCAGCACTGCACTAATACACAGGAAGGTGACAGGGTGCAGAGACGACTGCACACCTCTGCCCCCAGCTTTCTCAAGATACTAAAAGATGTTAGTGGACAGACTTATCTGATTTGGGTATATATCTACTGTATCTATATCCAACTATCTAACTATCTGAGCTGCAATATGTTTGTTAGGTTTGATCAGGTTCCCCCCCTATATCTGGTGGCTGATTGCTTCTGCAAGAAATTTCCAGGAACATAAATATTTATTCTTCATGTTGTATACTTTGGATATTTGTTCTATGTATTGTTATTTCTCTGTTTTTGTCAGTTGGGGGTATTAGCCACTGATTGAGCTCTGCTGTGTATGGAAATAAACAGGATTTAAGTGGCAGTGCTCTCAGGTGTGCTTTGTTTTGAGTAAGCTTGGCACATGTCAACTACCCTGTTTGGCTAGATAACAGGCATACCAACCTGGAGCAGTAATATTTGCCTAAATGTTTGGATTTTGCCTAAGTGCACTAGCTCAGTAAGTGTTTTGCTGATCCCAGTGTTAACAAATGTATACTTGTTGTTTTGAGAGACATGTTCTTTGTTTTAATAAAAAGATATCACATCATAGCTCACAGGAGAATGTCAGTCGCACCTTTAGACTATTGGATGATAATCCATTAAGAGCTCGCACTCATGATACATTACGTATTAATTCTGATGATAATGCTGGCTCTTTAAGATTATTATTCTGCAAGTTGGAGAGAAATATGATTAAAGAAACCAAAGTTTATTCAGACAAGAGTGTATTCACAAAGTTCCTGTCCCTTGAATGTATTCAAAGGGGTCTGAGAGTTAAAAAATTTCAAAGTTGATGATAAAAAAGCAGTGGACAAGCACATTATCAGCTTGCACATTCAATTTGATGTAAATCATTATTCTTTCAAAGACAAGAAAGATTGATAACTTACAAAATTAATTTTCATGTTATAACAAGAAATTATCCTCTTGAAGGATGTTTCTGAATTTGCCGACCTGGATATACAGTTGAATGAAAAAATGTGCAATATATATATGTAAAGTGCCTGTAATAACTTTAAACAGTAAATAAATACATAAAATAGATCGTATGGAAAAAGATATTGTTGCCATAAAGACAAATAGGAAGTTGATGAGAAATAAATTGAACTATGAATCCAATAATGTTTATACCAGGAAATGTAAGCATTCTTAGCATAGACCTATACATAATATCATCAAAAAATATGTGAGTTTTTTGGTTACCAAAGTTGAATATGTAGATGATAGTATGGCTTTAACAAATTCAGACCTATCACCAGAGCACTTAACTACTTCTATGAGTCCCACAAGAGCAGGAACAAAAAGGCACACAACAAAGGTATAAAAAGACTTTATGAGAGAAGAAACAGGTACAGTATAGGCGGCAACAGCCAATATTCCATCTGGGCTCAGACACGCAAAATGTGAAAATGTGCTGATTCTTTCCGATAGGATTCTGACTTCTGATTAGTTATTCCTCTTGTCTAAGGAACTCAATTTCTGTTCATATTAACAGTTTAATTTGTTTGAAACCATTTTGGATGTAAATACATTTGTGATAAGTATTAAAGTTACAAAGCATGATACTAATGCATGAGGAAAATAAACAAATTAAGTTTGATTTTAGAGATTACTGTATCATAAGAGATCTAGAGGATCTAGCTGCTGAAAGAGTCCTTGTCCTTGATTGGTTGGAGATGGGGATTTAGTCAAAAGTATTTAGTTTAAAACTTGAGCAAGAACTCATGAATCTTGCAGCTAGGGTATCTTTTGGCACCCATATTTGGCAGGACAATTTGACAGTGAAAGAGAGGTTGGATCCTAAAAGTTTGGAGAGTGATACCTCTATAGTTATTTATAATGCTAACAAGGGTGGCTTAGTAGTAGTAATGGGAGCAGACATGTATAGGGGCAAGGCAGCAAGACAACTATTTGACAGTAAGAAATACTTGGCACTCAGTTCTTATTACTCTTGTGAATAAAGGGGTTCGATTGGGCATCTTTAGTCCCACAAAAGCAGAATTATTAGTCTCTGAATATCAAGTTCTGCCTAAATTCTATCACCTTGTGAAGACACAAAGGGCTTAAATCCCTAGTGTGGAAGACCAATTATAGCAGGCATCAAATCCCTTGATGACAGGATCAGCCAATAATTGGATGGACAACTTCAGACTTTGGTGATCCAATTGCCCAGTTATTTCAGAGACACCAAACATCTTCTTAATGTGATGAATGATTTGGCTTGGGAGGAACAGTTCATATGGGTTACATGTGATATTGCAAATTTTTATCATCCACCCCTCATAACTTGGCTGTTGAGGTGGTTTCTTTCTATTTGAAATATCATACTGGGCTCCTCATTGAACATCACTTGATGTCTTGGAATATTTTTTAATTCACTATTACTTTATTGTTGATGGTATTTGTTACCTCCAGAGGTTGGATAAAAAAAAACATTCACACTCACTTGCCAGCATTTTCATGGGTTGGTCGGAGCAGTCCCACAAATATGAGGGTGACAATCTGTTTAGCATACATATTATTATTATTATACAGTATTTATAAAGCGCCAATAGTTCACTCAGCGCTGTACATTACAAAGGGGGACAGAACATGTGACAGAACAATACCAATACAATGCAAAACATGAGGGGATCAAGGGCCCTGCTCTTTCGAGCTTACAATCTAGGAGACCTATTTGCATTATATCAATTACCTGATTTGTGAATGTGATATCAAGGTAACAACGTAACCGTGATGGGTTTCTTGCTTATCTTAATGATAATCATTTAAATCATAACTTTACTGGCTGCATGGATAGCAGGGAGGTTTTATTTGTAGATATACAAATGGTAGAGGAACAAGGCAAGGTTTCTACTACGTTACATAGGAATCCCCTGGTAACAGCCTTTTACAAGCTTAGTCAGGTCACCCTAAGCACACAATCAAGGGTATCCTGGTGGGGTATTTTTTGTGACTGTGCCACATCTACAGTGACAAAGATGACTTTGATCAGTATTGCCAAGTCTAAAAATAGGATAGAGCTTTTGTGTGATGGCAGAAATTATGAAAAAGAAACCAACCTTTCAGCCTTGAATTTAAAAAGGTGAGCAGAATTATAGACGTATAATAACTCAAATTGTTTAATGATCAAACTTTCACCAGCATGTTACAATTAATGTTGTTTCTAGGTGAGCACCCTCTCTGGGTGATGCCCTTTCTCTTTCAACCTTGTTGTACTAAAGGCAATTACCACTGTGGCATTACCAGCTGTCCTTGTTGCTCCCATGACATGAGCAGTGACATTGTATGGTCTACTATGACTAGCAAAACATTTAAGATTAAAACCTTTTTGAATTGTAAAAACATATTTGGTATATATATATATATATTTATATATAAAACCTAAAATTTTGTTCAATTCAACAGGGGGTTGGACTACAAGGAGACCTATAAATTGCCTTCATGACCTTATTTACAACGTAGAGAAAGGTCACTCCATAAATGTAGCCTTTCATTTTAAGAACTGTTATACAGGGGATATTTCTGCTGTTTTGATTAAAATTATTGAAAGGGTGAGAGCTCTAAAGAGGAGTGAGGACGTGTTCTGTCTCCTATGCCACATCTTCTGGACCTCTTTCCCATGGATGGGCTAAGGTCAGATAAATATTTATGGTCCAATGACTGACTCTCCATCATTGATTCTCCCAGGGAAGCCCCTCCCAATGTTTATTTTGCATGCGTATTTTTGGCACCCAAATGCATAGCCAACAGTGGTTTGACCAACAGAGGAAATTATGGATTATCTGGCTTAGTACTCACTAATAGGGATGGGATTAATGTTTGAGTTGAACATAAGTTCTACTCAACTCATACATTATCCGTTCATGTGTTCGTCAAACACATGAACAGTACGGGGGTTCAGTGGGCTGTTCGCCCGCAGCTCCGCACAATGCACTGCACTCTCACAGTGCATTGTGATTGGCCAAAGCAATGCACCTGTTTTGTTTTTTGTTCAATAAAGGAATTTTTCGAAAGTCTGGCGTCTTTATTTTTTACTCAATTTAACCCTTTAGTGAATGGGTACCCCTTACTCATTCACAAGGGGGGGAGGAAGTATCAGGGTGCCCTCTTTTTTAAAGGGGTACCCTGATGCTAATGAGATTCTCTGCCTGCAGACCCTTATAACCACCGGACCAGGGTTGTGTAGAAGAGGCCCTTATCCCAATCAGCATGAGGACATCATCCCTGTGCCAAAAGCACATGACCTGGTCAACTGCCCTGCCAGGCCTGTGCTCAGATCAAGGGTCTGGTAGGAATTTAGCAGGGACCCCATGATTTTTTTCTCCCATTTTTGGGGGGTGGGATTCCTACCAGGTCTAAAGGGTCTGGTATGACTTTTAGAGGGAACTCCACGCACTTTCCCTCCCTCCCATTTTTGGAAGGTGGGTTTCCCTTTAAAAGTCCTACCTGGCCTAAAGGGCCTGGTATGGCTTTTAGGGGGAACCCCACGCACTGTTAAAAAAAAAATTACTGTGTGGTCCTTCCTAATCCCTCACTCCTAAAAATAAATTTCAGTCCTGCTGCAGCAGATTCTATACATTTTACAGATGTGCAACTTTGCGAACCAAACATGGGGGTGTTCAGCCCATCAGTACTCACTAAATGTTCATAGTTGCATAGTTACATAGTTAGCCTGGCTGAAAAACGACAAAAGTCCATCCAGTTCAACCATTAAAAATAAAAAAAGTAATAATCCTAAACCCACAGTTGATCCAGAGGAAGGAAAAAAACCCAGCAAAGCATGATCCAATTTGCTCCTGCAGGGAAAAAAATTCCTTCCTGATCCCCCGAGAGGCAATCGGATATTCCCTGGATGAACTTTACCTATAAATGTTAGTATCCAGTTATATTCTGTTCAGTTTGATACTAATATTGCTATACATATTCTTTGGCATGTGTAGTTTGTACTGTCTGACCCAATGTTCAACCTTCTTTGTCTTTGTTCTAAGATATTTATTTGCACTGCACTCTTTTATATTACCTTTGTACCTGTTTGTGCAAATTTATCATTGCAAAATAATAAAAGGTTTTAATGCAAAAAAAAAAGTGTACCCCTCTATTTTTAGCACAAGTTGTCCCGATCGTGGCGTCAGACCCCAGACCTTCTCACCAAAACTCATGACCGAAGGACTAGTCGATCTAAAACCGAGTTGCCACGTGCCTAACAATGCCACACCCAGCTGCACCCTGCACAATGATTTTCCAGCTAATTGGACCACAATCGATGTATCGGCAGCCTGAACGATTGTTACTGGGTCAGGTTAATTACGCAATTAACCCTTCACACTGCCACCACCTCCTTTTTGTACAGAGAAAGAGGAAACTCGGCAATATCAGCTAAAACACTATAATGTTGAGATAATCGTCTGCATAATACGGTCACCTCAGGCCGATTATGCAGAGGGTTAAACACACACAGTAGCACCTCTTTAGAGGCAGGAATTCGTAAATTGCAATAAAGCGCTATAGAAACAGTTCAACACTTTCAGAAGGAAAGATTTATTACTAAAAGGTCAAACGGGTGCAATAAAAATATTTACAGAAAATATGTAACTAAGATATATATATATTTAAACATACAGAGACTAACAGCACAACAAAGAGATATCAGAGAGAGGTGACAGGGTTAAGGTACTTGCCAAAGTCCTGGGTTAGCAAATCCAAGTTTCAGAGCGAAAGGGTACGGGTCTCCCCAGGTGGTACTGATGTTAAAATGAGAGACTTCTTCAATTCACACTCTTAGGCCTGACAGCCTATTTTGTAGTCCCCAGCAGGGGGTGTCTCTGAAGTCAAGGATCAATACCCCGCTTAGGGCGTGGAGGTATGGGTGGATACCTCAACTAGAGCCAAAATCTCCCCTAACTCATATTTTGGCCCATAACTTTCCAGCTGCCCAAGTGACTTTAGATTATTATGCAGACACGTCTAAGGGATTGATTAGATATGAATTATGAAAGTATACACTGTACTGTTCACGAGATCTACTTTTCTGTTTTCCTATTTATCCGGGACAATGCGAGTGACCTATTAAACCGTTCGCCATTTCGTGGCCAATCTGACGATAGGTCTGGTTTTTATGTAAGTCTCTCATATTCCAAGATGTGAGACATAGAGGAGAAATGGATTTTGAAAAGTGGTTATCTGATTTTGTCACCTACGCTGAGTTAGGTTTATTAGGTTGGAATCTCTTTCAACTCCTGGAAAAGCTTGCCTTATCTCTTACGAGGTGTTACAATTTGCAAGTTCTTTGGACGGGGAGGCCCCGGCTTCCTTGAGGGGCTTTATAGCTCCTATGACCCTTCTGTGACATTCCCAACTCACACACATACTGGTCAAATGTCGCTGGGCCTCTCTAAGGAGGGGGGGGGAGAATGAGGGAGAAATATATTTGTCAGGATGGTTAATCCCTTTGCCAAGATGGAGGTTGAAGCCAAAATGGTTGAACCGCGTCCATCTCTGGGTATACGCTGTTACACAAGTATCTAAGTTTCCAATATGGACACAAAGTCAAAGTGTTCCTTGAATAACAGATGTTCTAGTTCATCTATTTAGTTTGTCAGGCTACTTGCATCCATGAACATTCATTTTATTCTTGTACTAGTGTTCTTTCATGTTCTTTCATTATTAATTTTTGAATGATAACCTGATTCTATTACTCTTTTTTCATTGGACTTAGATGATGCAATTTGTATGCCATCCAGTTGAGCCACACTCCCTCCACTATTCCACTATCTCTATATTCCATTCCCCATAGACCCCTCCACTCCATATGGCATATATTTTTCTGATCTCTAACCCCCCATTTCCTAGTTCAAAAACTCCTTCTGCTTTTTATCTACATTCTTTTCAACAGAGCTGTGCCCTCCCCATTTAGGCTCCCACAGCCTCCTTGGCATGATTTGTGTCACAGGAAATATTTCTGAAATTACTACCTTGGAGGTTTGTTGGTAGCTACAGTAAGTCTCTACTTTTTTTTTTTTTTTTTAGGATGGTCCATCTTACTCAAATGTTGTAATTTGTACCAATGTGTAACATGACTACTGAAAAAAAAATTATTGAAAACTTGTGTTTAAAAAATTGTGTTTTAAAAATATGTTCCCCCAAACCAGTGTTTTTTAAAATGCAGACTAGCTATAAACTGCTGCCATTTACTGATCTGCTCACACTAGAACACTCTCAACCTTAAGATGTAGCATGTGCATCACACTATTTGAATATAATTGCTCTCTCATTTCTTTTGCACGGTCCTATCTACCCAACTCCAACACAACTGGCAGCTGGTTCACAATGCTTTTATGTAGAGCTAACAGCACAAGAGGACATCATGTGCAGAGTGTGACTGATCCTTGTCTGCTCCCAAACTCCACCTGACATGAACCACACTTTCAATTTTCATCTGCTCCATCTTAGTTTTTAAAGTACTTCAAAGTTTATACCCTCCATTGGTCAATGTCTGAAGTCAGCACCAGAAAACAACACTGGTGTAGTGTGAATACCTGTTAACATTTTGGTGATTCTCACCAAAATATTTTCACAATTTTCAGTTCCTGGACACGTGCAGTAGGGTCCTCTATCTTGCCTTGCATGCCAATCAGACAGAAAAATAAACATTTTTTAAAACTGGAGAAACAAAATAACCACCATTGTAATTATGTATTTGTGACAGCTTCCTCTTGTCTCTTTTGCTTAACACTAAACTCATTTCTTTACATCAATCATTCTAAAATATCAAGTATACCATGTCCCTATCCTCCACTGATGCACTTCATGGCTACTAGGGTAGAGCAAGCAGTGCTGTTATTTCTAGTCACATGCTTCATTTTATGCAAACTACAGTTCCCCCGGAACTGAATGTGTTTTCAGGTAGATATGTAGTCTATCTTGGGGACAAGAAGAAAATGGCTACATTCACATACAGTATACATGAAGGCATGGAGAATGAATGTAGACACCCTAGAAAAGGAAGTTTGAGAGAAGCAGGAAAAAGCTTACATTTGAGAAATTAAATGAAGGGAGAGATAGAAGGTGCATTCTACTTTTATTTAAGAAAAAAATGTTAGTTTAGTGTCACTTTAATGCTGTCATCAAGCATCCCAGTGCATTGGAATTATTCTTAGCTACATAACAAGATACTGTACCTCCAATTACGTAATTCTTTTCATCCAGCCTGTAAAAGGCTGTTTTTAAGAATGGTGACAGTTCACTATTGTGGATTTCCCCTCACTTTCAGTCCCAGTGACAGTGGTCATCAGCTGAAATAAAAGAAGAGAAAATTTCCTACTGGGTATACAGGAAGCCACTACAAAAAAAAAAACCTGTCAGAAGTCCTAACCCCTCACCACACTATCCAAAAATGGCTTTAGATACAGTATGCTTAAATTCAAACAAAAAACAATAACATCTGTATTTAATACGTAGAGTGACACTAGTTATCTTTGAAAACAGGTCAAAATCAGAAAAACCATCTTTTTGCCATTTATATACATTGAAAATAAATCATTCTATTGAAAACAATATCACAAAAAAGCAATTTTTTTACAAAAATATACTTATAGTACATATAAGTATTGCAGCACAGCGGGTAGCAAAGTGGCTGAATGGTTAGCATTTCCACCTTGCAGTCCTAGGGTCATTGGTTCAAATCTCAACCACGGCACCACCTGCCTTGAGTTTGTATGTTCTCCCTGTGCTTGCATGGGTTTTCTCCCACACTCCAAAGACATGCTGGTAGACTAATTGGCGCCTGTTTAAATTGGGCCGAGTATATGTATGTGAGTTAAGAACCTTTGATTGTGTGCCCCTTGGGGCACACAATCAAAGGTTAGGGACATATATGTATGTAAAGAGTTGTGTACATTGACAGTGCTATATAAGTACCTGCAATAAATAAATATTGCTAACTTAATAGGCATATAACAGAAAGGTAGAATGAGGTCTTGGCTGTTAGAGGTACACAATTGCTAGTTCTGAAGTGATCAAAATTGCTTTTCTCCTGCTTCTATGGAAGCTAGTAAGTATACTATATATATATAGTATTTAGGTACATATAGTTGTTTATTATTTGTGTATTATTGTTTATTAAGGATACTCCAGAACATCACCCCCTTCAAATAATTTTTCCCAAACTGAAAATTTTTATTTTAATTTGTAATAAATACAAAGGGCATTTAAGTCAAACAGGGACTTTTAATTTTGCAGGTATAAAAAAGCATGCTAGCGTGTCTGTACTGCACGCAGTAGTAAGTGGCAAGTGTGTCCTATTACTGATAGGCCGTGCACATGTCGCAGCCCAGTCCAGAGACTGTTAATCAAGATGGCAGACAACAGTGTTAGTGTGTTAGTTGCATGAAACTGAATGTAGTGATGAAGTTTCTTGTGAATGAAAGCGTAAAACTGATGGACATCTACTGAAGACTTCAAGTACAGTATGGTGATGAGAAGCTCAGCTGCAGTAAGACATTCAAATAGTGTAAACATTTCAAAGATGACCGTATGTCCATCACTGATGATCCTGGCCGTGGTCATTCCCAGCCCACAGCAGTCATTCCTGTAAACATTGAGTGCGAGGATTACCTTCACCTTGATAGTTGATGCATAACCTGTTGTGAAATTGTACAAGAGCAGGGGCGGACTGACCATTTGGAAACTAGGGCACTGCCCGAGGGCCCGGGGTCAGTAGGGGGCCCCATGAGATGCCCCTGGTACCTTTTTAATAGACTTTTTTGAGTTTGGGCAAGGACACAGAGGCCCCATGATCCCCTATTGCCCGGAGGCCCCATGAGTTGTCAGTCCACCCCTGTACAAGAGACAAATCTTTCTGTGGGAACGGTGAACACAATGATAATGAAGTGAAGCAGACTGTCCTAGGATGGTTCAGGGTTATTGATAAAGCTTTCTATGCCAAGATTTCCAGGCAATAGTTAAATGCTGGAATAAGTGTATAAATGTAGCAGAGGAGAATGTTGAAAAAAAATGCAGTTACAACTCCTTGAAATTCTTTTATAATATAAACTCAAAAGTCCCGGTTTGAATTGAACACATATTCATATACTCACATTGTTTCAACACTAACAGGAATTCTAGGTCCTTGTCACTGGGGATCACAGAATCCACCTGTGATGTTGTGTCAGTGGCATGATATTCTGGAATTACATATTTTGCATGTGTAATTGTTTTTGTAACTTTTATTTGCTTGGCTTAAATGCAGCAGCGGCACCCCCATCTACAGTAGATCATTGTAGCTTAAAGCAATAGAAAACTTGTTCCAAAACAAAAAAAAGTTTCCCATTACAAAATAATATCATAATGTGCTAAATGCATTGTATATTAGCACATTATGTGAAACTTAACTTAAAACGAAGCCCTCCAGCGGTGCAGTGTCACCGCTGACAGGGCTTTCATCTTTCTGGGTTCCTGGGTTGCAACTGATTGAATGGCTGAGCAGCCATTGACGTTACTTCTGCGCATGCGTACAAGAGTTTTGGCCAAGGCACTCAGCTCTCTAGGAACGGGTATACCGTTCGTACAGAGCACATGCGCCGGTGATGTCACCTGCTGCAGCTCTGTACAATATCTCCTAAACAGTGCACGTTTAGAATATATTAATTTTACCTACAGGTAAACTTTATTATAAGCTTACCTGTAGGTAAAAATAGAAATGAGAGATTACTACCACTTAAAAAAAAACTCTTCCCCTCTGAAGAAGAATGTACCTCATATCCTGTGATCTCTGAAAAGAGTTTTGTCAATCCCAGACCAGAGGCCTAGCCTGGCTGAAGGTAGAACTCATAGGCAGCTCCCAAACCACTCAAACCACTTGAATGCTATATACTTTGGAATATAAGGAAGATTGGGGTTCTGGTTGATAGAAGGAGAAAATTGATATTTCATATCTCCCTGAATCAAGGATAACATCAGTGGATCTACTGCCACCATCTCAGAGGGAGCTCTTAATGCTACACTTTGAGGTGGTGGTGCAAAAAACCTCTTTGCAGCATTTATTTATGGTCGCAAGATCCCCCGCACTAGAAATACAGCTGCAGGGAAAAACGTATGGCCATAGACTTCCTGCCTTTTACTAAATGAGGTACTTATATTTTTTTGGAGGTACTTTTTTAACTTTGGGGCTGCAGAGCGTACACTTGTTGCGGACATAGGCAAACTTCACTGCATACTTGTGCAGTAAAGTAATGTGCAGAAAAGCACTACATATTTTTCCTCTCTATTGCCATAGCTATCATTATTTTTTTTCCTCATAAGGCAGGTCAGGTAAACTCAGGCAGAGGCTGCAATGTAAACTGAGCCTCAACAACATTGTGTCCCTATGCGAAAACAAAACGGTTTCTTGCACCACCAGCTCAGGTGATGGCTACTACGAATACCACTTTGTGGGTGAGGTTAGAGAGGAATGTCTCTAATGGCTTTGAAAATGCTCTCTGGTGTGCCAAAAAATATATTAGATCTTAATCAAGGTGTTTGAGGCCAATGTTTTCTGAAGCAAGATAGAAAGAGCAGAAACTTGACCTTTGATAATGCTTAGAGCCAAACACTCATCCAGACCCAACTGGCCTAGCTAATTTCCCACAAGCCAATTTGTAAATTTGGACTATTGGGTTTCACGAATGTATTACTTACTGGGGATGGGCCGATATGGGCTTGAGACACTAGTCTGCCCTCCTGAACATGTTATGCCAAGGAAGCCTTCAGCACAGTGAGGGAATTTGTTACTGTGAAGCTCTAACATTAATTGACCCTTTTTCTTCTGCATATTTTCCTTGACCTGTACCAAAAGCCTCTGGAGCAATAGAACACAGGGCATGCTCTAAACAAACGAGGCACTCAAATCCTGGTATCAGAAAGAACCAACTGCTAGCCTGCAATATATGAAGCTATACAGAGGCTAGAAACAAAATACTTCAGGTGGTGTCCTCTAAACTGCCACTTTGAATGGACTTTGCCATCCTTTTTCTGCCTGCTCTCATAATGAGAATAACCATAATACCTGTAAGTAAGCTGACTAGGCATTAGCTGGTAACTTATATACTGCATTGAAGTGACAGTAAAATATAGAAAATCTCTGCTAGATAAAGCAGTAAGGAACATCATTATAATAAGCTTGTCAAATGCTGCTCTGTATCATTTAAATCTAAAAAATTCACACAGGGAATGGACACTCTTGGCTGACTTAATAAAAAAAAACCCTTCATATAGCATTAATTGACAAGAAATAACAGTGTCAAGTGTGACAGTTTTAGGGACAGGAATATGGCTGAGGATAGCAAGATAAATGCTAAGCCAGTCATATATGGCAATCCTATGATTTAATATTCTGGAAGAACTACAGGATTGTGAAATATAACAAACCATGAAGAAAGGAACACTTGATGACTGAAAACATGTAACAAATAATAATGATATCATATACTAGTTAGAAGAAGTCAAACTAATAAGCAAACACATGTGAAAGCACACACTTGATGAAAGAAAACTTAAACTAATGTGAACATTTTCATACTGTAAAAAAAAAATATATATATATATATATATATATATATATATATATATAATATTCCAAATGCACTGATATTTAAAATGAGGACTGTCATTGTGGTTCGCTTTGTAAAAATTAATGTTATTTATCATTTTTTTAATTTGATTACAATGCTTTCTAAATCAATGACTCAAAGCAAGTATTCAACAGGTGAAGTTGGCAGGTTTCTAGCAGCTTTCTAATCACTTTCTACATGTACAAAGTTTAGTATCACAGGTATCAGAAAGCATAAATGGAGGCAAACTGGTTAGGTATGTACAAGTGTGCATGCCCACACTGAAAAAAAAATACTTCTGGTGTTTCTAAAGCCGAAACTTTAGAATATAAATTCTAGATTTCCCATCGTCTTTTACTCTGTTGAGGATGAATCTCTCCAGAGGAAAGACAGACAGCAATAAAACCAGACTGGAGTGTCAGCACTTCCCCATTCAAAATTAGTTTTGGCTTCAGATACAGTATACTTTAACCCCTTTAACATGAATAAAGTAAGGAATAAGCTTTCATTATCCAACACAGATACCTTAATCAAGCCACAAAAGTTAGTGAGTCTCAATTTATTAACCACTTCTCGTCCATCAATATTTTTTAGAGTCGGAAATGCTGAACAAAGTAAAAGTAATCCAAGCAGCTAAAGAGCAGCTATATTACTTTTACAGGTTGAATTACTTTGGTTAGATCTGATGCTTTGGAGGCCAGAGGAGACATCTGAGGTCTAATAGTCCCCAAATCAGTCCAAAAAGAGCACCTGTCAAGGCTCATGCTATCACAAGGGATGTTGTTTATCTCTTATGATGGCAATAAAAGTGATTAAAAAAAGTATACATTTACAGTGTAAAAAAAAACCTTCCACAAAACAAATAAAAAAAAATGTAAAGGGTTCCCGTTCCCGCCTGCTCCCATGCAAATGAGAATGCACTTGTGAAAATGGTATCGCTGTGTCTGTGTTGGAGTGAGTGTAAATTGATTTTACATATATATTTTTTATTCATAGAGTTATTTGGCACACTTGACCGTAAAAGTCTGAAGAAGCCGTTGTTACCGCGAAACGCATAATTTTTCGCAACTCATATATTATGACCTTTGTATTATATCTTTTTTTTTATATTGTGTTGGAATATAATTTGTGATGTATTTTATATATATGAATCTGTCTCATTGATCTATTCTATTTATATATACACCGATAGGTCACCCTAGATTTCCCTGTTTTTCTTTTCCTTTTTTGCATACTCCTTTTTAGGGTGGTGACCTCTTGGTGTATATATTTTTTACCTCACTGCTGTACATGCAGCCTCACCACATATAAATATATTTTGACAACATCAGAGTGAGAACAATCATTCCAGCATCTGACCTCCTGTGTAACTCTAAACTGGTAACCTGTAGGGGCTTTTAAAGCCTTGCCTATGGAGACTTTTTAGATACTGAAATTTGGCGCAGTTCCACTGGCATACGCAATTTTAAAGCGTGATATGCTTGATATCTATTTACTCGGCATAACATCATCTATTATATTTTGCCAAACCATTGGGTATTATATTGGGTTTTTGTGCATTAAAATTCATAAATGTGCATTTTTTTCCCCAAAACATTGTGTTTGAAAAACTACTGTGCAAATACCATGTGACATAAAAATATGCAAAACCCACCACTTTATTCACTAGGTCCTAATGTTTGGGGGTTCTAAGTGATTTTGTAGCAAAGAAATTATGTTTTTTACATGTAGGAGAGGAATGTCAGAATTGACCCAGACTGGAAGTGATTAATACATTTTATTTTTATGCTTTGTAAAATCAAAGTATGCTTTTAACATATTTATACTAATAATTAGAAAATAATTATATAATATTAATTTTTATATTCCACAGTTTTCAGAAAAAAGGAAATGCAAACTTCAGAGGGCAGTAGAGGCTTTGGCGTTTAAACAGTTAAATGACAAATTAATGAGATTCAATGCCAGTAGAGAGTGGCGCTTAATCAAAAATTAAGTTGAAGTTGAGACCCCCATGTAGAACCAGGTTCTAGGATCCAAGGGGTTTTAAAGAGATACTGGTACTGATCCAAAGACTAACAGAAGTACTTACAGGCACTAAAAGGTGCCTGTGCTTTATCACCATTAGTAGCTTATGAACATTTTAGGCTAACTCAGGTTTATTTGAAATGTCCATTTGTAACAGCAAAGTATGACTACAGGCACTAGATTCCTGCAGTAAGTAATATATAACTGGAAGAGTTGGGTGATCTCTTTATCCATCAATGACAGCTATCCTCTGATCTTTATTTTTTGGAATTTAGCCTTCTCTTTATTTCACTTTCTTTTTTCTCTTCTCTTTTTCTTTTCCTTTTTAATTCCACACTTCAATATACTCTTTGCTGTTACATTATCTTGATGGTTTTAAATAGGATCTTTTTGTCTGTTTGTCTGCTTGTATGTGCACATGTAATGATCTTTAGCTGTACCCAGGTGGTGCTATAGTTCCTACAATGAGTCACCATACTCAGCTGTTCAGCCACCAAACAACATGTATCTCCCAGACATCTGCACTGAAAGAATATGATTTCATTTTTTTATATTATTTAACAAGATTTTCCAAAGCAAAAATTTAATAAAATGATACTTCTCACTTATTATTTAAAATGTTAGGCAGAAATCTGTAGATTTTTATTTCAGTAAGCTTCCTAATAAAGGCTAACAAGAAGGGCTTATGGGGAAGAATTATCCATGTATCTGTGAATCTGCTAACAATATATTAACCATATTTGAATATTAAACATGATTGCAGGAATGTAATTATATATGTATTATTCATTTATTTTGATGTGTGTGGCTATCTTTACAGCTGGTGGTTGAAAAACTGACTAAAGACTGACTAAAGGCTCAACTTTTGTCTACTAATGTCTTGTGCTTTTACTTGCCCTAGCAGAAGAGCATTTTGCACTCATCCTGTTATCACGGTAAATTAGAAATGAAGGTTCCTAGAGCGTTTGGACCTTGCAAGTGTTGAAAGACAATTTATGCATGTCTGTAGCTCAGAGGCCATATACACAGCCAAAAATTCAACCTTTTTTCTTTCTTTCAAGCCAGTTTTTTTTTTTTTTAAGAGGGCTTATGTTTGTGGCTCATTCTTTTTGATGTTTTCCATGCAGGCAGGCAAACAGGCTGGTGTTAATATTGCAAAGATCCAGATGTTTATTGTGACAGCCTGTTATGGGGTAACAGTCTTGATGTCACAGGTGATATCTAACAGGTGGTGAGCATTTTTTAAATTTTAATTTAAAAAAAATGTAAGGAGCTGAGAAAAGAAACCATGGAACTGGATCAAGTTGATTATTTCTAATAACCACATCAGTAGAAACACTGTTGTTTCTGGGAATCTTTAGAGTGAGTTTAAAAAAATCATCCATCTAGGAAAACCTTCTTGGGCATTTAAAGAGGAATTCCAGGATATTTTTTTCCCATGCAGTTGGTCTGTGCCCACAGTGCATGGGTTAACTGCTCATTTTTGTCTAGGGGTGAGGAGAGTGGAGATATACTTACCTAATCTGCTGATTCTACAAGCACAAGACTGGTCCCTGCTGCTTCTGCACCCCTTCATGCTAGCAGTTTTGTGCATGGACTGTTCGTGATGTCATCGTGCCCATAGACCGGCTCTGGATGTGAGGACAGCAGGAACAGTCCACATCTGGATGTGGGGGAGCGCTGTTTTCTGAAGGCTTGAAAAATCGGGTAGGTGAAGCCTTTCTGTCATCCCTGGACAAAAAGAGCAGTTAACCCATGCATAGTTCTGCTTTAAAATTAATATTACCCAACAATGTCTAGTACCTTGGCCTTTCACCCTAAAGTGGAGTTAAGTTATCACAAATAATATTTAGTTTTGTAGAGCATGTTAAGTAAAAAACAAATTTGCTTTTTAAAGTCCAATTTCAGACAAACTCCCCTGGCAACCAGTCATCAAATCCTTAACCCCTTGGAAGCCCCCACCTTTGTTGGTATTTTATGTTTACCCTTTTCAGATGTTTTCAGGCTTGCCCCGTGATACAGGGGGGTTATCTTTGCTTCCTCTCTGGTACTCAGTGGCCCTCAGTGATACAGAAAAGGATGACATCAGTGGCACTCTGCACCATAACACTGACTGCAAGAGGCCATTAGGGTACAGATCCTTTGTACCCTGCACTCACAGTATAACATCCTTCTTTTTATTTGAATGACACCAAGTGCTATTTAATCCAGAAAACCAAGAATATCTAACAGAGAAAGAAATTACTGTGGAAGACAGCTCAATAAAAAATGTGAGTATTGCAGCTAAATCTGATTTTGTTCTTCTAATCGTCATAGGAGAGAGTTTAGAAATGTAGCCCACAATTAAGCTTTAAATACAGTTTTCTTTGCATGCACTGCACAAATTCTGTAGAATGTTTGTGCACATTTTCCAGCTGCAGCTGGGCATCATATGTTTAGAGGAGTGACTATAGCAATTGTCAAAGCTGGTTGTAGTCCAAATCAGGACTGTGCAGAAAGAGGTGACAATGCTACGGATGAACTGCATCATTTTTGCTATTCACGAAAAGAGATTACCTGTGGATATGTTGACCTGTGGACCTTGTTGGTACAATTATTAATAATTGCTTGGGTATAGGAACATGTTCACCAACATATTTGGTTAACGTTTTGGGTTTACATACACTTTTACTATATTACCCAACTGGTACAAAGAAAGAGCATAGTTAGTTGTATCCTATGTCCATCAGTAGGGAATTAGTTTTAAACAATCTCATTGAAGTATTCTCATAAAAGCTGTTTTCCTATTGGTTGAGGTTTGTTCAGAAAAATGTGTCCTTTTTAAGTTCAATGTTTTTTTTATTAAAGTTTCAGACAGGTAAGTATACAATATACAATGCATCTTGAATGGAAAAAGGAAAATAGCATACATATGTATACATTTTAAGAGAAGAACATACATCCAACAGTATACATACATTGTAAATCAACAGTAGAAGCAACAAAATAAACAAAGAGTCAAACAAGTCAGACATCTCCAAAGCACAGTCAGTAAATCCACCTCTCTAGACATACATATCGATGTGACATTCAACATTTGTAAAGGTTAGTAATTGCCAAGTATTACAGAAATTACAATCGGCTTGTAGCTGCTTATGCTTTGTTATACCACAGTGTCCAAGGTTGCCATCTATCACTTATACTTAAGTATGACCCCTCGGTCATAGCAAACATAGTCTCGTACGTATGTTGCAAATGTACCACTTCCATCACTTCATAAATTGTAGGGGGTAAAGGTGATTTCCAGTGTCTCATTAGTACTAATCTAGCAGCAAGAAAGATATTTGTCACCACAGTCCTTAATGGATAAGGAATGTTTTCAATTCTTAGGTTCAGTATGACTAAGTTGGGAGACATCTCTATGGAAATGTCAATTATACTGGAAATGGTATGGAAAATAGAAAGCCAAATTTGGCTAATTTTTGCCTGGGTTTGATTGGATGACATAGCATAAAAATCAATTTTGCAAATCATCCTGTCAGTATTCTCTGAAATATTATTTTCAAATTCATTAAAATGTTATTCTCAGTTAGATATGTACTGTACATTGGTTAGTTATAATCAGTATGAAAATGCTTTACCTAAAATAGGTACAGATGTCTGTTTAAAATACACCAGTGTTTGCCACTGACTAAACTGAGCTCCTTTTAACAAGTACCAGAATAATTTCAAGATCAGCAAAGGAGCATGAAAAATAACAGTCATGAATTTTCCTGTCTACACTAGAGCATCCCCATATTTTCAGAATTCCATAACAATGGAGTCTATTTATTAAAGGAATATATGTTGTTTACTTTGAAAAAATGTTTTTCATGGAGCTTATTAAGTTTACCTTTTGAAAAAAAAAATAATAAGTGCACATGTTTTGTAGGTTAAAAAAAATGTGCATTTATTATTGTTTTTCTAAGGAGCCTGTAGAGCATTGCATCCACAATCAATAGATAACAGGTGCAATGTCAGGCTCCTGTAGACCCTCAGAATAGATGTCTGCCTGTACCCATCATATGTGCAGACAGTTACTGGAGAGCAGGAATATCAATGAAGATAGGGGGAGCAGGAAGATCAATGAAGATAGGGGAAGGGGGAGTGCTGAACATTTACATGTTACCCTAAGGGCTCATGTACACTGCAGCTGATAAACTCACATTTAGGAGCTGTCCAGTGTTTTTTTCAGCAGCCCCTGAACTCACCCTAATGTTTTCCTATGTGTCCATGTACACAGTCGTTTACAGGCAGTTGAGTTTACAGTCGTTTTTTTTAATGCAGAAAACTTCAGCGTTCAGCAGTAGATTTTATCAGCGTTTAAAATGCAAAATGCTTGTAAACACAGCTAAATACGGCTACAAGCGCTTATAGGCGTTTGCAATTTTTTTTTAACGCTTCCATTTCCAAATGCTGTCCAGAGCCTTTTTTCATCATGAAAAATGCATGCAAAGAGTTTTCCCGGTACTCAAATGGACCTAGCACACCATACTTTGAGGTTTTGCATGAAAAAAAATGTTAGACACTGCTGCAATAATTTCTGCACAGAAATGAGCTGGAACACATCCAAACACCACAAAAAAAAAGTGACAAGATAGAGCATATCATGCCTTCCAGATGCTGTATGTATGGCATAAAAAAAATCGACAAAGGACATTCTGGAGTTTATTACTCAACACTATCATCTCCTAACATATTTTTGGACACTATAGATCTACAAGCTATGGTAATTTTTGTCACTCCCATGTCATAAATACAGAACTAAACTGGAATTGTATGCTGGGACATGTATTTACAGAGGATTGAGCATGCCCTGCCACCTTTTACATGGACATAGGGTGAAGCTTATGGTGAATACTGAGTCTTGTGGTTCCTTAACAGCTAGAAAGCCATACATTGGGTATATTGCTTTTCTGGAAGTCCTGGCATATCACGTGTCCCTGATATATAGCGTGTGTCTGGCAGGGCACTCTGTGTTGTGCATTTTCAAAGTAACCTAATAGCCATAAATTGAACAAGACTGTCATGGTAGAACAGTATGTCATGTTGCTGCTCTAATCTAAGTTTAACATACATTGTTGGGTTGGAACAAAAAGGTTGGGACTTACAGTATCTAAGCAAATGAAGATAAGTATTTTGTATTTAGCACAAATAAGTTTAGTGATAACATTGTTGCACAGTTAAGTTTTTACCTCTACCACCAAAAACTATACTGAAAAATTCTTCATTTTAGGATTATAGTCATTAAACACAAGTAAAGTGCTTAAATGAACTCCCCAAAATGGTGGAAGCTGCTGCCTTGTATAAATGACAGAGATACACTCCTGAACTAATTAGAACCCATTATCATTGTCACCATTTTGGGATTTGAGCGCTTTAGTTGTATTTAATGACTGTTGCCATCCCACTGTCCCAGTGGTCACTTCTGGGCTGCCAAAAAATTACTCATGCACCTGGCTGTGCACAAAATATTGGTCCAATTGTTGCAATATAATGCCTGGCTTCTTTTTTCAGTTTACTATTTTAGGATGAAAACTGTTATTATACCAATATAATATGAAGTAATTTTTTTGTGTTGTCAAAGCCTTTCTTTCACTTAATCTGAGGGTTCTCCTATAGCCAATGTGATCTCTTTTCTTGAAAAGAAAAAATTCCAATGGCAATGCAAGGAGCGAGGTGTAAGAGTACCTTGTGTTATTAACCATTAAACCAGAAGCAGTAGAAAAGTTTTAATACAGGGAAACTGCTGAATAAATACCAAATTGGACTAAAATTGCACTAAATGATAACATTAGCTAATTATGAATGTTAAATACTTTGAAAGGATCGTACTTGAACTCAGATACTACAACTAGAGATGAGCGAAGTATTCAAAAATTCGATTCGGCTGATTCGGCGAATTCGAGGAATAAATTCGATTCGATGCGAATATATTCGCTGCGAATTTAACTTATAAAAGGGTGTTTCTAGGCTTCAGAGAGCCTTCATATTAGTGCAGAACACTGTACCTTTAATTTAAATGCCCTTGGAGTCTGCTGGGGAAGAGAAATAATACTGTCAGTCAGTATGACATGCAGATGAGTGCCGTCGATCTTAGAATCACCGCACACTTCACTCATTTGGGCAGTGACGGGGCCAAAACCAGAGTGTGGAGCCACAGTGTGGCGGTGGAGGCAGCAGCAATGGGAGGCCATACAGCACCCTATGACAAAAATGGAACCCACCAGCAGTGTGAGGAGACCTGAAAGTGGCACATGGCAGAGTGTGGCGATGGAGACAGCAGCAATGGGAGGCCGTACAGGGACCCATGAGACACTGTGGACCTGGCAGCAGCATGAGGAGGCGGTACGGGGGCCCATGGCAGATTACGGGCCTGGCAGCAGCAATGGGAGGCCCGTAATCTGCCAGCACCCTATGACAAAAAATGGAACACACCAGCAGCGTGAGGAGACCTGAAAGTGGCACATGTTTGGGGCATGATTCATGGCGGATTTAGTCAGTTGTGTCAGGAACTGGTGGTTTGAAATCCAGACTAATCCACGCCTGATTCATTTTCACAAACGTGAGTCTCTCCACACTTTGGGTGGACAGTCGTGTCCTCCGCGGAGTTACAATACCTCCTGCCGCACTAAACACGCGCTCCGATGCCACGCTACTGGCCGGGCATGACAGCCTTTCAAGTGCAAATTCAGCTAGTTGCGGCCAAAGGTCAAGTTTCGTTGCCCAGTAGTCAAGGGGATTGTCTACCTCGGTTGGCAGGGTGCTGTCCAAGTAGGCCCAAGCCTGTTGTTTGAGGTCCTGCTCCAGGTCCACCTGATGCTGCTGCTGCGGCTGGTTAGTAGTTTCCTCACTGCGCTGGTGAAGAAAGCTACTCATCATCGACTGCAGACTGAGGCAGCCGCTGCTGGTGGAGCTGCCACTGCTCCTACCACCCCACCCCTCCCCTGCTGCCATGGCAGCGGAACGCGAGCGCACAGGGCCCACAGTGTCTGAGGATGGACGTTGGCGCAGAAAGGCAGAGACCAACTGACTACATAGGTGGTTTTTATAGTACGTTATTTTGGCCTCCCTCTCAGCAGGTGTGAAAAAGGCCACCATTTTTGAACGGTAGCGAGGGTCCAACAAGGTGGACAGCCAAAAGTCATCCCTCTGTCTGATGGTTATTATTCGGCTGTCGCTACGCAAG
Source organism: Staurois parvus (assembly GCF_062004578.1). NCBI lineage: Eukaryota > Metazoa > Chordata > Amphibia > Anura > Ranidae > Staurois > Staurois parvus. The sequence goes on along the minus strand of NW_028318564.1, from coordinate 2,821,060 downwards.
CAACCGAGCATGCTATGGGCCATTTGTGCCAAGGAATGCGAGGGACTCCCTGCCTCCATCTCCACAGAATACTGCCACGGTGCGTCTGGGTCCTCTGTCTCCTCCTCCTCTACCAGATGCTCCTGCTCCTCCACTCCTGTCCGCTGAGTGGAAAAACCACCCATTTCACTCAATAATTCCTGAGCACCAATGTCCTCCTCTACCTCCTCCTCTTCTTCCTGTCCTGACCCCACAGGGGTCATGTGGCGTTGAGATCTGTGCGCCACGTCTACCGCACCCTGACCAGCCATTGTTAACAGCATTTGTTCCAGGACGTGCAACAGAGGAATGACGTCGTTCATCCCATAGTCCTGCCGACTCACGAATAGCGTGGCCTCCTCAAAGGGCCTGAGCAAGCGGCAGGTGTCACGCATGAGCTGCCAATGGCTGACATCTAAGTTACACAGGGGAGTACCTTTATCCGCTTGTAACATCAGGAATCTGTGATGGCCTTTCGCTGTTCGTAAAGGCGGTCAAACATATGTAGGGTTGAATTCCACCTTGTTGCAACGTCACAGCATGAGGAGTCGGTACGGGGGCCCATGGCATATTACGGGCCTGGCAGCAGCAATGGGAGGCCCGTAATCTGCCAGCACCCTATGAAAAAATGGAACACACCAGCAGTGTGAGGAGACCTGAAAGTGGCACATGGCAGAGTGTGGCGATGGAGACAGCAGCAATGGGAGGCCGTACAGGGACCCATGAGACACTGTGGACCTGGCAGCAGCATGAGGAGGCGGTACAGGGGCCCATGGCAGATTACGGGCCTGGCAGCAGCAATGGGAGGCCCGTAATCTGCCAGCACCCTATGACAAAATGGAACACACCAGCAGTGTGAGGAGACCTGAAAGTGGCACATGGCAGAGTGTGGCGATGGAGACAGCAGCAATGGGAGGCCGTACAGGGACCCATGAGAGACTCTGGACCTGGCAGCAGCATGAGGAGGCGGTACTGGGGCCCATGGCAGATTACGGGCCTGGCAGCAGCAATGGGAGGCCCGTAATCTGCCAGCACCCTATGACAAAAAATGGAACACACCAGCAGTGTGAGGAGACCTGAAAGTGGCACATGACAGAGTGTGGCGATGGAGACAGCAGCAATGGGAGGCCGTACAGGGACCCATGAGACACTGTGGACCTGGCAGCAGCATGAGGAGGCGGTACTGGGGCCCATGGCAGATTACGGGCCTGGCAGCAGCAATGAGAGGCCCGTAATCTGCAGCACCCTATGACAAAATGGAACACACCAGCAGTGTGAGGAGACCTGAAAGTGGCACATGGCAGAGTGTGGCGATGGAGACAGCAGCAATGGGAGGCCGTACAGGGACCCATGAGACACTCTGGACCTGGCAGCAGCATGAGGAGGCGGTACTGGGGTCCATGGCAGATTACGGGCCTGGCAGCAGCAATGGGAGGCCCGTAATCTGCCAGCACCCTATGACAAAAAATGGAACACACCAGCAGTGTGAGGAGACCTGAAAGTGGCACATGGCAGAGTGTGGCGATGGAGACAGCAGCAATGGGAGGCCGTACAGGGACCCATGAGACACTCTGGACCTGGCAGCAGCATGAGGAGGCGGTACGGGGGCCCATGGCAGATTACGGGCCTAGCAGCATCAATGGGAGGCCCGTAATCTGCCAGCACCCTATGACAAAATGGAACACACCAGCAGTGTGAGGAGACCTGAGAGTGGCACATGGCAGAGTGTGGCGATGGAGACAGCAGCAATGGGAGGCCGTACAGGTACCAATGAGAGACTCTGGGCCTGGCAGCAGCATAAGGAGGCGGTACTGGGGCCCATGGCAGATTACGGGCCTGGCAGCAGCAATGGGAGGCCCGTAATCTGCCAGCACCCTATGACAAAAAATGGAACACACCAGCAGTGTGAGGAGACCTGAAAGTGGCACATGGCAGAGTGTGGTGATGGAGACAGCAGCAATGGGAGGCCGTACAGGGACCCATGAGAGACTCTGGACCTGGCAGCAGCATGAGGAGGCGGTACGGGGGCCCATGGCAGATTAGGGGCCTGGCAGCAGCAATGGGAGGCCCGTAATCTGCCAGCACCCTATGACAAAATGGAACACACCAGCAGTGTGAGGAGACCTGAAAGTGGCACATGGCAGAGTGTGGCGATGGAGACAGCAGCAATGGGAGGCCGTACAGGGACCCATGAGATACTCTCGACCTGGCAGCAGCATGAGGAGGCGGTACAGGGGCCCATGGCAGATTACGGGCCTGGCAGCAGCAATGGGAGGCCCGTAATCTGCCAGCACCCTATGACAAAATGGAACCCACCAGCAGTGTGAGGAGACCTGAAAGTGGCACATGACAGAGTCTGGCGATGGAGACAGCAGCAATGGGAGGCCGTACAGGGACCCATGAGACACTGTGGACCTGGCAGCAGCATGAGGAGGCGGTACTGGGGCCCATGGCAGATTACGGGCCTGGCAGCAGCAATGAGAGGCCCGTAATCTGCAGCACCCTATGACAAAATGGAACACACCAGCAGTGTGAGGAGACCTGAAAGTGGCACATGGCAGAGTGTGGCGATGGAGACAGCAGCAATGGGAGGCCGTACAGGGACCCATGAGACACTGTGGACCTGGCAGCAGCATGAGGAGGCGGTACTGGGGTCCATGGCAGATTACGGGCCTGGCAGCAGCAATGGGAGGCCCGTAATCTGCCAGCACCCTATGACAAAAAATGGAACACACCAGCAGTGTGAGGAGACCTGAAAGTGGCACATGGCAGAGTGTGGCGATGGAGACAGCAGCAATGGGAGGCCGTACAGGGACCCATGAGACACTCTGGACCTGGCAGCAGCATGAGGAGGCGGTACGGGGGCCCATGGCAGATTACGGGCCTAGCAGCATCAATGGGAGGCCCGTAATCTGCCAGCACCCTATGACAAAATGGAACACACCAGCAGTGTGAGGAGACCTGAGAGTGGCACATGGCAGAGTGTGGCGATGGAGACAGCAGCAATGGGAGGCCGTACAGGTACCAATGAGAGACTCTGGGCCTGGCAGCAGCATAAGGAGGCGGTACTGGGGCCCATGGCAGATTACGGGCCTGGCAGCAGCAATGGGAGGCCCGTTATCTGCCAGCACCCTATGACAAAAAATGGAACACACCAGCAGTGTGAGGAGACCTGAAAGTGGCACATGGCAGAGTGTGGTGATGGAGACAGCAGCAATGGGAGGCCGTACAGGGACCCATGAGAGACTCTGGACCTGGCAGCAGCATGAGGAGGCGGTACGGGGGCCCATGGCAGATTAGGGGCCTGGCAGCAGCAATGGGAGGCCCGTAATCTGCCAGCACCCTATGACAAAATGGAACACACCAGCAGTGTGAGGAGACCTGAAAGTGGCACATGGCAGAGTGTGGCGATGGAGACAGCAGCAATGGGAGGCCGTACAGGGACCCATGAGATACTCTCGACCTGGCAGCAGCATGAGGAGGCGGTACAGGGGCCCATGGCAGATTACGGGCCTGGCAGCAGCAATGGGAGGCCCGTAATCTGCCAGCACCCTATGACAAAATGGAACCCACCAGCAGTGTGAGGAGACCTGAAAGTGGCACATGACAGAGTCTGGCGATGGAGACAGCAGCAATGGGAGGCCGTACAGGGACCCATGAGACACTGTGGACCTGGCAGCAGCATGAGGAGGCGGTACTGGGGCCCATGGCAGATTACGGGCCTGGCAGCAGCAATGGGAGGCCCGTAATCTGCCAGCACCCTATGACAAAAAATGGAACACACCAGCAGTGTGAGGAGACCTGAAAGTGGCACATGGCAGAGTGTGGCGATGGAGACAGCAGCAATGGGAGGCCGTACAGGGACCCATGAGACACTCTGGACCTGGCAGCAGCATGAGGAGGCGGTACGGGGGCCCATGGCAGATTACGGGCCTGGCAGCAGCAATGGGAGGCCCGTAATCTGCCAGCACCCTATGACAAAATGGAACACACCAGCAGTGTGAGGAGACCTGAAAGTGGCACATGGCAGAGTGTGGCGATGGAGACAGCAGCAATGGGAGGCCGTACAGGGACCCATGAGACACTCTGGACCTGACAGCAGCATGAGGAGGCGGTACAGGGGCCCATGGCAGATTACGGGCCTGGCAGCAGCAATGGGAGGCCCGTAATCTGCCAGCACCCTATGACAAAATGGAACACACCAGCAGTGTGAGGAGACCTGAAAGTGGCACAAGGCAGAGTGTGGCGATGGAGACAGCAGCAATGGGAGGCCGTACAGGGACCCATGAGACACTCTGGACCTGGCAGCAGCATGAGGAGGCGGTACGGGGGCCCATGGCAGATTACGGGCCTGGCAGCAGCAATGGGAGGCCCGTAATCTGCCAGCACCCTATGACAAAATGGAACACACCAGCAGTGTGAGGAGACCTGAAAGTGGCACATGGCAGAGTGTGGCGATGGAGACAGCAGCAATGGGAGGCCGTACAGGGACCCATGAGACACTCTGGACCTGGCAGCAGCATGAGGAGGCGGTACGGGGGCCCATGGCAGATTACGGGCCTGGCAGCAGCAATGGGAGGCCCGTAATCTGCCAGCACCCTATGACAAAATGGAACACACCAGCAGTGTGAGGAGACCTGAAAGTGGCACATGGCAGAGTGTGGCGATGGAGACAGCAGCAATGGGAGGCCGTACAGGGACCCATGAGACACTGTGGACCTGGCAGCAGCATGAGGAGGCGGTACGGGGGCCCATGGCAGATTACGGGCCTGGCAGCAGCAATGGGAGGCCCGTAATCTGCCAGCACCCTATGACAAAATGGAACACACCAGCAGTGTGAGGAGACCTGAAAGTGGCACATGGCAGAGTGTGGCGATGGAGACAGCAGCAATGGGAGGCCATACAGGGACCCATGAGACACTCTGGACCTGGCAGCAGCATGAAGAGGCGGTACAGGGGCCCATGGCAGATTACGGGCCTGGCAGCAGCAATGGGAGGCCCGTAATCTGCCAGCACCCTATGACAAAAAATGGAACACACCAGCAGTGTGAGGAGACCTGAAAGTGGCACATGGCAGAGTGTGGCGATGGAGACAGCAGCAATGGGAGGCCGTACAGGGACCCATGAGACACTGTGGACCTGGCAGCAGCATGAGGAGGCGGTACGGGGGCCCATGGCAGATTACGGGCCTGGCAGCAGCAATGGGAGGCCCGTAGTCTGCCAGCACCCTATGACAAAATGGAACACACCAGCAGTGTGAGGAGACCTGAAAGTGGCACATGGCAGAGTGTGGCGATGGAGACAGCAGCAATGGGAGGCCGTACAGGGACCCATGAGACACTCTGGACCTGGAAGCAGCATGAAGAGGCGGTACAGGGGCCCATGGCAGATTACGGGCCTGGCAGCAGCAATGGGAGGCCCGTAATCTGCCAGCACCCTATGACAAAAAATGGAACACACCAGCAGTGTGAGGAGACCTGAAAGTGGCACATGGCAGAGTGTGGCGATGGAGACAGCAGCAATGGGAGGCCGTACAGGGACCCATGAGACACTCTGGACCTGGCAGCAGCATGAGGAGGCGGTACGGGGGCCCATGGCAGATTACGGGCCTGGCAGCAGCAATGGGAGGCCCGTAATCTGCCAGCACCCTATGACAAAATGGAACACACCAGCAGTGTGAGGAGACCTGAAAGTGGCACATGGCAGAGTGTGGCGATGGAGACAGCAGCCATGGGAGGCCATACAGGGACCCATGAGACACTGTGGACCTGGCAGCAGCATGAGGAGGCGGTACTGGGGCCCATGGCAGATTACGGGCCTGGCAGCAGCAATGGGAGGCCCGTAATCTGCCAGCACCCTATGACAAAATGGAACACACCAGCAGTGTGAGGAGACCTGAAAGTGGCACATGGCAGAGTGTGGCGATGGAGACAGCAGCAATGGGAGGCCGTACAGGGACCCACGAGACACTCTGGACCTGGCAGCAGCATGAGGAGGCGGTACAGGGGCCCATGGCAGATTACGGGCCTGGCAGCAGCAATGGGAGGCCCGTAATCTGCCAGCACCCTATGACAAAATGGAACACACCAGCAGTGTGAGGAGACCTGAAAGTGGCACATGGCAGAGTGTGGCGATGGAGACAGCAGCAACGGGAGGCCATACAGGGACCCATGAGACACTCTGGACCTGGCAGCAGCATGAGGAGGTGGTACGGGGGCCCATGGCAGATTACGGGCCTGGCAGCAGCAATGGGAGGCCCGTAATCTGCCAGCACCCTATGACAAAATGGAACACACCAGCAGTGTGAGGAGACCTGAAAGTGGCACATGGCAGAGTGTGGCGATGGAGACAGCAGCAATGGGAGGCCGTACAGGGACCCATGAGACACTCTGGACCTGGCAGCAGCATGAGGAGGCGGTACAGGGGCCCATGGCAGATTACGGGCCTGGCAGCAGCAATGGGAGGCCCGTAATCTGCCAGCACCCTATGACAAAATGGAACACACCAGCAGTGTGAGGAGACCTGAAAGTGGCACATGGCAGAGTGTGGCGATGGAGACAGCAGCAATGGGAGGCCGTACAGGGACCCATGAGACACTCTGGACCTGGCAGCAGCATGAAGAGGCGGTACAGGGGCCCATGGCAGATTACAGGCCTGGCAGCAGCAATGGGAGGCCCGTAATCTGCCAGCACCCTATGACAAAAAATGGAACACACCAGCAGTGTGAGGAGACCTGAAAGTGGCACATGGCAGAGTGTGGCGATGGAGACAGCAGCAATGGGAGGCCGTACAGGGACCCATGAGACACTCTGGACCTGGCAGCAGGATGAGGAGGCGGTACGGGGGCCCATGGCAGATTACGGGCCTGGCAGCAGCAATGGGAGGCCCGTAATCTGCCAGCACCCTATGACAAAATGGAACACACCAGCAGTGTGAGGAGACCTGAAAGTGGCACATGGCAGAGTGTGGCAATGGAGACAGCAGCAATGGGAGGCCGTACAGGGACCCATGAGACACTGTGGACCTGGCAGCAGCATGAGGAGGCGGTACAGGGGCCCATGGCAGATTACAGGCCTGGCAGCAGCAATGGGAGGCCCGTAATCTGCCAGCACCCTATGACAAAAAATGGAACACATTTTCCACGGGGGCCCATGACAGCCCATGGCTGACATCGAAGTTACACAGGGGAGTACCTTTATCCGCTTGTAACATCAGGAAATCGGTGATGGCCTTTCGCTGTTCGTAAAGGCGGTCTAACATGTGTAGGGTTGAATTCCACCTTGTTGCAACGTCGCAGATCAGGCGATGCTGTGGAATTCCGTTCTGCCGCTGCAGGTCAAGGAGGGTGTGCTTTGCGGTGTAGGAATGGCTGAAATGCATGCAAAGTTTACGTGACTTTTTAAGGATGTCTTGCAGTGGGATGGTGGATTTTAGGAACCGCTTGACAACCAGATTGAACACGTGAGCCATGCATGGCGCATGGCACAACCTTCCTTGACGCAGAGCAGACACCATGTTCTTTCCGTTGTCGGTCAACATGGTTCCGATTTTCAGTTTGCGCGGAGACAGCCATCTGTCGATTTCTCTGTTCATTACACTCAGAAGTTCCTCCCCTGTGTGACTACGTTCGCCAAAGCATACCAGGTGCAGCACAGCGTGACACCGTTGCGCCCTGCACATGTGATATGCCGGTCGGGTAATGGGACTTGGCACGGGGGTGGCGGCTGAGGACACGGCGGAAGAAGAGGTGGTAGAGGCGGACATCTTTTGTGGACCAAGGACGTGCAAACGTGGAGGCAAAAGCGGCGTGACCTGTCCAAGTTGCTGGTGCGGCTTTGCCGGCACCACGTTCACCCAGTGGGCCGTAAATGACATGTACTGTCCCTGACCGTAGTTACAGCTCCACACGTCGGCGCTGCCGTGCACTTTGGCAGAGACCGACATGCTCAAAGACTGGCCCACCATCTCTTCTACATGTGAATGCCGGGCTGTCACTGCCTTTTTGGCGAAGAAATGCCGGCTTGGCACTCTCCACCGCGGCGCGGCACAAGCCATCATTTCTCGGAAAGGTGCTGAGTCCACCACTTGGAAAGGGAGGGACTGCAGCACCAGCAACTTGGACAGGAGGACGTTCAGCTTTTGCACCGTCGGGTGCGTGCTCGCAAACTGTTGTCTCTTGGAAACGGATTCCAAGAAAGACTGCTGACGGAATCCGTGAAGAGGAGTAGCAGGAGAAGGAGCATCTGAACGAGCGGAAGATGCCAACGAGCGAGAACTCCCCTCAGCAGAGGTGTTGGAGCCTTGACTGGCTGATAGAGTGCGATTGACGTTGGGTGACGGAGCAAGTAACGGAGCGGGTGATGGAGCGGGGGCTGGGGCAGGCAGAACCGCCGTATCTTTATCACGGTTTTCCCAGGCCACCAAATGGCGACGCTGCATATGCTGACGCAACGCTGTAGTCCCAACATGGGCCCCCTGGCCACGCTTGACTTTCTGGCCACATAGTCGACATACGGCTACGTTTATTTCCTCGGGCGGCTTGACGAAAAATTGCCACACCGCCGAGTAGGAAACTTTGCCCCCGATACTCCTCACTGGCTGACTGCTACTTCCTCCGTGCACACCGGCACCACTACTGGCCGTGGTGGTAGGCTGCAGTGGAGCTGGTGCTCTACTCCGTGGCCGTTTGCCTCCACTGACACTGCTGCGACCCTGCTGCCTCCTGGGCAACCCACCGACTGTTTTGCTCGCTGCCAAGCTGCCACCCTCTTCTCCTGATGATGCGGAAGCAATAGCCTGATGACGACGAGGCTGCCAAGTGCGATCAGCCTCATCATCATCAATTAGGGTCTCCGCCTCACTACTAGCCCCCTCGGCTGCGTGTGGGTCAGGAGACAGACCTGTCTCTAGACCGGCTACTGAGCCACTCTCCTCGCCACTACTTCTTCGCCTGGCTGCTGAAGAGGCGGATGTCTCCCCCCGTTCCTGACCGCCCTCTGTTAGCTCTTCCTCACTGTACAGTGGGGCTGAGCCCACAGCATGCGATACTTTGCTTGGTGAGGGAACACCAAAGGACAGGGGCAGGTAGAGGACACGTGATTTCAGTGGGCTTGCTCCCGGGCCATGCCAACTAACGGTTGTGTCTGACGTACCCACCGACCGTTGGCTGTAGGTGTCAGAGGTGACCTGGGAAGAGGAAGACGACCGAGCCAACCAATCGATGACGGCAGGGTTGTCGGTGGAGACACGACCGCTGGATGACACCGGGAGCACTGGCCTCTGGCTGCGACTAGTGCTGCCTCGACCCCTTCCTCTGCTGCCACCTCTGCTCGCTCCTAAAACATTGTCTCCTCTGCCACTCCTCTGCATGTTGTCTGACATACTCTTTAATTCAATGATTCTGTGTCCCTGAGTAACAATTCTGTGTCCCTGAGTAACAATTCTGTGTCTGTCCCTGAGTAACAATTCTGTGTCCCTCAGTAACAATTCTGTGTCCCTCAGTAACAATTCTGTGTCCCTCAGTAACAATTCTGTGTCTGTCCCTGAGTAACAATTCTGTGTCTGTCCCTGAGTAACAATTCTGTGTCTGTCCCTGAGTAACAATTCTGTGTCTGTCCCTGAGTAACAATTCTGTGTCCCTCAGTAACAATTCTGTGTCCCTCAGTAACAATTCTGTGTCTGTCCCTGAGTAACAATTCTGTGTCCCTAAGTAACGTTTCTGTGGCCCTAAGTAACGGTTCTGTGGCCCTAAGTAACGATTCTGTAGCCCTAAGTAACGTTTCTGTGGCCCTAAGTAACGTTTATGTGGCCCTAAGTAACGATTCTGTGGCCCTAAGTAACGTTTCTGTGGCCCTAAGTAACGTTTCTGTGGCCCTAAGTAACGGTTCTGTGTCCCTAAGTAACGTTTCTGTGGCCCTAAGTAACGTTTCTGTGTCCCTAACTCTCTCCCTCAATACAGCCAGGTCTGCCTCTCTTGAATGACTGGAGGCAAATGGAGAATTCTAAAATGGCCGCAATTTATAGCTCGACCATTACACAGTGCTGGCTGGCTGGCTGATGATTGGCTAATGCGATCACATGTCATGAATGAATGCATTATGGGTCAGCGCGCCTTGTCTGCGCGCCTTCCCAGAGATCCCCGCTCCGTCGCCGCACATGTCGCCGCCATTTTTAGAAAAATTTCGATTCGCATATCCGAAGTCTGCTAATTTTCGGATTCGTCGCGAATCGAAATTTTCCTAATATTCGAAACGAATTCCACTTCGCCAAGTTCGATTCGCTCATCTCTAACTACAACCATTGTTGCAGTACACTTCACCCGTAGGAGCTACTAGGTACAGTATGAGAAAACTAGGCAAAGTTTGGTTTGCTGGACTTTTTAAACCTGGTGGGAAATTTATGATACTCAAATATAACACCAATTCCTATTGAAGTCTATAAGAGGCAAACCTGTCACCTACCATCGTACGACGCTGCTGCTCTGCACTGCAATGCAAAATTATAGATTCCTTTTTGGCTGGTGTTTGTGAAAAAAAACTTGTCAGGGATCCTGAGTAACACCATTGACCAAATATGGTGTCACTCATAAACCCTGTCCAGTCTGTTTACAAGTGTCTGCTGTCTGAGGATCTGTCAATTTGCAGCAGTAGTGCTAACAGCTCTATATTACAGATCCCTGACCTGTTTGTATGCCAAGGGGTCATGCTTGTGAATTGGCAAGATATGGACATTTATTTTGGCTTTTCACTCAAACTTATTTAAAGGATCTGCCTTTTGTGTGCATGTACTTGTTTGCCTCCAAAACATTTGCAGAGTATATTGACTGGCTTAGTTAATTCATCTCAACAGGGCAGGCTAGATAAAATGAGCTCACTATGTGATGCACATGGTGTCAGACCACCGCTCTTCTCACCAACCTGTGACAGACTGGTTAGCCTCACACTGTGCTGTCACTTACGCAACAATGCCACTCTCAGCACTACACTACACAAAGATTTTCTAGCTTGCAGACCACGATCTAGGTGTCCACAGCCTGTGAGTGATTGTCACTGGATTTGGTTAACTAAGCAGTTAACTCTTTAAACCCATACTACCTGCTTTTACCGAAAAGCAGGAAAATTTCACAAGATTAGCAATACCAGCTAGGATTTTCAAATAAACATCTGTACACACACACTGTCACCACAGACAAGTATATTCAGTGATTTATACTACCATAGCGCTCTTCAAGAGACAGGGATTCTTTTAGTTTGTACTAGGGTGTTAGAGTACTCCAGAGCTGTCAACTTCAGGAGCAGTCTCCTTCTTTTCTGATATCAGGGGGGCTTTGTCAGAGACCATCTGACCAATAGGCAGCTGGCCATGGGAGGTCATTGCGTTTATGGCTGTACCATGGCCCTCCCTTACACACCGTTTTATACTAATATTAATATCTTCCAATAAGTACAGGTTGCCTTCTGGAATCTGGTAGATTATTGTTGACTTTTGTGTCCAGGGATACTAAACACAGGGTATCTTGGATAGGCTTGTCACCCAGGATGTATCTGATTGCTATCTCACCTTCTATATACTATGGCTTAGATATGTATGATCTCAACATTTTTGGTTAACACATTTTACTGCATGAGGTCTCTTCTTAATGGGTTTTATTGCACTACAAACCATGGGTGACAGAACTGAAGGGTTTTGTGACTGTTTTACCATGGGTCACAGGGGAGTGATAATCTGTAGATTTTTATGGTTAGCAGAAATAAACAGACATCCTCTCAAAACTTCAATTAGATATTTACAGCTCTGGTAGATGTCTGTGTACTGGTGTCTGCTGTCTGTAAGTTGAGTTAACAGGCTCTTTGAAATGTGAGTTAAAAGGCTATGGAGGTGCATTCCTAGGTATTTGCTGCTTCAATGCGTAACTGTTCTACAAAACCGTCATGGCTGACCTATGATTCTTAAATAACATGTCCTCCAGATACAGCTTTTCGCATGCTCAATACATGATATCATTATGCATTAACCTGCACATTGCAGCAAAGTGAAACATTTTTGGTTATTGTCCAAGTTGGCTGAAGTGTATTACACTGCTGCTTTCTGAACTTGAACTGAAATAATTTTTATTATATTTTAAGTGTGCCTCAATTATAAATTACTTTACTATATAATTGATGCTATCATACATTATTGTGCTTAAAAATTTTAGCAACTAGCAAATATTTTTTCTGTAAATCAGTGTACCGTTCTATACCAGTTTTGCTATACCAGAAAATGTTAAAACTTACACATCAAAGTCTACACAATGGTAAAACTAAATAGTTATTGTCAGACATTGTGCTGTTTTAAAATTGTTGCTGCTTAACATAAGACAATGTTTGTGAATCTTTTTAAACCCTAGTTATGGTAAAAGATTACCTTATGCTGTTTTACTTTTAAATTGTCTCATATCTGTGTCAGTCCACCCCTGATTGGAGCTCAACTGACCATGACCCTTTATTGTTGGTTTTATGGTTGGTTAAATTAAATGAACATACACCAATTAATTTATTAATGTATATTTAAATTAGTGTAAAACAAACACAAACATGAGATAGGCACTTTGACTGCAGCTAAGCTAAATCTAAAACAATTACCTGTAAATATAACTATCCACCAGTTCCTTGTTTAACAGAAAGGCTGGCACCAACCCTCACCTTGGCTGTTTCAACACAGCCCCGAATATCAGTGTTTAATATGTCTACTTCTATAGCCAAAAAATAAACACAGGGGCTGATTTACTAAAACTGAAAAATACAAAATCTGGTGTAGCTGGTCATGGTAGCCACTCAGCTTCTAACCTTAGCTTGTTCAATAAAGCTTTGACAGCAAAACCTGTAAGCTGATTGGCTTCTGCACAGAACTGCACCAGATTTTGTACTCTTCAGCTTTAGTAAATCAACCCCACGATGCCAGGCAACCTCCCTTTGAGCTTTGAATGATGGAAAGAAAATCTATTGAAATACACTGTAAGGCATTTTCAAACAGTTATTGCCAAAAGTATTGGGACACCTGCCTTTACACGCACATGAACTTTAATGGCATCCCACTAGAGAATAAGGGAAGGAAATGGGCAAAGGGAGAAAATGGACTTTAAAGGCACAGAATACATGAGCACATATCAGTAAAATCATTTGTACTTTATTATGACAATATGTCATGGCAAAAAACATTTTTAGTTAAAAAGTTCCATTGTACAATGTCCCCGCGGACAACGTCACACATCCCACCATACTGAAGGAACAAGACTAGTGATAAGACATACTATAACCACCAGGAAGGTCCTATGGGGGGGTGAGGGACATTAAGCCACTAAAAGAATGGCCCAACATGTTTCACGACAACAATCACTTCTTCAAGGGCTGAATAGTATAGTCAAGAGATATATACATATATATATATTAGTGGTATCAACTTACATCATATACATGTGAACATCCATATGGATATATCATAGAACTTACATATAATATTAATGTGTACCAAGAAACCAAAGACCTCCTAATCCCAGAAAGTCAACCTCCTCCACTGCTCATAGAAGGTAGGGGGCCATCCAGGAGCCAGATATGGGGGCACAAGAGTGGCCAGCAACCAGGGGCCTCATAGATCTGAAAAAAAAAACATAAAAGGGGGGGGGGGAAGGTCATGATATATACTAGCCTCAAACTGAAATATGCACAACATATGGGCTGCAAATCTTCCTTAACACCAGGCTATAAAAGTGATAGTAGTCCTGGTTGACTAAATATTACCTCAAAATAATGTTATGTAGCAAAAATCAGGATTTCAGGATGTTCCAATAAAACAGCCCTGAAAGGCAGAGACGTTCCGAAAGATATTATAATATATATACAGTACATTAATATTATTACATTATCAATATGTTATATTTATTTCAAGAGGGGGTTCTCCAAAATGCCCCATGATTAAATGATATAAGTTTAATGTAAGTATCAAATTGTAAGAAGTATACCTTGACCTGTGCATCAGAATGTCAACAGAGTACACAAAAAGTGCAAGAAGATGGATCCAGCCTTCTACTGGATAGTGAGTCTAAAGGCATAAACAAAATAGAAGGAAAGGGAATTATTATTTAGACCAATTAAATATAAACAGCAGGTCATCCTAATACAGTTAGGAATAATCTCTCTCACCAATATTGAAAGATGTCAATATTCAATAAAAGCACGCAAATTGTCTAGTGGGAAAAGGAGCGCAACCCCAAAGATCAGGAAACCCTCCACAAGGTGCATGGATTCAGAAACCCACAAGGCTGGACATCCCCAGGAAGAATGGCGCCGAAAGGCCCAAGGATGTGGCCTATTATAGCGTCCCATGCGCGGCGCATCCATGCCAGGACATATCTCGTCATCGCGTCCAGCCATTAGTGGTGATGCCGGTGCACCACCACCACGCATGCTCCAGAGAAGCACAGTGGGCTAGGCCTACTCAGGTGCACACTGAGGGACGGCACCCGTCAAAACTGTGCCGCAAACATCCCGCCAAAAGGACAAGAGATGCCGCAGCCACCCGGCTGCAGATCGGGCCCGGTTAAGGAAAGGTCTCAATACCCAGGGCAAGGAGGAGCAACTGCAGGTCTGGCCTCTAGAGGTCAGAAAGAAAAAAGGAGCTAGGCACACATAATTAGTAACATATAGCAACCACAATATTAATAATTACTGCAACATGACATACAATTTTAAACAAAAAATTAGGAGTGAATATTAATAGCATAATATGATCCGAACATGGGCTACAGCATGGCATAAAATTACACAAAGGGGAATCATCAAAGACCCTTAAAACACTTTCCAACAGATTTTGGATCAGACATAAAGATATATAGGACATTGTGGAAACACAGAAAAACAGAAAAAGATCAATACATTGGAAACAACCAGATATTACACACAGCTATACCCATAACTAAAGCACATATATGTCCAAGTGGGAGTAAATGGATTGAACATTTAATGATATGCAAACCCATTATATACAGTTTGATTGGATATAAGCCAGTAACAATTACATAGACCTATTATCGCCATTTTCATTGGCTTATAGAAACGGTTTTATGATATTATCTCATTTAGACCTGGAGGGTGGGTTGCATTAAGACATTTTATCCACATAGTTTCCTTACATAGTAATTTCTGATCCCAATTACCGCCACATGGATCTTTTGTAACTACCTCCAGCACAGTAAATTTGGCCTGTGATGTGTCAAATTATAATCCAAGATGGCGACTAATAGGGGTGACCATCTTGGCATATGAAGAATAATAGATATGGTCATGTATTCTCTGGTTAAACTGATGTATAGTCTTGCCCACATAGTAAGCTCTGCATGTACATAACATAAGATAGACCACTCCCTCGGTTTCACAACCAAATACTTCCCCATTAGGGAGTTGGAAACATGTTCCCATCCATACCCACGGACAATAACTACATTTACCACAAGCAGTAACTCCCCTAGATGAAACAGTGTCCCGAGCTACCAATGTATATTGACTGGACGTTACTGTATCTCTGATGGACCGGGCTTTCGAAATACAATTTCAGAATAGTTTGAAATGTATTTATGCAAAGTGGTGTCCTCACACAAAAGATACCAATAATGTTGCAATATATTGCGTAATTCCTGATGTTGTACCGAGTATTGAGTTATACATCTCACCGAGGAACAGTTGGTTTTACATTTGGATGTAGAATACAACAAAACATTTCTATTCTATTATATGCATTGCGTAATAATGTTCTTGTCAGGAATCTAGGAATGACCAGAAAGGTGTGGACTGACACAGGGAAACGCAGGTCTCAGGTACAGTATAATAATACAGTTTATTATTAGCCACCCATATATATATATATATATATATATATATATACGCACAGTGAACAAACTAACCTTCCACTAATCTTAGTAGGTGCAGGAACACAGGCGTAGTCAGCGCTGGAGAGGTGGAATGGTCAGGCCGGCCGTAGGGTTCTGTAACGACTGCCTGGTGGTACCTCTAGCTGTCCTCAAGGCAGGATTCCCCAGGGTGCGGAGTCTAAGTCCCAGTCTGCTTATTCGCCAGGGCCCCTGATGGTGGGGATGGACTTGGAGCAGACAGGAACCAGGTCGCGGCCCCTGAGTACACCTGCTAGTGGTAGAGGGATCCGCCAGAGGTATGTGCAGGTAGAAAGCCTGATGTGAAGAGGCAAAAGGTGTGAGCGGGGACGGCTGGATCCGTGCAGGGTGGATGGATGGCAGAGTAGTTAGCGTGGTCAGACGGGCCAGGTCAGCAACGTGCAGGCAGCAAGGTACCAAAGGAGCAGGCAGAGAATGGTCAGGGTCACAAGCTGGGTTCAGTAACTCACGGGCAGCGCGGTACAGGGGATCAGGCAGAAAGATGGTCAGGCAAGCCAGGGGTTCAACAGGAGACGGTCAGCAGAGGTTAGGATCAAGCAGGGTCAGCAACGAAGCAGGAACACAGGATACCAGGTACAGGGGTTCATGGGAAAACATACACCAAGGCCCTGATCACAGGCCTGGTCATGCCTTAAATACACCTTCTGCAATCAGCCCCAGGTTTGGCTGATTGCAGGAGTGAGCTTCTGGCTGCTGAGAGCACCCGCTGGTCAGCCCTGGTACTGCAGCCCACACGGCAGGTGAGTCCCACAACCAGTGCTGAGTCCATTCCTGACAGTTCTACTATAACCACGTATTAGCAGACGTTGTTGTAATAATTTGGCTTGATGTTTAAAATCTTGTAGATACGTACAATTTCGCCGCAAGCGGATATATTGTGCAAAAGGAATGCTTCTAACTAGTGCGGGAGGATGAGAACTATTAGCATGAAGTATCAACATAGTGGCAATACATCCCGTTGCATCTACAAACATTTGCAGATCCAAGAATGCAATTGTACTCTGATGTCAAGTCATGGTAAACGTTAAATTAAATGAATTCCTGTTGAGTGACATCATGAATTCATCTAGCATATCGACAGTGCCTGTCCAGATGACAAAGATATTGTCAATATATCTGAACCAGCACAATGCATGGTCCAGGTATTTGGTGAAAGCCTCATCTGAGAAAACTCAACGCTCCCAAGCTCCAAGATATAGGCTGGCATAAGCTGGGGCACAACAAGTGCCCATAGCTACTCCCTGTATTTGGAGATAATACTGATCCATAAACATAAATCAATTATGAGTCAGTATATAATAGGTCCACAATAAAATTGCCTACTGCCCACTGAGTACGGTCCTGTTCCCTCAGAAAGGATCATGTTACGTCTATCCCCCATGCATGGGGTATACTTGAGTACAAAACTTCAACATCCATAGTAACCAATATGGCATTAGACGGGATGGAAAGACTGTCCACATTTTTCAGTAAACCCAAAGTAACCTTAACATAGGAAGGAAGGAATACGTATAATATGGGGCATCAAGAAAAAAATCTACAAACTTACTAGCATTCTCAGTTAAAGAACCTATTCCCAAAACAATAAGTCTCCCAGGTGGATCAGAAGAGCTTTTATGGATTTTAGGTAAAGAATAAAAGGTGGCCTCTCTGGGGTATGCGGTATTCAAAAAAGTGTAGGTGTCTTTATCAATGAGGTCCTCAAGGAAGGCCCCATTGATAAGGTCATTGGATTCGGTAGAGAAACGTTGTGTCATCCGTGCTGGAATACGTTTGTACCATTGTGAGTTGTTAAGAATGGCAAGACACATATGCTCATATTGGTCTGTAGACATAACAATATTCCCTCCTTTGTCAGATGGTTTAATCACCAAGTTGGTTCTATTTTTAAGATGGTTCAACACTTTCCTCTGTATGGAAGTAATGTTAGTATCTGAAGTAGTAAGAGTTAGGCTTTTAATGTCCTTAATAGTAGCCATCAAAAATGTACAAATACGTGGATTAGTTGTAAGTTCAGGGAACTTAGTAGACTTAGGTTTTAATTGTTTAGAAGAAGAAACATAGTCAGGACTGACAGTATTAGTCGTAGGGTTATCTGGTTCACTTTCATCAAGCAATAACATTAAATCTTGAAGAATTCTAAAGTCCTGCATAGTAACATTTTTCCTACATTCCACAAGCTCCTTTCTTGTTTACTCCTAATACAATCCATATCAAAGATATATCTGTAAGTAAGTTTCCTCACAAACAGATATAAATCCTTAATAGTTTCATACTTATCTAATCTAGCAGTAGGACAAAAACTTAGCCTCATGCATAAAACAGCTAACTCATGTTTGTAAAGATGTTCAGTAGTCAAATTAATTACACAGGTCTGCGACTAAAAAGCTGTTTGATTATTTTCATTTAATTTCCATGTATTTTGGTGTGCTGAAAACAAATAAAATATTGAAAAAACTCCTAAACGTCATGATTTGCCACAAAATGCAAAATTGTCTTCAAATTTATCAAATTTTTGGTATTTTTTTTATATTAAGGGGTTTTAACCAAATTTAAAGTTCAAATTACTATTAATTAATTCACATAAGTGCATTTAAGATATAAAATGCCAAAAAAATCTTAAAGGGGTTGTCCGAGTTATGTAAAAAAAAATATAGCACTGTAAATCTGATGGTCAGCAATATATACATAAGCTAAGCAAGTTTTAGGGAAAAAAATTCTATTTCCTCATTTCCCTAGTTCTGTTCTTGACCTTTGTTGTTATTTGCAGGTGAACAATCTCTGCCTCTCCCCCCCTGCAAAGGGGGTGAATACAAGTGCTGCTCTGAGTGACATGCCTGACTACTGGGATACTCAGCAGCATGCTGTATGTGTAAGCCCTGAGTCTGTGCTTCTAATGGTAGAAGGGGTTAATCTTTCCTGAAGAATCCAGTGGGTGGGATACAAAATACCCTTGTTTTCTGTGTCTATGGGACAGTCGAGACCGACAAAATCACTGGACCAAGAAGAGTTGGCAGCCAGGGTGCTAACAGTCGGTGAAAAAAATGTCCTCCGAGAAACTTTGGTACCTTCCCATAAAGTTCTTCTACCACCTCTCCACATAAAATTGAGATTGATGAAGCAATTCGTAAAATCACTTCCAAGAGATGGAGAATGCTTCAAATACTTGCTCACCAAGTTTCCAGGCCTGTCGGAGGCAAAATTGAAGGATGGTGTGTTCGTCGGACCAGACATTAGAAGACTTATAGTTGATCAAGAGTTTGTCAATACCATGACGGATCCTCAAAAAGAAGGGTGGATTGAATTTAAAGAAGTCGTACAGAAATGTTTAGGCAATAACAAAGATCCTCACTACAAAAAGACCGTCGGACGAATGCTGAAAGCATTTCAAGCTTTAGGTTGCCTGATGAGTTTGAAAGTGCACTTCCTCCAGTCCCACCTTGACTACTTTCCTGAAAATGTTTGAGCTGTGAGTGAGGAACAAGGTGAAGGATTCCACCAAGACATTAAAGAGATGGAAAGGAGATACCAGGGAAAATGGAGCATTACAATGATGGCAGACTACTGTTGGATGCTTCAGAGAGACATTCCAGATGCTACTCACAAGCGTAAATGCACCAAGAGGAGCCTCACAGGGAAGAAGAATCGAGTTTAGTGTGTGTAGGTGAGCTCATTTCAGTTCAAAAAAGGATTTTCATGAAAAAATTGTAATAAAACTTTAATTTTATAAGTCTATTTCCATTTATTTTGAGGTATTGCCTTATTTAACATAGTTACCTAAATTGTCAGGAAACGTGATGTCCTATGACAAAATGGAGGTCATTTTCGGATTCAGTGCACCAAAAAACATAAAGATTACGTGGAATAACCAAAACAGCTCTTGAAAAAAATTTTTTTGCAGACCTGTGTTACATTCAGTTGGTTGTCCTTGGCTTGTTGTGAAACAATGTTTGCTTTGTTATGCGGGTTGTGCGTATCATGTAAGTATCAAGAGTGCTTTGCTTGTCCCCTTGATTGTGTGAATTTGGTAATAAAAAGTCATTAGTGCTGTGCCCCAATGTGCTCTGTGAATACCCAAATTGTTTAGTATTAGTGTTTTTATTATATAAAGTTGATGTAGCTTGTGAAGCTGAGGTAAATACTGTCATTATATTAAGGGCCTGTGTGGCTGTAGGGCCCATATAAGTTGGTGCATTAGAGAAAGTGGTTACAGATTCTAGTGAATGTTCTGAATGGGAAGAAAGTGTGCCTATGTCAGACATAGAATTCAGACATAATTTGGATGTTTTTTAATAGAATTAAGTTGATGAATAGGATTTCCCCC